>NC_079147.1:61776693-62522020 GCF_945859685.1 Eupeodes corollae | reverse complement strand
AAACAGTTTTGAATGTTGTTGACATTTATTCCGAGATTTATATTCAAAAAAAGTGAGACAAGAACTAGGCAAGTGTATATTAATAACCTAAATAATAATTTTCTATCCCACTTATGATCTCGATATTAAATAATAAATTCCCCACACTTATTCTCCTGTTTAAGCTCCAATTTTGTTTTTAAAATTAATTGATTTATTTTGTATTTAAATTAATATACACATTAGTTGGTAACAACTTCTTGGGCTTATGAAAACAAGGAATTTATCTAATTAATTGAGTTAGGTATCAAAACAAACGTCGCAAAAGTTGCCGGCTACCGATAAGAACATCATTTTTTGATTGCAAAAACTGGTTAACCGGCCACGAGCGACGCGACGCACGCCTTGCCGGTAGGTTTTAACCGGTTGCAAAATGTGGAAGCGCAAAGCACAACAAATAACTTTTCTATCTTTGAATTTTAATTTATTGTTTACCATTTCATATCTGAAATTTGTATGGGAGTATCGGAACAATCCATTAATTACGATGCAAGGCACACCAAACGGAACAACTTATTGACCTTAAGTATTTTTAAGACTCGGAAAAATACGGAAATACGAGTAAACGAGTATTATGGTCAATAAATATTATTCAACGCACGCATGTCTAAGGTTGATGACACATCTAAGTATTGTTAGTATTTTAAAATAATCTGTTTATATATTTATCAACGATTGAACGTGTTCTGCTTCTGATTACGTAAAGTAAGATTTTACGTATGTATTATATATATATTAACTGCACGTTAAGTATCCAATATGAAACAAAATTAAAACAAACGTGCTTAATGTTTTATTAATAAAAACACAAAATATTTATTGTTTTATAATAAAGGCTTCTCGATACTTTTTCAAGCACCAGTTGAAATTGAAAGTGCAGTATTAATGGAATGTTAAACACCTTATACTTGGATTGGTGGTGTGTCAATTCATAATTTGTTAATTTTTGTGAAAAAGTCGTTTACAAATTTATTTAAAAGATATTTAATCACAACGTGCATACAGTTAGAATATACATATTTCTTAAAATAAGTGAGTTGTAATTTTAAAATTTATAAATTTATTTCAGTTATATTTGTAAACCATTCAAAAATTTAAACAATTCAATAAATTTTGTAGAAAATGTTGTTTTTCAATTTCAGGCCGTGAATACAATATTTGCTTAGTTGGAATTGATTTTTTTTACAAAAACGTAATCTGTGTCTAATAACGAACCCTTTTGCTTGTTTTTAACTTCGACGTTTTAAGAATTAAAATCAAATGTTTTTTGAGAGATTACTGTGTTTTGTGTTATGGATACCATTTTTTTGTGGGTTAGGCGCCAGTTATAGATATCATTGGTTTTCATTATTAAAAACAAACATTGGAATTTTTTTGGCAGGTAGTTTATAGCTTTAATTAAAAATGTCTGTCATTGAAAAAAAATTCCTGATTCAAAGCCACAGACAAATTTTTACCGACAAAAATCTGTCATTCGAATTGTGTGAAAGTGGAACACAAATCAGTGCAACGATTCGTTTTACTTTTGAACATAAAAGTATCAGCTGTTCAAGAAATGAATTTACGTCCGGAAAATAGAAAAATAAATTTTCAGACACAAATAAATACGTAATTACACTTTTTTCTCAAAATGTGTGATTTCCGATCGGTCAGTATATAATTTTCATTTCTAATAAAAGGGAAACACCGTTAAATATCGATTTAAATATTTTTCCGGATCAATTTCAATGATAGCTATTACTGGCGCCTTATATCTCAAGAACCAGTGAAGATTTCGACTTCAAATGAATTTCGTTTTACGAATAATAATATCAAAATATGCAAAAAGAATCTCTTAAGAAATAACGTCCAACCAAAAAAAATGAAATAACCTCTCAAAAAATTTAATAGTAATGGTAGGTGCTTTATTTTTGGTAAAATAAGTTGCTGTTTTTTCTCAAAATATTGAAATAAAATTGTAAGATAATTCTCAAAATTTCAATCCTTTTAATTCATTATCTGCTTTGACGTATTTTATGCCTTTTTGGGAGTTTATTTCCCTTTATGACTGACGTTTACGAGTTCAGCCATAGAAATTCAATGTATGCTATCATAATGAAGCTTTGACCTCACGTTTCGTTTGACAATCGTAAGGAAAGAACGTTACGTTACGTAATGTGACTCCAAACGGAAGCTCTAGTTAAAATTTTCTAATCATTTGTTTTGTCTGACAGCATCAAAGCTGTACAAAAAAAAGTCAACAAACAAAATACGTTTCCTTTTGGAGGGATTACCATTGTTTATAATATAAATATCATTAAAAGCAACCTCGAAGCAGGCCCTCCGTAACGCAGACGAAGCCGAAGCTGAAGGGTGTTTGTGTTTCAGCCATTAAAGTTTTAGGATTAATTTCATAAATAAATAAAACTCCAATTATAGCGGTTATTTTTCGAGAGTTATTTCACTCCGCTGGCCGCAGCAAAAAGAACTTCCAAAAAAACTTTTTTATTATAGCAATAATAAATGAGAAATTTGATTGATCAACACTGATTTTCGATTACAATATCTCGAGACTAAATGATGTTATTGACTTAAAAATTATATTGTTTTGTATATCGTTGTATTAATATTTTGTTAAACTTTTAGAAATAAGAACGGACGTGCACGACTTGAAAATGATCAGTGTGGGTCACATACCAGGCCTTTTATACTTGAGCAAAAAACAAACAAATGTAAAATAAAGTTTGAGTGCAAGAGTGGCTTATTTACCGCCTAGGCCACATTATGAGCTAAAATATTTATTTTTATTGTTTTGAAACTAAGTAAGGCTAGTTATGAAATTCCTGCTTGCTCAAAGGCAACCAGTAAATTCAGTAAACATGAATCGTAACATTTCTTAAGGTTGTAAACATGTTTAATTTCAACTTAGTTAACCATTTGAACCACTTTTTTAAATTCCCATGGGAAGCTATTGTAATGGGTCCGATTTGTCAAATTGAAAATTTTGACATTTCTCGACTTTTCAAGTTCCCTAGAGTCGAAATAAAAGAATTTTAGAGAGATGTCTGTGCGTGTGAACATACGTTCGTCCGTACGCTAGCGCCATTTTCTTCGTCGTCCATAGCTCAAGAACCAGAAGAGATATCGACTTCAAATAAATTTTGTTATACAGATAACAATGCACAAAGATGCTGAAAAGGCTCTCAAGGAATTATATATTGTAACGTGATACCAACTAATATATTTTTGGAAACAAATCGAATCAACTTTTTTTTATAAACAAAAACAAACTGAAAAATAACTTGTCAACTCGAAAATTTTTGTGTGCAACGAAAAATAACGTTTTTAACGTCTGGTAAAATTTTGAGAAATATCAAATTGATAGTTATTTTTATAAAAAAAATAAAAACCTAAAAAAACATTACTCAAAGTTGGTAAAACTTGAATTTCGACTCAAATATCTTTTCAAAACTTTGAGATTTTCGTTTCCATTTAATTTTCGCTTACAAGAAATATTGTTTTTAACATTCGATAAGGTTTTGAGAAAAATCGAATTGATAGTTTTTTTCTCCAAAAAATAAAAACCTAAACCTAAAATTAATAAGAGTTGGTAAAAATTGATTTTCGACTCAAATATCTTTTCAAAACTTTGAGATATTGGCTTCCAACTTAGTTTATCTTATAAGAAATATGTTGTCAACATTCAGTAAAATTTTGAGAAAAATCTAATTGACAGTTTTTTTTACAAAAAATAAAACCTAAAAACGAAAAACAATACTAAAACTGGGTATAAATTTACTTTCGACTCAAATAGCTTTTCAAAAATAAAAAATTGTTTTTAAACTTTTTTATTTCACAGAAAATATTGTTTTCGATATTCAGTAGTTTTTTATATAAAAGAACAACAGTCCGTTTTTTCGCAAATACGCAAATTGAATAAAAACTACTGTTCGGTTCTTGATATCTCTCAAATTAATTTCATTCATCCAATTTATAAAAATTTAAGAAATGCTACTAAAATAGGTAAAAATTTGTTTTCGACTAAAGATGTTTTTAACAAAACTAGATTTTCAAACTAAACTATTTCTTTTTATGACAAATATTGTTGGTAATTTAAAAATTTGTAAGAATAATTCAACTGACAACTTTCTTAACCCAACACGAAAACCTACAAACTTTTAAGCAAGACAAATCGACAGACGGGATGGAAAGTTATCTGCGTTGTTCGCATCCCAGCCTCTTTTTCAAATAATAATAATGGAAGTGCTGTTCTAGCGATAAGCGATTGATGATGTCACCACAGTTTATCATTCTTAACTTTAAAATCATATAAAACAACCATTGAAATTTTTAATGCGTTGGAAAAAATCTGAAAAATCAAGGAAATGGTTTAAATAATATATTGCGATAAACCGTTCAGCGAAAAAAGGAAGCGAAAACGTCGTTTACCTCAGAAACCCAGCGCCGCCGTTGCATCGCCGGCCGTACCTACTTTTGGCACATCTTTACAGATAGACCGAAAGAGATTACCGAGTCATAGGCGTTAAGATGCAATGCATTTGAAGTGATTTCCCTCCCTATTTCAACTTTCGGAAAAGTTGTAGTTTTGATGAATTTTTTCTCAGAAACGCGACCACTACGTGCTGGCACACAAACGTTTCTGTTATCGCCTTTACTAAGACTACATACAATTTTAATATCAACTGGTTTGCTCTCACACCAAAAATTAGCCGTCAGCTCCTATTTCTTTTATTGAAATAAAAAATTATTCTTATTTAAATGTCCAAAAGTGCTTCGAAAAAAAATTAAAGCTGACCAACTATTGCAGCTGCGTATGAAGTTGCATTTGCTTAATGTGTATTTGCAGTGTCGAGTGCTCAAATAAATGCATACTTGAGCCAGTCTGACAAAATGTAAAGCTTTTATTAACGCAAATGACAAAAGTTTAACGCAAAAATTTGTAGCAAAAGTGTACAAATTAAAAATGTACAGGTAAATAATATTTAAACAATTGTGAATTTTTATGGGTAATATCATATTAATTTGACAGTAATCAGAGTGTTGATAACTAAAAACTGTGAGCGCAAATAGTGCCACTTATCTGATGGCACTTATTTCGCATCTTTTTGGTTGCGAAATGTCAATCCAAATTGATACAGCTCCGTTTTTATTGTGTTTTTCAAATTTAACTATTCCGATAGAACTTTTTAAAAAACTAATCAAATAGGCCATCAAACAAGATATTAATCTTAATATTATAACATAAGAAATTAAAAAAAATACGATCAATAAAATAAGAAAATAGTTTATTACCAAAACAATTAGATATAATATCAACACAACATTTTTAGTTAACCAGTCCTTTTTTAATCTAATCTTCGTATACAATTTGGCAATATGAAAGAAGGAAATTGAAAATATTTTGCCAGTTTCGATTGGTGGCGTTTAAGATTATTGACACCCCATCTATCGCCGGCAATTGGGAAGGTAGTTTATAATTTTACGTTAAATTTAAAAGATTTTTGTATTTACTACTTTGTGGAACACATCCTGTAACGCTCCACAATAACAGATCAGAATATCTACCAAATCATATTCACCTAGGTTTAATCATTAGAATTAATTTAAGGCACCGTGCCATAAGGTTTTTGCAGGTCGCAGATCATGTGCAAGGCGCGCTTAAGTACCATAATTTTGTCTATTTCTCCGCTCGTTAACCCCTCAAGTTTCTTGCAGTCTCAAATATTGTGAGTATTAATAATTAACTTATGTATGTTTTAAATATGAAAGAATTTTAAACAAACTGTTTTTGTAAATTAACATTTTGACAGTTGGCTGCTTTGAAAATATTGAAATAATAAATAACATAAATTCAATTAAAAAGAACTTTAATTAATTTTTACACATGTGTTTTCCATTTGTTTACTTAGCTGATATTCTCTTAAGTAATTCTTTAATAAATTGTTTAAGAAAAATCGCATTCTTATTATTTGACTACTCATATGCAAGGCACTCAAGGTTTAGATCTTTCAACCTCTTTCACCACATCACAATAGGAAAGTAGCTTACGTAGCACAGCACCATAAAAGAACAAATATTAAATATTATTATTTGTACCGCAAAATTTGACAACAATAATAATAATGCTATCGGCTGAGTTTTGTATTTATAGTCTTAAACAAATAATTATCGCGTCAAAAAAAAAACATTAAGAAAATGAAATTTAAATAAATAAATAAACAAATTGTTTGCTATCTTTGAAGTAATGTACGGCGTTAAATTATTTTATTGAAAAAAAATTTCCATGGAATTTCTGAAAGTACATTTTACTACTTTTTATCGTACAAAATTTTGTTTACCTAGTTGTTTTTGGTTTACTTTTTAAACATTGTTTTGCTCTATTTTTTAAATAAATTATTTTAAACTAGCTAACCTGATAGACGTTGTTCCGACCTAGGGTTTTGAGATAAGAAAAGCAAGCATTATACAGTTGGAAAAACACGTATACTCCTCATTTATAATCGTTCATTGTTTTATTAGCATTTTTAACCCAGTAGACCTAACATAGGAATCCATACCAGGGAAGAAGAAATAGAAAACAGGACCATATTAACAAATGTTGTATTGGTCTTTAGGAAGACGTATTCAAAACGGAAGAGATGTAAACAGATGATTAAACCCTGACACTTTTCGGATTTCGAAAAATCAACTGTCAAAGAAAAACCTTACTACAACTTAGCAGGCTTTTATTGTCGCTGTGGGTTGATATTAGGTTTAAGCCCAGTTAAAAATAAGAGGTTTCCTTTTAAATATGTCAGCAGCTGTATCTTTTGAAGCTTTTATCTTTTGGCATTTGAGATGGAATGATACATTCTTCAACAACATATTAAAATTAATAAAATATACCAAGAAAATGGTAATCATTTTCGCGATTGTGCAAGAAAAGATTTCTGAAAGTGATATTTTTTGAAGAGGTGATCACAATTCGATGGAATTCGAAGACGTATAGCCGCCAATTTTATTACTTTTGACATATAAGAACTCTATCGCAAGTATTGCATTTGTTAAAAATTTCAAACTTGGAAATAAAGGTTTCAAGCCGATACACGCATGACGTTTTTTTTTATTTTTTTCTAAACAAAAAATAACAACAGTCCCTATACAAATTTCTTGGCCAAGAATCGAAAATTAGAATTTTTCCAAAAACAAACCGATAAATTTGTATTAAATTTTCCCTAATTTTTTTCTTAATATCCCGGGGATGATGAATCATCGGCTTTTCAAACATAACCTATTGTTTTTGGAGAGAATCCTTCAAGGAAATCAAAAGTGTATCTAATAATCGTTCAGGCCCACAATTTATTAGTAACGATTGTTTTTGAGAGGTTTAAGAAAATAACATTACATTAATTAGATTACCAAGGGTTCATTTTGTCAGCTTTCAACTTATTTATTTAAAGTTTAGTTTGACATTTCATTGAACATTGAATACATGTACTTTTTTAAAAGGGAATTTTGTTAAGCGATGAAGCTCACTTATGGTTAAAAGGATACATCAATATACAAACGTATCGTATTTGATATTTGAGTTTGATAACCATATAATTTCACGTTACGGACCCGTGAATTATCATACGGATCCTTGCGATTTTACGCCGCCGAAGAATGTATCGCAAAATTGGACTTTCAGATTAGACTACGTTACAGCAAGACTTGGCGACCATATGTAAGCACTCATATTCAAATTATGATTCCAGAAGATAAACATTCGTATGAAGTAAATTGTATGTAATTTAAATAAAATTAACTTTGTTTTATTGCATTTCAAAGTCTTGTACCTCTAAAAAATAAAGTTTAGAAAATAAGAAATCCAAAATTCTTGAAGAATGTTTCCAAAACGTGAAAGCTATGTATGAAAGCATAAATAAATGTGTTGATATGTTAAACAGAAACCATAAAACCCTGTTAAATATCTGGCTTAAAGTTTTAGATCTTACGTAACCATGGAGGCTAAAAAATAGGTGCTTTGTTCATTTTTTTTAAGTACTTACAAATCAAATCGAAATTACAGAATCCGGATATTATTATCATGTCATACATGACACACTGTTAACAATAATTTTTTAAAGTGATTAATTTCGAAAATGGCGTCTGTGCAACGTTTTCGTGATGAAGACTCCTTTTTGTCAGGGTCAACAGCAGTAAGCATAATGAAGTAGGTAAGAATAATTTCTAGGCGTTTGAAGTTTTAAGTAGAAGAAAATCATGAATCATTGTGCAATACTACTGCAAAAATACTAAAATTCTTAAAACAAGTAATTACGGGTTTTTCTCGGGCATAATCGTTTTTGAGGTACTAACGAGCTTTTTAAAATTTAAAAAAAATAATAATTTCGAAAATTCTTGGATGGCCTTAGATTTTTGTTTGATAAGTAGTGAATCGCAGTACTTTGATAACAGCTATAAATAACTCTGCAAAAAGTGTAACAAAAGTAAAAATAACGAAAGCTACTATATTGCTTCAAGTAACTGACCCACAATGTGCATAACATACACAACAAATTCTCTTCTTACATATAAAATAAAATATAATGACATTGATAACAATAATAATACTTTTCTTCCATCAACTTATTTGCCAAACCTACATACATGAAAATATTGTATGACATAAAAACTTAATTAAATTTAACTCATCATATTATATTATGATTTAAAAGAAATTCTAAAAATAACAACACAAAAGATCACACGTAATTATTGAATCAGATTATACTTTTATCTTTTTACTTATAACACGTCTTTGCAATTTAAGATAATTTTCTTAATTCGTATTGCACAAAAATATATGATCTTATCATTAGTTAAACCATTCACTAAGTAATTAACAGAAGTCTGATAGTCTTGGAAAATAAGTTACATATCTCCTTGAGTACACTGATTCACTGTAACAGTCAATTTTGCAAGTGGAGTTTTAGCAATATGGCTACAATAACTCGTCAAAGTTTTGATTTTTCTAGTTGAAAGATTGTTAACATTGACATATACACTACCAACCACAAGCATGAGGCCACAAATTTGTCAATCGATTTTTATACCTGTTGAGTGTTGATAGCTTTGTACCCAGAAACGTTGACTGTTTATGAAAAAAATTATAGACAAATTGGAAATGAAAGTTTGAATTCCCCAAGAGAAACAAATAAACTAGGTTATAAAAACGTGCTTCACTGGGATGAGACCATAACTTTTATCAACCCTGTAGGAGTAGATGGAAAGTTGTGTTGCTTGAAAATCCAATGCTGACGTCCAAAAATGTTATTCATTGACCGTTCCAGCTACCATTTATAGTTTTTCCCTTTCATTCTTGCGGACAATAGCTCAAAGACGGTTGTGCCACAGCGGATTATAGCTTCTCACACCTTTTCACCTGATGAACGGCTATGATGTCTTTTCAAAATAAGCTTTTCCGTCTTTTTCATCAGCTAGCTTCTAAACTTCACTTTCACGACTCAAAATATAAATTATAGTTCTGAAATTCACTTTTATTGATATCGATTTCATTTTTTTCGAACTCAAAACGTAGAGAATATCCGTGTTCTACATTTCGATATTTGCGATTTTCAAATAATTTGAAAACGACCATAGTAAGTTGGTGCGTTTCGAATTCGACAAGGTGAAAAGTTGCAGTTTATACGGAACGGACAAACTATTCAAAATGATTTTCAGCACTCCAAATGTCAATTCCATAACATTTCGAATCAAATAATGTTGTTTTTAAAACTGACACATTCAAAAACTAAGCTTCCACAACAGAGTTTTTCCTAAACTATTTATATCATAGGAAACTTCTTATCGCAAAGAACTGCATACCTAGATCTATCTGGTATGAAAAAGACGGAACAAATAAAAACATAGGAATTTATGAAAATCAAGTTGTAATCGCCCTTCCTATTATAGAAAAGCTTTCGATCTTGATTTAGCTGCGATATTCTATCATGGGTACGTACCGTCAATGCATCCAATGACGCCAGGAATATTGAATTTGTCAAAAAAATCTCGTTTTGGTTTACTTTGATCTTCATCGGACATAGGTAGCAAGTTTTATCCAACTTGGGCAAATTCGATTCTCCATTATTTCTAGTACCAAAGCGATATCAGCATCCTTCCCAATTGACCTTTGGAAGCTTCCTCGGCAAGAAACCGCAAAACTATGGCTAGCTCCAACGTTGTAGGAATTGAAGATTGTTTATAATGTAGCTCAACAGTTTCCAGCACCATTAGGAAGGCACTTTCAATAAGACGGTAGTATGGAATGAACCTACATGAACGATACAATATAATAATTGCCAGGGGTTAACTTTTGTTATCAGTCTTAAAATAACATTTAAAAACAAATTCGTAGTAACCAAATCGCTCGAAATGCAGAACACTTAAAATAAATTCAATCGATTTGCAATTTCGATTTGCAATTTCGATTTCGGTTTCATTTCACTCGAATTCTTGAACCTAACTGAATTACTTACAATGGTCTTAGTTCTGTTAAGTCTCTTTGTTATTTCAAGTAATGGGAATCCTAAATCCTGGAAAACATTATATAAAAGTCTTTCCGGAACCTACTTGTGTTTCAAAATAAATCAAAACAGTTATTTTCTATACTTTCCTAGACGGAAATCTTCGAAATGGCCTCATACTACGCTTTTTTAGAAGTTCATTATTTATTTATGTAAATCCCAAAGCTATTTAATAATTTGTCCTTCAGTTTTATGAATTTGTATTGAAGGACTCCTAACTTATCCACAAATAATAAAAGTTTATGATTATAAAACTTTCAGCAGGTATGAAAAGCAAGAATATTTTTAAAAATGTTTGGCCTCATTCTAGTGGTTGGCAGTGTACATAATTACTCTAACGACACTCTATTAACTTTTGTTATAAGATTAGATTTAAAGTAAAATAAAACGCATTTTATGTAACTTTTTAACACCTTACAATTTCTGCATTTTGAGATGTGACTCTAAGTTTCTTTTAACCCAGAAAAATAAAAAAATAAAACTGTTTATTCATTTGCAACTCTAACATGCAGACTATTCTTGCAGTCTCAGCGATTCTCTTTTCAGATCAATTAAGAATCAAAATGATGAGGAAGTGTAAAGTGGAAACAACAATTAATCAATCAAAAACTCGCTACTTGGCTTTAAAGTTATCAATTGGATAACACTCTCTTCTAACTGAGAGAACATATATAATTTACCTACTTACCCATATCGAGTGTGGCAAATTTTTAAAACAGTTTCATTTGCAGTTTCCATTACTATAGTGGATTTTCTAAGAGCTTGGAAGAAATAAAATAGTAATGCAGTTTTTTGACAATTTTGTGATTGTGAAGTAAAGTGAAAAAATATTCTATTTGTTTAGTAAAAAACATATTTGAAACAAATAAAATATGTTTAGCTTAATATATTTTATATTAACTAAGTTATAGTTTAAAGTTTGAGTGGGTGTACTTGAATTAAATTCACATAGAGATATTCTTTTGTTTCTACTTAAAATGGTCTTCAATTAATAATTGAAGAAATGAAGTGCAACAAGGTTTAGCTTAAGTATAACAAAACCACCTTCGACTTGGCATTCATTCTATATAGGGGTCTAATCAGCTACTTCGATTTGAGCTGATAAACCACTTTAAAAATGAGTTTGTGGACTAAAAACATAAGCTCGAAGAAGGCCGTATCGAAATAGTGCAAGTGCAAGGTTGGAATTATTAAGAATTTTTACACAAGTGGTCTTTTGCTTAGGACCTTCGTAAATGTTTGTATTGATAAATCATTATAAACGACCATAATAAACTCTATACGTAAAGTCATACTTTCAAATCATCTAGCTCATGAAATTAAAAATAGGGTCCGCCGATTAAGTTCTAATTTTTAACTTCCCAT
The DNA here is from genome assembly GCF_945859685.1 of Eupeodes corollae. Classification (NCBI taxonomy): domain Eukaryota; kingdom Metazoa; phylum Arthropoda; class Insecta; order Diptera; family Syrphidae; genus Eupeodes; species Eupeodes corollae. The sequence goes on along the minus strand of NC_079147.1, from coordinate 62,510,066 downwards.
AGGAAGTTATTGTAATGGGTCCGATTTGTCAAATTGAAAATTTTGACATTTCTCGACGTTTCAAGGTCCCTAGAGTCGAAATAAAAGATTTTTAGAAAGATGTCTGTGCGTGCGTGTGTACGTACGTTTGTACGTCCGTACGTCCGTACGTCCGTATGTCCGTACGTCCGTACGTCCGTACGTCCGTACGTTCGCGACGTTTTTTTCGTTGTCCATAGCTCAAGAACCAGAAGAGATATCGACTTCAAATAAATTTTGTTATACAGATAATAAGGCAGAAAGATGCAGAAAGGGCTCTCACGAAAATTGCGTGGGTGGTTTTTTTACTATAGCAGTTTGAAAAAATGGTGAAAATTTTGGTTAACCCTAAATATCTTACGAACCAAAAACGCTAAAGACTTGAATTAAATTTTATATAATAGATTGTAACGTGATACCAAACAGGTATATTTTTTGAAAAAAATCAATATAACGGTTTTTTTTTTTAAATCAATAAAACTGAAAAAAAAAATTTGTCACCTCCAAAATTTTACGACTGAAATATGATTTTATCTCTAAAACAATTTTGTGCAACGAAGAATAATGTTTTTGACATCTGATAAGATTTTGAGAAAAATCTAATTGACAGTTTTTTTATAAAAAATAAAAATCTAAAAAAAAAACATTATTCAAAGTTCGTAAAAATTGAATATCGATTCAAATATCTTTTCAAAAACTTGAAATTAAGGCTTCAGTTTTATTTTATCTTATAAGAAATATTGTTTTCAACATTCTGAAAAATTTTGAGAAAAATCGAATTGACAGTTTTTTTTACAAAAAATAAAAACCTAAAAAAAAATTTTATAAAAGTTGGTAAAAATTGATTTTCGACTCGAATATCTTTTCAAAACTTTGAGATATTGGCTTTAATTTACTTTTATCTTTCAAAAAATTTTGTTGTCAACATACAATTAAAGTTTGAAAAAAATCGAATTGACAGTTTTTTTTACAAAAAATAAAAATCTAAACAAAAAATTTATAAAAGTTGGTAAAAATTGATTTTCGACTCAAATATCTTTTCAAAACTTTGAGAAATTGGCTTTTATTTACTTTTATCTTTCAAAAAATCTTGTTGTCAACATTCAGTTAAAGTTTAAAAAAAATCGAGTTGACAGTTTTTTTTACATAAAATTAAAACCTAAAAAAAAAAATTATAAAAGTTGGTAAAAATTGATTTTCGACTCAAATATCTTTTCAAAACTTTGAGATATTGGCTTTTATTTACTTTTATCTTTTAAAAAATCTTGTTGTCAACATTCAGTTAAAGTTTGAAAAAAATCGAATTGACAGTTTTTTTTACAAAAAATAAAAACCTAAAAAAAAAATTATAAAAGTTGGTAAAAATTGATTTTCGACTCAAATATCTTTTCAAAACTTTGAGATATTGGCTTTAATTATCTTTTATCTTTCAAAAAATCTTGTTGTCAACATACAATTAAAAATTGAAAAAAATCGGATTGATAGTTTTCTTTACAAAAACTAAAAACCTAAAAAAATAATTTATAAAAGTTGGTAAAAATTGATTTTTGACTCAAATATCTTTTCAAAACTTTGAGATATTGGCCTTAATTATCTTTTTACTTTCAAAAAATCTTGTTGTCAACATACAATTAAAGTTTGAAAAAAATCGAATTGATAGTTTTTTTACAAAAAATAAAAACCTAAAAAAAATAATTTATAAAAGTTGGTAAAAATTGATTTTCGACTCAAATATCTTTTTAAAACTTTGAGATATTGGCTTTAATTTACTTTTATCTTTCAAAAAATCTTGCTGTCAACATTCAATTAAAGTTTGAAAAAAATCGAATTGACAGTTTTTTTACAAAAAATAAAAACCTAAAAAAAATGTATAAAAGTTGGTAAAAATTGATTTTCGACTCAAATATCTCTTTAAAAATTTTAAGTATTGGCTTTAAAGTAATTTTATCTCATAAGAAATATTGTTGGTAAAATTTTAAAAAAATCGAATGGACAGTTTTTTTTTACAAAAAATAAAACTCTAAAATAAAACAATACCAAGTTTTACTTGGTAAAAATTTACTTTCGGCTCAAACAGCTTTTCAAAACTTAAAAATATTGGCTTGAAACTTATTTTATTTCACAAAAAATATTGTTTTCGATATTCAGTAATTTTAATATAAAAATCCAACAGTCCGTTTTTTCATATAAAAAATAAAATCTACAAAAAGAGTACGCAAATTTGGTAAAAATTGATACGAGTACATAAAGACAAACTTTTAAGCAAGACAAATCGACAGACGGGATGGGAAGTTATCAGTGTGGGTCGCATCCCAGCCTCTTTTTTTGAAAATGCTATAAGAACATCGAGTGTAGCTTTGACTGTGTGGCAGCGCCGTCCTGTTAAAACCAAATGTTGCCAATATCCTCCTCTTCAATTTTTGTGAACAAAAATTGGTTCAACATGGTTCGATAACTCCTTGCTCATTTTCGAAGAAAAATTGGTTAATTATGCCTCTGGACAAAAATCCGCACCAAACAGTGACTAGTATTGGGTGTATCGGCTTTTCAATGTATGCCTGCGGGTTTTCTGTGCCCCAAATACGACAATTTTTGCTAGTTTACATACCTGCCAAGATCAAAATGAGCTTCATCTGAAAAGATGAGTTTTTTTTTGCAAAATCAGCATCTTCTCTAAGAGTTGTTCCCAGCGTTGTTTAAGCGTATACAAAACCATATTCGATCAGCGGAAGGATAAAACTAATTATCTGTTAAAACAGACACGAGCTAAGCATTAATATTCACGAAAAAAGAGGCTGGGATGCGACCCACACTGATAACTTCCCATCCCGTCTGTCGATTTGTCTTGCTTAAAAGTTTGTCTTTATGTGCTAGTATCGATTTTACCAAATTTACGTACTATTTTTTATAGATTTTATTTTTTATGAAAAAACGGCCTGTTGGGTTTTTATATAAAAATCACTGAATATTGAAAACAATATTTTCTGTAAAATAAAATTAGTTTGAAGCCAATATTTTATAGATTTCAAAAGATATTTGAGTCGAAATTCAATTTTTACCAACTTTTGTTAAATTTTTTTTTGGGTATTTAATTTTTTGTACAAAAACCATCAATTCGATTTTTTTTTAAATTTTACAAAAAAACAACAATATTTTTTGAAAGATAAAAGCAGTAAAAGCCAATATCTACAATTTTTGAAAAGAAATTCGAGTCGAAAATCAATTTTTACCAGCTTTTATAAATTTTTTTTTAGGGTTTTTATTTTTTGTAAAAAAACTGTCAATTCGATTTTTCTCAACATCTTTCAGAATGCTTAAAACAATATTTCTTATAAGATAAAATAAGTTTAAAGTCTAACTTTCAAGTTTTTGAAAAGATATTTGAATCCATATTCAATTTTTACCAAATTTTGTTAATTTTTGTTCGGTTTTCAATTTTTTATAAAAAAACTGTCAATTCGATTTTGTTCAAAATTTTACTGAATATTGACAACAATATTTTTTGAAAGATAAAAGTAAATTAAAGCCAATATCTCAAAGTTTTGAAAAGATATTTGAGTCGAAAATCAATTTTTACCAACTTTTATTAATTTTTTTTAGGTTTTTATTTTTTTTGTAAAAAAACTGTCAATTCCATTTTTCTCAAAATTTTTCAGAATGTTGAAAACAATATTTCTTATAAGATAAAATAAGCTTGAAGCTTTAATTTCAAGTTTTTGAAAAGATATTTGAATCGATATTTAATTTTTACGAACTTTGAGTAATGTTTTTTTTAGATTTTTATTTTTTATAAAAAAAACTGTCAATTCGATTTTTCTCAAAATTTTATCACATTTTTAAAACATTATTCTCCGTTGCTCAAAATTGTTTTGGAGATGAAATCATATGTTAGTCGTTAAATTTAGGAGGTGACAAATTTTTTTTTTCAGTTTTTTTGATTAAGAAAAAAAACCGTTATATTGATTTTTTTCGAAAAATAAACTTCTTTGAGATCACGTTACAGTCTATTATATAAAATTTAATTCAAGTCTCTAGCGTTTTTGGTTCATAAGATATTTAGGGTTAACCAAAATTTTTACCTTTTTTTTAAACTGCTATGGTAAAAAAACCACCCACGCAATTTTCTTGAGAGCCCTTTCTGCATCTTTCTGCCTTATTATCTGTATAACAAAATTTATTTGAAGTCGATATCTCTTCTGGTTCTTGAGCTATGGACGACGAAAAAAACGTCGCGAACGTACGGACGTACAAACGTACGTACACACGCACGCACAGACATCTTTCTAAAAATCTTTTATTTCGACTCTAGGGACCTTGAAACGTCGAGAAATGTCAAAATTTTCAATTTGACAAATCGGACCCATTACAATAACTTCCTATGGGAAGTTAATAAGCACTAGTTGAATAAAAAAAGTTAGATGGCGGACCCTATATTTTATAGCAATTACAAATAGAGTACCAACAATCTTTCGATAATACGTATGTTATTTTAAAACCTATTTGATTTTTAACTTACAAGAATTCTCGTTGTTCACAAAGAGAAAGAACTCCATTATTACTTTTTAACAATGTTTTAGAAAATCAAATTTAACACAGTACGTTCATAACACTGTCCAACAAGATTATGTACCCTGGAAATTGAATTGTATGTTTCCAAGGTACCCTTATTCAGCTAATATCTTCAATATTTAATAAAGTACTTTAATTTCTCATTTACTCTTTAAAAAATCTCGATTAGACTTTAGACTGTCCCAGCATTGAAGAATAACATTTAATCATTAATCTTTAATAACAAGAACATTTTTAGTTTTCTAATAACGAAACCGTTTTCCAAACAAGATTATCACATCAAGTTTTTGGAATATATTTAAAAAAAAAAATGGCTGGGAATCGACCCACGCTGATAACTTCCTATCCCGTCTGTCGATTTGTCTTGCTCGAAACTTTAACCAAATATTCATAACAATATTTTGTGTAAGATAAATAATTTAAAGTCAATACCTTTCTTTTTTTCCTAATATCCTTGAGTCGAAAATCATTTCTTTTTCGTTGTTTTAGTATCTAGGTTTCTGTGTTTTGTTTTGTAAAAAATTAACTTAAAATTACCAACAATATTTCGCATAATATGATGAAATACATAGTTTTATTTTAAAATCAATTTTTGTAAACGAGATCTTTGGTGAAAAAAAAGATTATCAAATTTAGTAGCATTTCTTGCAAATTTTTATTTCTTGTATAAACGAATACAGATTGGATTTTTCTAAGAAATTTTTTTTAGTTAATTAACAATACAATTTAGCGCAGAATGAAATCATTTTGAAGACAATACCTTCATTTAATCGAGTGATATCGAGAATCGATTATCAATTTTTTACCAATTTGCTTATCTGACTGTTAGATTTTTATAAAAATTTGACTGAATTTCGAAAATTATATTTTCTATAATATGAAATTAGTTTGAAGCCAATGGGCCATATTCATAGTTCTTTGATAAGTTCTGATTTTGTCTATGCTAAACCAAACTTCAGTTTATGTTATTCATAGACAATTTAAACTCATTTTAAAAGGTAGCCTGGAGTCAAAAAAATAACCGCGACGGAACCTATGTTTAAGCTGTTTTTAAATCTATAAAACTTCAAAAATAAGGAAACTGATTCAGGGGTGGAATCGGCTAAGGTGATCGTTGATAAATGACAATCAAAATGAGTGAATTTGATCTACATAAGGTGATAGTCAAATTGATTCCTAAAAAGCTGTCACAAGAAAATGTCATAGTCGTGTTTAAACAAATAAGTTTATTCCGAATAGACCTCACAAACGACTTAAAAATGTTCTTAGTTCACTTTGTTACTTTAAAAAAACACATTCCTGTGACCGACAAAGTTTACGACATTCAAAAAAAGGAGGAAAAGTAAGAATTTTATTTAAAATCAGCCAATTTGAAACTTTTATTAAGATATTTTATAAGAATCAATTTAAAATTTCACCAAGGCAACAACGAATTTTGAAAATTTGAATCTAAAATTGTTTAAGGGGGTATTCTGGTCTAAAAATAAAAAAAAAATCAATTTTTTTTTCTTTTCATATTTTTATTGTTTAACTGTTTAAGAATATGTCTACAAGAGGATTTTCCCAAACTCAAATTATTTTCGGAGAAATAAGTATTTTGCTGAGCAGTCATCCAAATCGGTTGGGCTGCAACTAATAGAACAAAAGACATAATGGGGTACTTTGAACGCGTTTTTCTCAGAACTGTCTTTTTGAATCTGATACCCACGATTTCTCAGGTTCTGCCGAACCGATTTACTTGAAATTTTAAGAGAGTCTTCTTTAGGGACTTGTCTACGTCTGGAACTACGAAAATCCCCAAATTTTTATTTTTACTATTTTTAACAAATCGAAGAAGGTTCAAAAAAATTGTAAATTTTTTGAATTTTTCTTTAGACAGCCTCCATTTTGTAAAAAAAAAGAGGCTGGGATGTGACCCACACTGATAACTTCCCATCCCGTCTGTCGATTTGTCTTGCTTAAAAGTTTGTCTTTATGTACTCGTATCAATTTTTACCAAATATGCGTACTCTTTTTGTAGATTTTATTTTTTATATGAAAAAACGGACTGTTGGATTTTTATACAAAAATTACTAAATATCGAAAACAATATTTTCTGTGAAATAAAATAAGTTTCAAGCCAATATTTTTAAGTTTTGAAAAGCTATTTGAGTCGAAAATAAATTTTTACGAAGTTTTAGTATTGTTTTTTTTTAGAGTTTTATTTTTTGTAAAAAAAACTGTCAATTCGATTTTTTAAAAATTTTATCAAATGTTGAAAACAATATTTCTTATGAGATAAAATTACTTTGAAGCCAATATTTAAAATTTTTAAAGAGATATTTGAGTCGAAAATCAATTTTTACCAACTTTTATAAATTTTTTTTAGTTTTTTATTTTTTGTAAAAAAACTGTCAATTAGATTTTTTTCAAACTTTAACTGAATGTTGACAACAAGATTTTTTGAAAGATAAAAGTAAATTAAAGCCAATATCGCAAAGTTTTGAAAAGATATTTGAGTCGAAAATCAATTTTTACCAACTTTTATAAATTATTTTTTTAGGTTTTTATTTTTTGTAAAAAAACTGTCAATTCGATTTTTCTCAAAATTTTTCAGAATGTTGAAAACAATATTTCTTTTAAGATAAAATAAGTTTGAAGCCTTAATTTCAAGTTTTTGAAAAAATATTTGAATCGATATTCAATTTTTACGAACTTTGAGTAATGTTTTTTTTAGATTTTTATTTTTTTTTTTAAAAACTGTCAATTCAATTTTTGTCAAAATTTTATCAGATGTCAAAAACATTATTCTTCGTTGCACAAAATTGTTTTAGAGATGAAATCATATTTCAGTCGTAAAATTTTGGAGGTGACAAATTTTTTTTTTCAGTTTTATTGATTTATAAAAAAAACCGTTATATTAATTTTTTTCAAAAAATATTTCTATTTGGTATCACGTTACAATATATTTTATAAAATTTAATTCAAGTCTCTAGCGTTTTTGGTTCGTAAGATATTTAGGGTTAACCAAAATTTTCACCTTTTTTTCAACCTGCTATAGTGAAAAAACCACCCACGCAATTTTCTTGAGAGCCCTTTCTGCATCTTTCTGCCTTATTATCTGTATAACAAAATTTATTTGAAGTTGATATCTCTTCTGGTTCTTGAGCTATGGACGACGAAAAAAACGTCGCGAACGTACGGACGTACGGACGTACGGACATACGGACGTACGGACGTACGGACGTACAAACGTACGTACACACGCACGCACAGACATCTTTCTAAAAATCTTTTATTTCGACTCTAGGGACCTTGAAACGTCGAGAAATGTCAAAATTTTCAATTTGACAAATCGGACCCATTACAATAACTTCCTATGGGAAGTTAAAAATGTTTGTAACTTTTCCGTAGTTCCAGACATTGCGACATTATTGTAGAATAATAATCTTTTTTAGTTTTTGATTTCAGATTTCTAAGAGAGTTAAAATCGTGGGTATGGTCACGCACCAAACTTTTGAGACGCACCACTCCATCAGCTGATAACTAACGGAATTTTGATTTTTTTTTTACTTTTTTATTTTTTTTGTATGCTTCTAATGTAAATAAATAATGTGTAAAAAAATTGATATTAAAATTGTTGATTGCTTTTTTCTACAGCACTTCAAAAATTACCTAAAATTCATGTCTCTAGACCAGAATACCCCCTTAACGGAATTCAATTTGACTATCAAAAAAATGATAGTCAACTATCACCTGAGCCGATTCCAACCCAGAAAATTACGTTGGGAAAAATTTTATTTGAAAATTTAAAAAATAATTAAAACGTCAAGACTTAAGCATACATACATACATATGTATATCAATATTTTGATATTTTGCTGGATGATGTTGGAATTGTTTCACCCAACAGAAAACCAAAGCTCTACTTAACCGGGATCGACCCCTTTGAAAATGAGGACGTATTTGTATAAAAAGTATCGATTCGAGAAAAAAAAGGCAAGTTTATGATTGACCTTCTAAATTTAAGTCTTGACATTACCAGCGCGACTTGCATACAATTTCTCAACCAACAGCTCTCCAGATTACTCCTTCTCTTTTGTTCCCCTCTACAAACGGTTTTGCATAGGTTTAAGTGAAACTGTACTAGAATTCTAGGAGAATATATGTTCCTTAAACCTGGGGTGTAATCGACTAAGGTGATTGTTGATTGTTGATAGTCAAAATAATCGAATTTGATCTGGGTTAGGTGATAGTTAAATTGATACCTAAAAAGCTTGCACACGAAATATGTGATAGTCATTTTCCTCTAGCTACCAGACGCTCGCAAAAAACGAATGGAACTGTTTTCAGTTAGTTCAGTTACTCAAGGTAAAAAAGCACATTTTTTAGACCGACAAAGCTTACGAATTCGCAAAAACACAAGAATAGTATGAATGTTATTTAAACACAACCAATTTGATAATTTTATTTAAAAATTTTATATTTTTTTATTTTAAAATTTTGTGACAATTGTAATCTGAAATTGTTCAATTGAATTGAATTGAACTGAGTTGAATAATCTTACACAGACGCACGGAATGAAAATCATAGTCAAATTTGACTATCAAAAATATCATAGTCAATTATATACTTAGACGATTTCAACCCTGTTTTTAATAAAACAGAGCTGACGAATTCTTTATAAATAGGAACTGTGTCTAACCTAGATGTTAAACTTAGACTCCAGTTTAAATAGACTTGTGTTTAAAATATGACTATGGATATGTCCAAATATTTTTGAATAGTTTTCGTAATGTTTTTTTTTAAGATTTGTATGTTTGCCATCTATTTGATTTTTCTCAATGTTCAAAACAATATTTTTAATAAGATAAAATTAATTTGAAAAAGATATTTGATTCAAAAATGTTTCGGATACGTTTTTTTATCACGTCAAAATATATAATACAAAATTTAATTCAAGTCGCTAGCGTTACTCGTTCTTGAGATATTTTGGGTTAAATTGCTATGGTAAAAAAAAAACACCCACTCAATTTTCTTGAGAGTAATTTCTGCATTTTTGAACTTGATGTCTCTACTAGTTCTTAAGACATATTAAAATTATCATATCGCGTAAAACAGTTTTATTAACATTTTGTTTTTGTACGATTCGGGCAGTATTACTGAACTTTTGGACATGAAAACTTTTTTGTGTTTTAGAACATTTCAAATAAAAAGAAGTGTTCGGCTTTATTGCTCAATAAAATAAGTACAAGATTTTAAAAGTGTTATATCTCCCGTAAATGGCTCTGTTGCCCAAAAACGGATTTAGCAGAAATTGGCACAAAAAGCCCAAATTGAATGTCATATTGCACCAATCACTTTTTAAATATCATAACGCCCAAATGACTAATTCACATATCGCTCAAAAGATGTATTGTGTTTCTATATTTGGGCATTCTGACAAAATATTTGTTTATTTAGGGCACAATGACATCTTCAGTTTTAAATTTTATCACCCAAATCCAAGTAATAAACAAAAAAATGTCAGATCGGCCAAAAACTCGAAACGTCAAAATGCGTAACAAATTTTTGTGGCTTTATTTGGTAGCTAAGTAAGGCCAATTTTCTAAGTGAAATGAAAAGGGAATTTGTTGCTTGCTCACACCCAGCATTATGGCTTATAAACAGTGAAATTTGTATAGGGGTGTTGCCCCTTGTAAGCCCTCTGCTTGGGCTCACTATAGGATCTGGGGTAGGTGCGGTGTAGTGTGCATGCAAAGTTTCCTTAAATCCATGCAGAGAAAATTTGCATACACCAAACTTCACACCTATCTCAAATATTATATTGAGTTCAAGCAGAAGGGTTGCAGGGGGACAGCGTGCCCCCCATACATACCTTAGTGTTTATACGCCTCAAATCTCAACGACGCAATATCTTTTGGTTGAAATGACATTTCTAAATTTGGTTGTTACGACATTAAAAGTCGTTTTAAGTGATATGACATGATATGATTTGGGCTTTTTAACGTTTTCTTAGTGATATTTTATACGACGTTCCTCTTGTTGGGCCTTATATCATTTTATGTTCTGGGATATATGTCGTCTGGTATTAAGACATAAGAAACGAAAGAAATCATAATCCTCATAAATTTCAAAAAAGCCCAACTTCAGAAAAAAATTCTTTTGTGCAAAGTGACAACTAACAAATTGGGCGTTTTTTTATTTTAAATTAGTTTGGGCATTACTCCATCTGCTTTGGGTTTTTTTGTAATTTTTTTTAAAGTTTTTGTGCTTTGTGACATTTTGCGAAGTATGTGTTATAGTTTTGAGCGTAAGAGACCTAACCTAACCATAACTTATGACAATTCTTAGAAACTAAATTAGTTACTAAAAATATTCGAATTTAATCTAAAAGGAACAATTTGCATTGCGAAATAATTATAAAATGTCTTGTATTGTTTTATTTTAACTTTACCTTTAAAACACGATGCATTTGTTTACAACATTTTTGAGGAAGTTTATTTTCAAACCTTGACCTGATGAAGAATGTAAAAGTCAAATTCGAGAGGCTTGGCCTTAGAAAATCCATTTGAACTATGTTAATATGTAATTAGGTTTTTTTATTTTAGTTTAAATCTATCAAAACGCATTTTCCACTTTCGACTCCATTGGACAGGCCTACAATTTTCTAAAGATCTATATCTCCATATCTTCAACCTTGTAATGGGAACTGGACATAATGATGAGCTGTCAAAATAAGACGAATCAATTATATGAGAAACGTTAAGGAAGACCAACCGAATTTCAAAACAAACCGTTTTAATCATGTTCCATAGACCAAATTTATCAATGGAAAACCCAATATAATCAAAGTACGACTATTCATCTCTTTGATTGTCCTTCTCGTGTTAAAATACTCCCCTTATGATATGACAACATAAAGGACTTGCTATCTAATATGAAAATAACTATTTCAAAGTTTCTTAATTTAATGAACAATTTATTCAATTTTTATATCGCAATTTTAAGATCGCATTTTATTTGCTTAGTTTATTTAAAATATTTTTAACATTTATGTTTTTTTTTCTTTGCAGTTACATGAAACTATTTTGATCGGCTTTGGTTCAAGTAAATATTAAAAACATATTTCAAAATGTACCTGCCAAAAGCTCCCAAGAACTTTCGTTCCTTATTAACAGCTATGTGTGGTAAGTTCAATAACTTAATTTTCTGTTCTTAATCAAAATAAGAAATTCATAATTCTGTTTTTATGTTTTTTGTTATAACAGCTGATATGTCAAATTTCGCTCTTGGAACTTGTATAGGATGGTCATCTCCCATTATACCAAAACTTCGAAATCAAACATATGACAGTCCACTTTCACAGCCAGTAACAACAACAGAGGAAGGATGGATAAGTTCAATGGTCACAATTGGAGCTGTAGTTAGTAAGTAATGAGTTTTAACATAAAAGCTTATAAGAGAAGATTGTCACAAAAAAAAAAACAGTGTCAATTCATTTAGTGTGCTGTCAATGGACAGTAAGTCATCTGAAGTATGAACTGTCAAATATGACAGTAGCCTTAACAAATTTCATGAATTGGACTTGGTTTTCTTATTTTTGTATTTTTTTTAAGCTTCTCTCTTGGCTGGACCGATGGGAGCTAAAATAGGAAAAAAGTGGGTTCTTCTCTTGGGCGCAACACTAATCGAACTTTCATACGTCTTTCTTTTACTTGCAAGTGAAGTTTGGATGTTTTATGCCGCTCGTTTACTTCAGGTAAATTAATATATTTTTGTATTATTAAATTGACATAAAATCATACATTTTTATAACAGGGTGTTGCTGGAGGGCTATTGATTGCGACATTGCCAATGTATGTTGGCGAAATTGCAACAAACGACAATCGAGGATCACTTGGTTCCCTGATGACCCTATTCATGGTTGGTAAGTTGATATAAAATATGCCCAAACGTCAGGAATATTCTTTATCAATTCAATGTTCCAGGTGGTATTCTCTACGCCTACTGTATAGGACCTTTTGTAAGCTACATGGCCTTTCATTGGTGCTGTCTGGCTGTTCCATTGATATTTATTGTATCTTTTCCTTTCATGCCAGAAACACCCTATTATTTGGCAAAAACTGGCCGGAAAGTGGAATTATTGAAATCCTTGAATTTCCTTCGAGGCAACACTGACGAAAAAGCTGTAGAGGATGAAATGAATCAAATACAGAGCTCAGTCGACGAGGACGCATCTCGAAAAGCATCGATCTTTGACATTTTTCACGATCGCGGTAATGTCAAAGGTCTCGTCATCTGCTGTGGCCTTTTGATGTTTCAACAATTCAGTGGCACGACAGCTGTCACCTTCAATAGCCAAACGATATTCGAGAGTGCCAAGTCAACTCTAGACCCTGCTGTGGCTACAATAATTCTGGCTCTTACCCAATTGGTATCGAATTTCCTGACACCGTTTGTTATAGAACGGACAGGTCGTAAACTAATCCTTCTAGCGTCGGCACTCGGGATGAGTTTATCCCTGTTTGCACTGGGAGCATTCTTTTATGTTCAGGCCTTCGGTGATGTCACACCCTTGATGTGGATTCCAGTGCCTGCTCTCATTTGTTTCAATATCTCATATGCATTTGGGTTTGGCCCAGTTCCATGGGCGATACTTGGTGAAGTTTTTCCCTCGAACGTCAAACCAATGGCTGCGTCAATAGCATCGACCTTTTCTTGGACAAGTAGTTTTCTGTCGACACGTTGGTTCCCTGACTTGAATGCTTTGGGTCCATATTATGCGTTCTTTTTATTTGGCATCATGATGGCTATCGCGATATTCTTTATTTTGTTTTATGTCATAGAAACTAGAGGATTAAGTTTGCAAAAGATCCAGGAAAAATTACATTCTTAAAAATGTAGACGAATTAAAGTGACAATTGCATCCAAAAAGTATTTATTTAAGTTATTATTAAGTCTAATGTGTTATTTGTTATTTAAATATAAATAAATTATAAAGAAATGGAAATTTTGTTCTTAATGGAGTTATACTTACTTAATTAGGATGGCTCTACAGTGGGTTCAGGTTCAAACTGCATAATGGCTGAATCACAAACACGCTTCAGCTTCGGCTTCGTCTGCGTTACGGTGGGCCTGCTGCGAGGTTGCTTTGAATGACATTTCTATTATTTCATCCCTCCTAAAAGCAAATATTTTGTCTGTTGACATTTTTTTTACAGCTGTTGAGCTGTCAGACAAAGCAAATGTTCAGAAAATTTAACTAGAGCTTCCGTTTGGAGTCACATTACGTTCTTTTAATTACGATTGTCAAAGGAAACGTGAGGTCGAAGCTCCATTGTGATAGCATGCATTGAATTCCTATGGCTGAACTCGTAAACTTCATTTATGTCATTTACTTATTAAATATGATGTCCGGAATATGTCCGACGCGGTTAAGACCTAGAAGTTTCATGATCCATTTGATCAGTCCAAGTTCCTTTTTCCAATAAATTTGGCCGTTTGGCTTCAATGCTTTTTTTATAATTAGAGAAGACCAAAAGGGCTTTGTATACGTTTAATATACCAAGGACACAGTGTGGGCATTAGGAAAAGAGGGAAGGGTTGGATAAGAGGTGTCAGTGTACATTGATTTGAATTCATGAACATTGCAATTATAGGGAAAGATTGAACTTGGCAAGGCATTCCACATTCGCGAAGTACGGCTAACAAATAATCTCTGTACTTTATAGTACGGCCGAAGTTGGGCTTAAGGGTAAACTGATGGATATTCCTTGAAGCGCGGGTATTACGGTTAAGTTGTTTAAGGAGAGGAATGCAACTGGCTATTTCACTAGAGCATAGTCCGTTAAAATAACGGTAAAAAATCGTGAGACAAGAAATATTACGACAATGCTCGAGTGACGAAATCCAGTTAATGATTTTCATGTCACCGATCAATTTAAAAGCTCTTATTTAAATATTGTCCAAGAGGCTTAAAAAAGTTACTGGAGCACCAGCTTAAAGAAGAGAGTTATATTCAAGTTTCGAACGTATATTTATATAGCTTTTGTAGATTGTAGCCAGATCAGACGGAGAGACAAATTTCTTGGAGGGTATATCTCGCTTTAACGATACAAGACAGCATTGGGTTTTCGAAACATTAAATACCAGACGGTTTTTTATTCCCCATTGTACAATGCTGTGTAGGTTCGAATTTAATGAGCTAATCATATTTTGCCGTTGAAGTTCCACATCCGAAGAGGAGGGATGTAAGTCTGGAAACAAAGATGAAAAGCTAAGAGTGCTATCGCCAGCCAAAACAAAGTATTGGATTAGAAGTAGCAGATGGGAGACGATTTATAAAAATGAGGAAGATTTGTTCCACTGTTCGGTGAGATGAACCATGAGATCACCGTGGACCTACTGATATGAAAGCCGTGTTGCCGGTAATTATGTAAGCAGCTTCCGTTCCTCAAGATATTTTCTACACTGATAATTAATCAGCATTTCCATGACCTTAGAAAAAAGGGAGGATTTGAATTGCTTCAATATTTGTTAGATTGACAGTTTTAATCGTCACTAAGTAAATTTCCAAAATATAAAAAAGTTGTTAATAATGAATTGCCAAATCTAAGTGTCAAAATATTTTTAAATATGTTGAGCTGTCAAATCATAGATAGTGACTATCGAAAATTCTCAAACTTACTTATTTACTAACTAAAGGCGGCGCTACAGTCCGGGGCACACCTGGGCCTCAACCAACATGCGTCTCCAGCCAGCTCGGTCCCTAGCTAGCTGTCTCCAGTTTCGCACACTAAGTTGGTTGAGGTCCTCTCCCACCTGGGTGCGCCACCTGAGTCGCGGTCTTCCTCTACTGCGCCGTCCCTCGGGATTGGTTATGAAGACCTTCCGGGCTGGAGCGTTGATGTCCATCCGCTCTACATGACCTAGCCATCTAAGCCGTTGGACTTTGATTCTGCTAATTAGGTCAGTGTCGCTGTACAGCCCGTACAGCTCGTCGTTATATCTTCCCCTCTATTCTCCATCTATGCGTACGGGACCAAAAATCGCCCGAAGAATTATTCTCTCGAAGCATCCTAAGACGCTCTCATCTTTCTTTGACAGGGTCCAGGCCTCAGCGCCATAAATGAGAACCGGGATGATGAGTGTCTTATAGATGGTGATTTTACATCCTCGAGAGGACTTTACTTCTCAATTGCCTTCTAAGTCCAAAGAAGCAGCGATTTTTAAGAGTTATTCTTCGTTTGATTTTAGCGCTGGTATCGTTGTCACCATGTCTTGCCCTCATTGACCACTAAACCCATCTTCTTCGCTTCCGAGGCAATGCTCAAAAATGCTCCACTGACATCACGTTTTGATCTTCCACTTATGTCAATACCATCTGCGTATACGAGTAATTGGATGGACCTTTGGAAAATTGTGCCTCTAGTGTTGACGGTTGAGTTTTACACAATTCTTTCCAGGACAATGCATCGCCTTGTCTAAAACCTTTTTTGACATCAAATTTATCGGTAAGATATTTTTGTCATTCTGCACAAACGAATAAGTTTGACAAGGATGCTAAAACTAGACATTGCTCGGTAGAGCTCTTCTCTATAGATGCTGTCATACGCGGCTTTAAAATTGATAAAGAGATGGTGGGTATCGATTTAAAGTTCCTGGGTTTTTTTCCAAGATCTGCCGTAGTGTGAATATTTGGTCGAAAGTGGACTTTCTTGGTCTGAAGCCACAATGGTAAGGACCTATCAGGTTGTTGACGAACGGCTTCAAATGTTCACATAATACGGCAGAGAGGATCTTAAATGCAATGTTAAGGAGACTGATGTCTCTATAGTTAGGGTAGTTTAGAGGGTCTCCTTTGTTTTGTATCGGGCACACTATGCTGATATCATCAAGCAAGCTTTCTTCCGACCATATTTTGCAGATGAGTTGGTGCAAGGTCCGTACTAAGTCATCGCCTGCTGCTTGAATAGTTCGGCAGCGATGCCGTCAGCTCCAGCAGCTTTGTTTGACTAAAGTTTAGATAGAGCTATCTTCACTTTGTCAAGGTCGGGTAGGCGAAGAGGAGAAGAGTCGTGCGTCGATCGCAATGTGGTCAATCTGGTTGACGGTTGAATGATCAGGAGATTTGCGCTCAAGAATTTTTGCCTGAGTCTAGTTCCAACAACAAATCCACACCCAGATAGACGCTGTCTTTGTTATCGGTAGTAGTCGCCGTAGTATACATCGCAGTCTTTTAGTTTGCATTTGCCCGTACCATTCCATCGCACGTCTTGGATGGCGGTTATATCTGCCGTGGTCTGTTAAAAATTTTATGGACTCGTTACGGTGTATTCAAGTCAGAGCGAGAAACTTCAATTGAAGATAGTTTTGTTTTCGATTTGACTTTTAATGTGTTGATTTGACGTTCCCATACGAAAAAAGTAAAAAGTGTCTCGAAAAGCATTTCTACAGTTAATCAAATTTATGAGAACCGGCATTCATATTATCTTTTGAAGAGCATAACATAGGTTATTCATATAGTATGTCTTTGAACACTCAATACAAGAACAATTTGTGATCCTGGTTTCTATCTGGGACAATTTCAGTTACCTTAAAATTGGTTTTCATAATGGCGGATAGAAGGCTATTTTGTGTGTTGCGTATGTTAGGGTTCAGGTAGCGCTCACAAGTGGAAAGTGGAGGCTGGCATGGTTACAAAAGATTTTGATTGGAGTTAGGTGAGAACTCTTCTCTGAGTCCTTAAGTGTCTATTAATCTTTCCGGCTACTTGATTGTGCCAGTGTTTTTTAAGTGAAATTTCCAGCAAGCAGAGGCAAAATACTTAAATCAAACTTATTAACCCAAAATAGAAACACAGCTATCTGCACTGATATAGCAAGGTGGTTATCCAACAATATCGAGATGAACTACACAGCCCCAACATAAACCCCGTGTCATAGTGGCATTGATCGAAATGAACCCGAACGGACTGGTGAGTTGGCCTGGGAAGGATTGGTCCATCATAGCTAACTTGCGGAAAAGCTAAATATTCCTCTTGGAGCTATGAAGGGCAAAATATTCTCAATTTCTCTGGCATAAAACATAATCCAAAACATTCTAATGGACTGTACCACATCCATGAAGATATGGCTTCCCATAACAAAAATCCTTAAATCGAATTTTTATGCAGACCCAGGCATGATATAGCCATGATCACTGCAATATGAACTGGACGGACATTCCCCAATAGGAGAGCATGCAGCAAAGGTGGGTATCTCTCATAATCATCACTGCCGTAGCTGTGAAGACCGACACGATAAAGATACTGTGATTCATTTTCTCTGTAAATGTCCTGCCCTGGCCAGTTCTGCAACGTTAAGCTTGGGAAGAGCATTCGTTGAAGATCTTGATTAACTTTCCGAGATGAAAATCAAAAATCCCTAATTTTGGAAATATAAATCCTGCATAAAATTATCTTTTTTTCCAATTTTTGCATGCTGCATGACACAATTAGCACTAGCAAGTTCCTCGTTAGAAGCCCCAGGTAGGTCTAACGTGTCAAGCAGAAACGTCTACTTGTGAATCAATGAAAATCAATGTTTTTTTAAACCGTTTTTAACGTTTTTCTTACTCTCTTAACGCTTTTAAATTTTGATACAATACATTCAAACAAGGCACTTATTGGCCAACTAAGAGCTACTTTTAACTATGATTTCTTTTCAGCATTGAAACTAATCATTGGAATTTTTTGAAATGTATTTAATAAGCTGAATATTTGTAAAATGAAACAAAACATTCAATTTAAACTCGGGGTTTCCTTATTACTATAAAAAGCATTGTCAACTATTTTCTTGAAAATATACATGAAGAAAACGATGAAACAATCATTGCTATCCAAATAAAAAGTGTCACACAACACAAATACGCCGCCTCGCCATCTATACATCAAATAAAGTACTATCCGCAACACATCCATGTATCGCGAACCAACTCGCACATCGATGATTTCTACCAACAATGCCCACATCGCATTGACATCAACTGTCAGCCAGCTGTTGTCATTTTTGACACAACACAAAAATACCCCCATATCTAACACGAAATCAGAAATCACAAAAATGCAGCAAAACAAAATTTCAAATTTCCATTCAATGATTCAATCGAGTTTTTGTTCTTCGCTCGGTAGGTTGACGATGAATTTTTTTCGGATTAATATAAAATTATCATAATTTCCCCCTCAGTCTCAACAACAACACAAAAGAATAATTCCAATTAACGTGTTTTCAATTGAAATAAAAATAAAGAAACCAAAACGACTTCAAAAAATTTTATAGAAAAAAGAAAAATTTAACAAAAATTCGAATGCAATGTATTCTTTGTGCAATCGGTGCGCGTGATAAAAATTCATAAGATTAAGAATAAAAATAAAATGCATTTAATTCGTTTGCTTTTTTTGTGTTTTTGATTTAAGTTTTTGTTTAGTTTTGCTGCACAAATAAAAGAAAAACAACAATAAATTGAAGATAAAATCCACCAACAATCTCCTTGGGGCATCCAACAACAGAATTCCAATTTGAACAACAAAGAATCTCTCAATAACTCTCAACCAACAAATAAAACAACAACAAAAGAAGAAAACGTTTAAATAAATAATTCTATTTTTGTGTTTAATTCTACTTCTTCTTCGTCATCGTCGTCGTCCCCGTCGTTGTTTTCGTGTTTTTTTCTATGTTTTGTCTTCTTGTTTTGTTCATTCTTTTTGGTCCCTTGTTCGTTTTCCGGCTTCGTCTTCGGCTACGGCTCCAGCTTCTCTTGGTTGTTTCTTTCAATTAATTCTTAATTAATTAAAATTATTGTTTAATAACTCGCGCCCACTGAGTGAGTTAACAAAATAAAAATAAAGAAATAAAGGAGTGAGAATAGTGTGTTGTGTTTTTTGGATCTGGCTTCTGGCGCTGCGTGCTGTTTTGTGTGCCGTGCCTTGCCTTGTGCCAAGAAGTCTGTCTCCATCGCATCCCAGAAATAAAGTGCATTGTATTTTAGTGCGGATTGAGTGCTGGCCGCTGCGCTGGGTCTTTGTTTTGTTGTTGTTATGGGTTCCTCCATAGCACCATCGTCGTTTGTTATAATCAAAAATAAAATAAATAGAAAAAGTATTCAAAATGCTGCTGCCGCTGCTGCTAATTCCCTTAGCATCGTTGTTTTGAGATTAATTGCTCCAGCTGCAACTGCAACTGGAACACACGATTCAAATGTGTTGCAATGTAATGAAGAAATGAAGAGGAGAAATATAAAAACTGCCACTGGTGATAGGAAAAATGCAAACAACACAATCTCGATGGATAGATTCTGCTTTCCCATCTCCACTTACTGGTTCCTGATTACACTTCTACTGGCTGTCGATGTGGCACACGCTCACAACGAACACACTTTAAGGAATAGCAGATCTGAATCAAAAGGTACGTATCTGAATGAGAAAGATTCAAAATGATAAGGAATCAGTTCATATTGTTATACATTTTGGAATAAAATAGAATTCATTTGGTTTTAAATAATAGTTACAACTTTAAGACAAGGAAGTAGAAATAAAGGGTAAGTCAATTCTACGAATCTCTTAAAATATTAGGAGAAATAAATTTACGTCTTATGCACAGAAGCACTTGTGCTATGAAGTTAAAACTTGGTGCATACTAGCTTTGCAGGAAGTGCAAATTTGAAACTTCTTATTTTACTGCATTTTGTATTAGAAACAGTTTATGATTCATTTTTTTAAGTTTGTCCATGTAAAAAGATTATAATGCCTATGAACATTTTTGGGTATTGCCGCCCCCTTTGATAAGATGTCTTTAGACTTTGAACCACAATTTTGTATGCTGTGTTGTAAAGAAATATTAATTACTTCTTTTTTCAAATTGACAAGAAACCCTTTTACAGAAAGCATTAAATAAAGTTGTGCAGAAAATAAATAAATCATTGAGTAATAAAGTTCAGCTCTCAGTTGAATGAAAAAACATGATCAACTGTCATTTTGATAGAAGAAGTCTTGACTTGAAAGTTAGGTAGATTTTTCTTGACTATCTTTCCACACAACTTTCCATTAAAGTTGCCTTAATTGGAAGGTACATTTTTTGGCATCTGTCCAACCAAATACTAGAAACTTGCCTAACTTAAAAGTCCCTTATGTCGTCTGAACCTGCCCAATATGTAAAATTTAAGCTTAGAAGTAGAAGTCAAAAATTATTCCTAATTTAAATGTTGTCGCAAAAGAATGTAATGTTTCTCAAAACAGATGATTTTATTGGCAACTACCTAAATCAAATTTGTGATGTACTTACGAGTAAAATTCAAAAATCCTTTAAAAACAGTTTTACTCTATATCTAGTTTTGAAGAAACTCAATAACAGGATAACAATCAGGCAAAGTGGGGATTTTCAGGTGATCAAAGGGACTTGTAAATAAGGCAAGTTTCTTGTCTATGGTTAGTCAAATCTTGGCTGGAAAGTAAATCAAGACTATTCTTCCTTAAAAACAACTAAATTCTACTTAAGCTAAGTCGACAAGATTGGATGATCTTTTTTTTATATTCGATAGGTGAATTTTTAGATAGGTTGTATTGAGATAGCTGTCAAAAAATAAAAACACGATTAATAATTTACATGCGAAATGTCCGATTTTTAACGATTTACGTTAACAGAAAACTATCGTTACAGAAACGAGAACAAATTCTCTAAGAGTAACTCTTGTTAATATCTATATCTGGGAAACACCCCCAAGTTCTCTCGGAACTTCTACAAAATGCCTTAAATAGGCTAACAAAAAGGGCTAAGCAATGTGGCTTGGACGTCAATCCACATAAAACAGAACTAATATTCTTTTCGAGAAGGTATAAAATTCCTCAGATTAGCCCACCCAAGATTAAAGGAATACCATTAAGCTTTTCCGACCAAGATAAATATTTAGGCCTCATTTTAGACAAAAAACTATATTGAAAGGCAAATATTGATGAAAGAGTAAAAAAGGCTACTGTAGCGCTTTTTTCTTGTAAAAAGGCCATAGGATCAAAATGGAGCTTCTTCTCAAAAATATCTCACTGGCTATACTTCGGTAATCAGACCGATACTCATTTATGGAGTTGTCGTATGGTGGACCGCACTGGACAAGATGGTAAATCTAAATAAGCTCATCAAAGTCCAGCGGTCAGCAGGTATGTGCATCACAGGAGCACTTCGCTCAATACCAACCGCAGCACTGGAAGTGCTTTTAAACCTAACACCTCTTGACATCTTGTCCAAAATGGTGGCAGCCAACTCATGTGTGAGGCTTAGAGCCACATCTCAATGGAACAGTAACAATACTGGACATACTACTATTCTAGACAATTTTAGAACTATCCCAGATCGCTTAGACTATACCACCCCAAAAATGGTATTCGGCAAAAGCTTCCATGTGTCCATCCCTTAAAGATCCTGCTGGGAAGAAGAGAGACCCCTGGAAGACGATGCGGTACACTTCTATACAAACGATTCAAAGACCGATTACGGAGTTGGAAGTGGTATCTATTAGTAACAACTGAATCTCAGTCTATCATACAGACTTCCCAATCAATGTAGTGTATTCCAGGCAGAAGTAATGGCGATTAAAGAGGCTCAAAGAAAACGTTATATCTTACAAGGATATACGAATCTTCTCGGACAGCCAAGCTGCTCTTAAATCTCTCGCGTCTGTCTCCACAAACTCTCAAATAGTCCACGTTTGTCGATCATCTCTGAATGAGATGACGGAACAGTTTAATATTCACCTCATTTGGGTGCCGGTCCACAGTGACATTCCGGGAAATTGCGAAGCCGATGAGCTCGCCAAAAACGGAACACTTCTACCTAATGTTAGACAAAAACATAAAATAGTAACAACACTTGCTACATGCAAATATCTTCTCAAGCAATATGCTCTAGAATCAAAAAATGCTAGATGATCACAGAGTACCACCTGCCTAGCAACCAAGCAAATATGGCCAAGCATAGACTTAAAACGGTCAAAAGGGTTGATATCCCTGAGCAGACAAAGTATAAGCTCTTCAATTGGAGTAATAACAGGACACTGCCTCATAGGAAGACAAGCTCTGAGGCTAAGGGTCTACACAAATGACTTCTGTAGAAGCTGCAGGGACGAGGAGGAAGAGGAAACAGTCCAACACCTTCTATGTACATGTCCAACACTCTCCATTAGAAGGAATAACTTTCTCGGTAATCCCTGTAATACCAGTGAACTGGCAACGATTCACATAAAATGTGTCTTGTTTGTTTAAGTTCATTACTCTGCCATGAGTAACCTCATTAGTGGTATCACAATGGACCCTTGAGGTCTAGGTGAGTGAATGACATCTGGACAGCCACTCCAACCTAACCTTACCTAACTCTTGTCATGAAAAGTTCTTTTTCAAATTAGCAGTTCGGATTCGGCATATAAACTGTAGGTCCCCTACATTCCTGACAACATTACTCGCACAGGAATGGGTGAGAGTTGTAAGTCACTAGGCCCTAGGCCCTAGTTCTCAACGGACTGTTGCGCCACGCAATTTATTTATCGCTTCTTTAAAAACCGTGTTAGGGGCACCATCAACTAGAATAGCCAATAAAATGTGAACTTGCTTATTAACGATTTCAAGTTATTACTATCTCTTGCACAAAGTGCAGCCAAATAAAAAAACGTTTGCTTTCTAAAAAAAATTGTTATTTTTTGTTTGGGTCTTAAGTAAGCAAGAAAGTTTCTTATCAGCTGGAGACAGGTTCAACTTAGCTAAGAGTTCTGCTCATTTTGCATTCAGCGAAATTCTCCAAGTGGTATGTTCATTGCTCGGAGATTGTATTAAATAGCCAACTGTTCAACCTTATAACAATATTTCTCAAGTAAAATCTTCTTCACTTAATTAAATTGTTAAGTGTAAAGATATTATTTTCCAAAATAGGCATTCCGAGAAAAATCTGGAGGCTATATTGTTGGTGCAATTAACGGTTGCCATATAAAGGGTGTCCCAGAATTAACGCAAGATTTGAATTAAATAGAAAACTCCGTTTTTAGTCTTTTGATAGTTATTTTTTTATTGACTCGTAAAGTACATAGGATAGGGTTATGTATGGAATAACACATCGGACAAATGGCCTCCACGGCTTTGCATGCACATGCGCACTCTTCTGTTGAAATTTTCCATGACAATTCTGCATAAATGTGGCTGAATTTCGTTGATGCTTGGGCTTGTTGACATAGACTTAAATAGGCAGAAAGAACTGTGTAATCATGTCGCGATATCGAGCAACAGTAACAGTCACTGCTTGACCAGCGTCATTTTCAAAAAAATATGGCCCAATTATGCCTCCAGCCCAAAATCCACACCATACAGTCACGTGTTGTGGATGCATTTGTTTTTCGCCAATCACATGTGGGTTCTCCGAACCCCAAATGCGGCAATTTTGCCGATTGACAAAGCCATCAAGATGAAAATGTGCTTCATCGCTTAGGATGATTTTTCTCGAAAAATCAGGGTCCATTTGTTGATGTTCAATAATCCATTCAACGAACTCTCTTCTCTGTCCATAGTCATTAGGCTTCAACTGTTGTGTTAATTGAATTTTGTAAGCATGAAGACACAGATCTTTGGTGAGTATACGCTGTAGAGAGGTTCTTGAAATTTGCAATTCTTGTCCACGACGTCGAATTGAGGTTCCTGGATTGTCAGCAACACTCTCACGCACTGCTTCGACATTTACATTTGAACGGCTTGTTTTTGGACGACCAGTGTGTTTGACGTCTCCAACGGATCCAGTCTCCATGAATTTTCCAATTAATCTTTTCACAGTTGACGAAGTTAAAACACTATTCCGACCATATTTTGTATGAAATTTTCGAACTGCAGACGCCAAGCTTTCACTATTATAAAAATATTCTTTAATAATGAAGACACGTTGTTCTATCGTGTAACGCTCCATTTTTAAAAACCCTATACTGTTAGCTGTCAAATTGCTTTTTTTTCAGGGTTGCCAACACTTCACTGCACAAATGGCGGCAAATTCAAATCTTGCGTTAATTTTGGGACACCCTTTACAAATAAAACAACCTTTACGAAACCCTATTGATTATTATGATGATTATTGATTAATATCATAATGATTATTATGTACAAAACATCCTCAAATACAACTTCAACTAACATTTTGTATCTTTTTGTTTACCAAAAAATACAAAAAGCTGAAATCAATTTTCAAGTTTCTTGAAATTCATCAGTTGTTCTGTCACATACCCCAGAAATTCTTCGTTACCTTTATATTTCTTTTTTATCATCTTAGCTGTTTTTGATCACACGTTAAACACTAATAAAAAGGTATCCGGATACCCTATCTGTTTGAGATTGAACGCAGCCATTGTCTACTAATCGGATATTAAATGATGGACAGGTTCAGACAACACAAGGGACTTCATTTGCAATCAACTTCAACCTTTGAACGTGAATTTTGACCAAGACAACTATTAAGTTTTTCAAGTGTCATAAGTTTCAAATTCAGAACTTTACTTCAAAACCCCTACTTTAAGTTCATAAAGCAAAAAATAACAAAAACATTATTGACATCAAAACATTCATAAGGCAAGCTACAAGTCCAACACGGTTTCTATTTTGTTTTGTAAAGAAATATTACTCATTTCTTTCCAAATTGACAAGTAACATTTGTACGCAAATCTTTAAATGAAGCTGTGCGAAAGTAAATAAATAATAGCGTAACAAAGTTTAACTTACAGTTGAAGGAAAAGACATAATCAACTGTCATTTTGACAGAAGTAGACTTGACTTGATAGTTAGGGAGATTTTTCTTGACTAACTTTCCAGTCAACGTTCCAATGTAGTTGCCTTAATTGGAAGGCAAACTTTTGTCAGCTGGCCAATCAGATACTAGAAACTTGCCTTACTTTCAAGTCCCTAATGTGGCCTGAACTTGCCCGATGTTATTGCCAATAAAATCATACAATTTTTAATTGGCAGACCTTTTTCGGGCAGAAAACAACACTAAATGTTTTCAAGATTGTGAAAGAATTTAAAAAGTACGAAGATAGAAAGAAATAATAAGTCAACCAAAAAAAAACGAAAAAGAAGTCGTAGGTACAAAGAAAAGTTAAAAACTTTACAATTTATCCAGGAGATCGAGACCAAGCAGGTGCGTAGTATAAACTACCTAAGGACTTTATGTATGTAAAGCCAAATGATCAAACCTCCGCACAATCTTAGATTTTCACTCTTGTCAAAATGCGTAGAAAAAATTCGACTTAGCTCCGAGCGATACTTTCTTGATCTTTTTGAAATTTTTTAAGCAAATGCTGGTTTTAGAAATGAACAAATTGTATTTCAATGATTCTACCAATATTTTGTTTTTTAAGTCTTCCAGCCGTGTAAATAGACAATTTTTAATAGAAAGACAAAAAACATATGCAATGTTCAGCGATTGGGTAGGTTCGGAAAACATAAAAGAGTTGGAAGTAGTGCAAGTTTCTAGTATCTGATTGCTCAGCTGTCAAAAAGTTACCATCGAATTAAGGAAAGTTAAGTGGAAATTTAGTTAAGAAGAATCTCCCTAACTATCAAGTCATGTCTACTTATGTCATAATGACAGTTGATGGTGTTTTTTCATTCAACTGAAAGCTGAACTTTATTACTCTATGAATTACTTATTTTCTGCACAAATTCATTTAATGTTTTTTAAAAAATTTTTCTTTCCTAAATTCGAAATAAGTAAAATTACCTTTCTATACAAAATACAAATCATGATAGACGTTAAGCTTGTCTGAAAATGGTTTTGGAAACAATAATAACTTTGGTAGTTTTTGTAACATGAACTGACGGTAGAAGTTAGTGAAATAAAGTTTTGAGTTTGAAATTAATGACATATGAAAATCATACCAGTTGCCTGAAAGAATGCAATTGACTGCAAATGAAGTCCCCAATGTTGAATGAACCTGCCCATTTTCTACCCAAACATTTTCTAATATTTGGATCAAATCAATCAATCATATAAATAGTTTTACATATCGTCCACGGTAATGTCAAAATGTTAGCTGACCATGTTTTTGTTTCAATTCAACTGAAAGCTGAACTTACGTTGTTTAGATACATGCATTAAAATGTTGAACAGTCAAAGTGAATGATTTGTTTACAAATAAGCAATTCATATAATATTGCCTTACATTTTGCAATAGAGAATTTTTGAGAGTTCTAGGAAATCGAATAAAAATAATTCTATTTTCAGTATTCTGATCTCAAAAGTGTGAAGTTTGTATGTTGTTGTTTATATTTCTAAGAATACTGAAATATCTGAGATCTTAGAAATATAAACTTGCCAGATATTTTGTTTTTTGGTACTAACTTCAAGTTCAATATAGTTCATGGACAGAACAATCTCAGATTTTATGGCATCCCACCTCAAACTTCCTTCTATTAAAATTATAAAAATCTAGGGTTTGGGCCACCCTATAAGACAGAGAAAAAAGGCTTTTTTTAGAGATACTACAAATTACATACATACATATTTGTGTGTGTTTGCAGTAATTTTTTTGAAGCGTTTTATTTCAAAAAACGGCTGCGGACTATCAGCTCCTGTTATTTCTTAATCATAATGTGGCGATCAATTTTTGTTGATCATCAGTATAATAACTGCTATGCATGTACTTAGGAAATTCGAAATTTATTGATTTGTGGCTATTCTTAAGCGCAAAGTGGAAAACTTACCCGAAAAAATTCTACGTACTTGCAAAGCGAATGTGTTTTCTGAGATTTGTACATATATTCAAAATTTCAAGTCATTTGCTTAAAAATTTGTCTATAACAACAATTTCCGCCTTTGTTGCGAATATGTGCAATTTAAAAGTGTTAATTTTATATATTTTTCAAGTTCGAGATTTCACAAAAGAATAGTAGTTTTTAAAACAGATTTAATTCATTGTAGAGAAGAAGACATACAGGATAATCCATTTTGCGGTTTCAAAAGTAAACGTAAATAAAACTCAAATTAATTATTTTATTTCATGATATTCCTTTTTTATTATAAAGTTTGAACTTTGACATTATGTATGAAATAATACATCATTTAAATGAACAGCACGCCAATTGTTGCAAGCACCAATTCTTTTTTTGTAATTTCAAACCACTTTATGACACATATTGGGCGGTTTAGTGAATGTTGGTTTTAAGTGCTCAATAGATAAAGGTTTACCTGCATAAATACGGTCTTTGGCGTAGCCCCACAACAAAAGTCCAGCAGTATCATATCGTATGATCTTGGTGGCCAGTTGGTATCGCCACGATGAGAAATTACGCGGCCAGGAAACGTCTCTTGCAATAAAACCATATTCGCTCGAGTTGTGTGGCGTCTGGCCCCGTCTTGCTTAAACCGTATATTCTCAAAGTCGGTTATCATATAAACATAACGCGAATCCGAATTGACGGTGACAGTTTGTCCATCATCGTTTTCAAAGTAGTAAGGTCCAATCACCTCTCCGGATCAAAGAGTGCAAAAAACAGTGACTTTTTGTGAATGTAATGGCCTTTCTTCAATTACTTAAGGGGGTCATCCCATTTGACGGCGTATTTTAAGGAATCTTTAGGATTTTTTTTCACGACCAGTAAATAGATACACGAGTTAGACCGGTATGAACAACTCAACCTCGAAAAAAGGGCTGGCACTTCCTCCACAATTCCGGCTGATTGGCTTATCTAAACCAAAAAAAGTAAACGGCGTTTGAATCTGTGAACCTTAATGCACGGAATTAACTAACTGCAAATGAATATACCAAAAATTGAACTTTTTGGAAACATTTGAAAAAAAATGTCGTGAATTGTGCGTTTTTTTTTTGTTGTTTGTTGCTATAAACAAATCGAAATTTTTGGAACTTTTGCTTGTCGATAGTTAGTTCCATGCCTTTACAAGTGCTGAATCCAATCCATCAAATTTCAAGTCATTCGGTCAAGCCGTTTTTGGTATACGATAGAGGAAAGTTTGAAAACACACATTTTTAAAGTTTCAAGTCCTCTTACCTATGAAAATATCGACTTACTTTTTAATCGGCGCTGCGATGCCTGGTCCATAGAGTATTCCTTTCCTTTTTCTTGAAACTCTTTCAAAGCAGATTGTTCAGCTCTTGAATTTTGCTTGTCGATAGTTAGTTCCATGCCTTTACAAGTGCTGAATCCAATCCATCAAATTTCAAGTCATTCGGTCAAGCCGTTTTTGGTATACGATAGAGGAAAGTTTGAAAACACACATTTTTAAAGTTTCAAGTCCTCTTACCTATGAAAATATCGACTTACTTTTTAATCGGCGCTGCGATGCCTGGTCCATAGTAAAAAAATCGATTTTTTGAACCCATGACATGGGATGACCCCCTTAAGGATTCTCAGAACCACAAAAACGACAATTTTGTTGATTAACATACCCGAGGGAGAAATTTTCTTCGTTACTGAAGAACACCCATTCGACGAATCTACTACGTTGTGATTTGTCAGCTGGCTTCAATAGTTGTGTGAGCTGGACTTTATATGGATCGAAATTCAAAATACGCCATAATGTGGCATTAGACAGTCCTAAGTATTGAAAGAGATAAGTTGGACCATTATGTAAATATGATAATATCGGAATCACCATTTGTAGTATAGGTTTTAACAATTTGTATGCTTTTTGCGATAGTAAGGCGATCCGTTTTCGTAAATGTCGGACTTTCAACTGACAAAAAAAATTGATTTACCAAATTAGTTTTACAGATGTCGAATTCCAGACTTATACTTTTGAATAGCAAAATGGATAACCCGCTACTATTAACAAAGAACACGATTCATTCCAAAAGACAGCAAAAATTTCGCGAAATTTTTCCTGATCTGTATGTCCTCGATAATTTCAATTCTTTCGTCTTTTAGGACTTGAAACACTTTGGACAACAAAGAAACGTCTTATGAAGGTAATCTCAGAATCTTTGGGGAAAACTTTTCTTGCCAAATTGCTATTGTTTTGCAATA
This sequence comes from Eupeodes corollae, assembly GCF_945859685.1. NCBI lineage: Eukaryota > Metazoa > Arthropoda > Insecta > Diptera > Syrphidae > Eupeodes > Eupeodes corollae. Next base: position 62,480,467 of record NC_079147.1, on the reverse strand, counting down.
ACTAACATGGTGAAAATAAATTGGCTTTTTAACAATTTTTTGGGTTATTAACAGAGATGATGATCCTCATTTCTAATCACAAAACTTCAGATCATTATCGAAATGTCCCTAAAAACCATTGACTTAGATTCTAAGGCCATTGAAACGTCGAGAAACGTCAACATTTTTAATTCAACATATTGGACCAATAAAACTAACTCCTTTGGGAAGTTAAAAATCAAGAAAAGTATTAAAAGCTTAAATATTAAAAATCTGTTCAAACTGTGGCTTAGTCTAATTCTATTGTTCAAGTTCACTGCTTTGACACATAAAACCTAACGACTAATTAGTTTCTATGATATGTAAACAAAGTTAGGAGTATAACTGTTTATATAAGTTTCCTTAAAGTATTTAAAGCATTAACTTAGAAATAGTATTGTTTCTGCCCTCCTCCTTTGTCTTTGTTTTTGGCAATGTAGACAAAATAAATCAATTTCCAAAACTCTATACACATGGAAAACTCTTGGCGCCTTTAAAATAAAATCACAAAACTAGGAGAATCGATTTTTGTATATGATGGAAATTTTCTAAAGGCTCCAACAAAGTGTACTTAAGTTTGCTCTAGAAAACATAACAAAAAAACTATCTATAAACATACATAAATGTAGGTACAGTTTTATTTAAAAGGCAGAACGAACAAATTTAACATGAAAACCTTGAGACTTTAATATTCTATTTTTTTTGTTTTTAATTTTTGGTTGAGTGCTCTACTGCAGTATCTACAACAGAGTCTTTATTTTTTTAAGGAGGGGGATTTTGTATGTTTGGATGTATGCATGTGAAAATAGTGTTTTGAAAAATGAAAACAAACCAAGTGCACTCACTTGGGTCATCTAGTTTTTTGATCTTGTAGTTGTTGTTTTTTAAGTAAACCCTAGACTGGCAAATTTAATCAGCAGCGTGACCACCGGCAAGTACCATGAAATCAACCCAAGTCTCAAAAAGTAACTAAGATGATCATCAAGTTACAAGTAAATAAAAAATACAGGGTGCAGGTGCAGATTCGAATTGAAAAAAAAGTATCTTGCGGTGTGGTCCCTGACAAAGACGGTTCTTTGGAAAGAACTACTACTTCCACATCACAAGAGTGTGCTCTTCAAATATATATAAAGATACAGCTATAATTTATGTACGTATGTAGGTACTCCTGCTTAAACAAAAGGTACCTATACCTGTTCCAAAGATAGTTTACCGGCACCCTCTTGTTTTGTTTTATTACCTTTTAGTTCTTTTTATCTTTATACAAATTGAATAAAATATATTGCATAGGTTTTGAACCTGTGATGCTTCTGTCTTCTCTTCCTACCTGTTATAAGATGTACTCGGTACATATATTCTTTTGCACAGCTGGAAGGTAGTGTCGCAAACTATTTGCATTTGAAATTATCTCTCTGAGATACCCAAGAAGAAAATATCTTTTCTTTATTTTTGGTTTGTTTCGTCGAGAACCGAGGACCGAAAAGATACAATTGTAATTATTGTCACTTCCATTATTGGATTTATAATTTACATTTCAAAAGATAAGATAAGTAGGTACTAGGTAGGTTGGTTAGGTACCTAGTTTTCAACTTTTGTTGTTTATTTCCGAAAGAGAGTTCATTAAACTGTTTTGTGCAGGTCTGGAGAGGTAGGTAAGGTACTCAGTATACCCACTTGAAGGCAAGCTTGTAAATTATGTAGATACATACATTGACGTATTCAAAATGAAAATGAAAACAATAGGTGTGAAGTTTGTGAAGTGTTAAACAGATTGGAATTTTGTCGCCGATTTCAAATAAAAACACAAAAGAGTGTTTATGGTGGAAATGAAAATTATTGAGAAGTTATTGAATATGTTAAAGATATTTATATATTTGTTGATTTTTATGGAGGTTTTGATTTGTTTATATTCATTTGGGTAATTTAATATTCAATATCTGTGGCTAGCAGGTAAGACCCTTGAGGTAGGACAAGTTTAACATAGTTTTTTTTTTCAGCGAAACAGAAATAGATAATATTGAGTCAAAATTTTTAAATTGCATAATCAAAGATTTTTTTAGCTTTTAACGGGTTTTTCAACAAATTTTATAAAATAAACAATAATTTGTCATCACAAATTATTTGTTTACAAAAAAGAGCCATTGAAGTTGTCGTGTTTTCATTTCTTAAACAGGTTTGAAAGTATCAGGTGTTTTTTTTAAAGCTTTAAAAGTTTCAACATTAGTACAAAACAAAACTAATAAAGAATGTATTTAACCTTATTAATATATTAAGGTAGATAATTTGTATAGCATCTATTTTTAACATCTCATAGAAAGTTATTGTAATCGGTCCGATTTGTCAAATTAAAACTTTTGGCATATCTCGAAGGAGTTTTTAAGTCTCCAGAATGTAATTCAAAGTTGTTTTAAGAACGATGTCTTTTGGTTTGCACATCCATACGTTTGAGGAACCTTTTTCGTTGGCCAAATGTTAAGAACCGGCAGAGATGTCAACTTCTCATAAAGTTTCTTACACAGATAATACTTGAAAATATAATATTTGGCAAACTAATTCAAAATATATAGAAAGACACAAATTCATTAGTTTGGAAAAAATAAATCAGAGTGTTTTGTAACTCAATCCAGAGTCAAATCAAGGCTGCACCCTTAGTCCCGATCTTTTCGCTCTTAATATAAATGGCTTAGGGAACTGTTTATCTGGTGGTATTGAATATTGAGGATTGCAAGTTAAAGCTCTGCTATTTGCAGATGATGGCAAATTCTTAGGAATTTCTACAGCTTATGATTAACAAGTTAAAAGAATATTCTGTCAAACCTTCTGGTCTATCTGGACACATCCAAAGTAATGATACTAAAAAAGGGAGGTAAAAGAACATGTGTGAACGAGAAATGGTTTAATAATGGAAATCCTGTAGAAGTTGTAAAAGAGTACAAATATCTTAAACGCGAAATATTAAAATGCACATTCCCATATTCAAAATATTTTCGTTACATAACATAAAACCCTAAACAAAATTCTACTTAAAGTTGGTAAAAACCGATTTTCGACTCAAATATCTCGCGACTTAATTTAAGTTATTCAGAATATTTGCTCAAAATGTTAATATTAATGTTTTAAAAAAGTTTTAGAAACATCGATAGACAAACACCAATGAAAAATTTATCAGAAGGGGTCGCAACCCGGTCTATTTCTTATATTTTTTTAATCTGATAGTGAATTTTTTTTTAAATATATTTTCCGGGTATATATTCGCCGCTGCAAATTAGTCCTTTCAATCAGTCCATTGTTCAGTACTTAATGTTTGACGTTAATGGAGTGCCTTTAATATACACTTTAAATGCTTCAAAGACTACTTCTCGAACAAAAGTTGTCAGCAAATTGATTTTAGAAAAAAGTGATGTCCAAACAAACCTTATTATACTATTGCAGTCTTTGTTGCTACTGAACGATGATGCTGCCAGCCAATTTGAATGGAGGCAATTCGGTAAAGGCTCTTTGCCCTATGTACCGACATTTTGCTTATTGACGAAGTCATTTAAATGTCACAAAGAATAAGAAATCTATGATGAATTTTTATACCTCAATAATTACAAATTTTAACATAGTTTTATATTTTTATTTGTCATACCATACACAACAATCACTGTAACATTTCATGCAGCTAAAAAAACTCCCTGTAGAATACGTTTTTCGTTCCAGCAGGTTTAATTTTCGTTAGTTTCAATGCTCAAAGTGTAACTAGTATTCCGTGATTAATTGTAGTCTGAAATCCAACTTGTTTTAATGATAATGACTGCCTTTATTTTTACAAGTTGCAACTAGTATTAGCTTTGCCACCGAGTCGTCTTAAATTGTACACCAATTTGATAGTTAGTATACCAGTTTTATGTTTCTTCTTTCTATTGAAGTATTCGGTACTTATTTCATGAAAATGAAACAGGCATGGCAATAAGATACATAATAGGATTGACAAAGCTTGTAGGTCGCTGTATTTTATGATTGGTAGTTCAGAAAAACAAATGTTAATTGAACATCTGTGAAACTTAAAGTGTGAATCATTATGAGCACCTGTCAAACTAAACTGTCATTTAAAGTGTAAATATAATAGTTGATTGTTAAGTAACACGTTAAAATACTTACTACTTTTTAAAAATAATTCAAAAGTATTCATTTAAGCATTGAATTCACAATCAAAAGCTAAAATATTGGGAAAGGAAAAAAAAAATTTTGAACATTTCTCACTAGCCAGTCAAATGCTTCGCCCTCAACAATATACTGTTTTAATTTTGTCATCAGTCTTTTCATCATAATGATTTTTCACAACGATTTTGAAAAATGTAAAAAATTGGAAATTGAAATCGTCTTAGTTTGGCACCATCGAAAATGCATGCTTTTGGCATTGATGAGTCTCTTCTACTTTTGATAAGAAACTTCCTTTTGAACCGTTCAATACAAGTTTTATTGGATGGTTTCAAATCTGAAACTCATAAAATAAATTCTGGTGTCCCCCAGGGCTCTGTTTTGTCCCCGACTCTTTTCCTAATATTCATTTTTTTTTTTATAATTAGCAAAAACTAAAAGGGGTTTTTATACCTTTAATATGCCAAAGACACAGTGTGAGCATTAGGAAAAGAGGGAAGGGTTGGATAGTAGGTGTCGGTGTACATTGGTTTTAAATTTCTGAACATTGCAATGACAGGGAAAGATAGAGCGTGGCAAGGCGTTCCACATTCGCCTAGTACGGCTAAAAAAAGAATCTCTGTACTTCATAGTACGTCCGAAGTTGGGCTCAAGGGTAAACTGATTTGCATTCCTAGAAGCGCGGGTATTACGGTTAAATTGTTTAAGGAGAGGAATGCAACTGGCTATTTCACTAGAGCATAGTCCGTTAAAATAACGGTAAAAAAGGGTGAGGCAAGAAACCTTGCGTCGATGTTCGAGTGATGTAAACGAGTTGATGATGTTAATGTCACCAATCATTTTAAAAGCTCTTTTTTGAATACTGTCCAAGAGGCTTAAATAAGTTACTGGAGCACAAGCCCAGAGATGAGAGTTATATTCAAGTTTCGGACGTATATAGGTTTTGTAGATTGTAGCCAGATCAGACGGAGAAAAAAATTTCTTGCAACGTCTCAAAAAACCTAGACATCTTGCGGCATTTTTGGCAACATCGCGTATGTGATCGCTCCACAATAGGTGGTTGCTGATGCACATTCCGAGGATGTCAAGATTTTCTGTTTCGTTGATGCAAGTGCCACTCATAGATAGTGGCAAAGACGGTTTATCTCGCTTTAACGATGCAAGACAGCATTGCGTTTTCGAAGCATTAAATTCCACACGATTTTTTATTCCCCATTGTACAATGCTGTGTAAGTCGGAATTTAATGAGCTAATCATATTTTGCCGTTGCAGTTCCATATACGAAGAGGAGGGTTGTGAGTCTGGAAACGAATATGAAAAGCTAAGAGTGCTATCGTCAGCGAAACAATGTATTGGATTAGAAGTAGCAGACAGGAGATCATTTATAAAAATGAGGAAGAGGGTCGGAGACAAAACGGAGCCCTGAGGCACACCAGCGTTTATTTTATGAGTTTCAGACTTGAATCCGTCCAAAACAACTTGTATTGAACAGTTCGAAAGAAAATTTCTAATCCAACGAAGAAGAGATTCGTCGATACCGAAAGCACGCATTTTCGATAAGAGAGCAAGATGCCAAACTTTATCAAATGCCTTTGAAATATCAAGTGCAATAATCTTACTTTCACCAAAACGATGTAAAGATCTGTTCCACTGTTCGGTGAGATGAACCATGAGATCACCAGTGGACCTATTGCTACGAAAGCCGTATTGCCGGTCATTAAGAAGCTTCCGTTCCTCAAGATATTTCTTAAGCTAATAATTAATCAGCGCTTCCATGACCTAAGAGAGAAGGGACGTTAGTGCTATCGGTCGGTAATTTGTGGGAGAAGAAGATTCGCCTTTTTTTGGGATTGGCTGAGCAAATGCAGTTTTGCAACTACTCGGAACCAGCCTAGACGAATAGGATAGATGGAAAAGCTTACGCAGTGGTTTTGCTAGCGCGGAGGAACACCTCTTCAGAAAAATAGCGGGGATACCATCTGGGCCAGCGGATTTATGAATGTTGAGATCTTTAAGAACTCTCGCCACAGTTCGAGTACGAAAAAAGATTGGTCCCATAGAATCATTTACGCGTTCAAGAACTGGGGGAGTCATGACACTATCTAGTAAGGTGGAATTTTCGGCGAACTGCCTTGCAAATAAGTTGGCTTTATCAATAGAGCTAACTAAAGGAGTGTCATTGACAACAAGCGTAGGAACCGAGGAAGAGAAAGAAGTCCTCATGTTTTTTACAAATGACCAAAAATTCTTACTGCCTTTGGGACATTGCAGTATTTTTCGCCGTAATTTTTGGTCATGTAAAAATTTGGTCCTTCGAATATAGGCGTTGCAGGCCTTCCTGGCTTGCTTAAACTTTTTCCGGTTTTCCTCAGTTGGGTTGGCTTTAAAACACCGGAAGCTCACCTCTTTCTCCTTAATAACCTCTTTGCAGCTCGAATCGAACCATGATTTAACCTTGGGTTTAATACTTTTAACCCTATTCGGGATAAACGTTTCCATTCCCAAATGAATCATACTAGAAATCATATCTGCACTGGAGTCTACGTCGCTACCGAGGAAGCATAGCGACCAGTTAAAGATCCTGAAAAAATTATTGAGACCGTCCCAGTTGGCTTTCTCGTACTGCCAAACGGTTCTCTTTGGAGCTCTTTCTTTAACTGGATTTGTTTGACACGAGAAATTAGCAGATATAACACTATGGTCCGATGTGCCTAGAGGCGTCAATGCACTGATTGTGTACTTATCAGGATCAGAAGTGAGAAACAAGTCAAGGGTATTTTCTGCTCGGCCGTTAACGTCTGATATTCGAGTAGGCTCATTGACAAGCTGTGTAAGATGGTTAAACTCAGTAAAAATCTCAGCACACATTCCTCCGGGCGTTGTCTGGCCCGAATGGCGAAGCCACGAAGAATTGTGAACATTGAAATCGCCCGTAATAACGATTTCAGTGTGAGGATACAGGGAGACAATTCTTTGTATGGAGTCAGACAGAGCATCAAATTCCTGAGAAGTTGAAACTCTGTCCAGGTTTGGGCTCCGATAAAGAAAACAATAGTGAATGATGTGCTTATTCACGGAAAGTTTTAATCACATGAAATTAAAAAGGGAGTTGGTACCATGACCGTATTGTGGTAAAAGTTGATATGCAACATCATTCCTAATATATATGGCGAGACCATGGTGTGAGAAGAATAATGGCACTAAGCAATACCCATGAATAAAAAATTCAGCAGGATCGGAATCTTCACCTACTTGGGTTTCACTTAATGCCAAAACAGCTGGTCTATTAGAATTAATGTGGATGTATACAGACAGAAAATTCGATCTTAGCCCACGAACATTACTATAGTCTACTCTAAAATAACCAGTCATTGCAATATAAAAAAATCTTAAAATCAAAACAAACGAACTTCTAAGTATATTACTGTATAAGATTATTTAAAGATCTTTACAATACAACCTCACTACTAGTGTTATGCCTTTAGTAGTGACGTTGAATTGGTCCGGACCCTGACAATCAAAACAGTAATCTACAATCCATTTGTTATTGAATGAACCAACACATACACATCATTGAGCGAGCTTTCAAAAAGCTTAGCCCAATGCATGCACCTGCTGAGCCACTCAACTGTAGAGAAAAATGAAAGAAAGAGTGAAGGGAATGCACTTACTGTGTTCTGGTAGGTTTTTTTTGTATCATTATTATTTTCTGTTGTTTTAGTTTAATTTATTAACGTCTCTTGTTTGTCACATTTAATCCCTTAAACTGTTTCGCTGATGACAATACCCTCAGCTTTGGATTTCTCCGACGTTCCAAAAATTGTTCACCGCTTCTGATCTGGCTGTAATTTACAATTTCAATCGTCAAAATCTTAAATATAACTCACATCTTTGGACAGGTGCAAGTTTAAGTCTTTTTTTTAGTAGGATCCAAAAAAGGCATTTAAAAATGATAGGTAAAAGAACTATAACCAAAACATTTACATCAGGCAATTTTTCACGTCATTCGGTGTGTTGCAGATATTTTTACAAACAATGTTCTATTGAATTAGCAACTTGCAGTGCATACCCCATTAAACAATTCAGCCGTAATACTTACACTTCTAAAAATGCTCATCAATTTACCCTTAAGCTGAATTAGGGAGTACTGTCAAGTATAGAGATTCTTTTTTTAACCACTCATCGAAAATGTGGAACGCTTTACCGAACTCTGTTCTTCCCTCCCATTTTAATATTCAAAATTACAAAACCGATATGCACCGGTAGGTCCTATAAAATCCTTCCCTATTTCAATCGTCTTTTACACAATAATATTTTGATTCAAATCAAAGATGAGGTTTATCGTGCATAAAATTTTTGTCAATATTGTGGCTTTTAAAAATAGGAACAAGAACAATTTAAAAACCAATAAGATTCACTTTTTAACTTCAACTTTTGTCAATTTTAAGTTTAAAAGTTTTGTCATCATAAAATAGAATGACGCAGTTTCGTGGTATGATTTTTCACAACTTTCAATACATAGTTTCAAAGCTATCGTTTTGTATTAAATTTAATCCCTAACATCATTGACTAAAAACTTAACAAAATTCCATGAAACCCCTTTCAAAAAACAAATGATGGCCTGTTTCTTTGTCATAACCGGACAATGTAATCAACGTACCACTTAAGCGAAGCAATTAAGAACGGTATGGAACCATTTGCGTACCGAATGTCTTTGGTGAAATGCGAAACAAAGAAGTCGAATCAAGGCGTATCAAAATAGTTGAAACAACTAAATTTTTAAGTATTCATAATATTGATTCATACAATCTTGGTCCCAAACATCAAAATTTGAATTTTTTAATTTATGCCTTCAAAAACACGGAATAGCAAAGTCTTTTGAAAACTACGCATTAAAAAGTATGTTTTTTGTCTTGAAAAATGTTTTGAAAAACAATAAAGCCATTCAAAATGATGTGTTTCATAAAAAGCACGCACTAACCAAAATCTTTCATTGATATGAGGAAATAAAGAAAACTTGAACAAAACCGCTATAAAATAAAAAGTTTACCTTAATTTCTTGGCTACTTATATTTTATTTCCGTTTAAAAACAAATTTTACGATTTTAAGATTTATAGTTAATAATTTTTAACTTCCCATAGGAAGTTATTGTAATGGGTCCGATTTGTCAAATTGAAAATTTTGACATTTCTCGACGTTTCAAGGTCCCTAGAGTCGAAATAAAAGATTTTTAGAAAGATGTCTGTGCGTGCGTGTGTACGTACGTTTGTACGTCCGTACGTCCGTACGTCCGTATGTCCGTACGTCCGTACGTCCGTACGTCCGTACGTTCGCGACGTTTTTTTCGTTGTCCATAGCTCAAGAACCAGAAGAGATATCGACTTCAAATAAATTTTGTTATACAGATAATAAGGCAGAAAGATGCAGAAAGGGCTCTCACGAAAATTGCGTGGGTGGTTTTTTTACTATAGCAGTTTGAAAAAATGGTGAAAATTTTGGTTAACCCTAAATATCTTACGAACCAAAAACGCTAAAGACTTGAATTAAATTTTATATAATAGATTGTAACGTGATACCAAACAGGTATATTTTTTGAAAAAAATCAATATAACGGTTTTTTTTTTTAAATCAATAAAACTGAAAAAAAAAATTTGTCACCTCCAAAATTTTACGACTGAAATATGATTTTATCTCTAAAACAATTTTGTGCAACGAAGAATAATGTTTTTGACATCTGATAAGATTTTGAGAAAAATCTAATTGACAGTTTTTTTATAAAAAATAAAAATCTAAAAAAAAAACATTATTCAAAGTTCGTAAAAATTGAATATCGATTCAAATATCTTTTCAAAAACTTGAAATTAAGGCTTCAGTTTTATTTTATCTTATAAGAAATATTGTTTTCAACATTCTGAAAAATTTTGAGAAAAATCGAATTGACAGTTTTTTTTACAAAAAATAAAAACCTAAAAAAAAATTTTATAAAAGTTGGTAAAAATTGATTTTCGACTCGAATATCTTTTCAAAACTTTGAGATATTGGCTTTAATTTACTTTTATCTTTCAAAAAATTTTGTTGTCAACATACAATTAAAGTTTGAAAAAAATCGAATTGACAGTTTTTTTTACAAAAAATAAAAATCTAAACAAAAAATTTATAAAAGTTGGTAAAAATTGATTTTCGACTCAAATATCTTTTCAAAACTTTGAGAAATTGGCTTTTATTTACTTTTATCTTTCAAAAAATCTTGTTGTCAACATTCAGTTAAAGTTTAAAAAAAATCGAATTGACAGTTTTTTTTACATAAAATTAAAACCTAAAAAAAAAAATTATAAAAGTTGGTAAAAATTGATTTTCGACTCAAATATCTTTTCAAAACTTTGAGATATTGGCTTTTATTTACTTTTATCTTTTAAAAAATCTTGTTGTCAACATTCAGTTAAAGTTTGAAAAAAATCGAATTGACAGTTTTTTTTACAAAAAATAAAAACCTAAAAAAAAAATTATAAAAGTTGGTAAAAATTGATTTTCGACTCAAATATCTTTTCAAAACTTTGAGATATTGGCTTTAATTATCTTTTATCTTTCAAAAAATCTTGTTGTCAACATACAATTAAAAATTGAAAAAAATCGGATTGATAGTTTTCTTTACAAAAACTAAAAACCTAAAAAAATAATTTATAAAAGTTGGTAAAAATTGATTTTTGACTCAAATATCTTTTCAAAACTTTGAGATATTGGCCTTAATTATCTTTTTACTTTCAAAAAATCTTGTTGTCAACATACAATTAAAGTTTGAAAAAAATCGAATTGATAGTTTTTTTACAAAAAATAAAAACCTAAAAAAAATAATTTATAAAAGTTGGTAAAAATTGATTTTCGACTCAAATATCTTTTTAAAACTTTGAGATATTGGCTTTAATTTACTTTTATCTTTCAAAAAATCTTGCTGTCAACATTCAATTAAAGTTTGAAAAAAATCGAATTGACAGTTTTTTTACAAAAAATAAAAACCTAAAAAAAATGTATAAAAGTTGGTAAAAATTGATTTTCGACTCAAATATCTCTTTAAAAATTTTAAGTATTGGCTTTAAAGTAATTTTATCTCATAAGAAATATTGTTGGTAAAATTTTAAAAAAATCGAATGGACAGTTTTTTTTTACAAAAAATAAAACTCTAAAATAAAACAATACCAAGTTTTACTTGGTAAAAATTTACTTTCGGCTCAAACAGCTTTTCAAAACTTAAAAATATTGGCTTGAAACTTATTTTATTTCACAAAAAATATTGTTTTCGATATTCAGTAATTTTAATATAAAAATCCAACAGTCCGTTTTTTCATATAAAAAATAAAATCTACAAAAAGAGTACGCAAATTTGGTAAAAATTGATACGAGTACATAAAGACAAACTTTTAAGCAAGACAAATCGACAGACGGGATGGGAAGTTATCAGTGTGGGTCGCATCCCAGCCTCTTTTTTTTTTCAAAATCAGGGTTTTAAAAAACATTTTCTTCCTTTTTTACAAACAGAAAAATAAATTAAAACCAAAATGCTGTAAATGTAGTATAACGACACCTCTGACTCTGATCATTCAACTGAACATCTTCTGTCAGCATTCAACTGGATGAGGATGAGTTGATGCTTTGGTTAATATTTATTGTCACCTGTCACCTGTTTGTTGTTGGGTATTTTATCTTTCACGATCTACAATTAATTTTTCCCCCCAGGTTTTTCCCTCATAATATCTATATATAAACATATTTTCAGCCATAAACACAAACCAGATTTTTCCTTTTAAAGAACAAAAATTATAAAGAGAAAAACACATTTTATAAATTAGAAAAATTGGAAAAACGAATTAAGAAAACAAAAATAACTGCAATTCAATGATCTTTGTCTGATGATGATGATCATGATGATGATGTTCTTGACACTGCAATCTGCTTCTGCGTCATTTCTTCCAAGATTCCTGAAGTCAAGAGAGCATATACAAATGTATGTACGCATAGGGAATCCGGGATGAACTGGCTGTTATTTATTGTTTGTTGTTGTTTGTAAAAAGAAAACCAAGAAAAAAGAAACGTTCAACAGAACAACTTTTTCTTGTTAAAGCATCATTTAGAGGAGCCCCCAGACTCAGCTGCTGCTGCTGTCCGCGGATGCCAAACCAGGTGTTTTTAAAAATTGTTTTTTTTTTTCTTTCTTTCTAACAAGAAAACAAAAACAACGCTTTGAGCCTTTCAACATCACGATTATCACCGATGGTATTGAAATATGATTCATATTTTCTTATATTTCTTACCTTAGCCTTCAAATTGGTGAAGACCATTGTTTATTCATTCGTTAAAGAAACACACAAAAAAAAAAAAAACAAAAATATAAATAAACCATGAAGAAGTTTGATTGGACTTTTTAAAGATTTAACGGTCTTTTGCGTCACTCAACTTGTTTAAAGTTGTCAAAAAGTAATATGAAAAATACCAAACAAAAAATGAGGGATCCTATGTTTCAGTGAATAAGATATCATTTTAATTCCAATAACCCGTTCGTTGTATTATTAGCGCTTGAATATTACATTATTTGTAAGGGATTTACCAAACTGTCATATTTTCTGTCATTAAACTGTCAGATTTAATGGATTCAAATAATATATTCAAGATAGTTTTGGGTTCGATACGAGTATTAAAACGATGTTGAAATGTAAATTGAATCTTCAAAACAAAGTTCTCTTTTCTAAAGAAAGAGTAAAAGCTAACATCGTTCTATCAACTTTATTTTATTGTTAGTTAACCAAGATTTATGTCTATCTTATCATAGATTCAGAAATAACAATAAATATAAATTGGTAATTGTTATAACAATATCAAAAATTTAACTATACTTTTGCAAAATGGGATTCATTTTTCACCCTCAGAAAAGTGATTAAAATGTAACTTCTCCATAGAAATGTTGCATATGTATTTATTATAAATATATATGCATATGTGTATAGCAGGTATACTATCATAGTTTAAGTAGATATAAGAATGATGTAGTATAAGATTAAGGGAGTCTATAAGAAGAAGCAAACCATAAAAGACCTAAAAACTATTTGACTCCCTGTTCTCTTTGGGTTGAACATAATATTATACATACATATAAATACTTTACTGGCGACGAGGAAAAAAATAAAAAAAAATTGAAAGAAAGTTTAAAATTTTAATTCTCGTGAACTTTTTTTTAGAATTAAATTAACCTTAAACTGTAAAACTTAAACAAAATAATGAAAAGTGCAGCTGATAAAAAAGCAGATCATCTTTTATTGGCCATATAGAGCCTTTTTTGCTTTAAGATGATTTTCAGCAATATATTGAACGCTTAGAACACCTTTTTATTTTAAATAATATCGAGGATTCAAATAAAAAAGTGTCCCTTTTCATAAGTTTCGCGGGTGGTGCCCTTTTTAAAATATTAAAGTCATTGATTGCCCCTAAATTGGTCAAAGAATATACCTTTGCAACCCTTACAAAACTATCACGTGTTTTAACCCAAAATGAAATATACGAGCAGAGAGACACAAGTTTATGTCTTTATCTTTAAGAAATAATGAATCATTGCGTGACTTTATGGTGGAACCTAAAATTTTACCAGAAAGTTGTGATTTTGGTCAATATCTGGACCAGTCACTTTGTGACAAGTTTATTTGGTCGCAAAATGACGAGGTTATTCAGCATAGTCTTTTGAGTTTGCCTATGGAAAAGTCATTCTCAGTAGTATGTTAGACTGCATTGACAATGGAGCGAACGTCGAAAGAGGTTAAGGCCATACAGGGGACAAATAATGGTGGGGGGCAGCGTTGTTGGTGGTACAGCCAAAGATAATTTGGTTGGGAAAATAACGGAGCGGTCAGATTACAATGGAAACAGGCGAGGAAGATCAGTTAGTCGAAATAGAAATTCGAGAAATAGATCCAGTTATAGAAACAAAAGCAAGCAAGCCACGAGGTTTAAAGACAAAGTGTTACAGGTGCCAGAAATGGGGCCTTTATGCTAGTTATTACGATAAAAGGGATTGTAAAAATAAGAGAGATAAATAATGTAGATATTAGCAATAGAATTATCGATAATCTGTCTCACCTTACATTAGGTAATGTACATTTTAATAACGGAAAACAAATAAACGATTCTTTGTTGATTAAACTTAAAATAAATGGACTCATTGTAGACATGGAGATAGACTCAGATGCATGCTTTTCTATTATCTCTCATTTAACTTTTGATAAATATTTTAAAAATTCTAGTGAACTTAAATCATTTTCGAAGAATCTAAATGTGGTTACAGGTGAATCTGTTTCGGTTTTAGGATTTTTTAATGCATGCGTTTTATATGGTAATAGTAATTTGTTATTCTATTAAAAACTGAATTTGTTCCGCTGTGTGGCAGAAACTGGTTAAACGTAATTTTTTTTAACTGGAGATATTATTTTAGTTTAAAGAGTGTTTGCTTGACTAATGTTGAAAATGAGCTGTTCTAACTGTTTTCGATAATAATTTTGATTCAGGTAGAAAAAATCACATGGCAGAGATTATCGTTGAAGAGAATACAACTCCAATCTTTCATAAGGCTTATACTGTTCCTTATGGATTTCGTGATAAGGTAAACGGTAAATGGGCTTCCCCAATTGTCCCGTTGAAAAAAAAAGATGGATCGATAAGGATCTGTATTGACTGTTAAGCCACAGTTAATAAATGTGTCAAAACAGATCATTATCCATTTCCAAGAATGGATGAAATTCTGTCAAGTTTTTATGATTGTGAATGTTTTTGCATTTTGGATTTAGCAGGTGCTTTCCAACAATTAGCTTTGTCTCAGAATTCACAAAATTGTATGACGTTTATTACAGATAGGGGACTTCTTCATTACACGTGATTACCTTATGGTGTCAAATCAGCACCAGCCACTTTTCAAGCATAGCATACTCCACGGTTTGAAGAATGTGAAATGTTACATTGATGTTACATACATCGAGGTTTTTGGTCGAAAACCAATTTTTACTAATTAAAGACGATTTCTTAAAAAGTTTTTTTATTTTTCATGTTAACAAATACAGATTCGTTTAGCACAGGATGAATCCATCTTGAAGCCAATATCTTCATTTAATCACGTCGAAGTCGATATCTAATATCTATCCCTATTTGTTCTTGAGATATGAATTACTAAAAAAGCTTTCCGAACGTACGGACGTTCTCTAAAAATCTTTTATTTATATTCTAGGGACCTTGAAACATCGAGAAATGTCAAAATTTTCAATTCGACAAATGGAATCGATTACAATAACTTCCTATGGGAAGTTAATAAACCAACAAATTTGATTCCTTTTCATCTTCTCCCTTAGTTAACAATTATTCAAAACCTGATATTTTTAGTTAACATTTCCAGGATTAGGAGGCTTTTTTGATTTACCTAATAATAGATTTTCAAAAAGTTTCAATTTTTGTAAAACAGAAAAAAATAAAATAGTATATATTAGAAAAAGCCTTTACCTTGTTCAAAGCGATGATAAAAAAGGGATTTAGTCTTTCAATAAAGAGTCTGAGAATTTTTGAAATTAAGTTATTGATAATATGTATAATTCCTACTATGTAGATTTGTAGTGCAAAAAAAACACCTTTTTAGAATGTTACTATACTCTCGTAAGCGTAAAATAATTCCGACTTCCGAGTAAGCTAAAAGTGGTTAATAGGAGTATATTAAGGCCGGAATAAAACTGTTTTAGTATCTAAATGATATTTTGGCATGTCAAAAAAGAGTTTAAAAGAAAAGTTTTAACAATTTTTTGAAAAATGCAGATGGTTTTATTGAATTTTTGAATGATTCAATAGTTTTAACGACTCAGCTTCGAGAAGGACATTAAAATCCGTTTAATCGCAAGGCAATAACGAATAAAGATTTTTGGTTGAAAAATAGGTTTCGGAAAACAATTATAAAAAAATAAATAAACATGTTAAAAGGGAAGGAGGTTTTTATATGCAAATTATATAAAAATTATACATGTTCAATTTTCTGATCTTTTTTGTTAGTTACGTTTCAATTTCATTTCAGATATATAATTTTTTTTAATGAGTTGGGTTTGTTTCCGTTTAAAGTAACTAGTGATTTAGATTTTTTAAATTTTATAATAAAATAAATGACACAAGTTGGACGTAATTAAAACGGGTAAGAAAATGTTTTATAAATAAGGATTCGTTTGACGTGGCGTAAAGGTGTAGTAATTATTTCGAATCGTTTTAACTATTCCAAAGTTTAAACCATTATAAATGAAATCTGTTACAAATATTTTACTAATTTACAATGACTTCGTTTCTAAAATTAGGGTTTTTTTTTCTTTTTTCTATTTCTAACGAACAGTCACTGTGTGGACGTGTTTAGATACAACTTTTGTATTTGTAGTTTGCAATAATTATCGCATTTAAAAAAAATGTTGAACACAATATTTTAATCAAACATGCCTAAACCATTAGGTTAATTGAGTTCAAATTTTAAAGTCATATATCTAAGACTAACAATAACAATGTTCCTCATATACATTGTTTGGTCAAAATTTCAAAAACGGGCATAAATTTGTACGGAATTTTATCGAAAAACGTTGTTCTTAATTCGGCTTCCTTCGATACGAAAAAAATATCTTATTGCCCAAACAAAATTCAAATGTAAAACGCGTATTTATAAACACTTAATACGAGCATTCCAAAAATATGTCAAATAAAAATTGCAAAACTAGTTAAGACAAATATTTAGATTAAAAAAACTGTTTTAATGATTTTCGAGAAAAAAATCTTAAATTAAGGTTTTTTTGAGAAATGTTACGTAATCTTTTACGATTAACTTATTTTGCTATCACATTTTTAAATCCTAAAATATAGATACTCTTAAGACACAGAAGCAAACTCGTGCGATCCAGTCCTGCATTGTATTTTGTTTAGAAAACTTTGATAAAGTATTTTTAATTTTAAGCTCTTGTATGTTATTTGTTATACGAAAACCATTAAAAATGTATACGTACAATACATTTTATGTTATGACAAATTGCCTTAATGCGCCTGAAGTCACAAAATAAATAAGAAAAAATAATCATATTTATAAAAATGGCTAGATAGGTTTTAATTTGCTTTTCAAGAAATAAGTATCGCGTTTAAAAAATTAAAAAAAAATACCTGAAACCATTGCCTGAAGAAAGAATTTCGTTTTCATAATAAAAATCATAATTTGTTTTTACAGGTTTTGTTTGCGATTAAAATATTTAAGTTTCTTATTTATTTAACTGAAAAAAAAATCACATTAATCATTTTGTTATGTTTTCACTGAATAAATTAAATAAAATTAACAACGAAGAAAAAAAAATCATATTTTTATAGAACTACGTCAGATGCATTTTTGAAAGATTCCAATCATAGGTACTCAAAGTTTACTAATGAATTTTAAAGCATTCTATTAAAAACTTTATTGAAACAATTACACTTCTCATTTAAATTATAGCCTCTTTAAATAAAACTGTTTAGAGTTAAATAAAGAACGATATTATGATCTAGCCATTTATCAAAGTTTTATAATACTTGAAATGAAAGATTTAAGTTCTACTAATCATATCTAATGAAATGAAAAAAAAAATCGAATAGTAGGAGAAATTCTTTTTTAGCAGGAGTTTTAAAAATAAGTGCTGCCAAATGTCCTAGAATTAGACTTAATCATACATTTTGTAGAAATACTCATGGTTCAAATGCACTATTTTAAGACTAACATTGTGTATTTGATACTGAATTTTCAAAAATTGGGAAAAATTCCATATGACTTGTAAGAGTCAAAACATATGAAACACGAATACCCCTAAAGATGATGAATACCCTTAATTGTAGAAAACATTACGTACCGTTCAAAAAATTTACGTTTCTTATTCAAAGTTCTCGTGGTGAAAATAAAGATCTCGTTATGTAAGAGTGAGTATGCAGCCCCTTTGACCCTCCCCCTCTTGGGCACACTATAGGATTTGGAATAAGTGCGAGGTGTATTTTTATTTATGGCAAACCCTACTGTTAAAAGTGTAATAATTACACTCTATTTCACATGGTTTTATTTAACGCCGCGGGGCCCTTATAAAAGATTATAGCCGGAAACAGCTTTTAAGTACTCGTTTTTTTAATTTTAGTATAAAAGATATTGCAAAATTATTCATGATTTTCTACTACTCAAAGCATCAAACGCGTCTGTCTCAATATTTAATTTTTTTTAAGTTGGCTGGACACTTAAATTAGTCAATTCTCAAACGATTTACTTAAAATTTTGAAGCATCCACAATCCACATCTTAGAAAATACCTTTAATTATTAACAATTAATTACTTGACCGGTTTTAATCAAGTTCTTCACTTCCCTCTCAAAAATACTGCGATGTCATTTGCTCGTTATGATTACAAAATTGAAGGAGCTGTTGGTCCTCAAGTAACGAAACGCAGTGCAAGTATATTCTCTATTTTAAAATAAATCGCCTTAAAACTATAATTGTTACAGAAATCTCGTTTCTGTAGTCCCGATTCATTTCGTTGTATTCCTTAAAAAATAAAACTTTCGGACCTACTAGCTTAAGTCTTAAATAACTGAGATCAACTGCTTGATAATTTCAAAACCCAAGGCCAAAGCAAAACACCAAACTTCAAAAACAACTCAGATTCTATTAAATCTGCGTTTTCAGTTTTTCCTTGTTAAAGTACTGAGTATAAATTTTGTACAAAACTAATTCAGTTCGCTGAACTGAAAACATTTGCTTGCTTTGTTAATCTAAACTGTGAGTATTTAACGTCAATGACCTTGACTCTCGATGACGCGACAGGTTTCCTCCAAGCACCAGACATAAATAAATGCATACCTTACAAATCGCAATACCTATTTAGATTTCCTCGCGCTATAAAAGCTTCTTAAAGAAAAATTAAACAGAAAAAAGAAAAAAAAAAACAGGAAAAAAGAATGAGTCATTCGCGACCATGACACATAACGAAGCAAAACGTCATGCCTAACGAACTCACAAAAGGGAAGGAAATAAACTTACAAAACAAAATTGAAATATATGTAAAAATAAATAAGGCGACATTCAATGAGGATGATGATGAGATGGGAGGACCCAAGGGAACACCATCAGCAGAAAGTTATTTACTTTGAATATTTAATCTGATGTCTGGAGGAAATATAGGATTTATAAGAGAGACATCTTAGCCGCCATCATCGATTTCAAAAAAGGAGAATAAAGGAATACTAGTAGACCAAGTGAGCAGAACTTGAGTGGGAACAGGATATAAGGAATAGAAGTTAATAAAAGTGGTATATGGTCATACAACTTTGAGAGTATTACATATTTTCAATAAAGGGGGAAGTTAGACTCCTCATACTGGAACGACATTCGAGTTTATCGTGAATAGTTATTTTATTGAAAGAGGCTTTCAACATTCAACTTTTTATAGATAAATTGTGCAATTTAATGAAATTTAATAATATAGGGTTTTCCAATAGGGACGGAATGATTTTGACAGCTCGTTTCAGCCGTATTGTTTCTTTCACTTTCTGTCAAAATGTATTCTTTTAATCAGTTTTTTAAAACAAATTATCATGGTTACTGGGTGTTTTGTGTTCGCCAATTGGATTTTGTAGCACTTGGAAGTTGATACCAATTTTGGTCTAAAAATAATCTTGAGCATTAGGCCCATTTTTGAAAGAAATTGTACGTGAATAAGCAATATTACCGTATATAGGACGAAAACAATCTACGCGCCAAGTGACAATGCATCTAATTGTAGTTACCATCACCGTCAATAGCGACCGCAATATGTCGATGATCACCATCTTCTTCTGGCCTGTATTGGATGATATGGACACCGAAGTCATGTTGTTTCAACAGGATGTCGTTTCGTTACACACAGCTGAAGATACAATCGATATTCTAAGCGACGTCTTCATGACATGGTTATTTCACGCTAAATAAATTACCCACAAAGCTGATTTGATCCCTTAAGGCTTTTCCATGTATAGCTTTATTAATGCGCGTTGAGTTCGATATCCCTTTGGTTGGGTTTTATAGTCCGGTTTCTTAAAATCCCGTTTTTTATAATCTGGCATTTTATAATTCATACTTCTTATAATGGGGCTTTTCGTAATCCTGTCTCTCCCAGCAAAAAACCCGGATTTTAAAAAGCGGCATTACAATAAGCTTCTTAATTTAAAATTCACACCTTTGACTCTTATTGTTATTTAGATAAATACACGTATTTCTTAAAAAAAGACGGGATTGTCTAGGTTTTAAATAACCGGGTTCTTATTGATCTGGATTCTGAGTAAGCGGGATTTTAAAAAATAAGTATTTTAGAAGACAGGATTTTAAAACTTTTTTCTGGGTTTCTTAAAAATGGGATTTTAAACAGCGGGATTCGAAAACGCTCCCTCTAAATGCGAATTCGAGCTAAACCACAACAGCCCTTAAAGAATACATAGTTGATACCATCTGTCAAATTAAGCTTGATTTATGCGTCAAAGTCATCCCAACTGTCATATTTTAAACCCGGGTCTATTTGACCTGGAGTCTAAATTTAGAATCTAGATTAGTCACAACTTCTATTTATAAGGAATTTGGCAGCTCTGTTTAGCTAGAAAGAGCTTTAAGGCATATTCTACTACAGTTCTAGTACAATTTCACAAAATAAATATGTACTTACTGTGTTAAAGATGCTTACAGTATCAAGCATCACATTGCCTAAGTCGCTTAGCTCGCATACCGAGGAACAAATCTGATATTGGATCTTTGGATGATATGGATCTTTTATATTTAGAAAGTCAATCGTAAACTTAACAGTTTTTTTGTATCGAATCAAAACCTTTCATACAAAACGCCGTATTTTAAAATAAAAGGGAACATTTGGGATAGTGACATTTTAATTTTTGGCTCATTAATGTTTCACAACTTAATCTTCTCAATTAGTTTGTTAATTTTTGACGTTCTATAAATTTAAAGACAGCGTAAATATAGGTTATGTCCTGCTTATTTTTAGACCCTATCTTTATATACAACTTACAATTAAATTAATTTTGAATACTAATTATTTAATAATGAATAAGGTTTTTTAAAAAATCGCTATCCTGAAGGTAATTTCAACCACAACACCTTTTAAGAGTTTTGTGCGTAATTTAAAGACTTAAATAATTGTATATATATTTTTGTGATTGAGGCTTAAATGTATGTCCACCAAATTCCTGCAAGTTCCTAAAAAATAAAATGCACTATTGGGAGGCAAAAACCTTAAAGATTTGAAAATATACCTGCAAAATAAGTTTGTGTTCAAAAATTTAAAAAATTGAAAGGCTGCGTAGGCGAGGAATAATAGACGGACTGAACTGTCGGAACCACTTTTTTCGCTTGCCATAAAGTTCATGCAATTGTGTCGCAAGTAAAAATACCAACATTTGTTTATATTAATCATAAGAGATTGTTTTTCAAATATTTTATTTATATAAAAATATACCCAAAGTTGTTCAACATTTATTACTTTTAAACACTCTGAAACTTTAATTAAATTTAAAAAAAAATTAATTAAATTAATAGGAAAAGGCAAAATCTCAAAGGACTTTTGTGTTTCGGATTTTCGTACTATCAAAATATTTAAGTAAAGCGGAATGTTTTTAAGGCAACAAACAAATTCATAGCTAAAATACACACCACCTGTTATAGGTTTTCACATTGTTATCAGTAGACAATTGTTATGCAAACAAAATTTGAAATTAAGAAATATTTGGTCTCAATTGTTTTAGTTCTTTCTTTTTTATCAATGCACCAAAATCAGGTTCGTTTTACCTTTTATTATTAAAAACAATACGATCCTTTTAAAAGTTGTCCTATTTGTTGGATATGCCTTCATTTTATTATTAAAATGCGCCAAAAAGTAATCTAGATATGATTTTATTCCCTTTTGGTACACTGGGCGTATACGTACTTTTTTTTTTTTAATATTTAATAAAAATATTTCCAGCTTTATGAATGTTCTTTAATTAAGTTTGAATCACGTTAAAAATAAATAAATTGGGTGGCACAACAGTCCGTTTGAGAACTAGGTTGTAGTGACCGACAACTCTTAACCATTCCTGTGTGCTAGTATTGTTGTCAGGGATGGAAGGGACCTACAGTTTTAAGCCGAATCCGAAAGGCAAATTTGAGAAAGCACTTTTCATGACAAGAATTACTCTTGGAGAATTTGTAAATTCCTCACCAGACAGGGATTGAACCTAAGACCTCTGGTATGACAGTTCATCGCACTAACCATCACGGGTACTAAGAAGTTCACGTTAAAACTAACACAAAAAAGCAAAATATCAGAAAAACCCGTGTAGAAAAATATCACAAAGTCGGAAGACAAATACAAAATATTGCGTGGGATAAAAAATATTCCAAATTTTAGTGAATTTAAACTTTTTATTATATTTTTAATTTAAATTTTATTTTTTTAAATTAAGTACCCGAGACATACCGAGTGAGAAATGTGCTTCGTTGTTGCAGAAAATTGTGTTCGAAAAATCGCCTTCCACCTCACTGCCTGTTGTTCAAGCACCCATTCAACGACGACGTTGTGATGGTCAGCTGGCTTCAGTTATTGTGTGAGCTGGACTTTATATAGATGAAGGCCTAGATCCAAATGCAAAATACGCCATGAAGTGCCGTAAGACAGTCCTAATTCCTGTGAACGACGCTGAATCGACAGCTGCAATATTTTCAGTGGTACGAGCGAAACAATGATGCACAGGACTTACAATATCTGTAACCAAACCTGTCTCTTGAAATTTCTTCACAATTTTGCCAATTGGTTGATTAGTTGACCGTTTACCACATTCTTCTCTTGAAGCACTATATGTTTTAGTGGCAAAATGTTTGTGGTAGATTTAAACAATTTTAATGCACTGTACGATAGTTAAGCAATCCATTTTCGGAAATGTCAGACTTTCAACTAAAAAAAAATAATTTGGTCTTACAACTTAGTTTGATAGATGTGAGCCCCATGCTGGATAACCCTTTCCATAAAAATTGCTTTCCCAAATTAGCCTTTCGGATTTGGCTTAAAACTGTAGGTCCCCTTCATCCCTAACAATATTACTCGCACACAGAAATAGTTGAGTGTTATAAGTCACTATTCGCTAGTGTCAAGAGACTGTTGCGCCACAAATTTTATTTAATTTTTTTTTTAAACTTTGACTAACACTTTGTTTTTTTTTTTTTTAATCAAGAAAATTCATATTCATTTAAATGACTGACGTGCATTTTTGTTAATAAATTACATTTATTTGACCCTGAATTAATTCTAATTTAATTAAAATTATGACACTACCAAGTACTTCTTTCTTACTACGCACATTTTTTATAAAATTATTCATAAAACCTATTAAGCGTTTTTATTCCACCTAATTGTTAATTTTGTTTACATATGAAATAATTGAAATTTAACAAATTGGAAAAAAAAGAAAACAAATTGTTGTTTCACTCATGATTAAAACAAAGTTCCGTTTTGAATTAATTACAATTTGTTTTTAAAGCGAAAAACAAGTCATTTTATTATTCATTCAAAGTTACATACCAAAGCTTAGATACTTAAATATACAAATAGGTGAAATTACACCCAATTCTAATTAATTGTTGCTTGCTTAATATTTTTCTTTTTAATAACAAAAAAATGAGTCACACAAAATTAAATACTTTACACATAAGTTGCTTCACGTCTCACGTGTAATTAAACATTAAACAAAATATCCTTCGATCACAATTTGTTTTATGTTCGAGTATTGTGTTGATGACTTTTAAAAATTGTGTCAAAATTAAAACAAAGAAAACGTCTTAAGATTTTCTCTTTTTTCTTAAACGAGTAGTACAGTTTACTGATGAACTGAGTATCTTGATGAAAAGAAAGAAAAAATATAATAGATGACTAAATGAATGAATGAATAGTCTGTAATTAATTAAGGGATCAAAAGTTAAGTTAGTTAACCTTTTTTGAATGACAAGATTTTCAATAGAAAGACGAAAATATAATTATTATTATTATAAGAGCTACACACAAAAGCTTGCAAAACAGAAGAAAAAGAAAAGCAAATACCAAAGTGGTCAGCAATTTTGTAATAATTCACCTAACCTCATTGGGCGGGCAGTTCACCCTGGCGTCGGTCGTCTGTCTATGTGACAGATGACTGCATTTTTCTTACAGAAGCAACCTAAAGACGTTGACAGAAAAATGTCTGACGAAGTTTAGCAAACAATAACTGTCAAAAGAAAGTTTTGAACTTTATGATCGATAGAAGAAAAATGGCTAAAAAAATACTTATTATATTTTTACTTTCATTCAAATAAATAGTTTTTCAACTGCATAAAACAGTACGAATTATACGTATATTGAAATCTATTTCTTAACTCTTAACATATGTTTGTGGTTTTGTAAGAACTTTAGCTCCAAGTTCTGTCAGGAAGAATAAAATGCACAGAAAATCAGAGAAATGGAACAGAGTTCATTTGAACTTTAAACTTGACAGTTCGTATTAAATGAGTGCATCCAGTGCGAATTAGTTTGACTGAATTTGTTCAATAATTGCATTCAGCAAGCACATCTACACATTTTTATACAAAAATATATATCTCCTCATCTTTTAAAGAAATATTAATACAAAATTCGTTTTGTTCTTTTTTACCGTGACTGTAAGTAGCCATAAATATTATTTACGCGACACACTTTACTTATGGTTTCTATAATAAGGTTCTTCAGATGCCACATCATAACATAGCTGACGTTAAAAAATATTGAAAGACTATTATTTATGATGAAAGACAACTTGTTAACTGTACTTACTATAAAAACGTGCTATATCTATATAAGTAGAAGACCATCATATATGTATATGTACTTACATAGGGTTGTGAGTTTAGTAGGCTTTATTAGTAAAGTTCAAGTGGTCGTTGTTATTTAGTTTCATTGAGCAAATTTAAGCAGACATAATGAGAAAAAGAAGTGAAAATTAAATATACACTTGTAAATACGTAGTAGATAGTAAATTTGCAGCTAATGATGCGAATGAAGCATTAACATGTTCATAATTATGAAGTGTAGGCATAACCCTTACAACTTGATCTCGTTTGGAGAAACATTAATTTCTTTTACTTTGCACTTTTCCTTACAAAGGTTAAATAAATGAAAGCTTTTAGTAGACGACCAAGATGTTAATTTACTTTCTAAGTCAACAATAATTAGGAGCAATTAGAGTACGGTTGTGTTTTTTTTTGGGAAGTGAAATAATTTGCACTGAAGTGTTTCATTTTCAAATAATACTTTTTGTTTCTTCAATATACTAAACATGTCGCTCCCGAAAAAAGCGTAAGAAGAAATAACAGACAAATATTTTTTTCTGGAGAAAAAAGTCCAAACGAAAAAACGCAACTTGAGATTTAGTATTGCCGCAATGTTTTTATTTCGGATTAAACAATTAAAATCGCCAAAAAATTATAGTTTACAATTTTTGTGATGCTTATTAAAAAGTTAAATCTCGTAGTTGGCAATAAATCGTCACATTTCTAAAGCTTGTGATAATATCAATCAAGAAAAATGAGGAAACATGTCGTTAATAAATCAAGCAAAAATATATAAAAAGCACATAATGGCATATCTAAGAACTTTTTTAATAGCTCTTAGTTTTTCTTAGGTATATCAGGAAAATATTATGGAAAATTTTTAAACCACTGGTGCCCCATATTTTTCATAAAACTCATTTTGGCTATCAGGTTCAACAGACGTGCACTGGTGTTTGTATTTTATAATGCTTTGATGAATTTTATGGTTTTTAAGTTTATTTTTAATCAAGTTACGTGATAAATTCAGTTTTATTGAATTGAACCAATTTTCAACCAAATTATGCGGGAACTCATGCAGAAATGGAGGTCAAGATAAAAACTTACTTTGTGACCCATTTTTATCATTTCAGCAGCATATTTGATTATGATACAAATTGAAAAATTTGTATTGAACTAAAAAAAAGTTGAACACACGATTTAAAACGACGAAAAATATTTCTTTTTGCCAATAACTTTGTATAGATGTACAATTTTTTTTTTCGAAAATTGTCTTTTTAAAACAATGATGTATTGAAAAATAAGGTTTTTAAGAATATTCTTTTTACAAAATTGAAAAATGTATAAAATTATTTAACAAGTAAAACTTCAGTAGTACCCGTGGCATAGTTAGTGCGTTGGACTGTCCTTGTTAGTGACGAAGGTTGAGCTTCAGCTCATCTTCAACTCAATAAAAAAAAAGTCTGCAGGTGTCGATGGTATACCCAACGTTGTACTAAGACATTTACTGATGGAGGCAATTGACATTTACAAAACACTCTTCAATAATGCACTGAGTAATGCATATTATCCTGTGCATTGAAAGACCGCTATGGTTCATCCTCTCCCGAAAAAGAGAAAAGACAACTCCAACCCGTCAAATCTTCGGTCGATAAGTCTTCTTCCGAGCATCAGCAAAGTATTCATAAAAGATCATCAAAAGGGCTCTGACTAAGTGGGCTGCGGACAACAAAATAATTCGGGATAAACAGTTCGGGTTCAAGGTGTGTCAAAACACAACTCATGCTGCGTCTTAACTCGCTTCTGATATCCAATGGAATAAATCAAAACAACAATGCACGGGTGCTGTTCTGGTTGATCTGGAAAAGGCCTTTGACACCGTATGGTTAGAGGGTCTTTACCTAAAATTGAGTAGGTATATACTTTATGATATGATAAACGGTAGAAAGTTTGTTGTCAAAAGTGGCAATGTAACTTCTACCACAACATTCTCAATTCAAAATGGTCTTCCACAGGGAGAGGTGAATTCTCCGATTCTCTTCAGCATTTACACCAGCGAACTGAAAGGTAGTCTTACAAAGGCAATTGCGTACGCTGACGATCTAATTGCGTACAGAACGGCACGAAAGGTTGAGGTTATTAGAATTCTCTTGCAGCGTGATTTCGACAAGATTTAGCGATATTGCGACGACTGGAAACTGAAAAAAAAATGTCCAGAAGTCGGAGACAATTCTGTTCCGGACTCCGTTGGCTGGGGCCACGAGGGATACGGGCAGCCATTAGCGAGCAAAAGTGTAGTGAAGTACATCGATATCTGGTTAGATCAGTATTTATATTTCGATAGACATATAAATGCTGCTCTGACCAGGGCCAGAGGAGCCTTCGCTCTGACGAAACGGCTATTTTTTAGCAGTCGGCTTGACCCCAGATGTACATGGCCCTCATACGGCCGATGATTGTTTATGGTTGCTCTTTGTGGTTCAACGTTGCACTTCGCAGATGGAAAAGTTTCGGGTGTTCGAGCGGCAGTGTTTACGACGCTGTACCGGTTTATATCGAACAGCCGAATCTTCTTACATGCATAACTATTCCAACGAGGTACCTTACAACGGGGCTCGAATCAACAGAATTGACAATTTCGTGATAAAGCTCGTTCGAGGTCACATTGCAAGAGCTATGTCTTCGACCAACAATTTTATTTTCGGGGCGTTCTATCCGAACGACGAGTATTTTGAGAGTGCACACTTGAGCGGCTTCATTCCACCAAAGGCATTCCTCTTTTTAGATAGATGCTGTTTGATACAGGATAGATTGGCAGTTCCGCTAATCTACCACGTCAGACAAAGAATCGTCGTTAGGCGACTCCTGTACCATCGCGACGTCATGGCACAAGGCGGAGCAGAGCTCCTTCGGTTCAGTAGGGCTGTGTCCGAACGGGACCGAACTGATAGGGTGAAGCAGGAGAACCAGTTTTGGTGACTTCAATCGGCACTTGATAGTGGGTAGTCGGGATGGGGTTTTAAGCCTTTACGTTATATATATGTTTTATAGTTTTAGGGTTTAGTTTTAAGTAGAACAAGAATGGTAGCAAAAAAAAATACAAAAAAAAGCACTTTATTTTATTTCCCAACCCTCCCCCTTCATATGATGCTGATGCAGTGAGTTTAAGTGCATACAAAGCATCACAACAATATGATATTTATCATCATCATCATCATCATCAACATCAGAATCATCATTATCATTATTATTATCATTATCATTACCCTCCGCTCCCATCACGATCTCCATATCTCGCCCACACACAATTTATTTGAAATTTGATGGCAAATGCAATTCATCCAAACAAAACGCATTTTCGTGCGCATCCATCTGTCATTCGATTGGATACGATTTTGTTTTCATTTTATAGGATGTGGATGATGTTCACGTTCTTTTTCCATTTACTAAAATGCTTTGTACTCTGCTCACTCAATGGAACTCTTGGCTATAACTATGCGACTATGACTTAGGCCTTTTTATTCTGAACGTCAATTTTCTATTCAGTGTCGTAAACAAAGAAATTTTGAGTTCTCGCTTTTTAGTTTCGATTCGAACACACAATTATTTTTATTATTATTAAAAGGTGATGGAGAAGAGGGATTGAATGACAGACATCTGAAGGTCTGACAATTATTATTGTTACTCTGTTTCAACGACCTGAACTTCTCGTTGGGGCTTGAAAACAATAAATTCGTTATTAATTTGATTCAAGTGATAAAAAAGGCAGTTCTACGTGAAAATATGCGTCATTGAAAATTTATATAAAAATGGCAAATATGGCAAAAAAAGAATTGAAAAAAGAATCACGATATAACGATTTGTCATATTTTTGTTTGCATAAACACCTGAATTCTTCAGATGTATGGGAATTTAAAAGATTATAAACTATTTTGAAATGCAAAATGGAACAGATGTGCATCTGCAGATAGCAAATACACGAAATATTAAAACGTCTTTACTCATCTAGGAAATCAAAATTGATACAATATCAATCAGGTGTTCGGAACTTAAACAAATCTTGAACAGATGAAAACAATCCAAGTCAAGTAAAATTATCAAATATGACAATAATTAAAGACTTCTGCCACAAAAATGTTAGATTATAGGCGTCTTAAGTGATTATAGTGTCTAGATTTTGCAATACGCATGTGAAATAATGACAAACGCGAAAAATTGTGTGCCAATTTTTAGAAATATAAATAGTTCTGTAAATGTCACTTGTAAATCTCTTTTCTTAAATCGTTTCAAAATACTCTAGTGTGTTAAAAACCTTAATCGTAGTCTTCTTTTGGACAGATAAAAAGCTTTAAGTTTACGGCCAAAGACAGCAAACTTAATGATTTCGGATAAACGTGTGCTTCAAAAATAATGTATCCGGAAACGAGTTGAAAAGGCTGAAACTGTAGATCTCGTCAGCTAATTTATTTCATAAAAAGTATCATGCAGATAATCATTTACAAGTATAAAAACAGAGTGGGAAACAAAACGAAACCCTGTGGAACGCCATCAGATTTTTTTTAGAAGTTTTAGACTTGAACTGGTCCATGAATATTCGTACTTAACGAATAGCTCACTCTTTTGAACGGAGTTAAATAAGTAACATACGAATTTTGTAATAATAAGTGATTTATTAAAACCACCCACAATTATTAAAATAAATTATTAAATTTTAACAATAACTCACAAAATTCAGAAAAATTCATAAAGTTGTTGAAGGATACAGAGTCTTATAAATATTTATTCCATTTGAATATAATTCTAAGAATCATTAAATAATTAGAATATTGTTTTTACTAAAGAACTAAATGATTGAAAATTAAAAAATGAAATATTAAAACTAAACAAGTAAACTAGAAAAAACATCATTTCATTTTATTCGATCACGGAACTTAATCTTAACAGGACTAAGTAAATAATTTAAATGGTCCCAATCATTTATAATTTGTTTTTCAATTTTTATTTGACATCAATTGCTTCGGAATGCAAGCAATTCTAACTAGACTTCCAGTATCAAAAAGTCAAACAAAAATGTTGCTTACGCCAAAACAACCATTAACAATAAAAGTGACACATACTTCATTTCAAAAATGTTAAAAACATTTTGATTCATATCTTTATTTGTTGCATCATCACTAGAGATTATTGCATTACGGAACTCATCTATAGAAGCAACTTAATTAGAATTTTTTGGTTCTGGCTTAGAACAGCTTCGAAAAAGATGTTGAGTTGATCCACATCAAAAACAACATCTCCTTTTTTGTTTTGTTTCAGCACATTTAGACGAAAAATTCCCAATTCCAGAATAGTTAAAACATAGAACATTCAAAGCTGACGTTAATGGAGAAATAGTTGACGAACGATCATGTTCTTCAGGTGATTTCAAAGTAATAATTCTTGAATTGCTTACACCAGTTGGACATTTATTTAAAACAAGTACGTCTCTAAGCTGAGCCTATCTATAAACGAATTGTTTTATATGTGAAAGTCTTCGAGCAAAATACAGAATGGCAATATTAGAAGAACGATAATCTGACTTATATTTGCTCGTGCAGCCAGCTCATACATCATGAGAATATAACCTATCACAGTTGTATTGGCGGAAGCAAAGCTGTTTTCTTTATTCGATAACGGATTTTAAAAATTGTAAAGTTGAAAGCTTGTGGCCAAAATTTGCAAAATGAATTTTACGGAACTCTTGGTAAGTGCTTGAATTATCAATTCGTAGAAATAATTCACCTTGGAACTCAGATTTCATTGTCGAATGCATTTTCACATATCATTTTCTTCATCTAGTTTTTTCCACAATTCAACCAATTTCTTGATTTTTTTCAAATAAACTTAGTTCGATATCATAACTTAGTCATCTCGCATTATTAGAAGACCCAGCAGGAATTGCCTTATTCATACTGGAACTTAAACAATCTTTGTATAGTTTTGGTAATAGTTGAATCGTTAGTATGATCGATATATTCGATAGTACGATCGATATTATTTAATGTTTGCAGATTATTTCATACAAATATTCGCCGTGGCTGCGCCTGAAATAGTTTATCCGCAAAATCTGATTTTGGTTTACTTTTTCTGACATTTCGGCCAGTAATTCACTAAAAAATGCTTCAATATTGGCTGTCAGTGCGTCAGTCAAACCAATGTTGCAATTAAAGACATGAACAATAACATAGCCCCATACAAAATAGTCTAGAGGAACTTAATCACACGATCCAGTCCGCTAAGTGACCACTGTTACAAGTGCTGTGTTGCATCTGGTACCGTCTTGGTGAAATCATATGCCATGCAAGCCAAGCTCTTTTTGTTCCAGTTTAAATAAAGAACACATTTTTATCATCACATGGTAGCGCTTACCATTAACAGTTACATTGCGATTTGCTTCATCTTTGAAGAAATACGGCCCAATGATTCCACGACCCCATAATCCGGACTAAACAATTAAATTTTATGAATATTAATAGTTCTTTTAATGCTTTAGGCTGTTCTTCACTCCAAATTCAGTAGTTCTGTTTGTTAATGTTTTCATTCAACAAGAAATGACATTTGTCGCTAAACCCAATTTGTTAACTATTTAAGAACCCATTTACCAAAAATTCGGCGTTATGCATGGTGCTTTAGTTTCAAATCTTGCATCAGCTGTACTTGAAAAGATTCACACCTTGTTTATCCGCAAAATTTTCCATTTGGAATATAAAATCCCCAACTGGTGCGAACGCCGCTGAATTGATCACTAAAACTGGCCGATACAGCTGTGATGTTTTCCTTAGTTCGCACTTTTTGTAAGCTTGTTGGTGATTCGATGATTAACAATTTGGTGACACAACACGCTTGTAAGCTTTCAAAATCAATCATCCATTATAAATATATCTCTTAAATTAAATTTAAAAAATTCTATGAGATGTAATCAATGCAATGATATACAAATTTCGTTTATGACAAAGATCAAAAGAAGACTAATCATGAAACCAGCGTTGTTCATCATTTGGAAATGTTGGTTCTTTTAGGCCTTAAACCATATAAGATTGGAAACTAAGCTTTTTGGGAATTTTTTTTTCTAGAAATACTACAATGTTAATGAAGATTACAAAAACGCCATTTTAGTAAACATAATTATTGACTGCTTAAAATAATTTTTAGTAAGCGATTTACTGTCAAAGGACGGAGGGTTTGAAGATTCATATATTTATGTTGGTAAATTCAAAAAGTTGCTTCACAACCATCAGATAATTTGTAATAACAAAAAAACTATGTATCAAATCAAATCAAATGGTGTAGCGCAACAATCCGTTGTGAACCAGGGCCTAGTGACTTACAACTTTCAACCATTCATGTGCGAGTACTGTTGTCAGGAATGAAAGAGACCTACAATTTAAGGCCGAATCCGAACGGCTAGTTTGAGAAAGCACTTTTTCATGAAGAATATAAAACAGAATCATACGTGCATATTTTAGAAGATATATTCGAACTTTCAAGTCAATTGGTTGAAAATTGTTTTTGTTATGATTTCCTCCACTTATGCCTTTAATATTAAATTAAATGTCTTTATTGGAAAATTTGATTTGTACAAGATTTAAAAAATTGAGATTTAAGGTATTAAAAACACACCTAGTCTTAGGTGTGTTTTAATAAGTGCAACTAATAATGAAATAAGGCTGATATTCTATAAGCTGATATTGATATAAGCTACCGATTTACTGGAACAGTAATAAACAATTCCATCCCTATTAAAGCTGTCTTGAAACTAAAAATTATTTTTTTTTACAACTTCTCACTTAGTATCTACCAAGAGCATTATCTTGTAGCTCATCCTTTAGGTGTGCTAAGATTAGTAAACCAAACAGCTTTGTTTCTTTTTTTAAACTAGTAACGAATCCCACGTTTTTTGACACAAAGACTATAGT
The DNA here is from genome assembly GCF_945859685.1 of Eupeodes corollae. Taxonomy (NCBI): domain Eukaryota; kingdom Metazoa; phylum Arthropoda; class Insecta; order Diptera; family Syrphidae; genus Eupeodes; species Eupeodes corollae. The sequence goes on along the minus strand of NC_079147.1, from coordinate 62,447,464 downwards.
CAAAGAATTCAAAAAAAGTCGAACACGAGGTGTTTCTTTAAAAACCAATTCAAAAAACTCAACAAACATGCCCTCTTATAACAAAACGTAATAGGACTTCGTAGAAAGACTGCTGACATTTTTCTTAACTCCCAGTCATTTCCACACGACGTATTCGTTTTGACAGGAGCTTCGCTAAATTAAAGCTTTTCCGACACTAAACTTTTCAGTCAAGAGTTCGAAGTTTACAGAAATGCTCGTCATGTTGGTAATGCAAAGGTTTTTTGAGACGTTGCAAGAAATTTTTTTCTCCGTCTGATCTGGCTACAATCTACAAAACCTATATACGTCCGAAACTTAAATATAACTCTCATCTCTGGGCTGGTGCTCCAGTAACTTATTTAAGCCTCTTGGACAGTATTCAAAAAAGAGCTTTTAAAATGATTGGTGACATTAACATCATCAACTCGTTTACATCACTCGAACATCGACGCAAGGTTTCTTGCCTCACCTTTTTTTACCGTTATTTAAACGGACTATGCTCTAGTGAAATAGGCAGTTGCATTCCTCTCCTTAAACGATTTAACCGTAATACCCGCGCTTCTAGGAATGCCCATCAGTTTACCCTTGAGCCCATCTTCGGACGTACTATGAAGTACAGAGATTTTTTTTTTAGCCGTACTACGCGAATGTGGAACGCCTTGCCACGCTCTATCTTTCCCTATCATTGCAATGTTCAGAAATTTAAAACCAATGTACACCGTCACCTCCTATCCAACCCTTCCCTCTTTTCCTAATGCTCAATTTGTGTCTTTGGCATATTAAAGGTATAAAAAACCCTTTTAGTGTTTGCTAATTATAAAACAAAAAAAAAAAATGTAGGTGGAGGTGTTCCAATAACGGACAAAAATGCACATTTCTCTTCTTCTGAAGTAAAAAAGATGATCGATTTGGCAGTCTTGAAACATGTAACTCTTATCAATTCAGCATCCATTTGGTCTTCTTTAGCAGCAAAACCAATTTGTACCTACTGTTTAAATTTTACCACTTCAAATATTTATATAGTTCGATAAAAAATAAGAATTTTTAAGAAAATTTAGCTTCAAACTGTTGAATAGTTAAGTTTTACAGCTTTAATATACATGTTTAAAAATATATCTACATTCTTTTTCCAAAACGTTGTATTTTCTAAGAAAAGTTTGTTCCAAATATATTTTTATTTAAAAATTCAAATTTTTGAAAATAGCATCGGGATCGAAATATTGTATGGATTATAATACTATATTTATAGTATTGGCGATCCAAAATTATGTATGAACAAATTATTGTAGAAAAAAATTCGGGCTGGTCAAAATTCAGTATTTCAGTATATATTAATAAAGAAAATCGTGTTAGTTTTAAATTAATAACATTAATTAATTTAAAATACGTTTAAAATTAATAACATGCAAATAATTTTGCCCAGTATCTTCTTCTATATTTCTGTTTATTACATTTTGGTAATGCATTTGTTGTGAATAAAAAAATACTTAACTTTTCTATAAATTGTTCGAAACAAAACTATGCAAAAACAAACTTTTTGGAAATTTAAAAATATAGTATTATGACATGCAGTACATTGAAAATTCGGTTTTTAAAATAACAGTTTTTGAAAATACAGAATTTAAGACAATTGTATAACCAAACTATATCTTAAAAAACTGAACCCGTTCCCTCACAAAAATTTCCAAAAACAGTTAACACGATTTTGAAATAAAAATATACAAATTGTGTTCCATATTACAAAAACTTGTAGAACCAAATTGTGACTTATAAAATATTTTTCTTCTTCTTGTAAATTTTTACCAACTTAAAAACTAGGTGAGCAGTTGTGTGCCTCATTATTATTCAAATCAAGGTTTTTTTTTGTTGAATTTTTTAGCATCAATCTCCAATTCTGCATATAGATGATCCATTCAGCCAGCTAAAAATGGCCAACTTAAAAAAATATAAAACACAGACAATTTCCGGAGAACTTCCGTAGTCTGAATCTATTACACATACTCGTACATAAAACTGCACCCTCTTCTTTTGTTAAATTGTATTTATTTCATTTTCCAAATGAATAATCAACCTATCCAAACTAATTTTTAAGTTTTTCTTTTTTTTTATTTATATGCAAACTTCAATAATAATTAATTGATTTTTGTTGTTTTAGTGAGTCAGCCGACGACGACGAAACTTGACGTTGACTGCGATGACTCGCACCTTATACGTTTAAATGTCGAACAGTAGGCCAATTTGATGACATATAAAAGGAAATACCTTTGTAATTTGAGAATCTCATTAATTTATTCTGTTAGCATTTAATCATTAGAATTACCTCTGGAATTTGATAAATGTATATAAAATGCGGGTATTTGTTTCTTTTTTAAATATTTAAATAAAGTTTAAACCTTAAAGAAAATTCAAGGAAACAAATAATTGGTTAAACATAAGAAATAAAATTAACTAATAATTAATTTTCAAAGCAAGTTAGATAAAAACAAACATTTCATAACTCTTAGACAAACCTGGGCCACTTTCTGGATTAAAAAGTTGTATTTGAAACGCATTTTGCAGAAAGATTATTTCTTAACTTTTTTCGTAATCCCCAAAATAATGTCTAAATCATTATTTTTCCCTTAAATAAATTGCCAGAAAGCCATATGTTGCGAAAATTATGCTTTAATTTTATTCCAATATTTAATTTGTCATGTCCTATTGTTTTTATTTAAAGTGGGAATCAAATCCAACACAAATTATATTGTTTACCTTAAAAATAAAAGAAGAATTAAAGACATAACAAAGAAAAAAAATCGAAATACGAGTCCAAAGTTTCACTTTCTGACGCTTCGTTGAACTCAAACTCAACTACATATGGAAGTGGAAATATAAGTCAACCAATAAATAAAGATTCACTCACTTAATTTATATATTTTTTAACTTAAACAAAATCAAATTTCAATACCCACATTCAGTATCTTAAATTAGGGTACCTCGATACGATAGGTACACAATAATTTCAAAGATACTCGAACATGAGTTGAGTGGGCATCGAAAAATAAAAACAAATATCAATAATTTAGTTTTATTTCAATCCCACCCAACACGCTATCGCATCGAAACCATGATGCAGATGATGATGATGAGGAAGATGACGATGATGGTGATGATAATAATTTTTGATTTTTATGAATATTCAATGACTTTTTAGGTGCAGCTCAAATCGAGACATTTGAAACCAAACTGGGCAATTTATTCGAGGTGTTTAAGATAAGCTAAGAAGGCGTCTGAAATGGCGTCTATAAAGCGACTTACATTTCCAATACACTATAGTTTTTTTTAGCTGCATAATTTAAAAATAAAATATTGATAACATGTTCAGTTCATGAAAAAGTAAAGTTTTGGAAATTTGGTACATGAGAGCAGACTTACTAAGTCTAACTAGAAAATAAATAAATAAGTGGCTACCACTGCTTTGAAGTTTTGGAAAAACAAGAAAATGTGTTGTTTTTTGCAATAATTTTAAAATAAAGAGCTGAAATTATTTTTAGTACCCGTGGCTTGATGATTAGTACGTAGAACTGTCATGCCAGTAGCCTTGGGTTCTATTCCTAGCTGCCATGTTACATGAATGGTTGAGAGGTGTAAGTCACTACCTCCTAGTTCTCAACGGACTGTTGCGCCAACTATTTTTTGTAGGTCACATAAGTATAGAGTTTTTTTACTAAAGGTTGATCGATTTTAAAAATGAATACAACAACTTGTATATATTATAGCGTCTGCCAAATAACTTTTTTTTTTAAACATATTTTTCAAAAAAAGTATGCAATTCTCTTGTTTAGACGATATGAATTCGGTGTGTTTTGAAAATAAAAATACTTTTAAACTGTTTTGTCTTTTTCCTTTTAAAAACTGTCCAGGGGGGGGGGCCAGGGAAGGAGTATATGTTTTTAAAAATTGTGTTTACGCTTAATAAGCTTCTATACTTCATCTTTACCACTGTTTTAAACGTATTTGAAAAAAAAGTTATAGCTTTATGTTTAGGAAAGAAAACTTGATAATCTTGGAAAAAAGAGACTTACATAAATATTGGTACTTTCAGAATAGTTTAAATGAAGCTTTAAATCCTCCTGCTTCTCCACTTCTCTAAAACTGGTACATAGTTGTAAATGTTAAATATCTGTACCCTCAAGTATCGAATCTTTTAATTAAACAGAATTTTCAAACAGCTCTGAAGCATCTCATAAGCACAGGAACTTGTATTCCATCATTTGAATTTCAAAAAATATAGAATATCGATAGCTTAACTTTAAATTACAATGATGTTGAGTCAGCCTTCAGTTATCTTACTTACTTACTTAATTTCTTAAGGTGGCGCTACAGTCCTGTGTGAACTAGAGCCTCACCCAACAAACTACTTCATCTAGCTCGGTCCCTAGCTAGATATCTCCAGTTTCGCGCTACAAGTTTGGTGAGGTCACTTTCCACTTGTGCACGCCACCTGATCCGTGGTCTTTCTCTATTACGCGGTCCAGTGGGTATGAATTCGAAGACTTTCCTGGCCGGAGCATTGGTTTAATGCACTCTACGTGACCCAGCCATCTTAGGCGTTGGACTTTTACCATTCTGGCTAAGTTTACGTCGCTATGCAATTCGTACAGCTCGTCGTTCCATCTTCTGCTCCACTCCCCTTTCTATGCATACGGGTCCTTAGATCAAACGAAGAACTTTTCTCTCGAAACGACCCAAGGTGCTTTCATCCGGGGATGATGAGGGTCTTAGCGACACTTTGGTCCCTCGAGAGAGGGCTTTGCTACTCAATTGCTTTCTTAGTTCAAAGAAACAGCGGTTAACAAGAGTTTTTCTTCGTTTGATCTCAGCGCTGGTGTTGTTTTCTGCGTTTACAGCGGAGCCTATGTAGACGAAGTCCGTGACTACCTCAAAGTTACGTCTGTCGATGTTGATGTTTTAAGTTATTTTAATGATCATAATTAACCTGTACCTGATGGTACTACAACAATTCTATTGAAAACCTACTGTTTAATTATGCTTTTAAAAAGGACATTTTTCTTGACGATTATAAAATTCATTTTATTCCTAAACATAAATCTGTCTCTAATCAAGAAGTTTCTAATTACCGCATTTTATGAAAATTTTCTACCATTCTTAAAATATTTGAGATAATTATTTATAAAAATCTTACCTTTATTGTGATCGATATAAATTCGCCATCTCAACATGGACTTAAAGCTCTAAGATCCACTTCGATCTTCGATACAAATCTTGAAAACGGTTTCCAAACTTATGTTATATTAACCATTGGTGTCCGTTCAAATATTTAAAAATGATTTGCATCGACCCTCAAGGGTAAAACACAATTGGTCCTTATTAATGGCATATATTCTAAAGTAATTCATGGAATATATGGTGTTCCCCAAGGCAGTCACTTAGGACCCCTTCTATTCCGGTTGTTAATAATCACACCAACTTTTATCAACAATGTTCTCTGATTAATGTTTGCGGATGATATCAAAATCTTCCGTTCCAATAAATCTTTAAACAATTGCTTTTTACATCTTAAAGCGATCTTAAACGCTTATCTGAATTGTTCATTGCTAACCTGCTCTGATAGACCTTAATGTAATATTTTACTCCAAACTAATTTTCACATTTCATATTGATTTAGTGGCTGCTAAAGCGAACTTAAATAAGTTTAAAGATTAATTTACCTTTCTATCACTATTCTTTGAATATGGAAGGTCTTCTTGCTCAGTAATTTGGAATGCTTTTTATAAAATTCACTGTTTAAGGATTAAGGATTTAAAAAATCCAGAGCGGTAGATACATCAGCTTTTATTTTTTCCTCTTTTGTAAAATTGATCCTTACAAATAGATCAATATTTCATTAACAAGAAGCTGTCAATTTTCGAAGAAGTCTTTGGACGACACTCAGTTATTCAAATCAGCTTAACTGATATTTATAGCTTTTTGCAAGATTGAGGTGAGACTTATAAGTTTGTTCAGCAAACTTCTCACAATATTGCACAAATCAAGGGAAAACGATGACAAGTAGTGTTAGTATTTGTGCTTTGACATTAATCTTTTACTTTATTGTGATGAATTACTTTAAATTAATCACATTTGCAAACAACTGACAGTTTAAGCAGGAATAAAGACAGCTCTCGAACGCGAATGATTTAGATTTCCTCGAATGTAAATTACCTTGAGTATCACTCCTCTATATTCTGGACTTCTTCACCTCTTTCGTTTTTGTCTCTTCCAATGAAATGAATACCTCCATTTAATACGCACGTTTTGAAGATATACATAGCACATATCACTATCCGCCATCAAGTATCGTATCTGTCCAGATCCAAAGATTCTAGAGTCTAGACTCAAGTCTGCGACTTGTCACATTCTCTTCCAATTGAGTAAATGTTGTTTCTCTGCCACTCGAATGTGACCTCAAAACACTCGATGTTGTGGATATGGACGATGATGATGATGATGAAGACGATGATGACGACGACGTACGATGGATATTGCAGCAGGAAATTGCGATGGATTGTCTTCAATATTATAGAAGTCCTCTCGACTTTATTTGATTAGGTAAATGTAAATGTACAACATGCGTTCGTTAATAGCTTTTATGTTGTGTTGTAATTTTTTAAGAGCACATGAAGACCATTCAATCATTTTATAGTGTCACATCCGTTAGATTTGAATTTAAGTTCTTGGACTTGAAGACACTTTGAGATTAGCTACGTATAAGGAACTCTTGAGTAAAGTAGTTATTTTGTATCTTATAAATGAGCTTAGCTTCAAATGGTTGATTAATTGAAGGAAAAGTTTTATTTTTATCGCTTTGTTAAGTGAGTAGGTTTTGTATATGGAACGAATTTATATTAAATAAAGTGCTGCATATCAGACACAGGCACAGAAGGCACATGCATAATAAATTACTTACAGTTCGTTCATTTTAAGAGGAATTCAATTGAAATTTAATGGAAATGCATTAAAATACTTTCATATATAAACATGTTTCAAATTCAATATAATTATAGTTATGCCTGTTGGTATAAGGAAATGTGTGTTAATTCATTTAAGTGCGTTAATTTTCAATTTGTTTCTTATGCATGAGCCACAACAAATAACTTTATAGGGTTTTGTTAATTTGGAACAAATTTGATTATAATTTGTAGATGTAGGTAGGTTTTTGGGGGTAATGTGGTTATTATATAATGAGTTGTGTTTTATACCCATATGCGGGAACTAATGAAAATAATTATGAAATTACGAAATTTCTTTAAGTTAGTTGCTTTAAAGAGCAATCAATTTAAATTTCAAAATTAATTGAATAAAATCGCCTTGATAGGGCACATTTTAAAAGCTTAAAATAAGTCTGTCAAAAAAGCAGTACCTTTTTAACCATTTTTATGTTAAGTTTTTTCTTTCTATTTTATTTTGTTCTCTAGAACTTACGAAAGACTTAACATTTCAAATGAGTTGAACCAACTTTTAGTAGGGCAACCCTTTGTTATTAGACGAATATTTGGATGCGCTTTCATTTTAAACAAAAACAGACTCAATAACACATAGGATCAATTTTCTATATTTACTAAAGTTTTCAAATTAAAAATACAGGCAACCCTAGGTTATGCCCACTTTTGGTGAAGGAACCCTGTCGTTAGACAGATAACTTAATACAATTTTATTTAAACGTAAAACCGACAAAATAACACATGAGATACATTTTACACACTTAGCAAAGACTTAACACTTCCAATGTAAGCAACCTTGGGTTATGTCAGGTGTTGGTAAGGCAACTCTTTATTATTCAAACCTGAAAAAGCTATTTTTTTATTAAGGCCAGGATATAAGTCGGTTTTTTTCATCTTTTGGCCATGGACGCATCTTTTTCCTCTGCGAAATTCGGAGATGAGAAAATGCATTCGGTATAGGTAAACACACATTTAAAACTAATCTTAAAAGCCCAAACTATGTACAAAATTTAAAACGAAATGCTTATGTTTTGTTATCAAAAATGGAATAATTTGTTATGGTTATGGTTTTTATAGGTTATCTTAGTATCTTCAAAAACGTTAAGAAAAAAGGCTCAAATATTCTTCCCTTTAGATTCAAAAATAATGTTTTTGTTACTCAAGAGAAAAAAGAAAATATCTTAGCTGAAACTTTTATCCAAAATTATACGGTTTCTGCAAACTTAAGTGACATTCAAACTAAATCCCTAGTACAACAGAAGCTTTCTCAAAAATGTAGTTTTTCTATTAACCAAACAGGTATTTAAATAAACTACAACTGTAATCAAAGAATTGAAAATAACAATAACTCCTAACCTTGATGGTATCAATTACCGTCTATTAAACATTACCTAAAAAAGATATGACTTATCTTACTTTTTTGTTTAATGTCTGTATTAAACTCTGTTATTTTCCCGAAAAATGGAAAATAGCAATTCCGTTTCAGAGCAGGTTACTTCACTAATCATCAAACACTTACAATAAAGCAGTATGTTAAAAACAACCTAGAAAAAGCCCTTGTAACAATATGGCATGATAGACTTTTTTAAAACCAGACCTAATCCTTATCAAAATTGTTTGAAAATTTAAAAAAAATAGAAAATTATCTGTTTAAATCGGAATTGCGAACATTTTCCATCCACATTTGTTACGGAGTTCTACAAGGATCTGTGCTTGGCCCCATTCTTTTCAATATTTTAATATTACCTCATTTTGAAAACAATACCAAACTGAGTACGTTTGCAGATGGCTCTTTTTATCTGTAGTGTTCTTCCACAGGAAACGCTAAACAGTTAACAGTGTTCACTTCACAATCTTTTCAATTTCTTAAATAGTTGTAAAATTAAAATTAATGCTAATAAAAGTCAAGCTATATAGTTTCCACAACGAACAAAAAACAAAGCTTCTAAACCACACTTCAAATTAACTCCATTGACGTCCAATGGTCTGAACATTGGAAGAACCACGATGTTACATTCGATAAAAAACTTACTTTTGAAAAACATATATCTATAGTACTAATTTGTTAAAAATGGTGTCAAAACTTTATTACAAGTATTATAGATGTAAAGAATATAACTAAAAACTAACTATAACTCTAAAACTATGTATTCAATTAAAACTGAATATGTAAACCTAAACTGAAGAAAAAATTAAAGTAACTAACAAAATTAAGAAACTACTATTGTTTCCACTTTTGACTCTTGATATGAATTAGAGAAATGACTTGATTTTAGCACAGACTTTATAAGGTGTATGGAATTTAAGTATCATTCAAACATAAACAATAGAAAACTTTTCATTCTAAGTTTTTGAAATGGTTGGAATCCTATCTTAAGGGTAGAATTCAATTTCTTGCATTGACGAAGTTCTTTAAGAACAATTTTAGTTTTATCTGGTGTGCCCCAAGGTAGCCATCTTAGACATCTTCTGTTCCTAATTTGTATAAATGATTAACTTAGTATTTTCCTCAATTCTATTCAATTCTTTTTGCCGATGACTTACAGTTTTTACGATGTATTAAATCTATTAAGGATTTCCATCTATTACATGACAATATTTCGAAATTATTCCAATGGTGCACGAAAATCTAATTACATATATTTAAATGTCGCTAAATGTCAATGTTTTTCATTTTGACGCATCTTTTCTGAAATTATTTTTGACTACACAATTGAGAATCAAGTTCTGAAAACAGGTATTGAAAAGAAAGAGCTTGGTGTAGTTTTTGACCTTAAACTTAACTTTGCTAAGCACATTGAATTTATTGTATCCAAAGCAAAGTTCATGCTCGTTTTTATCAAACGCATTAGCATAGACTTTAAAGACCCTTATGCTCTCAAATCACTTTTTATATCCGTCGAAAAAACCTTAGGTAGCGCGTGCAGGGATTGAACCCACGACTTTTGGCATGACAGTCTAATACACTTTTTTTTTTTAATTCATTTTTATTCCTTAAATCTTAAAACTATCTTATCCTAGACAAAAATTCATAAAACAAGCCTAATTAACCATAGCTTACTGGTCCCATACGGGCACTCTAAGTTAAACAACAATACTTAATTCTAATGCCGATTGAAGCCACCAAATTTGGTTTTCCTGCTTTACCCTATCAGTTAGGTCCCGTTCGGGCACAGCCCTACTCAACCGAAGGAGCGCTGCTCCGCCTTGTGCCATGAAGTCCCGATTGTGCAGGAGTCACTTATCCACGGTTCGTCGGTTGACGTGGTAGATTAACGGAACTGCCAATCTATCCTGTATCCTCTGTCTTAAAAGAGGAATGCTTCTGGTGGATTGAAGCCGCTCAACAGTTAACTCTCAAACGGATAAAACGCCCCGAAAATCAAATTGTTGGTCAAATACATAGCTCTTGCAATGTGACCTTGAAGGAGTTTTATCACCAAATTGTCAATTCTGTTGATTAGAGCCCCATTGTATAGGAATAGTACTGCACGTTAAAAGATTCGGATGTAACTCGGCCATATCCTCATCTAAATTGGTCCAGCAATGTCACGATGAGCTTGCGAGCCTGAATATTAACCTCGGTGTCACCCTGATCTGGGTTCCGATCCATAGTGGAATCGTGGGAAATGAATGGGCTGACGAGCTAGCCAGGCAACGATCGGCCCTTCCTAGCTGACTTGCGGAAATAGTTAACATTCCTCTTGGTGCTATAAAGGGTAAAATCTTTTCTATCTACCAAACTGAATCAAACCGAAGGTGGAGCAATTTACCCAACTGCATTATATCTAGGAAGATATGGCCCAAGGCTATGCGGTTTGTACCGGACATTGGCCTTTAGGAGTTCATGCAGAGAAGTTGAGTATCTCTTACAACACCTTTTGCCGTAGCTGTAGTGACCAAAGAGAAAGCGATACCATAATCCATTTCCTCTGCAAATGTCCTGCTTTGGCAAACACTAGAATGAAATACTTTGGAAAAGCATTTTTTCAAGAACTTGATGAGCTATGTGAGACAAAGATTAGAGACCTAATCTCTTTTCTCAATGTGACAAAATGGCTCTAACATACTCGCTTTGAAGCTTCTCTATAAATCTATCCCTTTCAATCAAAGGTCAAACGAGTTTTTGGTATCAAAACGGCGCACTACAGCGCTAATTGGATCTCAGGCTAGGTTGCCTTGAGATCGCCATTTCAACCTACCTACCTACAGCGTTGTAAACACTGCCGCTCGAACACCCGAAACTTCTCCATCTGGGAAGGCGCAACGTTGAACCACACAGAACAACCATGAACGATAATCGACCGTATGAGGGCCATGTAGCAAATTACCTTTACTCTGCGGCCAAGCCGGCTGCTGTAAATCAGCCGTTTCGTCAGAGCAAAGGCTTCTCTGGCACAGTCTAATGCACTAACCGCCATGATATTTATTAACTTCCTATAGGAAGTTATTGTAACGGGTCCGATTTGTCAAATTAAAAATTTTGACATTTCTCGACGTTTCACGGCCCCTAGAGTCGAAATAAAAGATTTTTAGAAAGATGTCTGTGCGTACGTGTGTCCGTACGTTCGCGACGTTTTTTTCGTCCTCCATAGCTCAAGAACCAGAAGAGATATCGACTTCAAATAAACTTTAGTTAACCCTAAATATCGTACGAACCAAAAACGCTTGAGACTTGAATTAAATTTTATATAATAAACGGTGATTTTTTAAGAGCTTGAGAACTTTTTAAAAAAAAAAAACGCATAAAATTTGCAAGATCTCATCGATTCTTTATTTGAAACGTTAGATTGGTCCATGACATTTACTTTTTGAAGATAATTTCATTTAAATGTTGACCGGGGCTGCGTCTTAGGTGGTCCATTCGGAAAGTCCAATTTTGGGTAACTTTTTCGAGCATTTCGGCCGGAATAGCCCGAATTTCTTCGGAAATGTTGTCTTCCAAAGCTGGAATAGTTGCTGGCTTATTTGTGTAGACTTTAGACTTGACGTAGCCTCACAAAAAATAGTCTAAAGGCGTCAAATCGCATGATCTTGGTGGCCAACTTACCGGTCCATTTCTTGAGATGAATTGTTCTCCGAAGTTTTCCCTCAAAATGGCCATAGAATCGTGAGCTGTGTGGCATGTAGCGCCATCTTGTTGAAACCACATGTCAACCAAGTTCAGTTCTTCCATTTTTGGTAACAAAAAGTTTGTTAGCATTGAACGATAGCGATCGCCATTCACCGTAACGTTGCGTCCAACAGCATCTTTGAAAAAATACGGTCCAATGATTCCACCAGCGTACAAACCACACCAAACAGTGCATTTTTCGGGATGCATGGGCAGTTCTTGAACGGCTTCTATTTGCTCTTCACTCCAAATGCGGCAATTTTGCTTATTTACGTAGCCATTCAACCAGAAATGAGCCTCATCGCTGAACAAAATTTGTCGATAAAAAAGCGGATTTTCTGCCAACTTTTCTATTGCCCATTCACTGAAAATTCGACGTTGTGGCAGATGGTTCGGCTTCAGTTCTTGCACGAGCTGTATTTTATACGGTTTTACACCAAGATCTTTGCCTAAAATCTTCCATGTGGTCGAATAACACAAAACCAATTGCTGCGAACGGCGACGAATCGACATTTCACGGTCTTCAGCAACACTCTCAGACGCAACACAAACAGACGCAATATTCTCTTCTGTACGCACTGTACGCATTCGTGTGGTTGGTTTAATGTCCAATAAAGTAAACTGAGTGCGAAACTTGGTCACAATCGCATTAATTGTTTGCTCACTTGGTCGATTATGTAGACCATAAATCGGACGTAAAGCGCGAAACACATTTCGAACCGAACACTGATTTTGGTAATAAAATTCAATGATTTGCAAGCGTTGCTCGTTAGTAAGTCTATTCATGATGAAATGTCAAAGCATACTGAGCATCTTTCTCTTTGACACCATGTCTGAAATCCCTCGTGATCTGTCAAATACTAATGCATGAAAATCCTAACCTCAAAAAAATCACCCTTTATATTGTAATGTGATACCAAACAGGTATATTTTTGAAAAAAATCAATATAACGGTTTTTTTTTTATAAATAATGTTTTTGAAATCTGATCAAATTTTGAGAAAAATCTAATTAACAGTTTTTTGTACAAAAAAATAAAAACCTAAAAAAAAATGTATAAAAGTTGGTAAAAATTGATTTTCTACTCAAATATCTTTTCAAAACTTTGAGATATTGGCTTTAATTTACTTTTATCATTTAAAAATCTTGTTGTCAACATTCAGTTAAAGTTTGAAAAAATTGAATTGACAGTTTTTGTACAACAAATTAAAAACCGAAAAAAAAAAATTAACAAAAGTTCGTAAAAAATGATTTTCGACTCAAATATCTTTTAAAAACTTTAAGATAATTGGTTCTAACTAATTTTTTCTTATAAAAAATATTGTTTCCAACATTAGGAAAAATTTTGAGAAAAATCGAATTGACAGTTTTTTTTTACAAAAAATAAAAACCTAAAAAAAATGTATAAAAGTTGGTAAAAATTTACTTTCGGCTCAAATAGCTTTTCAAAAATTAAAAATATTGGCTTCAATATTCATTAATTTTTATTTAAAAATCCAACAGCCCGTTTTTTCATAAAAAATAAAATCTACAAAAAATAGCAGATTTGGTAAAAATTGATACGAGTACATATAGAAAAACTTTTAAGCAAGACAAATCGACAGACGGGATGGGAAGTTATCGGTATGGGTCGCATCCCAGCCTCTTTTTTATCTTGTAGTATAAATATAGAAAAGTAGGTAGCACATATATAATATTGATTGGAAACTACGCCCTCCTAAATCTCTTAAACTACGACATATTTAATGCAAAACTTAAAGATATCAAAAAAAAGAATAATGCTACAATTTCGCGAAGCACTATCCTTTATTCAAGCTTGAATTAAGAACGTAATATTTTGAAAATAAAGCAATATATACAGCATTGGATTGTCGATCATCACGTCTACTATATAAATGAAGCGATGTATAGTTCTTTGTTCTTAAGAACATTAATTTTAAAAGGTTCAAAATTGTTGACAATTAACAATAGTTCGATATTTTTCAAAGCTGAAATAAGTAAGAAATTTTCCAAATCAAAACGGCGACGATGACGACGTCATTACACGATTCATTAAATTTTCATAAACATGTGAAATAAAAACAACTTCATGAACAATAGCCTTTGTGTTTTGTTAATTGTTATTATCTAAAGAACTTGTTTTTTAATTAAACTAAAATTAAAATGCATTTTTCTCTTGACATTGATGACAAACCTTAGAAAAAATACGAGTATTAATAACTTTCTATAGCAATCACACTTAAATCTCAATTAAAAAAGAAGTGATATAGGTGCAGTCTATATCATGTTCTATGACAATTTCCGTTTCAATTATTGTAAAATTAATGTAGAAACTTCCATTAGTTAGTAACATTCAAACAAAAATCAATCACTTTAGCTAAGCTGTCATTGAATGATTCATTATACAAAATATTACTTGACTATCGACTGCACTACTCATCCGTATGACAAGTAAATTTACTATCTACTAGATAAGTATTGTCATTAATAATAATAATAAATTGTCTAAGGTATAATTTAGCACGTACAACAAAACACAAACACTTCTGTTTAAATTTGTACAAACACAAAATTACAAATTACAACTTCGTTTATCGTCATTGTCAATGCATTGCATATTATATGCAAATTTATATGCGTGCATTTTTTAGTTTGCATTGTGATTGCAAATTCATTCATTGTTGTAATAAATTTACAATTAAGAAAGGAAATTATTTAAACTTGAAACGTATACAAACTCTAGCGTATCAATTCGCTGTCCCATTTTTATTTTATTTTCATTTTGTTTTTGTTAATAATTTTATGTCGTCTCTTATCACAAAATGTGCTTCCGGGAAATCAAGAAGAAAAAGATGCAATGCATAAATAATTTCGAAAAGCTTTCATAATTTTAGTGGAACACATTGCAATTTCAAGGCAGACCCTCATAATAATTTGAGAGGAAGATGTCATAAATGAACCGCATAAAATTAGAAACATACTCAGTCTATTATGTCTTCTAAAAGCTTGAAAGTGATCTTCTTCCTCACCCTCAAGAAGTTCAAAGAATGTTTTTAAACATTGTTAAAGAGCTTTTAAAATTTCAAAATACAAAGTCCATAAAAATTGTGTTATATTTATGTGCACTTGGATCCGAAAGTTGAATAACCTCGTTAATAATAATGTTTGGACAGTCTTTTTGATTATGCAACACAATTTTTGTGTTTTTTTTTATATTAATTGCAATCGTCTGTCGGCTAATATACTAAACATTAAACAACAATTAACATTTTAATTGCTATTTCAAGCATAAAAATGTATATAATGATAGTGATACTATATCTACATACCATAAACAAGCTCTACATAATAACAAGCTTTAATGTAGAGAGAACATCATGAATTTATTTCCAAACTCTACTAAAGCTACATAAGCGTCAGGGGCTTATCATAATTGAGTTTATGCATATGCATGCATAACTATGCATCTGTTGTACTCTTCTAGGTACTGACACAATAGCAATTTGCAATATTTTGAAAAACAGTAGGATCATTATGTATAGTATAGGCTACAGTTACAGTCTGTTTGTCAAGAAACGGTTTTGCTTATTCTTAAAGTTAGAAGAAAATATCGAACAATTTGCGCCTATTTGTCGTGAACGACAAATCAAAAACTTACAGCTAGCCCTTGTAATCACATATACCCTGAGTCAGCAATGGAAATTATTAATAGTTATGCCTAAGCTACTACTTGAAAATATCCTTCAAGGCTTGAAAATGCCGCTTACGATAAAATGGTGGTAAGGGTTCGATATAATTAGTTTAAATCAGACTTCAGAATTTAGTTCTCCCAAATACAAAATGTTAAGATTATTCATTTAATGGTTTCAAGTTGATAGTAGCGCTGGCATTTGACACCTGTCAAACTTAGATATAATTTTAAGTGTCGTAATATCAGTTTGTTTTTCTTTTACGATATTGAATCGCTTTTCAATTAAACAACGTTTTTATATTATTACAACTTAATAGTTAAGTGATCTAAACGTATCTATTTCTTGTGCACTGATGGGCGATGATTACGATCGTCCTAATCGACTTAATGCTAAAGAATTAGGTAAAATTGTGAAGAATTGTGAATTTGCAAGGTCTGTATCGAATTGGATGCTTTTAAAATATTGCTCCAAGTGCAAGTATTGCTGATGATCCGATTTAATCGATTTATTGCAGTGCGAATGAATTCAACGTGTCATAGACCTATTTTTTGACAGTAGTGATTGAAGACCACGGTTTAGTTAGGTTAAAGCGGCCATGGTTCATTTAGGTCAAAACACTTAGACCAATTTATAGGCCCCTTGTGGTACCACATGAGGTTTTCTTGTAAGACCAATGAAACCAGTTTAAGTCTTCTACGAAACGGGAGAGACTATTTATTTGTATTTGCTTAAAATCGCTTAGATCGTAGTAGAAGAATACTTCTAAATAATTCTTGCGTTCTTGAGCTAGAACAGAAGAGGTGAAGAACTGTTTCCTCCTCTTCCTCATTCATACAGCTTCTGCAAAAGTCATTTGAGAATAAACCTTGCAGCGTGGCGTGCTCTGCTATTAGACAGTCCCAGTTATGTCACCGATTATCGAGCTTGTATGCGATCTGCTTAGAGATAGAAAGTATCTTCAGCGCTTTGAATCTAGTAAAAGCGAGATGTTTTACGTGAGCTGATGTTATTTCAGCTGTTGTTTTCCGTCTTGATAACATCTTGCATTAGCAAAATTTTACATGATGTGATTGGTATGCAAGCCAGCATTAGTTGGTAGAATATGTTGGACTGCAAAATTTTTGTCAAAAAATTCCCTGGAATGTGTCTATGGCCCGGCACTCAGCAAAGGTGAATGTTAAACTGTTGTGCCATCTTCATTATGGAGTTGATTGACAGTTATTGAGTTTTTAGAGAGAGAGTCCAGAGATTTGATAGTGAGTGACTACATGAGAAAATACGGATATCAGAAGTTTTTTTCTGATTCCCTTAGGCCAGGACAAAGCTTTTTTATATCGCCAAAAGTTCCGCCTAGAACACCCTGCAATGATTAAGAGACTCAATTTCTGTCATTCAGAGTACACATCTTCACCAACTCCTTCATTTGTTTTGAATCCATCTTTGTAAAAGTAGACTCACTTGTCTCTAGGAAGGTCCTAACCTCCCAGAAAGATATGGAAGGTATACAAATCTGGAAGTTTCTATCGAATGGAACTTGGGTGATGGTGTAGTTTGTGTGCTTTGAAATTGATTCTAAATGCTTAAGAATTTTAAAAATCATGGCTTTGAAAATATTTGTTTATAAACTGGCTTGATGTTATAGTTTCCTATAATTCACGAATTTCAGGTTTTGTCAAAGTCAGCAACAAATATCAAGATCAACATAACTCAAGTTATGGCTGAGATACTCCCAAAATGTGCTCAGAAGTGGTTAAAATATTCCTCAAAATATCGAAAATTTGTTTGATATTGTGCTTTAATCTTAATGGAAAATTCTAAACTTTATCAAAAATATATCGTTGCGTTTCTTTAAGCTGCTAGAAACTGAAATGTACAATGTATCGACACATAGTTGGATTTACTAAAGAAAACTTAAAACAATATTTTCAAGTATTGGAAAGTAAAAGTTCCAAGTTTTAGATATAATTAAGTACTTGAGTAATATTCCAAGTAATTACTAGTATTTTGTAGCCCATTGAGTTTCTTTTAATTTTCGTGTCATTTTGTACTGAACATTTTTTTTTGAAACTATCCGACAAAACTACTCGTACAATACTTAGAAGTAGATCTAAGCATTATTTTTTTTACTTCTACTTGAAAATTTTGCAAGTACCAGGGCTATTACATATCAATTCCTTTTTAATTCGTCTTCTACTTGATTTTTTTCAGTTCTTTAGACATTTGAATTCCTTCTGTAGTTTTATTTTGTCCAACTTATTTTGCACTTGTAAAAGGAAGTTTAGTGCAAAAGAAAATTAAAGTACTTGACGAATTGGAAATGAATTAAAAAATAAATAAAAGGTACAAGTATATTGTGCTGATTCTTAAAAAATTCAAGTACTAAAGAGCTCTTGAATTTTATTTAAGTTGCAATATACTTATTTCTTTTTCACGTTTGTTTGAAAGTACCGTGAAGTACTTGGAAGCACTGGTCGAATCTTTTGGCACTATACTTGGTACTTGCGACGAAGTATATGCACAGTTCTGGAACTTGCCATTTCAAGTCTAAATATCAGAGTACTTAAATAGTAGTATAAGTCAAAGTTCTTGAGTTCAACTTCTTTGATTAGTTTCATCAAATAAACAACAAATTACAAATAACAAAAGCTAAGAAAAGCAAATACTTTTTTTTTTTACTTGAGTTTTATATGCATCCTTTTCTTGTCACATAAACTTTAAAGTCTTAAAATTAAATCAC
Organism: Eupeodes corollae; assembly: GCF_945859685.1. NCBI lineage: Eukaryota > Metazoa > Arthropoda > Insecta > Diptera > Syrphidae > Eupeodes > Eupeodes corollae. Next base: position 62,428,919 of record NC_079147.1, on the reverse strand, counting down.
AACAAATGCCAACAGCCCAACATGGTGTTGAATTTTATTATTCGTACTGCATAACTTTTGTGGGATAAACTGGAATTCGGTGCCAAAAAGAAAAAGAATCAAAAAACAGTACTTGGTCATTGTTCCCAAAACATCAGAGTACAATCTGATGGTTGTTATCGTAGATACTCTGGACAAAATTTAATTAACTTAGTTTATGTTCAAGTTTAATAGATATGCAGACTTGCAGACAAGAAATTAAAAAAATAATAAAAATTAAACAAAAAGATAGAGCCCATAGGAAATAGGCAGTAAAAAAGCTATTTTATAAACATAAAACATCACATATGCGCCCTGCCTTATGGTAGAAAAAACATACTCCACCGCATAAACAAAAAGATGAAAGATTAAAGTCCGTCTGACATTTTTATGCGGACAAAATTGTAGTAGGTAGTAAGTATTAGTCATAGCAGCTTATTTTTTTGTTACTTTTTGTGAACACTACATCAGAAAAAACAACAACAGCAAGAATGTACTTTTATGTGGCGAAATGGTATTTTTGAATTTAATTTTTGTAGAGGGGCATAACTCTTTTTTTTTTTAGATCGCGTGCATGGCTTCCGACAGAGAAAACGAAATACATTTTGTCTGTCTCTTATATAAAAAACAAAGCGAAAAAGAATACTGTTACAAGTCAAGTAGGACTTATTAAATTAACTGACAACCAACTTTAATATTTGTGCAAAATTTTCCTATGAGCTTGTCATTTTACTAGCTAGAAATTGTATGAATTTTTTACAGCAGTAGTAGTACTGCCTTGCTTCAAAAACGTTTTAAATAAAAACTTGTAAAGAAGTTTCGAGTTTTAAGGCTTTCAAAACATAAAACTCGAAGCGCTTTTAAAAATACTTAGGAGTAGAAATTGAGTAGCCACTCGAATATTTTCATCATATGCTAAAGTAAAAAACTATCACCCCTTTTTAAAAAATGAATTATAGGAACCAGGCTTGTAAAAAAGTCAATCTTTTGGGAATGCAATCATTATAAATCATTTATTGAATTCAATTCATTGATTTCAGCTAAAGATTGAGACTTATAATTTTGCAATCACTAATGATTTGACTTCAATAATTGTTCTCCAATCATTTAACTGCAATCAATTGATTGTAATCTTTGAGACTTCGTGCAGTCCTTTATTTATTCACTTGAAGTCCTCCTTGCTTTTACTTGAAATCTGTGCATTCAATTGAAGTCTTTGCATTTATTAGAAGTCTATGCAATCTTAAGTGAAATTTCACTTGACAAAATATACTGAAGTGGCTCAGACAACTACATATACATGTTTAGTGTCAAACACTGACAATTTCAAAAGTTGGTTAAATTTCACTTAAGAATGCAAAGACTTCAAAATAATGTAAGGTCTACAAAAGTATGCTAATATTATAAGGGAATGTAAAGACTTAAATTCAATGCAAAGAATGCTAGCAGTATTGCAGTCTCAAATCATTGCTATTAATATATTGCATTTTCGAGATTGGATTCTTTTAAAGGTCAAATATTTGGACTTTGCAATCTTTAGAAGCATTCAATAGGTTGAAGTCAGAAAAGATTCCATTACCTAAAAGTTGTATCCAAATTATTTGAAATTATTAAATTTGTGTTAAGATGTGTATATTCAAAATTTTAAATAGTAGCCCGCCTTGGTTAGATTCGGATTTAAAAACCTTATTAAATAAAACAAATAAGGCCTATTTGAAGTTCAAAATGTCGAAGATTGATGAGACGCTAATTATTTACCAAGAACTGCAATACGGCTTTGTGGCTCATTAAAACTGTGTGTACTATCAATTCATTTCGAATACTGAATGTGATCTAAAAATGAATTTCCATATATTTTGGATATACTTTAATAGTAAATGTAATTTTGACACATATCCAGAAGGTATAACCTTTAAAAATTCTTCAAGACATCTTCCAAACCATACCATCATTTATGTTGAAACAATTTGTGTTTTCTATCCACTGTTTCATTTTTTTTTTGGGCGAGTCTTTGAAATGCTCCAAGTTCCCAGATCTTTGGAAATATTCATAACTCCAGTGCATAAAAAAGGTCTTAAACATTTAGTTACGAACTATCGTTCTATAAAGAAATTGTCTGCTATTCCTTAATTGTTTCAATCCCTTGTCTGTGACATAATTTCTTTCACTTGTTCTTCTCGGATATGTAAACATGAACCTAAGTTTGTGAAAACAAAAATCTACAATTTCTAATTCATTAAAATTGTTGTGTGGATGCATTCAAAAAACGTTCTCAAGTCCATTGCAGATTCAAAGACTTTATAAAGGAATTTGTCAACTTAAGCTATGACATTTTTTTAATAAGTAAAATGAGACTTAGCGACCATCTCGTTATGTATATTTTGTCATATCTTAATGATAGATATTATAGTGTACTTAATATTACATTGTAAACCTATAAATTTAAAATAAATTCTGGTGTACCTCAAGGGAGTCACCTTGGTCCATTGCTGTTTATTTTATTTTTTATGATTTGCTTTCTGTTTAAAATAATTCTATATTGCATACGATATTAAAATATTTTTAATTATTTACTCCACCAAGACTGTAAAGTGCTACAAGAAGATCTAAATTTATTTTGGGAATGGTACCGTTTTATGTCTAGACTCAAAATAAACGTTTACTGATCACTACAACTATATTACAAAAACAAACTAACAAAAAACTTGGTTTCGACAAAATATTATCCGGCAGCGGTGTGAGATTTGATATATATTAAGGTCTTTAACTGTCCTCACTGTTTTCGAATGACAATTGATATAAAAACTTACAAAAATGTTCATTGATGATTATCAAAATGAAAAAATACATGGGTACATTTTTAAGTGTTTATGGGAAAGTCATTGGGGATTTAGGGTTTCAATGGTAATTCTCTTAAAACTTTTGTCATTTTTGCGCTATCAAAATTTTTATCAATTTGTTTTTGTTTTTGTGAAGTATCTTTTTTTTGTTAAAAAAGCTTTCAATTGAATTCGTCTAAAAAGTTAACTAAACGTTAACAACAGTGTTTTGAATATGATAAAACAAGTTTGATTTAATATCTGTTTTTGTTCCTGATATATTTTTTTAAAAGTTTTATTCTGTAAAAAACTGTCTTTTCGAAATTTCTAAAAAAATAACAAGGTGTCAAAAAATGCTGTCACAAAAAATTCCATACATACGCACTTACCGATATCACTCTAAAAATCTTTGGCCGGGAGACTTTGAAACGTCGAGCAATGTAAACACATTCAGTTCGACAAATCGGACCGATAACAATAAGTTCTTTTGGGACGTTTATTATCACGTGCTTTTTACCATTTCATCAAAAAAATTTAAAAACATATTCAATGTCAACAAAATCACAAACGATGAAAGTCAGTGTCAATATTTTGAATATGAAATTTATCGGTCTCTTTTTGTAACTATAGAGCAAGTATTTTCTATTGTGTACAGAAAATGGTTCCTTCTTAAAGCAGATAGCAACAAATACTCAAAAACATGGTTTTAAAAGGTTTAAAACCTCAAGCTTAAATTTTTCAATTTCTTACTTTCGATTGAAGAAAAAATAACCACTTTCTCTTTAAATCCGATTTCAATCAACCAAGAACTTCGTACCGTAAGGGTTTTCAATGAACTTTCTTAAAAAAAGAAAAAATCCACTATAATCATTTAATCAAGATTTTCCCCTTTGACCTATTGGATTTCATAACCGAAGAAATCAATCGAAATCTTTGGCATACGAAATGAAGTCCTTTCAAAATTTGTGTAGTACGAGTGTAGCTATAGCTGCTCGTTGAGCTGCTATGAGGAGATTTTTAGTCAAAAGGTTCAATTTTTTCCGATGTAACATAAATATAAGGGTTGATGATTACTTTTAATAGGGTTGGTTTTATACCTTTTTATAAACTTCAGCAACAAAAGCATAAGAGGGTAAGTAGAACAAGATATTTTCGTTATTGTTGTTGTTGTTTTTTATTTATTTATTATTTTTATTGTATTTTATCGAAATTAGATTCATGTGTTCTGCTTTTCGACATAATAATGACGTAATCAAGAAAAGGGAACAATGACTGGTGCTAAACGAGAGAAAGGAAACTAAAAGTGTATCTTTTTCTTGAGTTTTTTTAGCTTTTGTTGTTATAATTTTATTTTCAAAACATGAAAAGGGGTTGTCGGTGAGGTACGAGACGTGACGGCAGCGGAAGGTTTATTGGCAAATAAGGGTAAACAATAATGAACGATGATGTTTTTATTTAATAAAATTTTGTTGTACCAATTTTTGTTGTTGTTTGGTATGATTGGTGGATGATAAGGGTAGGATTTGATATTTTGTTCCTCTGTTTTGTTGCATGGTGATTTAATTTTATTTTATTTATGACAAAAAAAGTTCTAAACCCTCTTAATATAAGATTCAAGTTGCAAAGGAGGGTCTTATAAAAAAATGATTCATAGAGAGAGTATTTTATTTTAGTCGGCACGTGGTGTTAATGAGCTTACGAGTTTAATTATCCGTCACAAATATATAAAGGTATGAACATAGAGGAGTGCCTCCAAAGTCACCAGAGCATGTCTAATTGTTTTATTGCACGGACAGACTGATGAAGATCTATAGAAAATTTCTGTGAAGGGTTCCTGGAATGAGTAGTTTATGTTTACACTTTTCCTAGAAACTTTGAATAGAATTTTTTAGACAATAGTTTAGTCATGGATAAAATCAAAATAATTTCATTGATTTTTTGAGACGAAATAAAGAAATCACGTGCCTGACGTACATAATTAATAAAATATTTTGCAGTTTGTGAGGGAGTGCTTTTGTTGTTGAAATTTCGAAAGAAAGTCCATCATGCTTAAAATCCAGTTTTCTAAACGTCCAGAATTTTATAAAACAACAAAGGTTCTTAAAATAGTCGTTATATATTTCTACAACCTGGTTTTAATTTAAAATATTTAAAGACTCTTATTGGTATTGACAAATGAGTTAAATACCAATCGTAAACAGCTAGAAATAAATGTGAAAAATAGTAAGCAGCCTGATTTAAATATGATAATAATAATGATTAGGGTAGTATCAGTGGCATGAAGGTTAGTGCGTTGATCTTTCATGCTAGAAGTCTTGAGTTCGATCCCTGCTTATTTCATCTAAAGTTTTTTTTTTCACTTGTACTGCCTCTTGCGAGGAAATGATAAACTCTCCAAGAGTAACTTTGTCATGAAAAGTTCTTTCTCAAATTATCCGTTCGGATTCGGCTTAAAACCCTTACGAGAACCGTATAACAATATGAGAAAGCCAACTAGGACGTTCTCAACGACTTCTTCAGAAACTTTAGATGGTCAATATTCTTCCTCGATATTGACGTGGAATCCAGCGCAGATATGATTACAAACTTAATTCTTTGTGCAATAAGATATTTCATCCCGAATACGGTTAAAATCTATCAAACCCAAAGAAAACTCATGGAATTATTCGAGCTGTTAAGAAGAACCAAAGACGTCAGTTTCAAGATGTACAAAGGAAACCTCACTGATGAAAACGGGAATAAGTTTAAAAAAGCTAGAAAGAACTTTAACGGGCATATTCGAAGCATTAATTGACACTACGTCATTATCAGTTCTTTAATATACGCTTGTTTTTAATGACACTTCTTTTGTAAGCTCAAATGAAAAATCCAATTTGCTGGAAGCACAGTTTGCTGTTATTTCGATGCGGCCAATAAGTGACATAACTCCTTCTGTACTCCTTCTTTTGCACTCGTACAGTCGCTAGAGACCTTAAAGATCTTGACATTCAGAATCCGCTGGTCTGGATAGTATCACCGCTTTTGTTCTGATTAAGTGTTCATCAACGCTGGCAAAACCACTGCGTAAGCTTTTCCATCTGTCCTATTCTACAGGTCTCTTTCTGAGTCCAATGAAAACATCATATGTCTAGTCTGTCCCTTAAAAATCCGAATCCTCCCCAACCTCTAACAATCGTCCAATGCACTTACGTCCCTTCTTTTCAAGATCATGAAAACGCTAATCAATTTTCAGCTAAAGTAATATCGTCTTAACGACCGGTAATATGATTTTCGCAGCAAAAGGAATTTGATAGAGCTTGGCATCAGGCACTCTCATAGAAAATGCGTCAATTTAGTATTGATTAACTTCTTCTTTCTTGGGGTGGTAATAATCTTTTAGTCCGTTCAGTTTAAGTAGTATTGGACGGGTTCAAATCTAATACCAAAAAAAAAGCTGGTGTGCCTCAGGGCTCTGTTTTGTCTCCGACACTCTTCTTTATTTTTAGAAATGGTCTTTTGTCTGAAATATCTAACTCAGACTTTCATATTCGTTTTTAGATTCTCATTCTTGGTCTTCGGGGGTGGACTTCAAACTACTTAACAGCATTGTCCAATGGGGGATCAAAAACCGGATAGAATTTAATACTTGAAAAACTCAGTGGTGTCCTCCATCGCAAAAGCCTATACCACTATTCATGGGTGGTAGACGTTCTTTACCCTTTAGCCATAACTTAAAAAGCTTCTATTCGTCCAAAACTCGAGTATAATATTGTCATACTCAGGCTGTTGCACAATAACGTACTTCAGTCTTTTGGATACATTTAAAAGGACAGTTCTAAAATTGATTGGCCATCGTTCTTTAACTGATTAATATCATTGTTTTATCGCTGTTTTTATAAACAATATTCTAGTGAAATAGCCAGTTGCATTCCTCCCCTTACAAAATTCAACTATAATACCCGTACTTCTAGGAACGCTCATCAGTTTTCACTTGAGCTCAATTTCAGACGAACTGTTAAGTAGAGGGTTACTTTTCACACACTTTACGAATGTAGAACGCTTTCGAAGCTCAATGTTTGCTTTAAACAACATCTTGATGATTGTCTTCCATGTACAGCCATTTTGCTTCTTGACGAAGTCTCCGCTAAACACTGATTTTTAAAAAATATCGAAAACATAAATTGTGTAAGCTTATTTCCACAATTTAGAAGCGTCGTAGTTGTTCTGGCGTTAAACGATTTTTATAAGTTAAACAATAAGCAACAAATTATCGAAACTTTTGATACAGCTAAAAATATATGCATTTTTTTAAAAACTTTTTGACAATTTTAAGCCAAAATTCATATTTAGATCAACAAAATTCTTTGAGAAAGTATAAGTTCCATTCTCCCAAACAGCGTAATGGAATTGAGTCTCATAAAGGTTGTATTTCCTAGGATACTAAATTGTTTTTTTTTTTTTTTTGAAAACATTTATGCGCATTTTTGATGAAATGAAATTAGTATCTTCTTTGTAAAGACTCATTCCTATTTTTCATTTCTTGAAAATCACAAGAGTTATTTCGAAGAAAACAGCTCGTTTATGACATATCCAATACCAAATTAGACAGAAGAAATATTACCTTACCTCAAATTAAAGATATCAATACACATCAAATATTTTATTAAGGGAATTGAGAAACTGAGAGTCAGGGGTCCATAGATCTTTATTTGCAATCGTTACATTTCTGTATATGTTACGGTGAAAACTGTGCCAATTTCAGAAGCAATTAAAAAGGTTTCCTTAGTTCAGCCTCAATTGAAATTTGATTTTTTTTTTAAATTCATGTTCCTACTTTTACTTTTATCGATTCCATGAATTTTTAATTATATTTGAATGAGTAAATCTCATTTGATTCATCAATTTAAAGATTCAGATAAAATTCAAGAGAACTAAATACACAACAAATTGAATATGAAAAGGTGAGTCATTTAATTATCCACCGAAAGAACATCAGATTCATTCAATTAGCTTTTGCTGATACATTTATTCAGAGCAGGTAATCAGAATCTTCATTAGCAAGTTTCTCATTTTGATATTGAGTGTAAAATGATAATATTAAAGTATTTCAAATTTAAATTTAATGTGAAGTTTTTTTCTTTGTATTGCTCTTTGATTGCCATCACCTACTTTTTTGTATTAATCAATCTTTTTCTTTGATGATGAAAGTGATTTCTTTCATATTGTTTCAAATTTATGATTTTGTATTTTTACAAATTTATTTTTAGCGAAGAATTCCCTTTAGGCAATTTTCACACCCGTAGTCCCAACCAATTTATATAAAATGAGGTGTTAAATGGAAGGTATTCAACTTAACGACCGACGTCTTTGAACTTTCACTTTTTAAATTAAAAAGCAATAAAAGAACGATTATTCTTTTCTCTCTTTTTTTTTTTAAATCACATTCTTGATTGGCTGTCTCTAATTTTGTACTTAAAGTCTGCGAAAACTTCTAGGTTTTGTTGATTCTTTTCTATTTCTTCTACTATAAGTTTAAAATCTAGGTCACTAATTTTTGTTTTTAATATTTTGGGAATTACAACATTTCTGAAAAATTAAGATTTTGATATTTTCACACAATGATTGTAAACCGTCCGATTCTTCTAATTGAAAATTTTTACATTTCTCGACGTTTCAAGGTTCCCAAAATCTAAATCAAAGTTTTTTAGCCAGATGTCTTTGTGTGAATATAGACGTTCATATCTGAACTTTTGAGATACAAAATTATAATAATAAAAAGAGGCTGGGATGCGACCCACACTGATAACTTCCCACCCTGTCTATCGATTAAAAGTTTGTAGGTTTTCGTGTTGGGTTAAAAAAGTTGTCACTTGAATTATTCTTAGAAACTTTTAAATTACCAACAATATTTTTCATATAAAGAAATAGTTTAGTTTGAAAATCTAGTTTTTTTTAAATAGATTTTTAGTCGAAAACATATTTTTACCAATTGAAAAATATTGTCTTCAAACAATAAAAATATTGTCTTCAAACTTTTTTATTTCACAGTAAACGTTGTTTTCGATATTCAGTAGTTTTTTATTATAAAAATCCAACAGTCCGTTTTTTCATAAAAAAAAATAAAATCTACAAGAAATAGCCGCAAATTTGGTAAAAATTGATGTTTGATTCTTGATATCTCTAAAATTAATTTCATTCTTCCAATTTGTGAAAATTTAAGAAATGCTACTTCAATTGGTAAAAAATCTAAAAAGCTGTTTGAGTCGAAAGTAAATTTTTACCAAGTTTTAGTATTTTTTTGTTTAGGATTTTATTTTTTTGTAAAATAAACTGTCGTTTCAATTTTTCTCAACATATTTCCGAATATTGAAAACAATATTTCATATAAGATTAAAATAAGATAAGATTAGTTGGAAGCCATATACTCAAATTTTTGAAAAGATATTTCAACCGTAAATCTATTTTTACCAACTTTTATTAATTTTTTTGTTTAAGTTTTTATTTTTTGTAAAAAAAACTGTCAATTCGATTTTTCAAATTGTTTCCGAATCTTGAAAACAATCTCAAATGTTTGAAAAGATATTTGAGTCGAAAAAAAAAACAATTTTTACTAACTTTAGTTTAATTTTCTTTTGAGTTTTTATTTTTTGTAAAAAAACTGTCAATTTGATTTTTCTCAAAATTTTACTGAATGTTGAAATAATATTTCTTATAAGTAAAAAATTATTTAGAAGTCATTATCGCAAAGTCTTCGTGTCGAAAAACAAATTGTACCACCCTCTGTTAAAATTTCTTTTAAGTTTTTATTTTTTGTAAAAAGAACTGTTAATTAAATTTTTTTATTTAAAATTTTACCGAATGTTGAAAATAATATTTCTTCTAAGACAAAATAAGTTTAAAGCCATAATCTCAAGTTTTTGAAAAGATATTTGTGTCGAAGTTTTATTTTTACCAACTTTGAGTAATGCTTTTTTAAGGTTTTTATTTTTTATCAAAAAAAAATGTCAATGTGATGATTATTAAGTATGTAAAAAACATTATTGTTCGTTTTTTGGAGATCAAATCGTTTTTTATTGGTAAAATTCAAGTCTCTAGCGTTTTTTTTCGTGAGATATTTAGGGTTAACTAAAGTGTTCACCTTTTTTTAAACTGCTATGGTAAAAAAAAACACCCACGCAATTTTCTTGAGAACCGTCGTCCACAATGACACTCCCTATGTAAGCTCAATTGATAGAGCCAATTAGCTTGCAGCACAGTTTGCTGTTAATTCGAAGCTACCGAAAAGTTACATGAGTCCTTCTGTTCTTGAGAGCGTAAATGATTCTATGGGACGAATCATCTTTCGCACTCGTGCAGTTGCAAGAGTACTGAGAGACCTTGAAATACACAAATCCGCTGGCCCGGATAGTATTCCCCCTATTGTTCTGAAGAGGTTCCTTCAACGGTGGCAAAACCACTGCGTTAGCTTTTCCAGCTTTCCTACTCTACAGGTCTCTTTCCGAGCGGATGGAAAACAGCATTTGTACCGCATGTCCCTAAAAAAAGCGAATCATCCACCCCTCTAACTGTCATCCAAAATGATGGAAACGCTGATTAATTATCAGCTTAAGAGATATCTTGAAGAACGGAAGCTTCTTAATGACCGACAGTATGGTTTTCATAGCAATAGGTCCACTTATGGTCTTATGGTCTATCTCACCGAACAGCAGAACAAATCTTTACAACGTTTTGGAGAAAGTAAGATTATTGCACTTGATATTTCAAAAGCATTTGATAGAGTTTGGCACCAAGCTCTCTTATCGAAAATGCATGCTTTTGGTATTGATGAATCTCTTCTTCGTTGGAAATTACCTATTACTATAGTTTTTATAATTTTAATTTAATTAGTAATGATTTGTATAAAACATTATGCATAATTAAATACTGTTAACCTTTAAATAATGAATTTGTTAATACTTTATGTACAAGATATATTTAATGCTTATTGTTACCTTTACGCTATCAATCATTATAATTAAACATTATTTTGCTAAGACAATAATTTTAAACATGAAATGGAAATAAATCATCTTTACCTTTCTAACCGTTCAATACAAGTTGTATTGGATGGTTACAAGTCTGAAATTCATAAAATAAATACTGGTGTTCCCTAGGGCTCCGTCTTGTCTCCGACACTCTTTCTCTTTCTTTTATTCATAAATGATCTTATGTCTGCCACTTCTAATCCATTAACCTGTTTCGCCGACGACAGTACGCTCAGCTTCTCATACTCGTTTCTAGATTCACCGCCTTGTCCTTCGGAAGAGGAACGTAAACGGCAGTGTATAGCTCATTAAATTCTGATCTTGACAGCATTGCCCAATGTTGAGTCAGAAACCGTGTAGAATTGAATGCTTGGAAAATTCAATGCTGTCTCCTGTCGTTAACGAGAAACACACCCCCGATGCCACTATCTATGAGTGGATTTTGCATTGCTGTAATTTACGAAGCTTTCATCCGTTCAAAGCTTGAATATAATTCGTATATCTTTGCAGGTGCCCCTAAAACAAGTTTAATTTTTTTGGATAGAATTAAAAAAACTGCTTGAAAAATGATAGGCGATAGAAGTATAATCGAAACATTTACATCGCTAAAACACCGTCGCAATGTTTCGTTGTTTTATCGATATTTATAAAAACAATGTTCTATCGAATTAGTCAGTTGCATTCCAACCCTTAAACAATTCAGCCGTAATACTCGCACTTCTAGGAATGCTCATCAGTTTACCCTTGAGCTCAATTTTGGGCGTATTGTTGAGTATAGAGATTCGTTTTTAAATCGCACATCGAGAATGTGAAATGCTGTAGCCAACTCTGTTTTTCCCTCCCATTTTGATGTTCAGAACTTTAAGACCAATGTGCACCGGTATCTTCTCTTAAATCTTATTTTCCTAATGCTCGCTCTGTATTTAAATATAAACATAAAAAGGGTCCTTATTACCCTTTGAGTGCCTGTAAATTATAAAAAAAAAATTGTTGTCAAGATATTTGAGTCGAAATTCAATTCAATACAAACTTATTTAGTAGTATTATTTTCAAAAGGGCTGTAATTTTAAACGCGTTTTATAGGTTAACATCAGTAATTTTAGAAGTAAGATTTCATTGTTAACCAACTTTGTTTAAGCGTAGAAAGACTTATTTCCATGAGGAAGGATATACTACATTTTTGTCAAGAAACGTGTGAGAAAAAGTGGTCATTGTCAAAATGGTTTATGATTTAAAAGAAATCAATGTGTTCAAAAATTATAAGAAAAATGTTCCTCGAGTTATATTCAATGGTTTAATACAAAAATTAAATATCTTTAAAATTTCATTATTTTGTTGAAACTGTAACTCGAATGCCTTTGTTTTAATGTACTTTGTTTATATATAATAATCTATGTAAAACTTAACAATTTCATGGCCAAGAAAATAAAACAAAACTTTTCAACTCAAGACTGTAAAATAGTTTCCTTTCATTCAGAAAAACAAAAGACTATCTATGTATCTAAAAACTTATAGAATTTCAAAACAAATAAAATGTTATATGAATCCATAGGGAAATGGAATACAAACAAAATAGGGGTTAGGTAAAGTATGACAGTATGTTTGTGTGTCAAGAATTTTACAAACAATACAAATATTATTCAAGGACATTATGACAAGTCTACAAGCTCGTACTCTATAAACTTATGTGAGTACATGCTCACAAAATATATTGGCTCACTCTATTTCAGTTACGTTATTTATATATTTAGGTGGCTCTAAGTATATCTCTGAGTATGATATTTGTTAAAACTTATTTCAGTTTTATAAAATAAAATAAAAGTACATGAAAATATCTATAAGATTTTATATTTCCTCTCTATATGTTTTTATATTATTGCAGAAATTTGCAGTCACATATGCAATTTAGGTCACAAATTCGTGTAACCATTGATACAATTTTATTCTTTCATTTTATTATAAAGATGAGGTATTGGTTCCATTAAAACATTGATATAAATTTTTGGTTTGAAGTGAAGACCTGATAGAAAACTATTTAATTTTCAAAATCAAATTTTAACGCCTTTCGATGAACTACAGAACAAACTTTTTGACTTATCTTATTTTAAAAAAGGTTTGATTAATAAATGTTTCGCAAAAAATGCCCGAAATCCAAACCGAACTATTCACACGAAAACTTTGTTTTTGAAAAATTTGTATGGTATAAATAAATATCAAGTTAAAAAATTGCTAATTTACTTAATATAAAATGACAATGTAGATAGGACACCTGTCAAATTGCTCACTGCCTAAGTCAACGCATAATTCCATCTTTCGGGTTGTTTCATTAATAGCAGCACAGCGCCATCTATTACTTTCGAAAATCTCTAACTTCACAGAGAATTTCTGCAACGTAAAGTCAAACTATCAAATGATGCCACTTTGAAGGGAATTTCGGGGAAACTAATTCAAATCTTTCACGGTTTTCGGAATTTTCAAGATTTCCACTAACAATTTTTAATCATTATATAATTGACCACAAAATTTCGTAAAGACGTTAATTTTCCAACCACACCTAATAAATAAAACTGCAGACAAGATTTTTTAAACAAATTTTCTTAATCCACCTGTACACGAGGCACTTCGGCAAGAATGCCGAATGTATGTTTAGCAAATATTTTTATTTTTAAGAAAGGACACAATAAATGACACTTTTTTATGTGACAAATTTTTCTTGTCAGGTGTAAACATTAATGTAATTCACTGTTGTCAAATTTTAAACCTTTTTTATTACTTGTAAAATTTCTATTCGCAATTATTTTCTATGTTAAGATTACGTAAGTGTGACATCTGTCATCTTAGAGGGATGTCAAAAGTGGGTTTCCTTTTGCAGCTAAACGCATAACGTCAAATAATCTGAGCATGATCTAATTACAGTATTATTAAGCGCCGAACTGTAAAATTGCATATAAACAAATCTGTTAAATCATCTACATACTTTTTTTGTTCTTTCAATTTGATTTGTTTGACATTTTATTGATTTACTTAAACCTTTAGATAAAAAAAGGACCAAATTTACATTATATAACACATGAGGTTAGACAAAAGTGGAAACATAATAAAGTAACGCTTAATTAAGGAACTAAAATTATTCGTAAAAGAGAATTTGTAAACGACAAAAGTGACATCTCATAATTGAAAATTCACAAACATGAGGTAGATTTGAAGTGAAAAAATTCTTTAAAAGAAGGTTTTCACATTAGACTCTTTTGAACCGATTAATTTTAACGTCTCATAATTTCGTCCTGTTTTTAATTAAAATTGCAAAACGTTTAATTCAGTGCCCTTAGAAAAACTCTAATGTGATTATTTACACAATTTTTTAAATTTTGTTTTACACTTTTAAAGTCACATATATGTTTTGTCAGCACGAAACTACTTACTTCATAAATTGAATGCAAATTAAAATTGTGAGTAGCCTCAAAACGAGTACAGTTGAATAATTGTCACAAACATTTTCAATTAACTTCTTAAAATCTCTATATTTCTTTACCAATAAAATAAACGTTTTCAAGCAAACGAAACAGAACTACAATCTATTAGTTCTATTATACTGTCAAAGTACATGACATTTCACGTCATTTCCAAAAAAAAATACTGCAAAATATTGTAAACTCTGTCTTTTCACTTTACCAATCAAATTAAAAAAAGTTCTAAAACTAAGTGACAACATATTTCCGTATTGCGATTTTGAAGTTTTCGAACAAAGGAAACAGAACTACAATCGCGCTATTATAATGTCAAAGTACAATGACATTTCACGTCATTTCCAAAAAAAATTGTGAAAATAAAAGTTAATTTAAATACACATCCAATAATTGACACTTTCAAGATGTCATAATGGTGACAACACATCAGATAACATGCTATAAAATTATATCTGTTTTCTGCTAATGAAATAGTTTTCATTTAAAATTTCCCCTTAACGAGTTAACTATTTTGCGTATATGTATGTATAATTTTAAGTGTACAAATGTTACAAACCCGATAATCTGCTTTAAACTTGTTCAGGTCAACTTTCACCGAGTGCCAATTTTATTTAAGTTTTATTTTTATTTTATTTTATTTTTGCACCAACCAACTTGCTACGAGCACTGGTATGTCATCCAGAAGCTACGAGTTTATGTTCATATGTAAATTTTGTCCTTCAATTTAGAGTTCCTCAGTTGGTGTTTTACATATTCAATTTTTACAGCAGTGAAAATGTTCATCAGCTACTTTTCTTCTTTTTTAATTTTCACGTGTATTTTACTTTTTGATTGTTGTTAATGCTGTTGTAGCTTTTCTTTAATTATTTATCACCCAGTTGTTTATTATGGGTGATTTTGACAGTTGGGTTTCCCATAAAAACTTTAAAAAAACGAACATGAAAACAACATAAAATAAAAGAACAGAAACATTCTTTTTGTGTGTGAAACAGAAACAGAGAGTCATTTTGAATAATCAGAATGAAATGGTGCGACAGAATTCAGTGGGTGCTAAGTGTTGTGTTAAATGTCAAATGATTAACCTAAAAACCATCAGGCATCATTATCATCATCATCGTCATCATCAGTAAAGAGGGGCTTCATTTGTCCCATATTTAGTACATAAGTGAAAACCGAAGCGCTATAAAAAGTCGATGGATGAATGGTGATTATCGATTCTGTACACAGCACATGTGATGATGATGATGACAGTGGCTTGCCGGTAAAATGTTGATGCACACTATGCATTGCGATGTGTTGTGTTGTGTTTTGTTGGTCAGAAAGTGTATCATTTGATTGAAGTTGAATCTAGGTCAGAATGTATGGCATACACGTTAAGTGAAGTTGTTGTCTTCCGCCGCCACCGGCCATATGTTCCCATCATCGACGACATAGACATAGACAAATGTTTTAGTTTTACATCGACTAATGGGTGTACTCATGTATAACGGTTTATTGTAACCATCCACACATACCAACATAAATGCCTACCTATACGAAACAAGGGAGTTCGATGCAGTAGTGGGTGAATGGCCAATGAATGATTTATAGTGAACTGGAAACGAACTTCTACATTCATAATGGAGCTCAATTTGTACAAAACTCCTACCTACACTGGGGGAAAAATATATGAACTCACGGAACTCAAAAGATATATTTACACGTTGCAAAGATTTTTGCACACCTAGTTTATGTAATTATTACATAAAATTAAATCTTTACTTACAAATGGAATTTATGAAGCTAAAAAAGAACTTTCAGACTCACAAGACAAGTGAAATTCATTTCGCTGCAATGAACTTGTGACTTTAGGCAAATCCAAACAAAATTTCGTTGATTTTCTGTAATGATTACAGGCGCCTTTCAGTGAAATTTAGAACAACTTTTTCAGGATAATGTACTGAGTAAAATTTCAGGATCTATTAGAAACCTATATATAGTCATGACATAAATCTGTGTACTCTTTACATTAACCTGTTTTTACCTATTACATAAATATTACAATAAAATAGGTACTGATTGCATAAATCTATGTACTGATTCCTTAACCATCAACTCAGCACAAGTCGACTGTTCTGAATTTATAAATTTGTACAGGTTTTTTGTTTTATTTTAATGGATTTTGCATTTTAAAAATTGCGGTTGAATACAAATATTTTTTTTTTTTTGATATTGGTTATGAATTCGGGTTTTATGTAATGAATACATATCTTACTGTAGTGCTGTTCAGGGCTGATCTAGATATCCAGATTATGTATTCTGTATTGTATTATGGTTAAAAACGTTTTGTGGACTGATAGGGGTTCCATTTGGTACGTTAAGTGAAATGTAACCATTACATAGAAGTGTCTGGTACATATTTGATTTTTTTTTGTTTTATTTTGATGAATTTTGCAATTAAATATTGCGGCCTGAATATAGACTAAAAAAAATGTTTATTTTTGTTATTGGCTAAGATTTCAGATTTTATGTAGTGAATACATATCTTACTGTGGTGGTGTTCAGTTCTAATCTATTCTTTGAGAGTATGTCGTCTATATTGAGTTAAGGTCAAAAACAATTTTTAGAATGATTGCTGTTCTATTTGGTACGTTAAGTGAAATGTAACCACCGCAAGTAAACTTAAATCATATAGAATATTTTACTTAGAAGTGTCTGGTACATATTCGATACATTTTTTCCTCAGTGTACCTTTACCTTTAACTGTATTACTGATGCACAAACGCCAACAACAAGCGAGCAAGAACAGAAACATGTCGGAAAATAAAAGTAAAGCGGTGAATACAAAATTCTCTACTGCTTCCGGGTTAAAATGTTGGATTAAAATTTTCTTTTTCAATAAAAATGTTACCACCCTAAATGTGTACCAAGTATAGAATATGTTGAGACTAATTGGAAAGCTTGAATTATTTAGAACTTTGTAACTTTGATAAATATAAAACGTGCACAGAAACTTTTGGATTCCTTTATATCTCTGTTGGAAAAAGAGTTAAAACTTAAGTCATAAATAGGGCTTAGTATTTATGAGATGAACTAATAATAAATAAGTTAAACAAGAAATAAGGAAACGCTCTTAATACTGTAGTCACCTAATCTTGATCTTTTAAAGGGTGTCCCAAAATCAATGCAGGATCTTAATGTGTATAGAAGTCCCTTGGACCTTAGTACTGGAAACATTACCATCATAAAAACCTCTTATTTTTCTTAACCTATTTTAATCTTAATTTTGAATTTTTAATGGGTATTTAACTAAGCCGGCTGGATTAGTGACTGTAAATTTGACAGACAAAGCTTAAAAAATATGGCCGCTATCAACTGTCCAAAAAGAGAAGTCTCTTTTGGAAGACCCTTATACAAACATAAATTGATATAAATCAATAGCTTTTCAAAGGGCTTTTTTTCGTTTTATTATTATTATAATCAGTGTTACACACCTGATTCCTGGTACCTAAGCACAGAGGGCTTGAAAGGAAGTATACGTTGTTGTACATTGGTTTTGAAATCTTGAATTTTCCAATGATAGTGAGACACATAGCGTGTTAAAGTGTTTAACATTCTCAAAGTACGGCTAAAGAACAATCTTCAGCACTTTATATAACCACCGATATTAAGCTCAAGAGCAGCTTCTACGATAGCAAACTCTAGGTGGCACAATTTACTTACATGGGCAGCCACAAAACTCATATGGCCTTCATTGGACCTAAAGCGCTCTAAAGACTTGTTTTTTCAAAGCAGACTTCATATTAGCTCAATGATAGTTGTCCTTACGGGACACTGTATTATAGGCAGACACGCAATACGACATGGTGCTGCCTCAAATGACTTCTGCAGAAGCTGTATGGACGAGGAAGAAAAGGAAACAATCTCTCACCTTCTCTGCACTTTCCCTGCTCTTTCACTAAGACTCAAACTTCATCTGGCAGACTACGCTATCAAATATCTTCTTCGCTTTTTAAAAAGCTCAAAATATTTCGAGTAGTAAGAAGTAATTCTCTAGATTCATTCACAATGAGCCTTTTCATTTTGGCCTAAGTGTGTGGATTCTGATTCCGCAGCCACTTTAACCTAACCTAAGCTCAAGCGTAGTTTGCTTCGTTTTTCTGAAGACCGAAGTATCACGGTTGAATTGAATGAATTGAGAAATGCAACTGACTTTTTACTTCAGCATAAGACGGTTAACAAAATGTGAAACAAGGACATTGAGATTGTTGCAAATCATGAATGTTTTAAATACTTTTCAAGGCATTTAAGTATGTTGTGGATAGAAGATATAATCAAGCTTTAAACGAATATAATAAGATAAAAGCCAAATCAGAAGGGTAAAAATACTTAGAAAATCCAAAAATGTTCCTCCTTCCAAAACACATACCGAAGATTTCGAGATGTTAAAATTCCTTCATATAAATCCCAATCATAGATAGTAGCATTAGGTAAATAACGCCTTAATGGATAAAGGCAATATTGAGTTTTCAAAACATTAAATTCTTCATGATTTTGTATTATCCATTTAAAAATACTGTCAAGGTCAACATTAACTAACATTTCCGTTGAAGAAGCAGAGCAACTTATATGAAAAGCTGAGAAATTGGTGGATTATAAGTTTCAGGCAGAAGATCAGAACAAAAATGAGAAAAAGTATAGGAGAAAAGGCAGAGCTCTGTGGTTCTCCAGCCTGTTGCGCCAGTAATTTCTATTCCAACGAAGAAGAATCATTTACAACCTATGTCAAATGCTTGTTTAATATTCAGAGCAATTATCTTAATTTCTTCAAAAAGATTTCATATTTAAGCTAGTCTAATCATTCAAATCCCGGAAATTAAATTTTTTTCCAGACATGCGATTTATATTGTTAACACGTTTCTTGTTACTTTCATATCAATCTTCAATTTAAACACCATTAACATCAAAGTAAAACAGATTTACTGCCTTTCAAGTGTTTCCTACAAGCTTTTAAATTTATTAAATCCCACGACAAATGCCACTAAAGTCGGAACCTATTTGTAACTGTGACAATTTTTTTAACTCTGTTGCTGAAATGCTGACTGATGCCATCAGTATTCCAACCTTACCCACTAAAAAAAAATATCTTTTAAAATAGAACCTACTTACAACAACCTAAACCAACCACACAAGAAAGAAGAATATCCCAACCTTACACCTGCACAATCCCTTATTTTCTATAGGTCTGTAGAAATAGGCTCGTTTTTTGGGGTGTCTATTTTGATATATAGCGTGAGAAACTTTTATTGCTCCCATAATTTCTTTCATGTGTCATTTTCACTGATAAAAATAAGTGACACAACCCAATTTAAGGTGAAGTTTTGTAAAAAGGTTTGTTGCTCCCCTGGGTCTTATCTATCCCAAAAGCACCTTAAAGTTTATACTTATATAGAGCCTCTTCTCTAAAAAGTTTTCTATATGTACTTTGCTTTAACAATGATGTAGACCTAAAGGTATCAATATGAGAATGTGATGTGGGAGTTTTGTATTTATTTTGTTGTTTTTCATGTTCATTTATTTTTATTGCGCTTTTGAAAACTTGTCAGCGTCATCGACGACAAAGACGATAACCCTAAGCTCTACCATAACATGTTTCTCTGATAACATAAGAATGTTAACGTTTATATTTATTTATCTAACTAATAAAATAAAAGTGTTGTTGTTTACTCCCATTTAGTGTTTTATTTTCTTAACACTGTTTTATCCACTAAAACTACAAGTGTTCAATTTATCTTAAATACTTTTTTTTCTTCATTCGTCTAATTTAAAAAAATAAATTATCTTTTTAAGATATTGGAATTATAGAGCATGGTTAACCTTGTTAACTTTAACACCCAATTCAGCTTTATTTTATTATACAGCTAACCATATCTGTCTCAAGGCTAATTTTAACACTTCTCTAGAATATAAAAAGAAAACCGCAAAAATTTGTTGTGGTTTTGAAATTATATCTAGGTTCAGCCATAAATGGTTAAGTAGATTCCTCAGTTATGCGAAAATCTTATGAATTCTTCCTCCATTGGTTATTTTATGGGGGCTTGAATGAATTTTTATGGTGTTATTGTATTGTTTGCAAAAAAACACATTAAAGATACAGAGCACATGTTGGCTTTGACTCAGCCGTTGTTGGTTTTCGTTCGTTTATTGAATGTTTTGAGCTCGTCAGTAATTTATAGTCGCATACAAATTTTAATGCAAATGCACTTAACATCAGGGGAATACCTATAGTTACCATAAGTCTTCCTACTTATGAAAACTGATGGGAATTCTAAGATAAGGTAGATTTGTCAAATGAGGGACTAACCTGATGGTGTAGAAAAGAACAGAGATATTTGTGCTAAATACGTGTTTGTAATAAATCTTTAAATAAGAATAATTTAAGTAACTATATATATAAGTTCAAAAACTTCTCATTTTTCCATTTGGGAAAGTTTAAAAAAGTAGGACTTCTATAAATTTCATCATATTTTATGCATGCAACAGAATATTTTAACATTTACTAAATTATATTTTTTTCTTTTAATTTCAGGTAAGATAAAATTTTTTTGACTAATGTTGGTAAGTAGGTTCATATTTATTAATGTTATTTCGTGTCTTAATTAAAAGATTTAAATGACAGCATACAGTTAAGCACTGTCGTCATTTGCAATAAGCGCGTCTTGTGGAACCCTCTTACAAAAAATTATGAGCAATACAATATTAGACATAAGGGATATTGCTGCCTATAGAGCAGATTGTCCTTCTATTCTCGGACTGTTCAACTTCAGATTTTGAACATTGTGATTTGATTTTCAAGTTATTTTTAATAAATATATTTGTTTGATACAAATGTAAGTATAGAAGTCATTATTGAATATTTCTGTAAACACTTATTAGAAAACTTACTCAGATGAGGTGGTACCATTATTTATCTCGAAGTTATAAATGTTTTTTTTTTTTTTTTTTTTTTTGTTGACTTCCCATAGGACGTTATTGTAATTGCTCCGGTTTTTCAAATTGAGAATTTTCACATTTTTTGAAGTTTCAAGGTATATTGTAACTTCATACTAAACCAGTGTACTTTTTGAAAAAAATCAAATTAATATTTTTTTATAAATCAAAAAAACTGAATAAAACAAAATCGTCAACTCGAAAGTCTTACGAATAAAAAATTATTTTATATCCAAAACAACTTCGACGAAAAATAAAGTTTTTAACATCTGGTAAAATTTTGAGAATAATCAAATTCACGGTTTTTTTTTATTAAAAATAAAATTCTATAAAAAAACATTACTCAAAGTTGGGAAAAATTGATTTTCGACTCAAATATCTTTTCAAAACGTTTAGATTATGGCTTGCAGCTAAGTTAAGCTTACAAAAAATATTGTTTTCAACATTCGTACAAATTTTGAAAGAAATCGAATTGAAAAATAAAAAACTACGTAAATAAAAAATTTATAAAAGTTATAAAAAATTGATATTCGACTCAAATATCTTTTCAAAATCTTGAGATATAGGCTTGAAACTACTTTTTTCGTTCAAAAAATATTGTTTTCAACATTCATCAAAATTTTGAGAAAAATCGAATTGACAGTTGTTTTTACAAAAAATAAAAACCTAAACAAAAAATTTATAAAAGTTGGTTAAAATTAATTTTCGACTCAAATATCTTTTAAAAACCTTGAGATATTGGCTTGAAGCTTAATTTTTCTTTTAAAAAATATAGCTTTGAACATTCATCAAAATTTTGAGAAAAATCGAATTGACAGTTTTTCTACTAAAAATAAAAACTTAAAAAAAATTTAACAAAAGTTAGTAAAAATTGATTTTCTACTCAAATATCTTTTCAAAACTTTGAGATATTGGCTTTTAACTACTTTTTTCTTTTGAAAAATATTATTGTCAACATTCATTAAAATTTTGAGAAAAATCGAATTGACGGTTTTTCTTACAAAAAATAAAAACTTAAAAGAAAATTTAACAAAAGTTGGTAAAAATTGATTTTCGACTCGAATATCTTTTCAAAACGTTTAGATTATGGCTTGCAGCTAAGTTAAGCTTACAAAAAATATTGTTTTCAACATTCGGAAGAATTTTGAAAGAAATCGAATTGACAGTTTTTTTTACAAAAAATACAAATCTAAACAAAACATTTTTAAAAGTTATTAAAAATTGATATTCGACTCAAATATCTTTTCAAAATCTTGAGATATTTGCTTGAAACTACTTTTTTCTTTAAAAAAATATTGTTTTCAACATTCATCAAAATTTTGAGAAAAATCGAATTGCCAGTTTTTTTTACAAAAAAAATAAAAACCTAAAAAAAAAATTTATAAAAGTTGGTTAAAATTAATTTTCGACTCAAATATCTTTTCAAAACCTTGAGATATTGGCTTGACGCTTATTTTTTCTTTTATAAAATATTGTTTTGAACATTCATCAAAATTTTGAAAAAAATCGAATTGACAGTTTTTTTACTAAAAATAAAAACTTAAAAGAAAATTTTACAAAAGTTGGTAAAAATTCATTTTTGCCTCAAATATCTTTTCAAAACTTTGACATATTGGCTTCAAACTACTTTTTTCTTTGAAAAATATCGTTGTCAACATTCCGAAAAATTTTGAGAAAAATTAAATTAACAGTTTTCTTACAAAAAATAACAACTTAAAAGAAAATTTAACAAAAGTTGGTAAAAATTGACTTTCGACGCAAATATATTTTCAAAACGTTTAGACTATGGCTTTTGCAGCTAATTTTAGCTTACAAGAAATATTGTTTTCAATATTCGGAAAAATTTTGAAAAAAATGGAATTGACAGTTTTTTTTTACAAAAAATAAAAACATAAACAAAAAATTTATAAAAGTTATTAAAAATTGATTTTCGACTCAAATATCTTTTCAAGACCTTGAGATATTGGTTTCAAACTACTTTTTCTTTTAAAAAATATTGTTTTCAACATTCAACAAAATTTTGAGACATTCAGTGAATTTGATAAAAATCCAACAGTCCATTTTTCCATAAAAAAATTCTAAGAAACAGTTGTAAAAAAGATGTTCGGTTCTCGAAATCACGACTTCAAATTAATTTCAATCATCCAATTTGTATTTGTTTGTATAAGAAATAAATTTTTTTAAGAATTGCTACTAAGGTTGGTAAAAATTGGTTTCGAAATCAAACTATTTCATCTTATGCAAAATATTGTTAATAATTTTTTTAAATTTTAAGAATAATTCAATTGACAACTTTTTTAACAAAACACATAAAGCTACACATCTTTTAAAAGCAAGATAAAACCACAGACAGGATGGGAAGTTATCAGTGTGGGTCGCATCCTACCCTCTTTTTTTTAAATATTAATTACGTGCTTAGGCTCGGTATTTCGATAGCAAAAATATTATAGAATTATTATAAACAAAAACAGGATTATATATTTAACACTGGGACAGTCGAAACAATTATTTCAGGATCATAAACTGTTGATTATGCTTTCTTGATAGTGATGTTAACCCCAGCGCTGATTTGATCACAAGTTTGCTTCTCTTGATAACAGGGTTAAAAGGATTAGACCCAAGGTAAACGCCAATCTAACTGAGGAAAAAGCCAGAAGGCCGGGAAGGCCTGCAACGCCCATATTCGAAATACCGGAACACACTTTTACATGATCAAAGATAACGGAAACAAATACTGCAATGTCCCAAAAACAGTAAAAGTTTTGGGTCATTCGTAAAAAACATGATTAATTCTTCCTAGCCCTCGTTTCAATGATATTTCATTTGTTAGCTTTCTTTTAAAGCCAATTCAACGCTTCCAGTGAGTGTTCGCCTGTTATTGAGCGCCAATATTCTTTGTACTCGTACTGTGCCGAGAGTCCTTAAAATCTCAACATACATAAATCCACTGGTTCAGATGGTATCCCCGCTATTGTTCTGAAGAGGGCAACGGCCTAGTCACTGGTAAAGCTTCGGTTCCCATCGATCACCAAAATCAAGCATCAGTTACCGTGGTTAGTAGACAGATGGAGGGCCGTCTCGAAACGTACCGCGTGCTGTTGTCATGTGTTCTTTCTGTCTGTTGTTCTTTCTCTTCTGTCTTTTTGTCTTGTATTAATGTCTTGCGTTTTTATCACCTTACATAGTCTAGTCACTCAAGGTGCTGAGTTCTCTACTCTGTACATTTAGCAGCGGAGTAGTGTGTAATGTAATGTAATGTTCTGAAGAGGCGTGAAGATCCCATTCCTAGTGGATCTTAACATCTTTTTGGAGAAAGTAAGATTATTGCACTTGATATTTCAAAAGCATTTGATAGGGTTTGGAATCAGGTTATCTTATCGAAAATGCGTGCTTTCGGTTTTAATGACGATGAATCCCTACTCCATTGGATTAGTAATTACCTTTCCGATAGTTCAACAGAAGTAGTATTGGATGGGTTCAAGTCTGAAAACCACAAAATAGATGCTGGTGTGCCCCTTTCTCTTTTTTATTAATGATCTCCTGTTTGTAACTTCTAATCCAACACATTATTTCGCTGACGATGGTACTCCCAGCTTTTCAAATTTGGTTTCCCTCTTCTGCAGGAAAAAATATGATAAGCTTATTAAATTCCGACTTAAACAGCATTCTACAAAGGAAAAAAAAAACCGGGTACAATTTAATGCCTCGAAAACCCAATGCTGTCTTGTATCTTTAAAGTGAGATAAGCTCCCTTGCTCTTATCCATGGATGGCACTTGCATCAAGGAAATTGAACATCTCAATATTCACCAATCACCTCTTGCAAAATGTCGCAAAAAATTCCGCAAAATATTTGAAGTTTTGCTCCCCCCTGATCTGGCTGTTATCTTTAAGACTTATATACATCCAAAGCTTGAATATAACTTTCATCTCTAGGCTGATGCTTTTCCACTCTTTTTTAACAGTTATTTAAACGATTTATGCTCAAGAGAAATAGCCAACTGCATTGCTACTCTTAAAGAGTTCAACCATAATACTCACGCTTTTAGGAATGCTCATTCATTAGTATACCCTTGAGCCCAACTTTAATCGTAAATTCAAATACAGGGATTCGTTCTTAAGCCGTACTGCGCGAATGTGAAATATCTTACCGACACCGAAATCTTCTTTTCCTTTGTTATAAATGGGCTAGGATCGATAAGTGGGTTTCACTGTAGGTTGTTGTATGCTCAACATTTTTGCTAGTAAGGTAGACATTCGTATCAATTATGCGGGCTTCAATTAACTAAATTACATTGAAAATCTATTTGAAACCAATTTAATTATTCATTCTAATAGTGAAATCAATTAAGCTACCGTGGCAATTAACCTGCAATTAATACTGTAAGTACATAAAAATCTCTATATAAGAGGTAAACGATACATTACGGTTAACACACTAAAAAAGGAAAATTAAATACAATTTCCTTGGAAAACTAAATGTTTACCTCAGGCATTTTATACAATCCCCCATAGTTTATTTGTATGGCGATAGTATAGAAGTACAAATGGCAAAATGCAATCATTTAGCCAACCTCTTTTTCTAACCTAACCATATGGGCTCCATTAAGCCATAAACACTGCAATTATTTGAATTTTATTTGAAGCAAAAAAGGAGAGGTGGGGAAAGAAACAAATCGAAATCAATAACAAATTGCAAAATTGGCTTCTTTTATTTTTGTAGATGTAGATGCATCGCCATCGCCATCGCATTGCCCCAGTCCTATTTATATGCACTTTGTGTGTCGATTTGAACAGGAAAAGTTCTTGACTTGAGGGCATTGGCCATATTATGGAGTTTTTAGTGCGTAACGGAAATGATTGTATATAAATGCAAAATTTATAAGCAGGAAAAGAACAGAACAGAAAAGAGTTATAATTAAGTTTAATTCGAATTTAGTTAGAAAATTAAATTAAATTTTTGAACATTTAGAGAGTGGCTATTCCCGGAAATAAAATATAATCAGAACCATTACCCAAACTTATTTTTAGTGGGAAAATGCAGCACGCGGGTGGTGTTCAACGTTATCGAAATGCGTTACCAGTACCCTAATTTAAATGAAGGGACAAACTCAAGCTTCTTTTTTAAAAAGTAGTAAAATGAACCTTTAGCGCGATGTTTTTTTAAAGGTAAAAGGCAATTGAAAATGAATAGACTGACACTTAAACAACGCTTTCTTAATGTTCAAATTTATTTTAAATGATAACCAGTACCTTGCATATGATCATGTGACCATGGAAGACAACGAAGTCAAAAACGCAAAAATCTTTTCTGAATTGCCTCAAGTATTGTTTTATGAACTGAGTAGTAAGGTGACCACACTACACAACTATGTATATTCAAGTAAAGGTCTTACAAATGAATCGAAAAGAAGCTTAGGGTCACAGAAATCGCGACCAAATCTATTTATGAATCCTAGGATCCTACTAGTTTTCTTAACTATGTAGTTTAAATGCTCATTAAAAGTTAACTTGATATCAAGAATAACACCTAAGTCAGAAAACACTGATACTTTACTTAGGGACGCCAGAATTTTCAACAAATTGATCGAAATACAAAGCTATGCATTTTATTTTTAAAATTCAATGTGATCTTATTTAAGAAGTTGATGTTAAAACCTTGATTGTTTAGTTTTAAAATAATGTATTGTGACCCACCTTGTTAAAGGCTTTACTAAAAGCAGTAAATAAATCAACTTGTCTACGTTTTTCAAAAAGAACTAAACAAAAGGAGTTGAAGTTAGAGTCTGTAGATATCAAAACGGCGCACTACAGCGCTAATGGGATCTCAGGCTAGGTTGGCTTGAGATCGCCATTTCTCAAGATGGAGAATGGTACACCATCAGGGCCTGGACTAAATAACTCATCCAATTTCATGATGGTTTTAGTAATACGAGAAAACTTCTCCGGATTAGTGGCATAACATCAGTATTTCAAGGTTTACCACAAACTTACATCGAAATTATGCTCCAAGGTACCCAATTGATATAATATAAGGAGAAAGAGGTGAGCTTCCGGTGTTTTAAAGCCAACCCAACTGAGGAAATTCGGAAAAAGTTTAAGCAAACCAGGAAGGCCTGAAACGCCTATATTCGAATAACCAAATTTTTATATGACCAAAAATTACAGCGAAAAATACTGCAATGTCCCAAAGGCAGTAAGAATATTTGGTCATTTGTAAAAAACATGAGAAATTCTTTCTCTTCCTCGGTTCCTACGCTTGTTGTCAATGATACTCCTTTAGCTATCTCTATTGATAAAGCCAACCTATTTACAAGGCAGTTCGCAGAAAATTCCACCTTACCAGATAGTGTCATCACTCCCCCAGTTCTTGAACGCGTAAATGATTCTATGGGACAAATCTTTTCTCGTACTCGAACTGTGGAGAGAGTTCTTAAAGATCTCAACATTCATAAATCCGCTGGCCCAGATGGTATCCCCGCTATTATTCTGAAGAGGTGTTCTTCCACGCTAGAAAAACTATTGCGTAAGCTTTTCCATCTTTCCTATTCGTCTGGGCTGGTTCGGAGTAGTTGGAAAACTGCATTTGCTCAGCCAATTCTAAATAAATGCGAATTTTCTCACATACGCGATGTCGCCAAAAATGCCGCAAGATGTCTAGTTTTTTTGAAAAGATGCAAGACATTATTCTCCCGGTCTGATCTGGCTACAATCTACAAAACCTTTATACGTCCGAAACTTGAATATAACTCTCATCTCTGGGCTGGTGCTTCAGTAACGCATTTAAGCCTCTTGGACAGTATTCAAAGAAGAGCTTTTAAAATGGTTGGTGAATTAATATCATCAACTTGTTTACTTCACTCGAACATTGACGCAAGGTGTCTTGCCTCACCCATTTTTACCGTTATTTTAACGGACTACGCTCTAGTGAAATAGACAGCATTTCTCCCCTTAAAGAATTTAACCGTTGTACCCTCGCTTCTAGGAATGCCCATCAGTTTACCCTTGAGCCCAACTTCGGCCGTACTATGAAGTACAGAGATTCTTTTTTTAGCCGTACTACGTGAATGTTTTGCAATGTTCAGGAATTCAAAATCCATGTACACCGACACCTCCTATCCAACCTATTTTCCTAATGCTCACACTGTGTCTTTGGCATATTAAAGATATACAAAACCCTTTTAGTGTTCGCTTATTATAAAAAAAAACTAGACAGCTAATAACATGTTTTTTAAAATGTGTTGCGAAAAATAAAGATTGTTGCATGGACGGTGTGTTATTGAGGTTTGCACATAATTTATTGTGTTTTCAATTTTAATAAAAAACGATTAAAATGGTTTTGTAACACCAACCGACAATAACGTGCGGGTATTCTGAGTCCAAAATGCGTCAATTTTGTTTGTTAACGTAAAAATTGCCTCGAAAAGGGATGATGAAATTCGGTGCTCAATTCAAGCTGTTCTACGGCCCAAACTACGAATACAATAACGGGGACTAAAGATTACACTAGAATTATAGTCTCACGAACTTTTCTAACAACCTTGGGTTTTTAAAGTCCGGTATGTGATGCATTTCATCTAGAACTTCATTTCAAAAAACTCTTTATTGAGTTTAGCTAAATTTATTATGGTAGGTTAGGTTAAGCTGGCTGCCCGTGTTGGAGTAAGACACCCATTAGCCAGTTTAATGGCCCAATGTGCTACCACATGAATCTTGATGCTTTATTCTAAGCTTATAATGAATCCAGTTTCAATCCCTCAGGAAACGTGAAAGACTAATTATGTTAATATGATTGAGTTCGTTACAGAAGAATTCTCGAAGGTAATTCTTGCGTTTTTGAGGTAGAGCAGGGCATGCACAGAGAAAGTGAAGAACTGTTTCCTTCTCTTCCTCATCAATACAGCTTCTGCAAAAGTCATTTGAGAATACACCTAGCTGAGGGGTGTCCAATTATGACGCCGATTATTGATCTTATATACGATGTGCTTAAAGATTGCAAGCAACTTGAGCGGTTTAAATCTAATGTTAGCCAAATATTTGTATCACAGCACTAGTCAAACGTGGTAGAATGTCTTGGAATGTCTCTATTGCCCGGCACCCAGCAAAGGTAAATGTTAAACTGTTGTGCCTTCTCCATTAGAGATAATCGACAGTTATGGACTGTTATTGAGTTTGTAAAGACAGAGTCCAGAGATTTGATAGAATACTGAATGCTTGAGAAAATACGTTTATCAGATGTTGATATCACGTTTTCTTTAAGCCAGGATTAGACTTCTCTTATCGCTTAAAGTTCCGCCTAGAACACTCTACATCTACAGTGATTGGAAAGTCGGAAAGATAGACTTTATTTCAATCGTTCGGAGTACACGCCAATACCAACCCCTTGATTTATTTTTGATTCGACCGTATAAAATTCAATTGACTCTTCCAGGAATGCCCTATCCTCCTTAAAATAATATAAATAATAAAACCCATATAAAACTTACTTTGCTTGTTTCATAACTTGAAATTTATAAAAACAAACACACACAACAAATAAATGCACCTTTATTTAAAATGAATCGATGTAATAACCTTTTTGTTTCGATTGCATGTTGTACACAAATTGTTTTGGTAAAAGCAATTTCAGAAAAATAACCCACCTCCCATCAAAAGTCGAACTATTGATTCGCGATTTGTTTGGGTAATTTAGTTTATTTCGATAGTAATAGTAAATTTGTTAAGTGGTTTTGCTACAACACGAAGTAACTTTACTTGAATGACATGTAATTACGATTGCTCAATTTCAATAGAACTGATTAGCCTTCGAAAACGATGTGTAATTTGTAAAAATTTAAATGTTTGTTTGAACATAAAACGTTAACAAATATTAAAAGCATTTTTCATTGAGAGTGCTGATTTTGAATAGCCTATCATCTTTTGACACTTTGCCAAGGAAAAACTACGTCATTACTATTGAACGTTCGACATTTCAACAACTCATTGAAATAGCTCAAACTTATGAAAACAGTGAAGGAAATTTTGTAATTCGAAAACAAAGGCACTTTAAAGTCGTCATGAATTACTTTCATGAAAGTGTAAAGAGTGCCTTCTGCATATCAGATTGGGTAGTAGGTGATTACCTAAAACTTGGTTTGGGCCAGCAATGAAAGTTTCTGGCCATGTCGAAGTTCTTGCTTTACCTCCTCGTGGTGGCCCCGGGCAATGATTCGTGAATCCCAATATACATAAGTTAGCAAAAATTGCAAGGGCGAAAATTCCTGACTCTTCAGGATAGGTTACTTAGATTAGCACTCTTCGTAACTGAACACCATCCCGATACAGAAACCGAATATACGCATAGGATAATAACCTTGAGGCCGAACAAGCAGGATTCCGCCTTGGATCCTTCTGTATTGATCATATTAACACCCTGCGGATCATTATTGAACAGTACGTTGAATATCGATAACCACTACACCTGCTGATCATCGACTTCGAGAAGGCCTTTGATAGCGTTAACAATTAGTATATCTGGTTATCTTTTCGGAGGAGAGGCATCCCAGAAAAACTGATTGATATTATTAAAGCAGCATATGGTGGGTCTAAGTATCACATTTTGCACGATGGAAGGTTGTCAGTTGACTTTGAAATCCGAAGCGGAGTCAGGCAGGGCTGTGTTCTGTGGCCAATATTGTTTTTGGTGGTGATAAGCGATGTACTTCAGGTAGCGAAGAGATCCAATGGACATTGACATCCTATTTAAAACAGTTGGATTACCCGAACGATGTTTGCTTACTCTCTCATAGGATGATGGATCTCCATTAAAAGACAACAAGTGTGGAGGGAGAAGCAGAAGTTTTAGGCTTAAAATTAATTCTGGCAAAAAAAAATGATCAGCCTCGAAAAGGACCAAACTCTAAAATTAATAATTCCTCGCAACCGGTGGAAAAAGTAGAGAGCTTTCAATACCTTGGAAGCATCGTTTCCATCAAAGGCGGAACCGAAGAAGACGTCATCTTACGCATCGGCAAAGCAAAAGTAACGTTCGGAATGCTGTCAAAAATTTGGAGGAATAACTCTTATCAGCTTAAGAACAAAGCTACGGCTGTTTCGCACAAATGTCGAATCTGTGCTTCCTTATGGGTGTAGCACTTGTAAGGTTACTTCATCCATAACAAGAAAGCTTCAAACCTTTGTAAATAGATGTCTTCGTTACATCCTAAAGATTTTCTGGCCAAACCGTATTTCAAATGAGGTACTTCATAGAAGGACAGGTCAGGAACCTATATAATCTATAATACGAAGACGTAAGTGGCAATGGATTGGACAGACGCTTCGAAAAGGTAACGACTGCATTGCAGACGAAGCAATGCAAGTAAAGTGTAAAGAATGTTAAAGTTTGAACTTTTTAAACACAGGTTTATTGGTTGCTGTAAATAAATTTCAAGAATTTTTACAGACTCAACTTTGCACTATATGCTATAGTGTGCCCAAGTAGTATTGCTCATATGTAGTGTGCCAAGTAGTATACTTCATACTCATCGTAAAAATAAGTTGGTTTTGTTTCTCATAATAATTTGGCCTTTCACTTTGTCAAAATGCAATATAACAAACTGCTAAAAATTGGCCTTACATATGTTTTTTTAAAACCTGAAAATGCTTCAAATTTTTTAACGAAAATCAATTATAATGTCCTTTTTTTACCTAGTACGACAAAAAGTTTAAGAAACATCCAATATTTATTGTTGAAAAGTCTCAATGGCCTAAAATTTTAACTATTTAGTGAATTTTTTGGACGACTTTGCCATAAATTAGCCCAATCCAAAGTGAGCTCTGGTTCAATTCTTTACGTAAGAGGATTGGGCTATCGGTCAACGATTAATGATTATTCACAGACAGAGACGACGTCTTTTTCAAAAAGACAGTTTCGGCACTGTCTGTCACTTAAGGAACAAAACTATAGCAGTTTCACAAAAAAAGTGTCCGCCCAATTCTTGTGATTTGACACCCAATAAAAAATACTTCACTATCAATTTAAGACCTTTTGTCATAGAATGTGTGAAGATATTTAGTTCTAAAGTCGCAAATGGTTCATAAACCTTGAAACCTCTTATTGCAAAATCTTGCATGTGTTTCTGCCTTGATAAAAAACCGCCTATAAATCAAACAAAGTGCATGTGACTTAAATTCTCACAGCAGCAATTATAGAGGTTTCAAATGTTCAACCACAATTACCCCATTTGTCAATTTATATCCCTTAGATTTCCACATCACCATGAGCGTGACCCTCTCTTCAATGTGTTTGTATTCCACAAATACTTCTGTGGTTCAAGTTCTTTCAAACCAAAAAGTGTGTAAACAGAAATGCAGTAATTCTTTCAAACCCAATGAATCATCATCTCAAAACGGAAATGCATCTTTTTTGTCTTTGTTATAAAATATCTAGATACGAACAAATAAATTTAAGAAAGAAAAAAATTCCCTTCTTCCGCAAAACCAATTTTGTTTCCAATGACATAATTGGTCAAGCACACATATGTACAAATATAGAGTATGTACCGCTATCTATATGAAGAGAAGATCCAGATCCAGAAAATACATTGTTATTCCAATCCCAGATAATCCCATTGAAAATGGCAAAGCGGACCAAAAAACGCTTAGAAATCGCTTAACGTACAAAATGAAATCTTTCTTCTTTCTTTTTCTCTTAAAGTTCTCTTACCATCACATCAGCTTCATACCCTTGCGTCTTTATTTGTGCCTTCCCTTGGCCATGCCGCATGAGTTTCAACAAAAGTTGCATCCGTTTTTATGACCATATTGGTATCTAAAGTTGAATTATGGTCCATAAATCGATGGAAGCAGAAAATGACTAAAAAAGAGTTCAAAGAACCAAGTAATTGAAGCAGTCTCTGAATCTGTTCGATTCTTCGTTCGTTGTCTTCGTTGTGTTCCGTTTTTTTCTTAAAGGGAACCAAAACAAGCTTCTGCATCAATATGTACGAGTATATGGTCGGGGCTACTGACTCACCAAGGAACTAACTACCACCAGATCCAGAAAATGCAAGCAGAAAAAAAGTTCTTCTGCAGCCAGTAGTAGCATTGGCAGCAGCATAATCATGATGATTTCAGGGAAAGAAAAGACTGGAAAATGTGTTTACATACGTTGCCTGGGGGCTATATGGGGCTTTAGTGGGATTTGATAGAAACGAATGCGAGTCTACTTCAGTTGGATAAATTGATGGAGATAAATGGTGCTCCAAGCATAACGCTTATAAGGTATTTCTTTTTAGTTTTCCTACATACAATGTAATAGTCATTAATAGAACATTATATTTGTGAGCACTCCATCGACTAAACAAACCGTTCTTAGCTATAAGAACTTGAGTACTATGTATTTCGAGAATTAAGTATATTCGAACTATAAATTTGCATTAAAATGTTAACGAAACATTATTTTTTGTATGGGAAATTACCATCACTTAATTTTAACATGCTCGACGAGAGTCTAAGATGTTGATTTCGTGTATCAACATTTTGCTGTATCAACGCCATATGAAGTACTTTGGGACCAAGTCAAAATACTTGCTTTTTTGTTCTGCTCACGTTGTTCTTTGGCTCAACGAAGTGTATATCATTTATGAGCTTCCGATGTAAAATAAAATAGAGTTTATTATACTAAAATACATGTAAAAGAGGTAGAATGACCAAACAAGAACCTGTATTTGTCAACTTAATAGGAACTAGCATGAAAGCAAGTACTTGGGTGACTTACTACTGTACTTATTTGTATTTAAAAGTAGAATTTAAAGTACCTACATAAGTACATTTAGACCGCAGTACTTTTCACGTATCCAATTCCGGATACTGCAATTGGTACTTGAAAATATCAACTACCTGTTACTTTCTTGAGTACTTGCGTCAAGAACTTTTTCACGGTATATTTTATTTTTCACGGTCCAATACCCAGTATTGGGTACTTGAAAAGTACTGCAGTCTAAATATACTTAAGTTCTTTAAAACTCTACTTTTAAGGAAAAATCAAATTTTTCAAGTATTCGCCCAAGTACTTAAAAACTGGTATTGGGGATTTTTAAGTACCAAGTATCATATACTTGATTTTTTTAAGTACCAGTACTAATACTCGGTACTTGTACTGCTACGAAGAAATCATCTCCGCAGCCGCTGTTTTCATCTCAATAGGTATTTCAAATTCGCCAACATATAATTCACATCTAGAACAAACTAAAGTACACCATAAAGAACTGTGCATGAGCTTAGCTAAGTCGCCATTTCTATCTGGCTAGAGTCATAGACTGAACGTTTACTGAATGGAGTACATTCATAGTCAAATTTGAAACCTGAGTTTATTTGAACTGGAGTGTTAATTTAACAACTTGGTTAGACATAGCTGATGTTACGGAAAAAAATACTACAAGTCCCAAAGGCAGTAAAAATTTCTGGTCATTTGTAAAAAATGTGCGCAGCACTTCACATTCACTAATCACCTTTCCCGAATAGTATGCCCGCTATTGTTCTGAAGAAATGTTCCTCAACGCTGTCAAAACCACTGCGTAAGCCTTTCCATCTGTCATATTCTACTGGAGAAAGTAAGATTATTACACTTGATATTTCAGAGGCATTTGATAGAGTTTGGCATGAAGCTCTCTTATCGAAAATGCGTGCTTTTGGTATTGATGAATCTCTTCTTTGTTGGATTAGAAATTACCTTTCGGACCCTTCAATTCAAGAAGTATTGGACGGGTTTAAATCTGATATCTACAAAATAAACGCTGGTGTGCCACAGGGCTCCGTTTTGTATCCAACTCTCTTCCTTATGTTCATAAATGATCATTTGTCTGAAACTCCTAACCCAATTAATTGTTTCGCTGATGGCAGTACCCTCTGCTTTTCATATTTGTTTTTAAATTCTAATCCTTGTTCTTCGGATGGGGACTACCAACGGCAGCGTATGATAAGCTCATTAAATTCTGATCTTTACAGTATTGTTCAATGGGGAATCAAAAACTGTGTAGAATTTAATGCTTCGAAAACTCAATACTGTCTACTGTCACAAAAGTGTAACTCTCTCGAGCCCAATTTTGGACGTTCTGTTATGTACAGAGATTTCTTCTTTAGCCACACTGCAAGAATGTGGAAGGCTTTACCTGACTCAATATTTCCCACTCATTACAATGTGCAGACATTCAAAACCAATGTGCCTCGGTTTCTGCTTTCTAATCCTATCCTCCTTTGCTAATAGCTCGCACTGTGTTTAATCATTATAGGGGTATTCATAACGTTTTTAGTGCGCGCACAATTTACAATAAGGACAATATGCGTTTGCTGGATATCCAAAGTCCTTCAAATTCTTGAGATTATTTTGCTTACTGTTAGATGAGAAATTTCATGGAAGTCGTCTGTTTTAACAAAATATTTACTTATTGTGGTAAATACGCGACCATCACTTATCCTATATAACATTGGTGAATATACAAAGCAAAAAATCGTAGCGCTGGTTCTATTAAGACTTGAAAACACACAGGTATTGGCAAAGCTTTAAATAAATTTCGATCTTAACTATTTAGAAGGTCAATCATAAACTTGCAATTTTTTTTAAACAGCTTAAACATAGGTTCTGACGTCTCCAGGATATCTTTTTATGAAAGGTTAAAATTGACTATGAATAAAATAAAGTTAAATTTAGCTAAGCAACGATAAAATCAGAACTTATCAAAGAACTATGAATATGGCCTAATCGGTTTATCTTGAGCTACCGACATAACCAGCATTGATAATCTGTTGTTGATTGGCCCGGAGGTCTTGTTACCAGATGATCTTGAGTGCTCTGCCCACAGGGACCTTATACCTGTTGATCTAATTGCCACCATGGGCATTGTACTTAGAATTAGAGTAGTACTACGAAAAAACTGTTTTCCTGTAAAAGCTTAACAAGTTTTCGTGTGAAAAAAATAGAACCAGTATTTAAAATTAAAGCGAAGCTTTTATAAATTTAAGAAACGGTTATCATTACTTAAAAAAAAATTCTTAAAAATTATGATTTTATATAAGATCTTAAGACCTTTCTTATACTAAACTTTTATGTGTTTGCTTTCTGGAAGCCCAAAACAGATTAAAGAGCAAGCAAATAAAAATAGCTACAATATATCTTCTCTGAAGACTCTGGAATCTCGATTTATTCGATAAAATAGGCGTCAAGACAAGGTGTAATGGTCATCTTCTGATGAGCCCAACCATTACATAGGGGCGAAACGCATATATAAGAACACCTATGCTGGTTTATTTTTATTTCATGATTTTTAAAAATAAAAATTTCATTTTCATGATTTTAAATCATATTTATTAAAATTAGTAACTTTGACAGGTGCTGAAGCATGACAGTTGGAAAATGTTTGTATTATCGCTTTTTTCAAACATAGCCATTCCAAATTAATCACCGGAAGTATTAAAAACTCAAAAATCGCAATTATCATTATTATGTTTTCTAAAATTTCACCATTAAAATAATCCTTTTGTCCGTTATTGTATTTGTTCTTGTCATTTATTAACCACCTGTCTGAGCAACCATATGGTCAAAAAGCAAAAAGATTTTATCCTTAATCTTTGTTGATTTATTTGAAGAAGATAACATACAAAAATTTGTTCAAGCCTGTAAAATACTTATGGAAAACAAAGCAAGAAGAATTACAATAGAACCGGATGACCGGATTTTACTCATCTCTCAAGAAAAAAAACCACAAAACCTATTTATGTCCTCACAAAACCACAATAAATTCATCTTCCTTTATATATAAATGTGTACATATTGACCCACAGGTAGAAAAACGACAAACCTTAGACATTTTGACACGAGAACTGAATGAAGAACATTATTTTTTCCAATTCTATAAAATCCTCAGGTATTCAAAGACCATCCCAAAAATTTATGAATGGCGATGAACTTTTATGAATAGACAAACGGATAAAATCTAAAATTCAAAATAAAAAAGGATAAAACGATGTATTTTTCTTTTCTCAACAACAACAACAGCAAAATAAGAAGAATAAAATATATCTAAAACCTTTTCGACATATTTCCCATCAAAAATTGACACACCTTATAAGTTGTAATAAAAAAAGGATAGTTGATGAGATCGTTTAAGTTATGTCGAAGAATGACAAGATGCATACCCTTACCTTACTTCTAAGTCCTTTAGATTGATATTTGTTGTATTTGTGGCGAAAGGAGGCTAAGGCATAAACCTAAACCTATCCTACTTTCATCTTTTTGGGATGATATTTTTACCTTTTGAAATATATTTCTTGTATTTATTTTTTTTGGTTTTTGAAGACAATTGAAAAAAGTGTAAGTGACAGGGAGATTTTTTTTTGAATCGATATCCCCAGCTGTCCCTTATATAAAAATATATCAAGGCCTTCGAGTTCATAGTCTTGTACCTATCGAAAAAGGTTAGGTCAGGCATTAAAAGAAAATAACAAACAACAAAATGTTGTGGAAATTGATTTTTCTTTTTAATAAAAAGATGACGTGATGAGATTAGACAAATTGAATACAATTGAATTACGCAATCAATTTGAATGAAAAATGTGTCAAAGTGGTCATAAAATAATTAAAATTTGTATCCCTCTTCACAACAAACAATAAAATTGAATTAATGAATGGATGTGTTTTTTTTTGTTTTATTAAGACTCGTAATGAATTATATCTATCAATTCGTCAATGTTAAGTTCATAAGACATTAGATCTTTTCATTTTTTGATGTGTTAAGTGATATGACTTAATTCGTTGTTTTCATATGAAACAGTGTGTAGAGAAAGAAATTGTTTCGAGTAATAATTTCCTATATCGCTGTATAAGTGAAAGCTTTAGGCACATAATCTCCTATTTTTTATGGCTCAAGGCCCGACTGACAGCTCCTATAACTAGTAGGGTTTGAATATTACAGCAACAGCTTGATTGTGCATTTGGTTCGTTCCTTTTAATTGAGAAACTTTTTTA
This sequence comes from Eupeodes corollae, assembly GCF_945859685.1. Taxonomy (NCBI): domain Eukaryota; kingdom Metazoa; phylum Arthropoda; class Insecta; order Diptera; family Syrphidae; genus Eupeodes; species Eupeodes corollae. The sequence continues at coordinate 62,390,642 of NC_079147.1, read as the reverse complement.
CCGACACTGTATTTTGTTTTAATCATAATAAGTTAATTTTCTTGTTTGCTTATATAAATGCACTACTGGGTCGCACGAACTTAATCTTGTATTCAAAGAGCCTTTTTCAAAATATGTAGTACCTATATTTTAAGACTTAAAAATACACCAAATTTAACTTAAATTATATAGTCATGATCTATCAGAATTTGGTATCTTGGTAAAATTGAAACTTAAAAGCGGAAATTCATACCAAAACTGACTAATTAAAAGTGGTTATTTCATAAAGTCATCATACTGCGTGGAAAAATTTTAAATGCGGAAGAAAGGTCAAAAATCACTGCATACAAATAATGTGGCCTTTTTGATAATGAAATCTCTAGAAAAATAGAGAGATTCAATACAGATATTCATAGCTTTCATGTTTCATGCTGTTTCAACCCGATGCTTTAGAATAATTTATTTTAAAAGCCAACTCCAACCTTGTTTTCAAAAAAGAGATCCAAGAAGTCACTTTTAGATGCAGTCCATAAGTCAGCAAGGCCACATTTTGCTGAAAGGCACTAAGCTAGAAAAGTTCTGTTTAAAGATGAAACAAAAATTCAATTTCGATGTTCCAGATGGATTTCAGTCCTATTATCATAGCAAACGTCTTCAAACAAAAATAAGAATGAGTCGAGTGGTAAAATCGTAATGGTTTGGCAGATTTTTCTTCAACCGCGGAAATGGAGAAGCTTGTAGAATTCATGCCAAGATGAATGATATCGGTCGTAAGAGCAAGTAATGGTTTAAGAAAATATTGATTTAATCAATAACAAACTTTTGACCGTTGTTTTTAATAAAAAAAATTACTGTCTTCCTCCTTTTGTTTGGGTATTTTTTGGTTTATACAATTTTTTTTTATTTTGTTAAAATTGAATACATTTATACTATACTTACATTTTTTCGGAATTCTTTTAGAGTGCCTTCAATAGTGATTCTTTCATCTGCGATACTTTTAAGTATGATACCATTGACTGTGATACTTCAACCTGTGATAAATCTGACGTTATAAATCAAAACTTTGAATTATCGAAATACTCATTTCTAGATTTATCGGTTTTTCCTAAATCCTTTTAGTGCATTATTTCTGAACCACTATGTTTCTGTGTTAAATCTATGATCGTTTAAAAACAGCACGATTTTACCAAAGGGCTTTCTACAGTTGCTTTTTTAATGGAACAGCTGAAAACTGCTGAAAACTATAGTACACATGTCACGTGGCGTGATGGTTAGCAAGCGTAGGAATGTCATGCCAGATGTCTTGGGTTCGATCAAAGCCTTTGCCATCTTAAGTTTATTTCACTTGTACTGCTTCTTGCGAGGATTTTACTAATCCTCCAAGAGTTATTCTTGTCATAAAAAGTGCTTTCCCAACTAAGCCATTCGGATTCGGCTTAAAACTGTAGGTCCCCTCCATCCCTGACAACATTACTCGCACACAGGAATAGTTGAGAGTTATGTTGTAAGCTCATAGTTGTCATAGATGTGCCACCTAATGTTTTTGTTATGCAGCTGGAAACTGTATCGACTCATTTAAAGCCAAATGAATTAAAAACAACTTCAGTTAGGAGTTTGATAAACTCTCACATTAAGTTTTGGTAGTTAAATTAAGAAACCCGGGCTTAAGTGAACATTTCGCAGAATGGTTTCAATCTTATTTTTATGGAAAGATCTTACTTTTTCCTTTTCAATGGTTGCGAATCAAACAAATTCAAAGTTAACTCTGGAATTCCATAAGGTTGTCATTAAGGTCCTATTCTCTTTATTTTATTTATTAATTATTTACCGTCTGTAATGAGGAATCTAAGTGCATAGTTTATGCCGATGATGTTACAATTTTCAAAGAAAAGTTTTAAATTCTCGTGATTGTGACGACTTGCACTGCAAATTTTTTGTAACTGTCCACTTCTAAACGAATATTAATGTAAACATATGAGCTTAACAAGAACGCTTTTTATAAATTCTTTTAATTATATGTTTCACGAAGTATCACTTTCTCGTGTCAATGAAATGTCTGTCCGATTTCATTAGAAATTGAATTAGATATCGTACGAGTCTTAAAATGGAAAAGTAGATTCACCGATCAATTTAAAAAAGAGCAAATAAATTTTAAGCAGTTTTTGTATGGATGCAGCTTGTGGAGTACTGCAATGAGGCGATCTCATACCGGAAGAGAATCATAATTACCGCCTCTAGGCACATCAGACTATTGTATCGTATCTGCTAAATTCTCATATTGAAAAAACCCAGTTAAAGGAAAAACTCTTATGAGAACCGTTTGGTAATATGAGTAAGCCAACTGGGACGGTATCAATCAATTCTTCAGAAAGTTTAACTGGTCACTATGCTTCCTCGATAGTGACGTAGATTCCAGCGCAGATATGGTTACAAATTTAATTCTTTGTGGAATGAGATATTTTATCCCGAACAGGGTAAAATCTATCAAACCCAAAGAGAACTCATGGTTTTATTCGAGCTGTAAAGAGGTTATTAGGATCAGAGATGTAAGTTTCCGTTGTTACAAAGCCAACCCGACTGAGGAAAACCGGAATAAGTTCAAACAAGCTAGAAAGACATGTAATGGTCATATTCGTCGAACCAAATTTTTGCATGATCAGAAATTAAGGCAAAAAATACTACAATGTCCCAAAGGTAGTAAAAATGTCTGGTCATTTGTAAAAAACGTACGAAACACCACGTCATCCTCGGTTCCAACGCTCGTCCACAATGACACTCCCTATGTAAGCTCAACTGATAAAGTCAATTTGCTTGCAGCAGTTAATTTGACGATACCGGAGAGTGTCATGAGTCCTCCTGTTCTTGAGAGCGTAAATGATTCTATGGGACAAATCTTCTTTCGCACTCGTGCAGTTGCAAGAGTACTCAAAAAGCTTGACATACACAAATCCGCTGGACCGGATAGTATCTCTCCAATTGTTCTGAAGAGGTGTTCTTCATCGCTGCGTAAACTTTTCCCTCTTTCCTACTCTACAGGTCTCTTTCCCAGCAGATGGAAAATAGCATTTGTCCAGCCTGTCAATAAAAAAGGCGACTCCTCCTCTCCCTCTAGCTATCGTCCAATAGCACTCACGTCCTTCTTTCCAAGGTCATGGAAACGCTGATTAATTATCAGCTCAAGAAATATCTCGAAGAACGGAATGACCGACAGTATGGTTTTCGTAGCAATAGGTCCACTGGTGATCTCATGGTTCATCTCACTGAATAGTGAAACAAATCTTTACATCGTTTTGGAGAAAGTAAGATTATTACACTTGATATTTAAAAGGCATTTGATAGAGTTTGGCACCAAGCTGTCTTATCGAAAATGCATGCTTTTGGTATTGATGAATCTCTTCTTCGTTGGATTAGAAATTACCTTTCTTACCGTTCAATACAAGTTGTATTGGATGGTTACAAGTCTGAAATTCATAAAATAAATGCTGGTGTTCCCCAGGGCTCCGTTTTGTCTCCGAAACTCTTTCTTATATCCATAAATGATCTTATGTCTGCCACTTCTAATCCATTAACCTATTTCGCCGACGACAGTACCCTCAGCTTCTCATACTCGGTTATAGATTCACATCCTTGTCCTTCGGATGTGGAACTTAAATGGCAGCGTATGATAAGCTGATTAAATTCTGATCTTGACAGCATTGTACAATGGGGAATCAAAAACAGTGTTGAATTTAATGTTTCGAAAACTCAATGCTGTCTCCTGTCGATAAAGCGTAACACAACCCCGATGCCACTATCTATGAGTGGCACTTGCATTCAAGAAACTAATCAACTGTCAGTACTTGGTATGTGTATCACAGATCACCTTTTATGGAACGATCATATATTTGATATTGCCACAATTGCTGCCCCTACTGATCTGGCTGTAATTTACAAAGCCTTCATCCGTCCAAAGCTTGAATATAATTCGCATATCTGGACAGGTGCCCCTAAAACAAGTTTAAATCTCTTGGATAGAATACAAAAAGGGCTTTAAAAATAATAGGCGATAGAACTATAATCGAAACATTTATATTTCGTTGTTTTATCGATATTTTTACAAACAATGTTCTGTTCTGATTCAGCCGTAATACTCGCACTTCTAAAATTTGCTCATCAGTTTACCCTTGAGCCCAATTTCCGGCGTACTGTTGAGTATAGAAATTCTTTCTGAAATCGCACATCGAGAATGTGAAATGCTTTAGCCAACTCTGTTTTTCCCTCCCATTTTGATGTTCAGAACTTTAAGACCAATGTGCACCGGTATCTCCTTTTAAATCCTTCCCTATTTTCCTTGAAATATAAACATATAAAGGGTACTAATAACCCCTTGAGTGCCTGCAAAATATAAAAAAAAATGAAGTCTTCTAAAATTTTGTTTTAACTAAACTGAAAGACATAACTTATAAGTCAACTTAAGCGTTACGCAAATTTTTTTTTCGTTTAGCTTAGGTAAAAGTCATTTCAAAACAACATGTTTTATAATTTGAAACCTAGTTTCTCTAAGCTGAAAATTTAAACAATATTTTGTTGTTATATTTATATTTAGTACGTTAAGTAATTTAAATACATTCAAAAAAGGCAAACGTATTATATTAATATATTGTAATGTAAATCAACGAAAATTTAATGCCATTCACGCAAACGACATAAATTGGTATCCCCTTAATTGTCCATTATTTAGAAAATTGTAAAGAGAAAACGTAAACAATTAAATATCTGTTGAATAAAATATAATCTAATCTATCTGGTGTATATAAATGTGTACTTAGCTGTGACTATAAAACATCGTTTAATGTCAACATTTTCATTTCGACAAATCGGAGCGATTGCAGTTGCTTGCATTAAAAAATCTGTTCAAATATGGAATAATTTTGGAACATTTTGTACCCAATTTCCTAATCCATTTATGAACACAAAATTGATGAGTGTTACAGAATATTTCATTATTCTACAATTTTTTAAATTCACCATATTTAGTTTGAGTTGACATAAACATCCAGATACGAAATTATATAAACTAACCCATAAATTACAAAATATATCTTAACCCAGTACTTAAAACGCTTGTTTATCTCTTACATTTCAACACTCAGTACCTCTCTAAAAACGTTTATCTAAACATGGATTCTAAATAGTGTTTGAAACGCACAAGGAATATGTAAATAGTTTATAGTGCGTCACCAGAAATCTTAAAACAAATACAAAACAAAACACTGTAAATTGCAGTCTTTTGTATATCATTTAAATTAACCGAAATATCTTAACTCCAAGAAAAAGAGTCTCTCTATTCGTTTATAGGGTATATCTTGTTATTTCGGCGCTCGAGATCAAATTACATAAACATAATAAACAACAAATCTTGTTACATTTTCAAGATAATCTTTTTTCCATCCAAGAGTTTCAAGTTCCATCAAGGACAACGTCAATTCAAGTAGGTTTAGGTGCACGCTATACACATAAAGATACTTCAAACTTTATAACGCACAAGATGATATTCCAATGAAATTCGAGAAGTAATCTTTTCCATCATCATTCAACCAAATAAAAAAAACAACAACAACAAAAACATCTTTTACTCGTATATGACCTCAAGCCAAAGATCAGATAAAAATGTTCCTCATCATCGTCGCTGTATGTCGGTCTTCGGTCTTCGTGGTTGTTGAAAGTCCATCATCAAAAGAATCAATTCACACTTCGCTCTGCAAATCTTTTCATTTTCAAAAGATCCGCATCCGAACCGAATTCAATTTCAATGAGTTCACATGATTATAAAATAAAATCAATAAAACCTTCGCCGCCGCGCTGCTGAGCTGATAAGAAACGAATGAAGGACTTTTGTACTTTGCACTCTATGGTCTCGTGTGAATCACATGTGGTGCAAAATATACAACCCAGAGTTTTCGAACATATTCCCGGCAATGCCGCATAATAATAGATGTGATGTTTCGTTTCAAAAAAGAAGTCATAAACCAAAATGTTTTGACAAACAATTTATTTTTCCATCAATATGGAATCTGGAATCTGCATATGGTTTGTTTGGTTTGGCTGCTTTGCCTTGCCTTGCCGTGAAGTTTGGAGTAACACCCAAACGGGAAATACATTTAACAGCCAGGACGCGACGGGATATAATCATCATCGAGAAAGTCTGGGATTGCGAGTGAGACTGGGACTAGGACAGAGGGTACCAACATCAACAACACTAACGAATATTTATCATCTGCTTCAAATTTCATGTTTTCATCGAGTGCCATCATATATCCGTATTCCGTTCCGTATAGCAAAACAAAAAACGGAGACAGGGTCTCCCTTTCCATCTCCAACTCCATCATCTTAGTTAAGAGCGTAGCGTATAGATCAGCTCGCAGCTCACAGCTCGCAGCGAGGAAAATACTTGTGTTCTTCACAACGGAAATGGAATACCATTTGGTGGCGTAAAGTATTCTGGAATGTATATTCAGTCTCCTGCTGCATGCCAAGTAGAGGAACCCAGACCCAGACCTATAGCCATAGTCAATAGTCATAGCCAAACTATAGGGATAGGGGCAGCAAGTTGGCCTTTCTGATGGCTGTTCACCAATTAAAGACAAACTTATATTCCTATAGCTCAGCAGCTTCGAGTGATGGTGTATGGTTTATAGTAATGTGATATGAATTCGGAATTATTTCAAACGATCGTTGAGAATGGTGATGATGGTACGGTGACTATAAATACGCGCTTGTCCCCATATTTTTCAGGGCATAAGTTAGATTTGTTTTTGTTCTAATTTGTAGCCACTTTAGCAAAATAGTGATAGGTTCTACATTCATAATAGCATATGACTAATGAGCGTGCCAAACATTTTTATTTTTCAAAATCGATATTTTTAACGAATAGGAGGAATCGAATTACCCCCGCAAGTTATGTCTGCATATACTTTACAGTCAATACTACAAATAATAGGACAGAGCGCATATGTTCACACAAATTTATGACTCAAAAAGTTAAGGCTTCTCACCTTTTAAACAACCTTTTTTAAAGGGCTTAACAATTTACTATTTAGTAATTGCCAATCTTTAAAGCTATTAAAAACTGTACGACAGATTTATTCCGACTTTTTAAGAACGAGTCAACTGATACGTCTAAACATTGACAGAAAAATAGCAAACAAACATAAATCTGTTGAACGGTCCTATTGATTTGAAATGTCTGAGACTCAGAAGAGATATTAATAACATTTTTAAAATTAATAAAACGTCAAGAAAAACTTAAATACTTTAAAATTCCTATATTAATATATATTTTAATACAGTATGATACCGTGTAAATAATTTTAGTTAAAAATGTCAAAATTAATTTAAAAAAATACTCTCCTATAAGATAAATTATGAAAGCGACTGTAGACAATTTCATTCAGCTTAGTTTTAAACTTTAGCTTAACAGTTTTTAAAAAGCTTAATATTTTAAATGAATTTTCTAAAAAATCTTGTACTTTAATTTCAATAGCTGAAATTTGAGCTTTCAAGAAGGTCGTTTTAGGCAGTAAAATTAAATTTTATTATTTTTTAATCTATCTTGAATATTTTTCTTTTTCCTTTTTAAATCATAGATTATTTGGAAATTTGGCAGAAGTCAGGGAGAGCACGATTACATAGGCGACACTTTAAACCTATTTTTACTCAACTTTTAAGCTTAAAAATAAATTTTTCAAAATCCACACATAGTTTTTTTTTATTAAAAATTTTGCTAATTGGCTTTAAAAAAATGTGTAGTATTTAATTGTAAGTATGTATTAAGTAATATTTTTTTTTAATTAGCCCTCCTGACTAAACGGGTTGAGATAGACCCCCTCCCATAGTAAAAAATGCTTGTTTTTCAATGTTCTTAAAAAATCAGCTATAATATATTGTCGCCTGAGTTATCGTACCTACTCTTGCCAGAAAGTCAACACCAGTTCTACTGCGGAAAGAAATACGTGTTGAAAAAAAATTGTTGAACTTCAAGTCGCCATCGAACAGCTCAACATTTAACGCATTAGCCTGAAAAGAATCATAAGTCATAACAAATTGACTCTAAAATTAAAGAGACACAACCATATACTTCGTTGCAGCTTTGTTGTTTGTACCTTAAAGCGGCTTGAATTGGACAACGATTTTGTTCGGGTAATCATGTTTCTTGACTATAGGAATTAAAAAACAAAATTGCTGCACTTAGGGGTCCTGATATTTTGAAGCTATAATGAGATAATGCACTTTATCTCATTGAACATATGAACTGCTAGAAGAGTAGATACGTACGATTTTTTGAGATGTATTGATTTTTGGATAAATGAATCACATAATAGTCACGTTATTGTAAATAACAAATTCTATACGCCATTTCAATGAAAAAGGTATACCCTCAAATATATATATCAAATTTCAAGGAATCGGTTAAAAATTGTCCGAATAATAAATCGCATACAAACTTTAAAAAAGCCGTTACCCTAGTTTGTAACATTCGAAAACCGTGTACTTAAAGATTTGTTTCGGCAATTATTTGTTGGCACAACATTTTTGAGGTCCTATTGAACAATTTAAGATCAAAAGTTATTAACTGTTCGAGTGGCCGAATAAGGCTATTAAAACAACCCCTGAGCTTACTATGGACAAGGTCTTGACGAATTAAAGTGACGCTACTGTGAAGTCAGTCGAGTCAACTACTGATATTGAACAACTCTTCGTTGAATTCTATTATCACAGATCATGTTTCTTCTTACTAATAATACCATTACCTTTAACACCAATGTGGTAAGGCACCCAAAAACTATTCATTCGTTCTCTAAGTTAATTGGCGTTATCTCTAATTTTGATAACAAAGTCTGATCGATTGTCGACATTTGTACATCAAGATTGCCTTATAAATAGTACAGGATATACCTACATATAATATAATATTTATTAAGGATAATGCAAGTATGCAAACACTATGTTTAAAGCAATTGTACTATTAATAATTTATTCAATAACAATCAATTAAAAACAAAATTAAAAATTATAATAATAATAAATAATTACAAAAAAGTTACCTAATTACAAAAAAAGTTACCTCAGTTCAAATTTGAGAAATATTCAAAACAAAGTTAATGAAACCTTCTATGTTCGATTCCAGACCTCATGTGACTGGGAAGATTATTCCACAGTCTGACAGCATAAACGAAAAATTGCCTCCGTGATGCCAAACAGGTAAGCCTGGAGGAGTGTACAAGGTAAAACGATTTGAAAAGCAAAAATCAAGCTTATTAAACAAATAATTTGGAGTCTTGTTAAAATTTAGTTTGAAGAGAAGCAAACAACACCGATATTTAAAAAAAGCTTCCAAGTTGCAATTTAAAAGTTAACGAGCCTGAAACGAAACGTGATCGTATCTTCGGAGTTTGAAAACAAACCGAGCAATGGCATTGAATGCTACCATTTGATTACGAAGCGAGTTGGAGTCAGGATCTGCAAATATCTCACACCCATACGTTACTATTGGTATGATAAGTGATTTAACCAGCTTTAATTTAACTTGAGGAGGCAGAATTGATCTAGTAACAGATAGTCCTCGGAGTGAAGCATACATTTTGGAGATAACAGTATCGATATAGGTGTCCCACGTTAGCCTACTGTTGAAAGTTATACCTAGGTTTTTTGCATTTGTGACATATTCGATTTGGCAGGCGTTCAAGTAAAGGGGTGGAAAATTTACAAGGTGGGGTTTATTTTTACTTCTTGGAATAGCTTTTGTTTTTTCTGGATTAAGTACAAGTTCATTGCGAGTTGACCAATCGAATATTGAGCATAAATCAATGTTCATTTTTCTTATCGCATCTTTAATCATACCGATAGGAAAGCTTATATATAATTGTACATCATCAGCGTAGATGTGAAACTGGTAGTAAGATAAAACAGATGGCAAATCATTAATAAACATAGAGAACAGTAAAGGACCAAGGATAGATCCTTGAGGAACACCTATATTGACAGGAAGAAACGAAGACATTTTACCTTTACACGATACGGCTTGCATGCGATTAGTCAAATACGAATAAATAAGATTTTTGGTTGTGTCAGAAAAATTGAATTAAATAAATTGGGTGGCGCAACAGTCCGTTGTGAATCAGTTCCTAGTGACTTACAACTCTCAACCATTCCTGTGTGCGAGTATTGTTGTCAGGAAAAAAATAGAAATAAGTCGTCAGTTTATCACAGAGAAGCCTAGAGTTAACGCAATCGAATGCTTTAGAAAAGTCAAGTAGGGTTATCACAGTTGTATAATTAGAGTCTAAATCTTGTCTTATATTTTCAGAAACTTTTAAAAGGGCTGAGATGCAGCTATATCCAGAGCTAAATCTCGACTGGAGAGGGTTAAGAAGACGTGAATGTTCAATGTAATTTTTGATCTGGTTACTTAAGATAGTTTCAAAAGCCTTATATAAAAAAAGGAAGGATAGCTATTGGTCTGTATTCCATTTTCTTTCCTCGTTTAGGGATGGGTATTACTTTAGATTTTTTCCAGGAGCTGGGATAGATGGAGGTCATTATGATGGTGTTGAAAATGTAGGTTATGTGAGGAAGTATGAAAGGAAGAAGGATTTTTAAAAAATCTGAGTGTATGTTGTCAAGTCCAGTTGATTTGGGTTTAATAGAAAATATTGCTTTTCCTTCTTGATATTCATCTACTGAACAAACAGAAAAAGCATTTTTGACAGTAGATAGACTGTCTACGCAAATTACTGCTTTGCAGAAGGTGAAAACGAAACTCCTGCTTAAGACAGCAACCATACCATCTCACAATATCAACCCACAAAAAAGGATATATTGAAACTGACTTAGTCTTATTTGCACATCCAACAAATATTGAATATTTCCAGCTATATATCCATCATCCTTACATGCAATCATGATCAAATGTTTCACAAGGTTGAGGATTGGACACACCCAGCTCAGCCATAGTCACATAATTAACAATGATCCTCCAACTATATGCCATCTCTGCCAACTTAACCTCCAGCTTTGCATCAAACATTGAACCACACACTGCGTTAAAATTGGCAAAGTTTGCAACGCACTTTTTAGAAATAACCTCAAGAATCTATTTGTTTAAGTTGTTAAACTATAAGAACTGCATATTTAAATAGTATTTCCTCAAAAAAAATCTTCGGGGTCGGTGGGATGTAGTCAGATTTATTAGACTTACTACGTCTAATAAGCAAACTTTTATGTAGCCTACCCTGTGAGATTGTATATATGTAAATATAATTCATATTAACATAAAGTGAACTTATCAAAATAAATACTCCACTTAAAAACCCTAAACTTCTAACCAAATTTTAAAATTGACTTATAACATGTTTAAATTATTTTCAGTTTCTATGAATTTTTTCAAAATCCTTTTTTCAACAACCTTATCAAATCGTTGATATTCTCTTAAGGTTTGTTTTTAAGCATTTCTTTTTAAAAGTTAAACTTTATTTTAAAACGTTTTGTAAATGAAACAGAATTTATTAATTTGCAAAACAAATAACTAAAAGAATACATTTATTTAAGAAGTAAAAACCATTGAAATTAATATAATATTAAAATCATAAAACGTTTTATAAAACTGTTTTTTTTTCTTTGCAGGTAAGATGCGTTATCTGATTTCATAGCAATATTATGGTAAGATTATGTTTGTAAGAAAAAAGAAACTGAAATATTACATTATTAATATGAATCTGGCTCCACTTAACTATATTTCACTTTAAAATAATGTAGTCAACATTATGCTGATTCATGTTATCAACATTTAGTTATTTCTAGTTGTCTGGTATTCCAAGACTTGAACATAACTCGCACATTTGAGCAAGTGCTTATAAGACAAGATTAAGTCTTTTGAATAAAATCCAAAAAAGACCTTTGGACATATAAAACTATAACCGAAACATTCACATTTCTCGAACACCGCCGGAAAGTTCCATGCCTGTTTTACCGAAATTTTTAAAAACAAAGTTCTTCCGAATTATCCAGTTGTAATCCCCTCACTCTTTTTGTGCTCCCAAGACGTTTTTTTTTTGACGGGTATTAATCTTGCGAGGAACTGAAAAAGAGTTATTCCTGCCATAAGAAGTGTTTTCTTAAATTTCACGTTCAGATTCGATATAAAACCAGTAGCACTTGCACACAGAAATCGTTGAGATTTCTGTTGCGTTACCTATTTTATTTTTATTTATTTTCGTACTCCACTTCTAACAATTTAATCGTAATACTCGCACTTTTATAAATACTTATCAGTTTACCCTTGATCTTAAGTTCGGACGTCAAGTATAGAGATTCTTTTTTAAACTGCACATAAAGAATGTGGCATGCTTTACACAACTCCGTTTTGCGGTGTTCATATTTTCGTCAAACCATTTTGTAAAATTGAAAACGTCATAGCGCCCAAAACAATTTTATTAACATTTTGTTCTGTACGGTTTGGGCAAAATTACCAACACTTTGGGGGTTAAAACTTTTTTGGGTTTTATGTAATTTCAAATAAAAAGAAACGTTTGGTCTTATTGCCCCAAAAAAAAGCGAACATATCAAAAATTTTACATCGCCCAAAAACGGTTCTGTCTTTTTCAGAAGAAAATGCCACAAAGCCCAAAAGTAATGTCATATTGCCCAAATCAATTTTAAATTTATGATATTTTTAAGCATCATAACGCCAGAATTCCTAATTGAAATTTGGGCATTCTGAAAATTGTTTTGTATATTCTGGGCACTAAGTAATTTTGAGTTTTACATTATATCGCCCAAACTCAAACATTAAACGAAAAAAAAGTCAAATCGCCCAAAAACTTGGAACTTTCTTGGCGTAACACAAATGTTTGGCTCTGTTTCACTTTTAGAAATATAAATAATAGCAATTTTAATCGTTTGAATGGAAACCCGTGGCATGATGGTTAGTGCGTTGGACTGTCATGCCAGAGGTCTTGGGTTCGATCCCTGCCTATGCCATCTTAAGTCTTTTCACTTGTACTGCCTCTTGCGAGGAATTGACAAATTCTCCAAAAGTAACTCTTGTCATGAAAAAGTGCTTTCTCAAATTAGCCGTTCAGATTTGGCATATAAACTGTAGGTCCCCTCCATTCCTGACAACATTACTCGCACACAGGAATGGTTGAGAGTTGTAAGTCACTAGGCCCTAGTTCTCAACGGACTGTTGCGCCACCCAATTTATTTTTATTTATTTAATTGAAAAGAGACTTTGGCTTAAACCAACTTCGTGCCTATTGTAAGCCCAAGCAGGGAGATTGAATTGCAGCAGCATGCTCCCGATACATACCTCACACTTTATACGTCTCAAAGCCCAACACCCAAAAATTTTGCAAAATAAAAAGTTAATTTGTGACGTTTTCGTAGTGATAATTTTTTACGGCGTACGATTCACTTTTTTGGCATTATCGTCGTCATGCCCAAAATAAATCTCAAAAAACCTGAGCCTCAATGTCAAAAAGTCCAACTTCAAAATAAAAAAATCTTTTGGTCAAAATGACAACTAACAATTAGAACGTTAATGTATTTAAAATTTATTTCGGCGTTACGACATTTGCTTAGGTTTCTTTGATTTCGGGATTTCGGCGAAAAGCCCTAACGCTACGTTTTCCTTTCCATTTTAATATTCAAAACCTTAAGACTTATATGCACCGGTAGCTCTTCTTAAATTCCGAAATCCTTCCATATTTAGCTAACGCCCGCTCTTTGTTTCAACGTAAAGATAGTAAAGGGTGCTAATAACTCCTTTAGTGGTATGTAGATTATGGAACAAGATTTAATGTTGACATACAATTGATATTTGTAAGAATTGAACAATATTTAATTCCCAACACATCCCAACATTAGGATAAAGTGCTATTGTCCAAGTTGTATCTTCGCAATAAAAGCAGGTGAGTGTTTTTCAGTATAAAAATACATATCAAAAATCGCATTAAACTTCTTTTTTGTTTGGGTTTGCCCAAAAATATTTAAATTGGCTTTAAGGCAACAACTAGAATGAAAATCATCCATACAAAATAAGAACACAATAAAACCAAACCAAAACACAACCCAAAAACTTCTTTGATACTGGAATATGCTGAATGCTTTTTAAGGATTCTTTCATTTTTTTTTTGTCCATTAACAAAACAAAGCCAAAACAATTTGAATGGTACGTTACGTTTTATACGTACCTTCCTATACCTTCCGTTCTTTTGTTTATAACAATTTTTTTTTTTAATTTATTTGGTTTTGTTGTTGGTAAACCAAAGTGAAGAATCCATTGTTTTGTGTGTTTTTGCTACTCGTGATTTAAAGAAGAAAGAACTCCTTTTCTAAAGCTCTACAAAAATAAGGACAATAAGGATATTCTTCATTATTCTATTCAGAATTATAAAGTTTTTCCCCGATGGTGATGATGCGATGGTGTGAGAGTGAAAATTTATTTATTTTTTTCACTTTGGTCAAAATTAAAAGAAAACGCCATTCAGGTGGTTTTGGTTTAAAAAAAAAATAAAATTAAGAAAGACGAAACAACTTTAACAATCTTAAGAGTTCACGGTGAGAACCATGCTGTGATGTTTATACCAATTCAAATAAAAACACTAATTGGCCGCAACTTTTTTGTACTCTCCTTTCAAAAAAAAAATTAATGAGGGCAAACAAGGAACAAAATTTGTATTATGAAGTTATGTCCCACCTTACAATTCAACGCACTTAGGTCGAAAATTTTAACAGTGTGACTTTTGAGGAGTGTAATTTAACATAACTTAAACTTTATAGTACAAGGTGACTCAAATTTAATCACTTTGTCGAAAAATTGTATAAATATTTTATAATTATTGACAGTCAACCACATAACGCTATTAAACGCAAGACCATGATCGAAGTCGCTGAAAAAGTGCAACTGCTAAGCCCAGAAGTTCAGTCAACCCATCCTAAATCTAATGAACAAAGAAGATTATTTTGAGTTCAAAATCATCATTTGCGACTATGAGCATTTTAAATTATTTTTGCTTACTTACTTACAATTACAATCTGAGTCGGACCTTGTCCTCAACCAATATACGTCTCCAGCCAGCTCGGTCTCAAGCAAACTGTCTCTAGTTTTGCACGCCAAGTTGGTTTAGGTCTTCTCCCACTTGCGTGTGTCACCTGAGTCGCGGTTTTCCTCTACTTAGCCGTCCCTCGGGATTGTACCTTTCGGCTAGAGCGTTGGTGTCCATTCCCTCTACATGTAAGTCGTTGTTCATCGTTGTATCTTCTCCTCCAGTCTCCATCTCTCGAAGCAACCTAAGACGCTCTGATCCTTTTTTTTTGACAGGGTCCAAGCCATAAATAAAAACCGGGATGATAAGTGTCTAAAAAGATGGTGATTTTAAATGCTCTAGAGAGGACTTTACTACTCAACTGCCCTCTTAGTCCTAAAAAGCAGCCATTCGCAAGTTATTCTTCATTTGATTTCAGCGATAGTGTCGTTATCCTACACTACCTGTCCATGGTGACGTTTTGTCTAAGACGTTGTCTTTTAATGCCCTTTTTTGATATCAGCATAAACTTGGTCTTACCCTCATTGACCAGTAAACCCATCGTCTCCGTTTCCGTCGCAACGATCCACTGATACACGATTTGATCTTCCAATTACGTCAATATCATCGGCGTATCCGAGTTATTGGATGGGCCTTTGGAAGATTGTGCCTCTAGTGTTGACGGTTGAGTATCGATTTGAAGTTCTAAGGTTTTTTCCAAGATCTGCCGTAATGTGAATATTTGATCGACTGTGAATTTTCCGCATGGTCTAAAACCACGAGAGAAGATTTTGTAAGCGACGTTTAATAGACTGATGCCACTTTAGTTGGTGCATTTTAGAGGTTCTCCTTTTTGCAGATTTGGGCAAACTATACTGAGATTCCATTCATCGAGGATGGTTTCTTCAGATCATATCTTAAGCATAAGTTGGTGCATGCTCGTAACCAAATTATCTCCAGTTGCTTTGAAGAGCTCGGCTTTCAACCCATCTGATCCAGTGGCTTTGGAAAACTTAAGCTTATATATGGCAATCTTTACTTCGTCTAAGTCAGGAAGACCGGATCGTTTGCTTTATCGTCGTCTATGTTGAATGGATCATCCTGCCTGACAGCGGAATTAGGTTTGTCCTCTCCGTTATACAGTCTACAGAAGTGGTGATTTCATTTTTAGCATTGATATTGCAGCCCGTGGCACGATGGTTGGTGCGTTGGACTGTCATGCAAGGGGTCTTAGGTTCAATCCCTGCCCTGTAACGTGGCACAGTTACTTAAAAAAAAAAAATTCCGCGGGTACTGCCTCTTGCGAGGAATTGACAAATTCTTCAAGAGTAATTCTTGTCATGAAAAAGTTCTTGCTCAAACTAGCCGTTCGGATTCGGCCTAAAATTGTAGGTCCCTTCCATTCCTGACAACAGAACTCGCACACAGGAATGGTTGAAAGTCGTAAGTCACTAGGCCCTGGTTCACAACGGACTGTGGCGCCACCCCATTTGATTTGTTTTGATTGCAGCCCTCGGTTTGAGGTTTATGTTCCTGTGAATTTCGTTTAACATGTTCATAAAACTTTCGAACTTCATTCCTGCTTTCGGACCTCTCAACATCTTCGACCGCACGCTTCTCATGCTCTCTCTTTTTCCCTGTGAGAAGTCGGTGTTCCTATCTCCTGTTGTGGTAATAGAGCCCATCAGCAGCTCTCGTCCTTCTTTGCAGATTTGCCTCCCTGTTGTTTGGCTAGATTAGCTTCCTTGGCTACAACAAGATAGTGGTCCGAGTCGATGTTAGCTCCTCGGAAAGTTCGTGTCTGGCGTCGATCGAAAAATGGTCAATCTGGTTGGCGGTAGATTGATCTGGAGAACTCCAAGTTACTTTGTGGATGTTGAGGTGTGGAAAACGCGTACTGGCTACCATAACGTTTCGCACCGCAACAAAATCGATAAGTCTGAATCCGTTGTCGAAAGTGTTGTAGTGCGGGGTATTTTTCCCGATTATTCCACTAGCGATGTCTTACTTTCCTAGCTTGGCATTAAAATCGCCTAGGACAATTTAAATATTGTATATAGCTAGGAAACTGCTCATATGCTTTGTCCAAGACCTCGAAGAACATATCCTAAGTGTTGTCATCCTTTTCTTCTGCGGTTCTGCTGAAGACTACAAAGCTGCATCAAAATAAACCTTGTTTGTTTTCTGGGTAGAAGTCACCATAGTAAATAACGCAGTTTTTCATCCGCTTTTTGCCCAGCCCTTCACATAGCCTCTTCTGAACTGCTTTTTAGCAGTGGCCTCAGATTATTTTTCACTTGCAGATCCGAAGTTCGGCCCCTATTTCGTTTACTTGGATCTACATCAGTAAATCCGTCCGTATCCGAGGTTGTTGATGCTTCGCAAATGGGTTTTCTTTATGATTGCATTCATTAAATTTCACCTAAAAATTAGAATTTAAAAATTTGCAAATACCAATCATTTGACCTTAAAAAGACTGCAAACATTTTTCCTCCAATCATTTGACTGGAATCAATTGAATGCATTCATTTAAGACTTCATGCGTTCTTTGCATTCACTTGAAGTTTTTGCATTCTTTTACATTCTTGTGTCTTAACAGAAATAATTGAGAAGGTTTTTCTTTTTATTGAGTAAAAAAGTTTTACAAAAAATTTAATGAATAATTTGGGACATCTTGTATCGTTTAAAAAATTAAGAAAAAAATAAAAGAATTTAATCATATAGTTCAAATTCTATCAATCTCCTACAAAATTAACTTTTCTGCAGTTGGAACAAAATCCCTTCACATCAAATGTCTATACTTTTAAAAACTTTTAACTTTCAAAATAACGATGCATTGTTATAAAAAATACAAACTTTTTTAAGCTCTTGTTCTACAAACATATAACCTTTAGGTACCTATATAACCCTACATAAATGTATACAAAGAAAAACAAACCATCACCATTATGCCGCGCCTTCAAAGTGAAATATCCTTGGAGAAGTTAGGAAAAAGTTTAAAACAGTTTCCGCTTAACTTTCAATTATTTTGGCTTCAAAACAGGTGTGTTATAGAGTTTATGTAAAGAGGTAGTTTTATAGATACGAAGTGAAGGTAAAATATATGAAGAAAAAAGTTCCTTGGAAATGAAAAAATTGTTTGAAAATAGTTTTAGAAAACAAATTTCATACAAAAAATATTTTCACAAGCGACACACAAAAAATAAACTTGAAAAGATCGGATTTTTTCTTATTCATCGATGATGTGATAACATTTCTATGAAATTAAATTTTATATTGATAGAATAGTGATTGTCAAGGACTTAAAATTTTCATTAGTTCCATCGAAATTTAGTCAGAAACGTTAAAAACAAAAATATAAATATTTGTATTTCAATTTAAAAATTAATGAATTTAGGGCAAAATAATATTTAATATTATTTTGCGAGCATTCAAATTATGTTTTAAAATGTTGTCTTTATAAGCAAATCTTATGTTTCGAAGTTTTGGACTTATGGAGTTAAGTAATATCTTAATTGAATTTTCTGTCGAAAAAGTTGAGAAAATGTTGCTCTTTAGCTCCAAGAGGAATATTTATGCTATCCTCAAGTGAGCTATGAATTGCCGATCCTTGCCGGGCCAATTCATCAGCCCGTTCATTTCTATCAATGCCACTTTGACCTGGAATCCAAATAAGAGTGACTGGAGGTTGATGTTGAGGCTGGAAAGTTCATCCAGACATTAATTGACTAGTATAGAGGATGTTGTGGCCGAATTGATAGCAATAATATGCCGGCTGGCTCGCTTATATCCGTGTTTCTATGTTGGTTTGAGTTTGATTTAAGTTTTTTCCTGGTTCCCTGATTGCTAGTAACTCAGCACTGCCACTACCAGGTAGACGAAAAGATTTAGTGACATTTGAAGACTCAGATTAAATTCCTGGCTCAACTCCCCACTCCATATTTGACCCGTCAGTAAAGATAGTACTATCGAAGTCTTTAGTAACCATGCCCACTCCTTTCTGGAAAGAAAGATAACTTTGAAATGTTTACTGAGATACAAGGCAGGGGTGCAGTAGTCGGTGTCTGTCACAAAAATATTTCCCCGAATCAGTATATTAGTCTTGCCATGCTAATAGGGTCTGAAAAACCAACAGTTTGATTCCTTAGGCCTTAGCGAGCTGCACGTTACTAAATATTTGTAGGTCAAATGATAGGAGGTTTAGAATAACATTTATAGCAACTGTTTAGTAGGATCGAAGGGCCCCTCTAGTAGTGATACTAGCTTTTAATCTTCATTAATTTATCTTTGTTAAATTTCTTGCTAAGCGCAGGCCACCACACAATCGATCCTTACATACAACGGTGGTTTACGTACACAAAATCATCTTCGATTGAAAGCCCCACTTTTTACCAAAAGTTTTTCTATGTTTTTCAATGTTTGCTCTCGCACTGGTAAAAAAGAAAGAATTTTACGGTTCAGTATGGGGTAATTTTTTTTTTTTTTTTTTGACAGGAGGAAATCTTCAAAAGACACTTGGCAGTATTCGACACCAAGTAGTGTGGGACTCTTAACCACTAAAACCACCTCTTCATCAGGACCTATCTTGAAGGATCGACTTCCGATTTTTCTTTCTTAATTTTGTACAATCACTTTGGGGGAAGTTTAAACTTTTGATACTTTCCCATGTTTTTTTAGACCTTAAGCTCATGAGGCCATCTCCGAACATGGTTTCTTATATTCACTCCATTTCAGAATTATTATGACTTTGCAGTCTATGGTTGTGCGATACAGCGTATTTTTTAACAACTTCTGTAACCATTTCTATTTGTAAGTCACGATGTAGATCGGTATTTCTTATGTACTAAGGTGCATTAACTATTCCAAAGGACTTTGTTTTGGAATTTTTGGATGGTTTCGGTATTTATTTTCTTTGTACAGCCACATAATTGGATTCCATAGGTCCAAACAGGCTTTAGTACTTGATTATACAAAATTATTTTGTTTTGGATTGATAAATCAGAGTTGTTACCAAGCAACCAGTACATTTTTCTATATTTCAAGTTTAGTTCTTCTCTTTTCTTTTTGATGTGCTCTTTCCACTTAAGCTTTGCATCCAAAGTCATTCCAAGGTATTTGACCGTATTGGCGTAAGGTACAGCTTGATTATTAATGATTATTGGAATATTGTTTATCTTTTTATTTGTAAAGCTTATATGTGAAGATTTTGTTTCATTGAGTTTGATACGCCATTTTTCGGTCCAAGCTCTCACTGTGTCGACGGCATTTTGTAGTTTTACTGCTGCCTTAGAGACATATTTGTCGGGTACCAAAATTGCGGTATCATCTGCAAAAGTAGCCATTATATTGTGATTACAAATTGGAATATCCCTTGTGTATAGCAAATACAGGGTAGGACCTAGGACACTTCCTTGTGGTACACCGGCTTCTATTTTCTTCAATTCCGAGTATTCTTGATCGTACCTTACTCTAAACAATCGGTCTGAGATGTACGATTTTAATATTTGAAAGTTCTGCCTGGGAAGATCCTTTTGCAGTTTGTACTCAAGTCCCTCATGCCAAATTTGTTAAAAGCTTGAGCAACATCTAAGAAAATAGCTGAACATACTTGTTTTTCTTCTAATGCTTTTTCTATTACATCCGATATTCTATGAACTTCGTCTATTGTGGAATGTTTATTTCTAAAGCCAAACTGATGTTTTGGGATTAACTTTCTGTGATTTTGCTAAGTCTCTTCAGAAGCAGTTTTTCAAAAACTTTTGCCATAATTGATATAAGCGATATTGGTCTGTAAGCCGTCACTTCTGTAGGTGGTTTACTTTGCTTTGGTATGACAATTACTTCAGCAATTTTCCAACGGTGCGGAACATACCGTTGCTTAAGGCATGCATTTATATATATTGGAGTTTTATGAAGGCTTTCAATGGCATTTTTTTCATAACCTGAGCAGTAATTAGATCGTAACCTGGTGATTTTTTATTTGGTAGTTGATGTATACACATACTTTTTATTTCTTTAAGTCTTACAATATTTCACTTTCATCTATCTTATCAACAAACTGTAAGCTATTTTCAGCCGCGTTTGATGAGTATGGCTTAAAAACATTCGCAAGATGTTTAGCGAAAAGGTTAGCTTTTTCTTTCGGATTACCGATCCATTTTCATCCAGTATGGGGTAAATGAAGGCAGATATTTTAATTTTGGCCGTAAAGATCATCAATTCAGTTTTGCTTTGATTAACACCTTTTCTACTGCTTGTAGCCCAGCTGCTAACTTCCTTTAGAGATATCTCTATTATTTAGCTAATCACGGTGACAAACTTCCCCGACACCAGTAGAAAAAAATAATCAGCATGAGTTACCGCCTTCACCCCAAAACTTTTTAACTTTATGAGTATTTTATTCCTGATTGAAATAATAAGAGCGGGAAAAAAACGTTGACATGGGGTGTGCCTCTACTCACTTGTTTGGAAGACATTATGTTACTTAACGAAGCTTGAATCTTTCTATCACTAAGCATAAAAATTATCCATTCTTGAATATAAACCTCTACCGCAAAGTGATTAAGTGATTTGGGAATCGGCTCAGTAAGGACGTTATTGAAAGCAACTTCTACGTCTAAGAACGTAGCAAGGATAAATTCTTTACAATGAATTATCTTCTCAATGCTATACTTACTTTCTCATGCAGAGCCGTCTCAGTAGAGTTGCCTTTGAGATATGCGTGCTGAGATTCTTCTAGCGGACATTCCGCGAGAATATACCTGATGTATCTGGGTATCTAGGATGAGTTTCAGTGTTATAAGTGCAAAGAAGGTCAAACTACTTGGCCGAAAATTCTTTGCATGTTCATGGCAACTCCTACCCACTTAACCTGTCTCCATTTCTTCGATACATGATTGACAAAGAGTCATTCTTTGAAGACGATGTCCAGCCAGGTTACTGCTATGTCTTGCAGTTTTTGTAGCATTACTAGTAATATCCAAACCTGGAGAAAATAATATTAATAGCTCAGGAAAGGCTTTCTCTTGTAATTTTTTCTACATGAACTAGATTGTTGTTTGAAGTTCTAAGCGTTCCGGTAATGCAATACTCGCAGCCCGGAAATGTGTCGTTATCAATACTTCCAAAGACTCAGCTAGAAAGGCTGTCCATAATCCATCTTGTTTCTTAATAAAAGATGGATACCAATGTTCCTTCGATAAGACTACTAAGTCTAGCAAAATATTCTATGTCTTCAATCAATCGACAATATTTTCTCCAACTTTGTTTTTTGGCAGTTTATATAGCTCGCTTTTAAGCTTTAAAAAAAGCGGCTTAAAGATTGTATTTGCTAACTGGATGGGAATTTGCTTAAAGACGTATTTGTGTATTTAACCAAAAAAAAAACCTCACCACTAAGCACAATTCATTGAACGATGTTCTTTATGAAATTTGGGAAAAGAGTTTTGTTTTTACAAAATAAACTTACACAATTATAACCGTATGTTCTGGCGCGTTGAACAGTTCACAACGAATTGCCAAGCCCTACTCATTTGAAATGTTTACAAATCTTCACACTGACAAACCGTAGACAAATACCAATTAAACTTTTTTGTTAAAAAACACCCTATTTTGAAAAACTTTGATGTGATAGTCTTGTTTTAATGACAGATTCGTAATAAAAACAGAAAATTATTTTCAAAGTGCTTCTTTTCATTATTCTGTTAAAAAAAACGTAAATGTTTCGATAATTTTTAAGGAGACTAACAGCTCATAAGGAACTTAAAAATTCATAAGACATTGAATATAATCAAACTGAATATTGAATGTAGATATTTCCCTATCGAAAAATCGTAAACAATAATGTGTAAAAACTAGACTT
Source organism: Eupeodes corollae (assembly GCF_945859685.1). Taxonomy (NCBI): domain Eukaryota; kingdom Metazoa; phylum Arthropoda; class Insecta; order Diptera; family Syrphidae; genus Eupeodes; species Eupeodes corollae. The sequence goes on along the minus strand of NC_079147.1, from coordinate 62,367,740 downwards.
TAAAGCGTGAAAGTTTATTATTTGATTTTCAACTGGAAAGACTTACCAAAAATTGCAATATTTTGCTTATAACTTTGTACAATTGATTTTATAGGAAATTGAGATATGGTTTTATCCAAATCTTAAGAATTTTAATTTGTTTTTTGTTTTCTTTAAACTGGAAACACTAATATTATCATTGTCAAAATTGTTTTCGCACTTCATTTCAACATTAAATAAATATAAAATACATTTTGAATTTTAAATAGAAACATTTTTATTATATTTTACATATTATAAATCGTCATTAATAAACACACATTATTGATTCTACATTCCTATAAAAATCAATGCTTTTTAAAATGAATATATTAATTTACCTACGTAAGCATTTATGGCAGTTACACAATATATCAAATTCAAGTCACGAAAAATATTGATAAGGAGTGTATCAAATAGGCAACATAATTTTTTAATTCACAAAGACTACAAACAAAAATTTCATTTAAGGAAATCATAAAAATTACAATTTAAATTCATACAATATCTCCATAAAATTTCCTAAAAAAGGAATGTCTTATTAGCTTAGTTATGTAAGAAGTCATACATTTTTTCAAATAGGTAGCAGTTTAAAGTTTTAAATATTTTCAATCATTCATTGATTATTAAATAACATAGTTTGTAAACAACATGAATAGAAATTATTCATTATCTCAAAATCAATAACTCATACGCTTTAAGAACAGACACCTTAACTTTTATTTGACTCAGCCCGCATGTTTACAAAATGTGCTACGTAATTCAGAGATATGAAATGCATTTGCTATATTTTTTCATGTAAACCACTCAAATTCCGATGATATCTTATCTCACTAATCAATTTGTTACAAAATCCAAATTACTTTAACTTTTTCCTCTCTGATACTTTTATAAAGTGTTCTTGACCCATTTCAATGGGGTTAAGGCTGCAAGTTATATTTAAAAGGTATTCAGAAAGTAAGCTATGGGTAATTTTTATCTGATGGCCTACATTTTTGACACACAAAAACTTTTTAATATTTTGATTTTAGTGAGTTACTGAGCATTTTGTGAACATTATGTCTGTTTATCTTTTAAAAAGATTTTGCAATATAATAGTATTGGCATTTTAATAGCATGGGAATTAGGGACATTCTTACTTTTGTACTCCAGCTGCATATGAACTTTTAATTTAATGCGAATAGAATTTGATTCATCCCGAAACTAGAGGTTTCATTTTGCACAGTCTTCTTTTTTGACAGATGTCACTTGTGAAGTTTTAATTTTTTGACATTTGAAAAGTGAAAAGAAACTATGAATACACGCTTTAAAAACGTATTGAAATTAAACAAAAATTGACAACTGTGTGGCGCTTTGGGCAACACAAGGAACGAAAGAATCAAAAATTTGGAGGAACGATCTTCCTGAACCATTTATTTCTCAAAGTGGGGATCACAATTGGTCACCAAAATGAAATCTCTGATTGATAACAAGAAAGCATTTATAAAACATATTATGACTTGTATCATTTTTAAACCTCATTTTTTACATTTCATTTTTGTTTTTTTTTTTACCAACTCAAGTATTGTTTATAAACTTAAAACAATACTTCTTTCGAAAATATCATGAACACCGGTGAGTAACGCATGGATCTTTAATTTCCAGAAACCCGCGACGCATGTTTTTTAAGACCTTCTGATTTTTGATGTTTACAGTAATTCTAAGCATGGAAGGCACTGTTTGATGACTTTGAACTAAATAGTTCTGCAAATGAGTAAGCTTACATTCATCAGTGGGCAAGGCCATTCACTAATCGACTTTTGTGCAGTATCTGGAAAGTGGTCTAACTACGTTGAAGATTTTGAAGTGTTCATAGCCAATTTTTCAGCTCATTTACCAAATTTAGTGAGAACACTTCCTCAAAACTTTTGAATCGCAACTACAAAACCCTTTCTGTTCAATCACCAACATATGCTGAACTAATTGATCAAAGTATATGAAGGATAATTTATGCCTCAGCTCCCAGCTCCACAAATACTTGTACTTGTGCGCTAATAAAGAGTTTAAGCAAATGTGCCTAAATAAAATTGCGACAATATTAAAACATTTCAAAAACTCTAAGGAATGTTGGCCTATTGACTACGGAAGTTGGGAGAGCGGTATATGGTATGAAGAACGTTCTCGAAGCTAATATAATAATTGTACAAACTCATACTTTTAGATATACTTTAAAGGATGTCAGGTGTCTGAACTTGAATCTCAAATTTCACTCAGATAACTTGAGAACACTTTTCGGGTTTTAAAGAACAACAAAGCTCCAAGGAGTGATGATATTCTAGGTGAGTTCTTCACAAATTCAAAAGAACAACTCAAACATTACATTTTGAGGTTTCTGTCAACGACAAAAATAAACTCCCCAAATACCAATCTATACAAATCCGCCCTAGATTTTCAACAACTGATCACAATTTTTCTATACCCAGAATTGTTAGAGATTATATTGAGAAGAATAAGAAGCTTAGTGTGGGTTTTGTGAAGCTGCTATAGCAAATAGACTGGCATCGAAGATTCAACAAAGTTTTTAATGTTGTGCATGGAATTTCTAGCGTCATAAAATGCAGTTAGTTCTAAGTTTTCAGAATTACTTGATACGTCTGTAGGTGTACCACAGGGATTCATTTTCGTGCTGTACGTTGATGGTATAGCTGATATTCTTCCGGAAGGCGTAATCTTTAAGGAAGATCTCATAAAGATTCTTCTCCATGCAGATGACTTACTGCTTATATCAGATTATCAGTTTTTTCTTTAACTTCAAATAAATCGATTAGAAATGTACAGCAAGACATGCGATCTTCATATTAACATATTGAAAACAAAAGTCATAATTTTTGAGAATCGACAAAGAGGAAGACTACAAGATGAAACTTGACGACTCAATAATGAGGGGATAGATGTGATGACCGAATTCAAATACTTCGGTGTATTGTTATTATCAAAATCAAACTTTGGCAAACATGCAAAGAGAAGAAACCACTGAAGCAAAATTTGCAATCCAAATATTGATCTTGCCGCTTAATATCAACTTGTTAACGGTACTGTTAAAACGTGTATTTGTTATAGAGTTCAAGTGTTTGGGGTAAGTTCCTTTGAAAAATTCGAAGCTTACTTACTTATTTAAGGTGGCGCTACAGTACGGGGCGGTCCTGGGCCTCGACCAACATGCGTCTCCAGCCAGTTCGGTCCCTAGCTAGCTGTTTCCAGTTTCGCACGCCAAGTTCGTTGAGGTGTTCGCCCTCCTGCGTGCGCCACCTGAGCCGCGGTTTTCCTCTATTGCCTTCGGAATTGGATTCGAAGACCTTTCGGGCTGGAGCGTTTATATCCATTCACGCTTCATGGCCTAGCCATCTAAGCCTTTGGACTTTAGTTCTGTTAACTAGGTCAGCGTCGCTGTACAATCCGTACAGTCTGTCGTCATATCTTCTCCTTCTTTCTCCATCTATGCAGAAAGGACCAATAATTACCCGAAGAATTTTTCTCTCGAAGCATCCTAAGAAACTCTCATCTTTCTTTGACAGGTTGTAAGTCACTAAGCTTGGTCTTAAAGGACTGTTGCGCCACCCCATTTGATTTTTTTTTTGACATCACGCTTTGATCTTCCAATTACGTCTATATCGTCTGTTTATCTCAGTTATTGGATGGACCTTTGGAAGATTGTGCCTCTATTGTTGATGGTTGAGTTTTGTACAATTCTGTACCGAAAAATGTCGAAGAAGTCGCATGACAGTGCATCGCCTTGTCTAAAACCTTTTTTGACATCAAATGCATCGGTGAGATCTTTTCCGACCTTGATAGTGCAGCGTGCATTCTCCATCGTCGTTCTGCACAAACGGATAAGTTTGACAGGGATGCCAAAACTAGACATTGCTCTGTAGAGCTCTTCCCTATAGATGCTGCCATACATGGCTTTAAAATCGATAAACAGGTGGTTATAAGGTCCTGGATTTTTTTTCCAAAATCTGCCGTAGTGTGAATATATGGTCGTTGGTGGACTTTCCTGGTCTGAAACCACACTGATAAGGACCTATCAGGTTGTTGGCGAACGGTTTCAGACGTTCACATTATACGGCAAAGAGAATCGTATATGCAATGTTAAGGAGACTGATGCATCTGTACTTGACGCAATTTAGAGGGTCTCCTTTTTTATGTTTCAGTTTCAGTTTAGTTTCAGTTTATTTATTTATAACGCTTACACAGTAAGATAATAGATATCTTATAAATTAGTGAAAGCCTATGACTTAACTTTATATAACAATTCAATTTAAAAAAAAAAAAAAAAAATATGGTAAGGAAATAATATAAAATTAAATTATATACAAAAAAGAAAATAACAATAATTTATAAATAAAATATTAATTGACAATAAAATAGAAATAATAGAAATAGAAGAAGGAAAAGATAGTTAAGTTAGTTAAAGTTAAGAAAAGGAGATAGTTCATTAAGTTAAGTTAGTTGCTTTGGTTCGAAAAGAAGATTTTAATACTTTTTTGGAAAATATGTATATCACTTATATCCCGCAAATGAGTTGGAAGTGAGTTCCATAGGCGACATGCAGCGATGAAAAATTGCCTTTCTGAGGTCAAACACGAAAAGCGTGGCAAAATTACCGATGTCGATCTATTCGATGTTGACATTCTGATTTTTTCAAACAGATAAGCTGGTTGGCGTGTTTTCAAGATTTTAAAAAACAGTATCAATGTTCGAAGCTTCATGAAGTCATTAAAAGGCATACTAAGCAGAATCTCTTGCAAATGTGAAATATGGTCGTACCTTCTTAAGCCAAAGATGTATCGAATTATACTATTGAATGCTATGTTTAATTTATGTTTGCTGATGGAATCGCAGTTGTAAAAAATTTCGCATCCATGAGTGAGAACAGGTATTACAAGGGTCCTTGCAAGCATTAGTCTGGTTTTAAATGGAGTGATGTTTTGGGCGTTCCACAGCGTTCTAAGCGTTCCATAAGTTTTACCTACTAATTGGTTTATGTGGTCATTCCAGGTCAATGTTTTATTGAAGATTACTCCTAGATTTTTACTGGAATTTACGAATTCTAATGGGTTCTGGTTTAGAAATATGGATGGAAAGTATGTTAAATCTAATTCTTTTCTTTATATAACCAGGCATTTACATTTGTTTGCGTTGAGAACCAACCCATTGCACGACGCCCAGTAGGATATCTTTTCTAGTTCTTGGTTCAGGGTGAAAGCGCAGTCGTCAATTAAACCCAAAGGACAGCTTTTGTAAATTTGAATGTCATCGGCATAAAAATGTTTTGATACTTCATTTATAATGAAACCGATTTTATTCACATATAATGAGAATAGAAGGGGAGATAAAATTGATCCTTGAGGAACTCCTTGTTGAACCGGAAGAAAATCGGAGAGATTTCCATTTAAGAAAACGGCTTGCTTTCTATCCTTCAAAAAGGAAGTAAATAGTTTAATAGCTTCTGAAGATATGTTGAATCTGTGACGCAGTTTATTCAGAAGTATCGAGTGATTCACCATGTCGAAGCTTTTGAAAAGTCTAATAGGACTAAAAAAGTTACATTATCAATATCCAGTTCAGTCCTTATGTCTTCAATTATTTTAGTTAGTGCCGTTATACAGCTATGGTGCGAACGAAAACCTGATTGAACATCGACTAAAAGGTTATTGCGACTGATGAAGTTGCTTAATTGTTTTTGCATTATCCTTTCACATACCTTAGACAGAAATGGAAGTATTGAAATTGGTCTAAATTCATTGCAGAGCGAGTTTTTGGGGATGGGAATTATTTTTGCTTTTTTCCATTGATGTGGGAAAATGCCAGTCGTAAGGATTGAGTTTATTACATGTGTAAAATAGGGTAGAAGCAAAGGAAGAATAGCTTTAATGAAAATAGGATTCAAATCATCAGCACCAGTGGCATTTGACTTTATACTTATACAACTTTCAACTATGTCTAAGGCGTTCACACAATCGAAACTGAACAAAGTGTCTGTAGAAGGTGGAGGTATGGTATTAAGAGATTCATGGTCTCTTAGAGTTATTATAGGTGTAGAAACAAATTTACTGTTTAGCTCATTAATATTCAATTCATATCGGGCAAACAATGCTGAGATTCCACTCATCGGGCATGCTTCCTTCCGACCATATTTTTCAGATGAGTTGGTGCATGCTCCCTAGCCAAGTCATAGCCTGCTGCTTTGAATAGTTCGCCAGCGATGCCGTCAGCTCCAATAGCTTTGTTTGACTGCAGTTGAGATATAGCTATCTTCATTTCGTCGAGGTCGGGTAGACAGAATTGTTGACCTACGTCGCCTAGGTTGAGTGGTTCTATCTCCCTTACAGCGGAATTCGGTTTGTTGTCGCCGTGGAAAAATTCGAAACTGTTCAAAGATATTTCTTAAAGCGACTATTCCATTTAATAAAAGTGATGCAAGGAATTGGAAATAGTCTTCGGTGATCGATTGCTTTAAGAACTTCTGAGAACCAATGCGTCTCCTTTGAAAAGAATGAAACCAACAGGCTTTATGGCATGACATACATATTATTGCTATCTGAGAGTAACGTTTAAGATTGACAGGACATATTTTCCATTATCATTGCCAAAGTAGACTTCAAAATATATGACAAACACCTTTTTAGAGCATCATCATCCGTCTCTACAAAAGCCTCAATCATCAATTGTCTTCTTGAGAAATTTATTTCACCAGTAACTACTCATATGAGTTGATAACCGCACTTTTAGAGCAATGTTGGAGTTATTAAGCTGAATTGTAAAGAACAGAGCAGATCTTCAGTAAAACTCGAAAATATCTTCTGTTCTATAGCTTGTATTATAGATTGTCCTAATTTGTAAGAAATTCGAAGGCTATACTTCCAGGAAAGTTTACTGACGTTTATAAGTCTCTACGATATATTGGCTCTCGGATTTAGTTCATTAAGTTTAAATTTTGTAATCATGCCCTGACCTATCGTAATAGCTTCTGAGTTATTTGATTATCAGATATTATTTGATTATTTAAAATTGTTAACCTTTATGTTTTAAATCATTTCAAATTACAAGACTTTATGTTGCAAACCATCAAAATTGTAAATAGGCAAACAATGTAATTATTTTCTTTTTATGAAATGTCATTTCCGGCAGACGGCAAATTTTGTAATGTTCGTATTCTACTATTTTTATGTTAAATAAGTTCAATCTATCATCTTAATGTGGCTTGATTTGATTGTTCATGTTGTTGATTTAATAAAAGATAACGATAAGCACAACTTTGTAAGAACAAATAAAAAAGATAACCTCTTTTAGTTCTTTTTAAAAGTAAACATTTATAGTTCCAACATAAATTATACCGCAAAATGTGAAAAGTGTCAAATATTGACAGAAGAAATTATGTCATCATGACACTTGACACATTAATGCTCATATAGTTACTATCTTTTTTTTATTAAACAAATAAAGGACTAAGAATATTTATTCAGTTCGCATTCGTTTTCTTCTTCTGTATTAATTGCTTACTCAACAAAATGATGAAGTATGCACTTAATCAAAGTGTCAAAGTTTGCACTACATTCGCTTTTCTGTCATTGTTCTCGCTTCGAATTCGAAATGGTATGACAGTATTTTCATAAATATTTAATTGAATATAATCTCCTGTCATTTTATTGTTCGTCCATCCTCATCTTGTGACATATGTGTACATAGTTATGGTAAGAAAAGAGACGCCAGGCGCCTTAATTCTTTTCAATATAGATATTGCCGGATTGTATGCGATTGGGAGGCCACGCGAATAAATTGAAATCACCCTGTTTGAAATGATAAATTTAATTCTTGGTGCGGCCAGCCGGCTGCCATGCCGGCCAGTGGCAGCGACGAACGATGGCGTCGTCGGTCGGCGACAGGAGTGTTTCTTAATGACGCCAAGTTAAAGCCTTATCGAACACAAAAGCAAAATTGCAATAACGCATCTAATTCTCGCGCCAAGCTCCACCGCCATCAAGCGAGACGTCATACAAAAGTCACAACACCAGAACTCAAAATTTATGAGTCCAATGAATTGTTATCGGATGCCGTTTGATTTATGTAATGAGAAACTAAACCGTTGCGGCTTACCTTCAAAATAGTTGTCTTTAACGTTGTCTTATGGTTATAGGTTATATAGCTTTTCTTACGATTACGACTTGAAGTTGTAATCGTAAACGTAGCGCAGCGGCTTACCTAGAATGGCATGTAATGAGAGATAAAGTCGGCATTAAGCGAGTAAAGTTATGCGATCATGTTACAACAACATTAAGAAGATGCTAGCCGACATTTCTTTATTCTTCACTTCATATCTGTCTATTTGTAGTTTTGTACAACGGCGTCGGCGGCGACGTCAACGCTTGTATACTAGGCACACCTGTGACAGTGACAGAAAAAGAGTCAAAGTCGAAGCCTCTGGGCGGCTCAACGGCGGCGGAGATTGGAACAAGGGAGCACCAATGAATGTCAACACTTATCGTGTTAATGAAGGCCGCATTTAAGTTACGACCACAAAGCAGACAACGACGACGAACGGCCGAGAAGACGTTAGCTCGACGACGGCCAACGACACAACGCAACGTGTAGGTGGAAAGTGGATGAAATGAATACTTCTGATGATGGGGGGATTGGGTGTGTTCTGTTCACCATCTTGGGTGTCAAACGCCTCAGTGCTTATTTATGCAAAGGAAACGAGTAATAAACATGGAAAAATATCATTTAAGTTTTAATTTATTTCTTTAGTATCTATGAGCTTGTATTATCTATCAGCTTTTAAGAAAATCTAGACACTCGTAAAAACAGCCTTAGGCTTATTGTTGCGGGTATTGATTTTTTTTAACAGTTTCAAAAATTTGATACTAGAAAAGGTGTTCTAGCATAATTAGTTTTAATATGATAGAATTACACCTTTTTATTCTATTAAGGAATAACATTGGACTAAAAATGTATGTAATTCAAACCCTCTATTTGCATAGCAATATTCAAGAATTTATTATGCGTCGAAATTTCCCTTCAAACCCTGTGTTTCTATTCTTGTTGTGTTTTTGACTTTGAAAAATCAAGCTGAACTGTCAGCTATCGAATGTTTGTATTTACTTTGGGATTCTTAAAAACGTGCACCAAAATAAATATCAAGCATGATGTATTTTGATAATTGGCTTCCCGGAGTGGTGCATTTGAAGGTCCAATTTTCGATGACTTTAGTGGTGTACGGCTTATTCTCATAGAGCTGCACCTTAAGAAACTAGCACCGTTAACTGTGATGGCATGGCGGGCAACAATTTTAAATAAATAGAGACTGATCTTGCCTCCAGCCTGAAAGCCTCATCAGACAGTAACTTTATTTAGATGCACTGGTACTTCGTGAATCTCGTGTAGATTGGTGGTAATTCTTGCAGACCCGGAAATGTTGCTATTCATGTAAGAATGAACTTCTTCCCTAAAGATAATTTTTCAAGTAAGATTGGGATCAACTTCGAACTGCTCCAAAATCCAATTTACGGACAAACTTGACAACTGGGTCAGTTGGATGTTGTATGGGTGCAGATTTAAATTAATTTGTAAAATTCGTCATGTTGTGGTCTACGACAGGCCAAGCACAAACCATAAATTAAAGCGACTACTCTCAAGATTCGGCATACCAACAAGTTTCAGTCTGTGCTGATAAGGTGAAAGAAGCGGAAATCTGATAAATCTTTTTCGCACCAGCTCAAGTCTGTATTTATCCACCTTCCCAATTATTGAACATTGTGTTCCAGACGGAACTTTTGGCGAAAAAAGAAGTCTTGTCATGGCGTAATATCAACACCTGATCTCCGTATTTTCTAAGGTAGTCAGGTCGCTGAACTCTGTCTATACAAACTCTTGAAAAGTCCAACCATAGTTGGCACTACAGTCTACCATTCACTTTGGCTTGGTACCGAGCTATAAAGATATTCCAAGAAATTGTAAAGCAGATGAAATCACCAAGAATGATGCAGTACAACTCATTCTTCCACGTTTATCAAATGCTGGCATACCAATCGCTACATGTAAAGTATTGCTTATGGAGGAGGCTATGAAAAACGCAAACATCAGGTGGAATAACATCACCACGTGTCAGGTCACACAAAACATCTGGCCTACACTAGATTTAAAGCGATCAAGGTGCTTTCTAACTCTAAGCAGATGGCATATGAGCTCAATAATAGGTGTTATAACTTGGCACTGTCTAATAGGAAAGTACGCCAAGAATCTGCTCTATGTCAAAAACGCAAGGTTTACATATAAGAATTCCTCAAAACGATCTTAACGATCTCAATAATATTTACATCATCAGCTTTTACGGTTGGTAACGGACTTCAATTGATTTCATTGAGCTAAGAAGAAAGTCTAAAGATTCCTGTAATATCACAATTAATCATAAAATAGGGCCAATTGTGTCCTACACCATCACGAACAGCCACTTTAACCTTACCTAACCAAGTCTTTAATTATGACAAGCATATAATTTGATGTCCAGATCAAATGGTAGTATTCGCGAATTGGCCAAAAAAAATGTTGTAAAAAGCTTCTTCATAACATAAGAATCTAAAAAAATGTTTCGGTTCCCTCTAAATCAAACCAGGACTTGAATTTCCCTTATTAGTTATTCTCATAGAAAAACACAACAAGGACAAATATATTTAGAAATAAAGTAGTTAGATCACATTGCAATTCTTCACACTCACGGAACTTGAAAATTGTAACATCGTTGGCATAAATGATGCACTTAAAGTGCTTCAAAACAGACGGTTAATTGCTTACAAATAAAATAAAGATAATAGGCCCTAAATGACTACCTTGTAGAATTCCAGAGTTAACTTTGAATTTCTTTGATTCACAATCATTGAAAAGTAAAACGAATGATCTATCCAATTAATAAGATTGAAACCGTTCCACAAAATTTTCACTTCAACCCAGTAAGTAAGAGTTTGTCAAACGCCAAATTACAAAGTACAAATTATCTTTTAATCTATACAAAACTTTAGAATGTAAACACACCTTAAAATGAAGTACAATTTCATCGTTCCATTCCTTTGAACTGTCAAAACTAAAAATTGTTTTGATTGTTATTCAAGCTGCGTTTTAAATCGAAGTTTATTAAATCTAATAAGCGCAACAAAACAAAAAAAAAACAACACATTTCTTAATTGAAACAAGTTGTCTGTTTTTTTTTTGCAAACATACGAATTTGACTGATTTCCTATACGACAAGTAGTTCCACTTCTACATTGTTTGAGCCACATTCACTTTTAATTCTTTACTCCAAAACAACTCTTATAGAAAGAAAAATGTTTGCTGTAAACCGTAAGTGGGTTGCATAAACATTTAGTACAATATTTATGTTGTTGTTATCAGGAAGAATACCTTTTGTCAGTTTGGAATAATGATTTTTGTTTGTAACCACTTAAGTCTTCATTATTTTCATAATCTTTCCATTATTCGTCAATCATTGCCATCAATGTATCTTTTTTATGCGTTCTTACAATAGAACTTAAAAAAATTAGATGGCTTCCTATTTTTAACCAAACTATAAAACTACACAATTTCAAATAATAGTTGATTTGTTCAAATAAGAGAAGTTCTATGAAAGTACAATGTACAATTTAATTGAAAGCGATTTAGAATACATTTTTATGTTGTGTGGACCTGCTGCTATTCACGTGCCATTATAATGCCACATAAAAGTATTTGATTTCTGCACCACCACGGAAGTTTAGTTAAAAAGGAACTAACCTCAATTAAAGCAATGATCTGTCATCTTTTTGGAGAAGACTTCTGAGAGTAGTGGTTCGAACGATTTGTGCAGATTAACTTAAGTTTCTTTGAATGCCCTACGTTCTATGCTGTCCAAGAAGATTAAGTAAGTTGCAGGAGCACCAGCCCAGATATGGGAGATTTACTCAAGCTTTGGAGGTATATAAGTCTTGTAGATAACAGCCAGATTAGAGGGGAGAAAAACTTCTTGCATCGCTTTAGAAAATCCAATCTTGCGGTATTTTGGCAACATTGCGTATGTGATCGTTCCACAAAAGGTGGTTGGTGACACACATACCGAGAATATCGAAATGTTCAGTCTCCTCGATGCAAGTGCCATCCATATATAATGGGAAGGGGGCTATATCTCGCTTTAACGATGCAAGAAAGCATTTGGTTTTCGAAGCATTAAATTCTGCGCTGTTTGGAACGCGGTTTAGGTCAGAATTTAATGAGCTTATCATATTTTATCGTTGCAATTCCACATCCGAAGAAGAGGGATGTGAGTCTGAAAATGAATATGAAAAGTTAAGAGTACTATCGTCAGCGAAACAATGTATTGGATTAGAAGTTGCAGATAGAAGATCATTAATAAAAATGTGCAAGAGTGTTGGAGATAGAATAGAGCCGTGGGGTACACCAGCATTAATTTTATGTTCTTCAGACTTTAACCCATCTAATCCTACTTGTATTGATCGATCCAATAAGTAATTACTAACACAATGAAGGAGGATTTTCCTAAATACATTCGGTGGTTAAAATAAAACAATTTTCCATGACCTTACTCTTGTGTCCCATACGAATTAAACCTTCGTGCAGTATTTAATTTCGATGGCTTTGAATAGCGAAATTCTAAAAATTTTCGCTTAGATTTCTATCTTTATTAATATAGCTGCATTTTGAAGGCCATGATATGAGCTGATTTATATAGTCCAAAACTCGTTGTATTCAATGTTTGAATACCAGGTAAGACACCCATCCCATTTTTGTTTTTAAACGAAATTATCACAACATTATCAAACTCAAAAAGTCACCTACCAAGCATCGACAATAAAAAAAAATGTATGAAGCTGAAAATCCAGGTAACAATTTTGAAAAGCAATATTTTTTTTATTTGAAAAAATTTCACCACCTGTCGTCTTTAAAATTGCGAAGGAAAGAAAAACCCAATAACACTCAGCACAAGTCAAATCAATATTTTACTCTCCAACTCCATTGTACATGAACATTGAACACGAACAGACAATAATTTTTTTCCTTCCTCAAATATCCTTACAAGGACAATTGGTGTAAGGAATCAATTTCATTTGAAAAAGGACCAACCCAAAAGTGATATTCACAATAATATACAATAACATTGTTGTCTAGAAACATGAGTAGGCGAGGTAAACCTATTCCAAAGTCTGTGTACCTATAGTTTTCATATTTATTATCATTTCTGTCCAATTCTGAACTATCCTTGAAATACTTGTATTGTATAAGAAAGAAAGGACAGCAGCTGCATGATTGGTATCCCGTCGATTTCTGAAGCAAAAAGGTCCTTGGTTCTCTCGATATCTTGAAATCACAGTGGGTATCACTTAGTGGTACAAAATAATGTTTAATGTTTATTGCACACTTGAGATAAAGTGTGATATGGCATATGGTGTCATTGTTGTTGGATCTCTAAAGGTATGAAAATAATTCAGCAATATATAGTCACCTAAGTGCAGGTGCAAATATTCTTAAGAGCTCAAATAAAGTGTTTTTGAATTTAATTACTCAAGTGTTTAAGATAAGAAGCGACAAGTAGATATCTGAAGATATACAAATTGTGGGATTTTTATCTTAATGTGATTTATTGTTTTAATATTCAGAGGTGGTGTTTTCCACATGATTTATCACTTCTTTGTGTGGAAATTAATTTAATTTAATTTATCCAAAACCACTAAATTAAGCTCCCTTGAATCTTAATTATTATCAATTAAGCTTTATATAACAAGTTGTGTATAAGCAGGTAGTTATAAATAGTGGTATAGACTATAAAATCTATTTCAATTAAACAAGTCGTTAGTGATGCTGGTTTGTCACACAATATGCTACTGCTGCTAATATCATCGCATATATAAGTATCATTAGACCGCCACATAAACCATAAATGCAGGTGAAAACATTCGTTAGATATCGAGTTATATCTTTATGGGTGTAACAGTGCCACTATAAAGCAAGCGACTATACTGAATATGGAACACACTTCTTCCTGGAGACAAAACGACCTATTGCTTATTTTAAAGATAATTTAAGAAATAGTCAATAGTTACAAGTTGCAACTTTCGGACAAAATTGTTTTGAAATCAGATTTTTAACATTAATTTGATATTTTTTAGAAATTTCTTTCAAAGCTTTTCCAGTCGAAATATTTGTCAAATTAGAACTTTTTTTGTTTAAGCACCAACAAATAATTAGTGAGAAAGGGTGGTTTAAGAATATTCAATCCAATTTTTGGTTAAAAATGTTTGACTTAAGAACTTCGTCAATCAAATCCGTTACTGATCTAGACTTCTAAGCTATAAAAAAGTTAAATCTCGGTACTTGAATTCGCTCATAGACAACATAAGAGTTTCAATAGTAAGAAGTGGAAAGCCTTAGAGACAGCATTGTTAGCATCAGCCTCTGATGTGCCGCGGGCTCGCGGTTATGTAAAAGGCGCCAAAGCTTTCATTGTTTGGTGTTGAACTGACTACAACTAAATTAACAAGACGGTTGGGATTTGTTGGTAGTTTCCCTCTTAACATGTAAGTTCTAGAGAGCTGGAAGTATTCATCGGTTATATATAAAGATTGAATTTAAATTTTTCATAAAAGTGGTTTTTGAGACATTTTACGCTTTGTTTGGGTCTTAGGCCGCGTTTCCATTTGCAAGAAAACTTCTGTAATAAATGTCCGATAGTCTGTCCGATAGTAAATTTGCAAGTGGAAACTACCAAGCAAGTTCTATCGCGACACTACTTTCATAACTTCTTGCGAGTATTTGCAAGTGTAATTAATTGCTAGTTTAAACACTTTTGCATGGACTCGCGACAGTTCTTGCAACTTATCGAAACAGTTTCGTATATCTCTCGCAAGTAGCTGGTTGACGTCTTTGCTTTATACAAAATGAGTAAAATACATACCAGAATCACGGAATCGAGTGTCTTGTTTTTTTTATAATAGGAACCACTTCCAAAACTTCCGGTCATCCGAGTGAAATTGAAGTATTGCTGAGCATCTTCTATATTTAATTCGTTTAATAAATTATAGAAGACACCAGCTTCTAGTCTTTTCAAAATCCAATCTCGAATGCAAGTTGATCTTTTTATCTTTTTAATAATAAAATTATCATCGCAGCTGCTAATCGTTGACGTTTTCTTGCCATGACTTCACAATTTTAAGTAAACAACCAGATTTCTTGCGACATTTATTACTCTCCTGGTGTAAATACATCTGCAACGAATTGCGACAGTATGATACGCAAGCTTCTGGCAAGACATTTATTCCAGAAGAAATTGCAAGAATTCACATGACAATGTAAACGCGACTGCAAGAAACTTCTGCAAGACTTCCGCGAGTTGACTTGCAAATGGCCTTAAAAAAGTTTGCATTTTGTTGCCAAACCATTTTTAAGGCTGTTCCCAGACACTTTAGTTCTATTTTTGAGGGGTTGATATTAATTCACCATTAGAGATAATACTGCCAGAGTCTAAAACTGTGTTCTTTTATTCTACGGTGAGCTATTTCAGGGCTTCTAGAGGTATTATAAGTTAATGAATTGTCAGCGAATAGAAGTATCGTTGTTTTTGGGATATTGATCGGTTGATCAAAGGAATTAGCAAGTCAAGTTCATGAACCGATACTTGGGTGACCCGCGATAAGAAATTCTTATAAGTAGAGTAAGTGTTTTCTACCAAAACGTAAAACTTCCGATTAAAAAAAAAAAAAAAACATTGTATAATGCAGTCAACGTGGATAGAAAATTGTAAAGATTTCAGCTTGAAGACTAGACCTTCTTTCCAAACGGAATCGAATGTTTTTTAATATCAAGCAAGTAAACTACTTTTGTGTCGTCTTTGTTAAGACTAAAAGTTACGTCAGCGTAAGGCTTCAGCAATGCGTTGAATGTGGAATGTTTGGCTTTAAAGCCGAACTGGTTATGCTGCACTAGGTCCAGTGATTGGCTCAGTGAACGAAGTTTTTTAATGATCAGCAATTCAAGAAGTTTGCTAAGATTAGAAAGAAAAAATATGGGGTGACTCTAATTGCCCCCGGCTTTTTGTGGATTGGAAGAATTTTGATTATTTTATTCAGAATAAGTGTGACGAAAGTAAAAGCAACGGACTTAAGCCTTTTAGTGACATCCGGATCAGGACGATTTCTTGGCGCTTCCACTTTAGGTTGTCTCGAAGAAATTAAGTGGATTGGTAAAGGGTATTTGATAGTCGTTTAGACTGACGAGTTATCCTCAGAGAACGTTGAAAGATGTTTCAGAGCATCGTTAGAAGTAAGCTTCGAAACCTCATTATTGACGTTAGCCAGGAATTCGGGAAGGTTAGGAGTTAGAAAACATGACCTACGTCACACGATATGAAAGTTTAATAGAATTTAAGTTCGCTAAAATAAATCACACCGAAAATCTGTATATTTAAAAAAAAAAAGTATAAACCACAATGAGAATTAAAAAGAACTAATATCAAACCTAAACATTTTGAAACAAAATCTTACGATGAATTGAATAATCTTGCTCTATTTTCAAATTATTTTCTCATACAGCTTGAGGAAGGTTATCAACCGGATTGAAGTCATTTTTTCAGATTTTGTCAAGGCGTTTGAAAGAGTAAATCATTCGATACTTACATATTTTTAAACTAATATGCGTGGGCTTTCATTGTGGTATAATTTTGTCGTGCCTTTGTTCCTGATTAACGAAACGTAACCAAATTGTTTTCGATTCTCGCGACTGTCACCTTCTCCAAGGCGATCTTGATCGTTTGACCAATGGATGCACGGATAAGGCATGTCTATGTCTTAATTTCTCTCTCATTTCCAAGTCAATCAATTTTGACTACAAAATAAAGGTCAATATTTTAATAAAAGTTTTTGAAATTCCTTTACTATTAAATACATGAAACTAGAATATTCAGAAAAAGCTCCCTAGGTAACAATGTATGGAACCTTGGCTGGAAAAACATTGAAATGCTATATGTAAACTTATTGATATATTAAGTTACCGTTAAAATATTTACTATGTTTTTTTTTCATTTTGGGTTAGTTCAAAAATATAGGACTTATATTACTATCATAATTTCTGCTTGCAACGTAATATTTCAATTTTGACTAAATAACATTTGTTTCCTTTTTCATTTCAGGTATGATAAAATCTTTAAGCTAGCAAGACTAACAATTTACTACTTGTTTAAAAAGGAAGGGTAAATATGTACATATTAACAAATTGTGTTTTGTATCTTAATATTAAAATTCCTGTTATGTATACTTATAAAATGTCATAATTTGCAATTAACGCGTTTTGCGGAACCTTCTTAGAAACAATTATTTCCCTAAGCTTTGAAATATAAAAAAACGATGTAAATAGTGCAGATTTATCTTCACTTGCAGATTTTTCACCCATTAACGGAAAATAAGTCGCATACAAAAGTTAAAATAAAGTCGAATCTCAAATCTTTTTCTGTTTCTTTGACAACCCTAATTCTCAGACTATTTTGCGATATGCATCCATTTGCTGTGTTAGTTCAAAGCACACACATTTCACCTGATGTAAATAAATAAATAAATGGAACATGGAACTCATATCTTGTGGAATAGCATGTCAGAGTGGATATGCGCCTTGGATATATGTTTTCAACCGCAAGCCAAAGCAGCACCAGCTCCACTATTAGCAGCAGCTGCTGTTGCCGCTGAACCTATACAGTTCCAATATGTTTTTCCTCGCCTTCCAAACGAAGGAATACGTCATTGTTAGTTAAGTTTACTTAACCTGTTTGCATGTCAGACTTTAAGGCGTATCTACACATAGAGGCTTTATGAGAAGAATGCGGTTTGCAGTTTTTTTTCCGTTCCTAGTCATGAATTTGTGATAAGATTTTTATTTTATGTTTGTATTATTATTAGTTAGGTCTTTAGTTTGTTTATGCCCATACCATACAAGAAATCATAATAATCATCTTCCGCATGTACATCAACGGCTACAATAATAGGGATACAACTTAATTGTTGGTATCGAGTTTAAAAACGCTACAAAGTTTTTTTTTTAAATAAAACAAAAACATTTTTGGATATTAATGAAATTCTTTATTCCTGTGAAAGTACGTTCGATACCATTATGTATTGCACGCTTGGAGAAGTCCAGACGTGAAAGCCAAATTTCGACGGTTTTTAAACATAATTCGGTTGATACTGCTGCAATTTCACGTTTGCTATTCGTAGTTCATCAATCGTCGCTGGCTTTTTGGCAGAAACCATAGACTTGACCTAGCCCCCCAGGGAATAGTCTAACGGCGTCAAATCGCACGACAGAGGCGGCCAAGCGACTTGACAATTTCGTGAGATAAAACGTTCTCCAAACATGGTTTCCAATAAATTGATTGTGATATTCACTGTGTGGATTGTAGCGCCGCGATGTCTTGTTAGAACCATATGTTCCCCAAGTCCATGTCATCCAATTAGGGTACAAAATATTCGGTTATCATTGAACATTAGCGATCCCTATTCACAGAAACGTGCCGGTCTTGATCATCACGGAAGAAGAACGGCCCAATGAAACCATACCAAACCGTATTTTTTTCGGAATACAATGATGATTCACAGAGTACGTGTAGACTGCTGCCTGACCAATACCGCATATATTGTTTATTGACGAAGGCATTCACCTGGTAGAAATGCGCCTTATCGCTGAAGATGATAATTAGATGAAAATCCGAATCATTTTTTAATTGTTGTTCATCCCAATTCCCGAAAATACGACGCTGCTGGTTGTCAAGCGGCTTCAGTTCTTGCGTCAGTTTAATTTTGGTAGGATGTAAGATCTTTTCGCAAAATTTGCCGCAACGACGTCAAAGAGATGCCCAACGCCTGAGAACAGTGCGTGAGTGACACTTTTTGGATTTTTTGCAACTGAAGCCTCAGCGGCAGCAATATTTTCGTTACTACGGTCACTTCTTTGTCCCACTGGCACGGGAACATTTTGTACTGTGCTGATACCAGTTTAAATTCCTTACCAAACGTAAGAGACTGGTAATGTTAATATGATTGAGATCGTTTAGATCTTTATAGAAGAATTCCCTTAAATAATTCTTGCTCTTTTTAGCAGAAGCAGATCATGTACAGAGGCGGTGAAGAATTGTTTAATCCTCTTCCTAATCCATACAGCTTCTGCAAAAGTCATTTGAAAACAGACATAGTCACGAGGCGTGCTTTGCAGATTTGTCTACGTTGTTAAAAACACCTTCAATGTCAAGGAAAGCAACCAAAGTGAATTCTCAATGATGGAAAGAGTATTCGATGGTGTACTTAGGTGTGTTACGCCGTTTATTTGCTGACTTGCTGATTTGATTTTACAGTAGGCATGGAGAGAAGTCTAGTATCAATACTTGCCCTTAAATGGAATTATGATAGATTTATAGGTCGTAGATCTTTAGGATTGACTTGAGAGCATTTACCTACTTTGGGTATAAAAACCACTTTAACTTTTCTCCATGCCGAGACAATATGGACCAAATATAGACAACTGTTAAAAATTGTCTCAAGAGTTGGTGCAATAATGTCTGAAGCTTTTTGTAGTTCGGGTGATATTATCCCATCAGGTTCTGCAGATTTCAATGATTCTAAGCTGTTTAGAGCCCATTGTAGCTTGTCCCTTGTGATCAGACCTTGTGGATACGTTATATTGAAACTTCAACGAATATGATTGTTGCAAGTTGCGGTTGGAGTACTAACGGAAAAATTATTATCCAGTATTAAGTTCAGCGATTCTACACTTAGAATTTTCTATGACCCATCTGCATTTCTCAGACAGCTTGGCATCTCTGGATTATTGAAAAAAGTTTGTTCTACCGCTCCACAGAAGGACTTTGATTTCCTTAGTGCTTCCTTATCACTTCTTAAGGATTCTTTATAAGAATCTCAGTGAGAAGCTAGTCTTGGAGCCTTTGGCTCGGTTAAAGAGTTTCTTATATTCTCTTCTGAGCGAGTCTAACTCTGAGGAACACCATTGCAATTTCTCATTGACTTTATTTTTAAGATCACTAATTTAAAAGAAGTCCCGGTTTTATTTAACTTTGTAGTATGTTTCTATATGTAGCTCAATTAGTTCTCCGATAATTTCGAAATGTGAAAGGGCCAGAGTTGTCACCCACATTGATATTGAATTGGTTTTATCTATGCCCAGAGAACTAGTGTTTTTGTCGATGCTTTCAAGTTCAAGATCATATAGTTAATAGTATCGGAGACAAAAATTATGTCTTGGACTTCTTGTCGCGGTTTAGTAATAAAGGTTGGTTCACTTCCAAAATTACTTACTACGATGTTAGTACTAAGGAAATAAACGAAACTAGACTCACCTCTTTCGATAATATCTGTACTTCCTCATACAGTGTTATAAGTGTTAACATTGTTAATATGTAAGGATACAAATTTTAAATGTAATCATTTAATTATAATTCAAAACATATGTTTCAAAACAAAACCTCTCTTTTAAATTTTTGCGTTCAGTGGAGCAACGAAATCCAAATCCAGTTATTAAGAAAATCACTCAAAAACATAAACATTGTGCCTATGGAATCCGAGCCTAGTTAACATTCCAGTATACTTGGATATGTTTTCATAGGCAACATTCTTTAGTATGTCACGATTTACAACTTGTTTAAACTATTTTATTCATAACCGAAATTGAGCGTACGGTCAATTGATAGAAGTTAACTTTGAGTATTAAGCTGTCACCTCCAAGTTTTCTAAAGAGATTATTCGTCAAGGTAAGACTCCTGCATGAACTATAAACTAGAACTAACTTGCTTACCAAAATCTCTTAATTGTAAATACCTTTTAAACTATTTAACTCAAAATTTAGTAAAATGTTCCTTTTATTTTGTCCACAGCTGTATATCATCATAGCATGAAAAGCATACATGTATGTTCGGTAAAGTTATGAATATGAAATTAGATGTAATATTTAAAGGGGGATTAGATTAAAAATAATGGGAACAAAGTGCGATTAGCTTAAAAGTAACCATATACATACCTACCAGCAGCCAGAGTATATATTTTCTTGAGAATAGGGATATACGAGTATATAAAAAGGAGTTAAGAGAGTAAATGAATACTTGAAAATGTCAACATAGTCTCGAATGGCTGAAAGGAACTTTTCATTCACTTAAGAATTTATATGCAAAATATCAACATACCTAGAAGGAGGTAAAAAATTATAAATTTGTCATCATAATTTTGTGTACTTACATTACTTTCAGTACCTCAGCGACTCACCCGTTCATACATATAAGCTTATCAATTTAGAGTTAATTTAAAATCAAGCCTTGACATAAGAAAAGATAAGTTATGTATAGCTGAGACTTTATGTGAACTTCCAGAATTCTACAAATATTTAATAGCATAAAAATAGTCTTCCTATATTTCCCTCTAGAGAGAAGATTTTTTTATCAACAAATTGAAGAAAAAGAAATTTCAATTTATTTTAAATGGTCATTTAAAATTATGTTTCACTAAGGTTTTACAAGGTTGTCTGTAATTTGAAATGGCAACCATTATATTCATCATATGTTTGTAAAACAAACATTTTTTCTAATAAACGAACCAAAGTAAGTAATTAAAAAATAACTGGTTTATATTTAATTTTTAAAGTACGTATACGCCCGAAGATAATTTGATTGTTTCATCTTTGGCCTTGACAAAAAAGATATATTGCAAAATATAATCCTTCAAGGGCAAAACCTTTTATTGGTTTATTTATTCTTCATTAAATTAATATTAATGTTTGTATAACTTGACTCAAACGTTTTATACATGATTTTTAAGATAAGACTAATATCTTTAAATTTTTTTTGCCAAGTTTGATGGTTGAAATACTCCCTGAATATACATTTAGAAACAAACAAATAAATCATTTTTAGATACTTGGTTAAAAGGTGGTTACATTTTAAAGGCCGATGCAGATTTTAAATAAAACACAAACTATTGACAAAACTACGGTCGTTTCTTTTTATTTTGATAATATTGGTATAGTTTAGTTATGTAAAGAGCATAAAATAAGGCTCAAAAATCCGCCAGGAGTTCGGCGACACACCTTCTTCCGGTGGTCCAAATTTTCTATAACGCTGATGCAAAATTTAGGTTCTATGCCGTTAATGTAGCAAATTATCTTATGCTTAATTGCTCTTGAATTGTTGCTGGATTATCGACATACACCCTTTCTTTCGAATAACCCAAAAGAAATAAGTCCAACGGTGACAAACCACATGATCTTGGGAGCTTATTGATATCGCCACCACTTGAGATAACACGGCTATTGAATTTTTCGGCAAAAACCATTATTTTGATGACTGTGTAGTGGCATATGGTAGCGTCCTGTTAAAACCACTTATCGTCTACATCCATATCTTCCATTTCAAGCCATAAGAAGTTCGTTATCATCTCACTATAGCGAACACAATTCACAATAACTTCCTGACCGGGCTTATTCTGGAAAAATTACTGAACGATGATGCCACCAGCCCATAAACCGTTCTAAACAGTAACTCTTTGTGGATACATTGGATGCATCATTTGCCCAAATGCTGCAAATATGCTTATTGGCGAATGCACTTCGGTGAAGGTGTACGTCTTCACTAAAGATGGTATCTTGCCTTTATTCCGGCCATTGACGACACGGACGGAAATTATCAAGAGGCCTTAGTTCAAGTTTTTATGCATTATGTTCATCAACGATGAGCATGAGAAGTGTTATTTTTGGGCATGGTGAAGAGTTGAGGTGGACGGTTCTTCAGCTCAGTACTGCAAACAGCAACAACATTTTCTGCAGTACTAGCATGCAGTGGTGTTTTGATATCTCCTACAGATATGGTTTACTACAATTTTCAAAACGATTTTTTGGATTGTACGCACTTTTGGACGATTATATTGACCGAAAAAATCAGGAACGCCCATTTTCATAATGAGCCTGAATAACTTTAACAGCTTGCTCGATTGTGTAGCTTTCCATGGCTCAAATTGACACAGTCTAAAATTAAGAAATATCACATAAAATGCAGACAAAACTTGACATTTAGGTGTAGTTCACATTCAACATCGGTCTTAAAATATAACCACCTTTTTTTGCCATAGGTAAACAATTAATATATTTAAATAAATTTCAAAGAATTTAGAATTAGCAATTTGTCCACATTTTATTCCATCAAATTAAAGGAAAATGCTTACTTACCCGAAAGTGGATGTTGTGTACTTTATTCGCCTAGTATATGATAAATGTTTTTAAATCTATTATAATTATGCAACTAAAAGCAAGAATTTCAAAGTTTTCAGTCACAAATCATTTGACTTTTAAAAAATTCCAATCATTTTTGACATCAATCAATTCATTGCAATGATTTGAGTTATCTTACACGAATTTTGCATTCAACCATTTTTTACTTCAATTTATTAATTCAATAGATTGTAGTCATTTTTGATTTAATCAATTCATTCAAAAGATTGCCATCATTTTTATCTTCAGTCAATTGATTTCATTCATTTAATTCATTAAACATTCATTTTGAATTTCTTGAATTCTTTGGATTCTATGCATTTATTTGAAATCATTATATGTACGAATCAAATGATCAAATCAAAGCGTCAAGTCCTAATGATTTCAATCTTTCTAATGAAACCACATTGGTGCGCTGCTGAACTAGAAATACTCAGGAAAAGTTGTAGAAGGCTTTTCAATCGTGCAAAAAAGACTATACACCCCCAAGATTGGGACTCCTATAAGGAATCCCTCAAAAAGTATAAACAAGAATTGAGAATAGCCAAAAGATCCTCAATAGAAGAATCCTCGGAGGCATCAAGGATAAGAAAGATTATCTCGACAGATCCAACCATGCCTAGTTGTCTTAAAAACTCAGATGGTACATAGACTAACTTTTTCGAAGAAACGCTAAACCTGCTACTAGACACCCACTTCCCAGATAGCTCCAAATCCGTTAATACAACAAACCGTAATAGGTCGGGTATTAACTTAACTTTTCCTCGAGGTCTTGTTACAAAATAAAAATTGACATGGGCTCTGCATAGATTCGAACCTAATAAATCTCCAGGTCCAGATCAAATTGTACCAGCTGAGCTACATCATACCATCAATATAACTGTGCCCATCATTGAGATGATCTTCAAAAGTTGTCTAGATCTGGTCTATATACCTCAGCGATGGAGAGAAGTAAAGGTAGTTTTTATTCCCAAGGCAGCAAATGCCCGCATGTCATCCCAAAAGATCTAACACTTATTACCCTATCATCATTCAATCTCAAAACTCTGGAAGGATTGATTGATATCCATGTACGTTATAGCATTGATAAGAGACTATCGATGTCTCAGCATGCTTACTGCAAAGGGAAATCGGTAGAAACAGCCTTGCACACTCTGGTAAGAACTATTAAATACTCCCTAGAGCAAAAGGAGATACTATGGTAGCCTTCCTGGATATTGAGGGAGCTTTAAACAACGTTGACACATCCGCTATTACTTCTGCTATGACAACCCTAAACGTCGAATGCTCACTCTGTGAGTTTATTAATCTAATGCTAAAAAGCAGGATCATCAACTCTAAGAAAAGGTCTGTCGGTAGAGGCACTCCGCAAGGTGGTGTTCCGTCCCCTCTCCTGTAGAACATAGTGGTTAACGAACTACTAATATCCCTTGAGAGGGAATGCTACAGAGTGGTTGCATATGCCGATGATGTTGCTTGCGCCGTCACAGGGAAACATCCTAATACACTGAGAGTCCTTCTCCAAAATGCACTCAATATGCTCACTAGATGGGCTGATCGCTGTGGACTTAGTTTTAATCCTCAAAAAACAGACCTCGTCCTTTTCACACGGAAATACAAGATCCCAGTGAAATGAGTGAATGAAGCCAAATATCTTGGTCTTATATTGGACAAAAAATTAAGTTGGAAACCTAATATTCAGGAAAGAGTTAAAAAAGCTACAGAAGCTCTTTTCCTTTTCAAGAAAGCCATAGGAAGCAAATGGGATTTTTAACCTCGCATAACCTATTGGCTATACAAATCGGTCATCCGACCAATACTTATGTACGGGGTTGCAGTATGGTGAACTGCACTGGAGAAAGTCACATACTACGACAAACTCAGCAGAGTCCAACGCACTGCATGTCTCTGCATAAGCGAGCATTGAAAAATACACCCTCAGCAGTGTTAGACACTCTCCTTCATCTACAACCCTCGAAATTTTCAGCAAACAAGTGGCAGTGGGTACAGCTATAAGACTCAACGCCTCATCTTAATAGACCAACAACAATGTGGGGCACTCCATCATTTTGAACCTCTTTGGTTCTATACCAAAGTACATAGACTACACTATTCGAAAATCCTAATTTGGAAAAAACTTCCAGGTATCCATTCCATCCAAAGATAAATGGAAAGACAAAAAACTTGTGGATGAGAAAAGCATTCATTTTTATACAGATGGATCCAAGACAAATGAGGGATTTGGTAGTGGTGTGTACTCAGAAAAACTTAATCTAAGCATCTCATTCCGCCTCCCTAGTCATTGTAGCGTTTTCCAAGCGGAAATTTTAGCGATCAAAAGAAATTCTATACTGACAAAAAGAAAACGTGATATCAACTTCTGATATCCGCATCTTCTCTGTCAGTCAGGCTGCTATTAAATCTCTTGACAAAGTCTCAACAAAATCTCAAACGGCCCTCGATAGTCGATCGTCTCTTATGAAGATGGCGCAGCAATTTAACATTTACCTATGTTCGTGTTCCGAGCCACACGTGAAATTGTAATTTTAGATGAACTCGCTAAAAATGAAACCGCCTTGCCTATTTCACCTGAAAGGGAGGAGATAGGTATACCGATAACTAAAGGGTGATTTTTTTGAGGTTAGGATTTTCATGAATTAGTATTTGACAGATCACGCGGGATTTCAGACATGGTGTCAAAGATAAAGATGCTCAGTATGCTTTGACATTTCATCATGAATAGACTTACTAACGAGCAACGCTTGCAAATCATTGAATTTTATTACCAAAATCAGTGTTCGGTTCGAAATGTGTTTCGCGCTTTACGTCCGATTTATGGTCTACATAATCGACCAAGTGAGCAAACAATTAATGCGATTGTGACCAAGTTTCGCACTCAGTTTACTTTATTGGACATTAAACCAACCACACGAATGCGTACAGTGCGTACAGAAGAGAATATTGCGTCTGTTTCTGAGAGTGTTGCTGAAGACCGTGAAATGTCGATTCGTCGCCGTTCGCAGCAATTGGGTTTGTGTTATTCGACCACATGGAAGATTTTACGCAAAGATCTTGGTGTAAAACCGTATAAAATACAGCTCGTGCAAGAACTGAAGCCGAACCATCTGCCACAACGTCGAATTTTCAGTGAATGGGCAATAGAAAAGTTGGCAGAAAATCCGCTTTTTTATCGACAAATTTTGTTCAGCGATGAGGCTCATTTCTGGTTGAATGGCTACGTAAATAAGCAAAATTGCCGCATTTGGAGTGAAGAGCAACCAAGAACTGCCCATGCATCCCGAAAAATGCACTGTGTGGTGTGGTGTGGTTTGTACGCTGGTGGAATCATTGGACCGTATTTTTTCAAAGATGCTGTTGGACGCAACGTTACGGTGAATGGTGATCGCTATCGTTCAATGCTAACAAACCTTTTGTTGCCAAAAATGGAAGAACTGAACTTGGTTGACATGTGGTTTCAACAAGATGGCGCTACATGCCACACAGCTCGCGATTCTATGGCCATTTTGAGGGAAAATTCGGAGAACAATTCATCTCGAGGAATGGACCGGTAAGTTGACCACCAAGATCATGCG
Organism: Eupeodes corollae; assembly: GCF_945859685.1. NCBI lineage: Eukaryota > Metazoa > Arthropoda > Insecta > Diptera > Syrphidae > Eupeodes > Eupeodes corollae. The sequence continues at coordinate 62,340,807 of NC_079147.1, read as the reverse complement.
ATTTGACGCCTTTAGACTATTTTTTGTGGGGCTACGTCAAGTCTAAAGTCTACACAAATAAGCCAGCAACTATTCCAGCTTTGGAAGACAACATTTCCGAAGAAATTCGGGCTATTCCGGCCGAAATGCTCGAAAAACTTACCCAAAATTGGACTTTCCGAATGGACCACCTAAGACGCAGCCGCGGTCAACATTTAAATGAAATTATCTTCAAAACGTAAATGTTATGGACCAATCTAACGTTTCAAATAAAGAATCGATGAGATTTTGCAAATTTTATGCGTTTTTTTTTAAAAAAAAGTTCTCAAGCTCTTAAATAATCACCGTTTACATGTAAACTTATGAAACAGCTTTTGCGATATCAAACTCTAGTTGGCACAATTTACCAACATGCGCAGCCACAAAACTCATATGGCTTGAAAATTAAGAATGAAACAACAACAACTTGTGTGTGCTACCACCAAATTCATAGGCTGGAGTTATAGCTATTTCACGGGAACCAACCCGATCATCCGACTCCTTTAGTGGTACTTAATCGCTTTTTATGTTCAATTTAATTTTTGAAGAACTTTTGCCCGAGCTGGGCTTGAACAAGCGATCTAGCGTGTGAAAAGCTAGTGCACTACGCACTACGCCACCGCACCCACATGAAAGTTGGAAGCCAATTACAGGTTGGTAATTTACAGGTATGGCTTTCACTGTTGTTATCTCAAAGTGGACTTCATATTAGCTCCCTAATATGCGTCCTTACGGGACACTGTCTTATAGGCAGACACGCAATACGACTTGGTGTAGCCTTAAATGACTTCTGCAGGAGCTGTATGGACGAAGAAGAAGAGGAAACATTCTCTCACCTTCTCTGCACTTGCTCTGCTCTTTCACTAAGACGCAAACTTCTTTTGGGAGACCACGCTTTTGATAATCCCAGTAAACTAACTAAAGAGGATAAAAAGGATATCAAATATCTTCTTCGCTTTATTAAAAGCTTAAAATGGTTCGAATAATAAGAAGTTATTTTATTTTAATCTAACCTAAGCTAACCTAATGATTTTTGATTGCAACATTTCCAAATTGATGTCAAGCAGTGCAATCTTTTAGTTGAATTAAATAAAATATTTGCATTTACAAAAGCACTAAATTCTTTTAAAAGCTTGTCTTCGCAATTTTGCTTACTACTCAACTTTTTCACAAGATACACTATCCATTTAAAACTAATATTCCAAAGATTCAAAATCCAGGAAATCAAAATCCCCAAAAACCTAAAATCCCGAAAGTAAAACTAACTACTTTTGGGTATGATTGATGGATGCTTTTGTTTTCAAATAAGACTTTTACAAAAAATTAAATAAGCAATTAAGGTCCTGAAAGATAGAAACTTTTCTAAAAATTAGGTTTTCAAATTTATTTATATTGAGACCCAAAATAGACACCGTGTGAATTTTCGCTTTTCTAATTCAGATTTCCGATCAGTACTTCAACATACTCAATCTTGAAAATGACTTAAAAATATTATGAATTCAAACCTACTACAATCACCAAAGTTCCCCAATTGGATGTTTTTTAAATTGTTTTTCCAATCAAGTTGTTTGTCGGTTAATTGATGCAACAATTTCCATGCTGTGCCCTTGATATGAAAACTACTGTCTTACTTTCTGGAACGGAAACCATTTATTTTAATTTAATAGCTTATATGTTACTGATGCATTTTACCGATTAAGGTCTTCACTATAAAGGTCAAATCCAAATTGTTTTTAGTCTTTTTTATAATTCTCTCCATTGTCTTCAAATACATAACCTTAACGGGCCATTATTCAGCTAAATGAACTTAAATATCTATTTAAATGAATTTCTTGATTCGAGAACACACCACACGCACGCATCTCGACACACCGAGAATTGTTCGAAGCTCGTACCTAATTGTTAATCTCCTAAAGTCGTTATCCAAATCCAAGCGCTAAGAGTTGATAAACTATCAGTGAAATGGAAATCTCCTATCATGACATCTCTTTGTTTCAAACTATAAAACTGTGATCCAAATAAATCCGTAATTGGCCATAAAATGGGATTTCTTTTCTACCGCTTTTTTTGTAGGTATGAATAAATCGATTTTATTTTGTTTTCTTCGAAATAAATAAAGATTTCCCGGCAGCTCAGTGGGCTGCCGCCGCGGCCGTCGCCGTTCGATATGGTGATGGTACCGTTTGAGTGCGGGATAGAATAAATTATAATATATCTTTTGTTCTATACTTCACTGCACATTTTCGAAAAGCTATAAGAATACAAAATAGAAACAAAGTATCTTAAAATTATTTCGAGTCTGATGATGAGTAGCGGTGCATATAATTAATGTTTGTTGCACGATCACGCTTCTTATATCAATCACATGCATTGAATTAATTGACAGAGTTCTATAGGATTCACTTTATACCTTCTTTGTCTTTCTCAATACGGCTTTTCTTTTGTGTTTTTTTGATTTGAATACCGACCGTTCGTTCCGATCCATTTAAAATGCATCTAAAGGGTGTTTCTTTAAGGTGTGGTATATGGAAAAAGATCTTCTGAATGCCGCCGCCGATTGCGTTGGCGACTCTTAGTGACGTCGAACCGTATTTTTACCTTGCATCTAGGTCATATAAAGTCCCTCCCTAAGTCCATCTCATTGATAAGTCTATCAAAAGTATCTAAATACTGGAACTGGAGTATTTTGTTACATCATTTTATTTGTAAATGTTTTCTCATTAAATCAAAAGCCCCATTATACAACATAATGATGGTTTTTGTTGCAAAAATAAATATGTAATCTAAAAATAACAAAGTGTCCTCATAAAATATTCATCTGCTTCATCAGTTTGTTGTTACAACAGCACATAATCTGGTGTTTTCCTTTCTCCATCAGAAAAGATGTCCTCGTTTGTTTTTTTTTGTATACAAAGATTTTGTCATTTTCTAAGATGACAACGCCCAGAACCAGAGCCCAGATGTATCAACCATCTTCAGAACATGTTTTCCTCCATATTGTCGTCATTGTCGTTGTCGTCATCGGCATCAGCATCGTCTTCATCGTGAAAGTCGTCGTCCTTGAATGTCAAAACTATACAACAATTAATCTTAAATTAATCCAACAAGAAAACTTCAAAATAAAAGTCCACTCTTCTTCTACTTCTTTCTTGACACCACACCGCATCGAAGGAACCACATCGCCCTACAATTATATATTACCGCACATCTTCATTTTATACCTTACCGCAAAATATCTGCAAGTTTAGAAGAAGAGAGACTAAAAAGAGTTAAATTGAATTTCTAATGACAGGACACAAAAAAAGGATATGAAAACTTTTGACTTCATTTTGAGTTTTCAATTTTCCGCTTCCGTGACTGCGTATTCTGATTTGCAAGCGAAAATGGGCGAACTCAAAAGCATGCAGTTTTCTACATTCGAAACAGTGGGGCATAATCGATTTGAAAAACCGACAATTCATGTGAAACATCATCAAATTCTGACATTTTTAAATACTCTCGAAAGATTTAGATACTGTCATATGGTCACTGATATGGAACTCCCTTACGTTTTCCAATCGGACAGTTGAAACATTTTTTACTTTCTTATGGACACAATATTTTATTTCTGACTATTTTAAATAAAAAATACACATCTATTAGCTGTCAACTGTCAAAACTTCTGTCACTTGAAATATTGAATCAAACTTAATAAAATTTATCTCACTTCACATACAATTTGATAACACCTTTAGGAAGACAAAAATTAAACAACGTTATGTTTTATTAAATGTCACTTAGAAAAAAAAACTGGAAACTAAATATTAAAGTACGGGTTAAGAAGGCCTATGTTGTCTTCTACGCCTGCAGCAAAACTTTCGGCAAAAAGTGGGGACTTCAGTCGAAGATGATTTTATGGACTAACACAGCCGTAGTACGTCCAATCTTAACATATGGGTCGATTGTGTGGTGGGCTGCTCTTAGCAAAGCCTATAATATTGATAAGATAAAGAAGGTTCAGAGAACAGCTTGCGTGGGCACCACAGGGGCCATGCGTACTTGCCTAACGGACGAATTAAACGTTATTTTGGATCTTCTACCAATCGACCTTTTTATTAAATACATAGTTTCCTGCAGCGCTTTTAGGCTGAAGGAATCAAACAGCTTGTTGTCAAAACCTTATGGTCACAGCAACACAACGAAATGGATTCCCTTAGATATTAACTCGATAGACACCGAGTCCTACTTTGAGCCTTAGTAACGGTTTTAAGGTTATTTTCCCATCGAGAGAAGATTGGGAGGATGACATCGTGTCGATAGGTTTCGACACAACCATCTTTACTGACGGCTCAAAGATGGAGTGCGGAGTTGGTTCTGGGATCTTTTCTGAGTCCCTAAATGTAGCTAAATCCTTTAGGCTTCTTGACTTTGCTAGCGTTTTTCAGGCTGAACTGCTGGCAATAAGGGAGGCATGTAAGACACTTAAACAAAGCCCAAACCAGAACCGAAATGCGGCTATCTTAACAGACAGTCAGGCAGCTGTCAAAGCCATTAAATCGGCCGCATCCTCATCTTAATTGTTCCAGCAATGTCGCGATGAGCTTGCAAGCCTAAATATTATCCTCGGTGTCACCCTGATCTGGGTTCCGGGCCATAGTGGTATCGTGGGAAATGAACGGGCTGACAAGCTAACCAGGCAAGGATCGGCCCTTCATAGCTCACTTGCGGAAATGGTTAACATTCCTCTTGGCGCTATGAAGGCTAAAATCTTTTCTATCTACAAAACTGATTCAAACCGAAGGTGGAGCAATCTACCTATAAGCCTTAAGGAGTTCATGCGGAGAAGTTGGGTATCTCCTACAACACCTTTGGCCACAGTTGTAGTGACCAAAGAGAAAGTGAAACGATAATCCATTTCCTCTGCAAATGTCCTGTTTTGGCAAACACTAGAATGAAATACTTTGGAAAAGCATTCTTTCACGAACTTGATGAGCTACATGAGACAAAGATTAGAGACCTAATCTTTTTTCTTAATGCGACAAAATGGCTCTAACATAATCGCTGTAAAGCTTCTCTATAAATCTTTCCCTTTCTATCACAGGTCAAACGAGTTTTTGGTATCAAAACGGCCGGTGGCGCACTACTGCGCTAATTGGATCTCAGGTTAGGTTGCCTTGAGATCGCCATTTCTACTTACCTAGAAAATTTTGTTCAATAAACATAAACAAATCGTAAGAAAAACAACTTTTATATGTCAGAATCGAACAGATTTTGCAAGGAGAAGCTGTCATTTCACCTCTTAAATAAAAAAAAGACAAAATTCATGTCAAGTTTTAAATTGTGTGTCTTAGAAAATAATATTACCAATGTAAAAATACAACTTTAATCACCAAACGTCATTTTAAATTTGATGAACATGTCAAAATGTGTGACAAATGTCAAACTTCCTATTTCTTGAAAGAGTTTTGCCAATTAAAAAAATAATTGAGTTGAGTTGAATTGCAAATAGAGTTTACAATTAACAGCCTTTTTGGGCTGAGACTGGTTGGTTTCCATGCGCTCTACGTGACCCAGCCATCTCAGTCGTTGGACTGTTACCCTTCTGCCTAAGTCTACTTCGCTGTACAGCCTTTACAGCTTGTTGTTCCATCTTCTACTCCACCCCTTCTTTGCCTACGTGACGGTACATTATGCGAAAAAAGCCCATGCTTCTGCACCGTGTAACAAGACGGGGATGATGAAGGTCTTATAGCCCAAAGAAACAGAGGTTAGCATGGGTAATTCTTCGTTTGATCCCAGCGCTGGTGTTGTTTTCTGCTTTTATAACGGAGATAGGGTAGAAAAAGCCCTTAACTACCTCAAAATTACGTCTGTCGATGATGGTGGACGTTTTGTCAGAGACGTCGGTGTTTAAGGCTAGAATTTGGAATGAAAGTGATTCTAGTGTTGAAGTGGAAGCTCTGCACCATCACTTTGTCTAAAGCTTTTTTGACATCGAAAGCTTCTGTTAAGTTGTTTCTAACCTTTATGGAGCAGAGCGAATTCTTCATGGTCATCCTGCACAAACTGACGAGTTTTGTAGAGATACCAAAGTTAGACATGGCTCCATACAGCTCGTCGCTGTAGATTCTGTCATATGCCTTGACATCAATGAAGAGATGGAGGGTGTCGATTTGATGGTCTTGGTTTTTTTCCAGGATCTATTGTAATGTGAATATTTGATCGACTGTGTACTTCAATGGTCTAAAACGGTTCTTGACGATGGCCTTTAGACGTTTATATATTACGGCAGAGAATATTTTGTGAGCGATGTGAAGTAGACTGACGCCTCTATTTTTGATGCAGCTTAGAGGGTCTCCTTTTTCAGTATCGTGAAAAAAATACCAGATTCCATTTATCGGGCTTGCTTAATTATAACCATATTTTACAGATAAGTTGGTGCGTACTCCTAACAAAATTATCTCCAGCTGCTTTGAAGAGCTCGCCGTTCAAGCCAACTGCTCTAGCGGCTTTGTTAGACTTCAGCCTAAATTTAGCAATATTAACTTGGTCTACGTCGGTAAGACGAGTTTTTTGGCTTTTGTCGTCTATATTGCCTGACTTCATAGTGACATTATTTAATCTTTGACATGTTTAAATGAAAAATACAACTACTTGTCCGTCACTTGTCAAATTTTTTCTCATTCAAATCAAATCATTAAAACTATTTGCTTTTTGAATCGAACCTTACATAACTAATTTTAAGAATTACCATGACCAACTGGCATTAATTAGTCTCTTAAGGTCTGACAATATTATTAGAACTTTTACTCAAAAAATTCGCTCCAAATTTAAACTACCTGTAAAACTGTCACTTATAAAATTATTTTTAATAATATAAAAAATAAATTTCCTTAAAAAATAAAACTTTAAGTCAAATTCTAAAAAAACTTGAAAAGCTGACAGTTCACCTGTTAAATAAAAAAACACAAAAATCATATGTCAAACTTTAAATATTGTATCTAACAATTGAAAAACCACAACTTTATTCAAATCTTAAAGACGTACGAGTTATGCCACTGAAATTGTAATGAACTCTTTAAAATGTCTTTCAAATGTCAAACTCTCTGTAATCTGAAAATAGAGTTTTACGTACACGGAAACCAATATGTTCAACAGGTTTTTAATTCCATTAGGCAGTAAAAAATATCTATCTGTCAACTGTTTCTGTTACAAAATCTATAATTCGACAAATATGAACTGTAAAATCCTCATTTTGAAGGATATTTTAAGTCAAGTTTTATTTAAATATTAGAGAACAAACTTTCAAAAATCACCTTTTATATGTCAAAACTGACAAGCTATTGTTTACTATGAACGGAAATCAATTTATATTTTTTAATTAGAAATCTCCTGAAAGGATTTCAAAATTGTGATTTTTTGTTTCATTTTTAATAATTCTGCCAATTAACAAAAAACCCAAAACGAACCTCACATTTAACTTTTTTTGAAGAGACAAATTCTGATGTCTTATTCTTATCATTTTATCTCACTCTCACTTGATGATTTTAAAAAGAATACAAATTTGGTAAAAAAGGAGTAAGAAAGAGATAATATGATAAAACGTCAAAAAAGTTGCCTTATAAAAGGTCAATTAAAGTACCGTGTTCTAAGTGAAACTATAAATGAGTTTCACAGAGATACGCTCTTTCAATTCTGTCTTACAATAAAAACCTTGTGAAATATAATTTGTCTGTAAAAAACAATATTTAAAAAGTTTAACTAAAATAAATTAAAATCATTTGTTTATAAAAACAGGATTGGAAACTAAGACATAATTGTCACACTTAAATTTGAGTGTTCCATTAATTTAAATGCTTTTTAAAAAAAAAAAGAAGTGTCAACATAGAACAAAACTGATTTACTTTGAGCATGATTTATTTGCTCAGTAAAACAAGTTAAGTAATGAACTGTCAAATCTTCCATCACGAGAAATTGTGTTGTCAAAAAAAAAAACTTTACACAAACAAATGTCAAAATTTAAAAAAATATACAGCTATTACAGCTGTCACCTTCAATTTGTAGAAACCAGTATGTCGAACATCAATCTTCAAGTGGAAAATATTTGTCATCTAATCATAAAACAAATTTTGCTTTCATTTTTATTTCTAGCACTGATTCACTATTGTTTTGCAAATTCTGTTGCTTTTTTGTTAAAGAAGGTGTTCTGTTGTCCCCACTGTACGTAATGTCACGTCATTGGCAGTAGTTTACTTCATTACGTAACTGTCATGTAATTTGAATTTATTCTATAATAAAAAGTAAAAAAGATCATCTGCAACCAAATTGACACTTCTTGTATAGAATTTGAAGACGAAAAAAAGTAAAAATCTCAAGAATTAAATTCAATGTAGACACAGTTCTTTAATTCATTATTCCATAAAACGTATAGATACCATCACCGCATCGAGAATTCCTCGGTTGCCACTTCAATTCCAATTCCAACTCCAACCATCATCATCTCAGGGATCAGATTGTGGTCAGTGAATAAATTTATTCATAGCTGTCTATCAATTTTTGTTTTTATTTAAAAATGTTTTTCTCTTTTTTTCCATCTTTATCTTCATTTAAAACCTTTTAAGCATTAAAAATATCCAGATTCATCGATTGAGTTATGTGTCTCGTTAGATATTCCAGGAAAATGTTAAACAAAAGGGTTCGAATTTAAAAATATCGAAGGAGGAAAAATTGAAGTTAAATGAAACTTTTAAATCATAAGTGTTGAGTTGATAAGATAAAATATTTCAACCAACACAAAATGCATCCATTTGAAAATTAGATAGGTTTGCCTTAGTAAAATTTTAGAAGAAAAAAAAGATGAAATCAGTTTTATAGAGAAGCCATCGTTTTAGACAAAAGGATAACCAATTAATTTGTTGGATGGGAAAAAAGATATGAGGGTAAATTTGTAACCTTTTTATTCCTATATGATCGTAAGGTAGGGATTGAAAATTAATTTATTGTGAGTATCATAGAGATTTTAAGAATAATGACATGCTGGTGATTTGAAGAACTACATTGATTTTAAATGCAATCCGTGCATTTTAAGATTAAACTATATTTTGTTTAGGTATAAAATAAAAAAATCTTTATTGAAACCTTTTAGTTTTGTCTGATAAGAGTGTTTAAGACATGACTGCCGTTGGGGCGATGGCTTTGAATAAAAAATAAAATCTAGAAAACAATCGGACGTACTTGCTGGTGTATTATCAAAGCAAATTATAATTTCAAATTTGTTGCTGCATTAGAAGTTTCGACAGTTGTGAATGTCAAAATATGTGTACCTCTCTTTCAGTCAGCTTTTGAATTTGATCATATAAATCTTTCAATTCCAGGACAACGCTTCCAAATAGTAGAAATTTACTTTCGCAGAAAAAATTGTTTTTGAAGTTCATAGACTACTTTGGCATTTTACAGTGACTAAGCTCATTTCAAAACAACTGTTTTAACTAATTTCTGGTCAAATAAGAAAAATTCTAGTATTTGGAGCAAATCACCATTCCATCCATTAAATTTGACTGTTTTGTGTGGTTTACAGGCTGGATGGCCGCATGATCGGTCCTTTTTTTACTCGAAATGAAAAATAAGCTGCTGTAACGATGAAATGTTTCTAAAACTTCGCCAAGTAAATATCGTCACAGTCCAACAGACTGAATAACTTGCTGTATACCGAACTTAGCTATCAATTTATTGCAGAATAATTTTTACAAATTTATTTCCATAAGTAATCCTACCTCCTCGTTCTTGCAACTTAACACCTCGATTTCTTTTTAGGTCGATGTTTATATATTTATTGTTGTAGTACTGGAAGCCATTATTCAACCCAAAATGTACGCTATATTGCTTGATTTATTGAAAAATGTAGTTAAAGATTGACATGATCGAGTGAACCGCAGTTCTTATTGCTTTAACACATAGTGAGTTGTTCAAAAAGTTTAAAATTTAGAAAACAATATTTTAGCTTGGTTTTTCCGTTTTTAATATTTTACTAAATATTGCGCCATATTGTATTAAATAATACTTCTCGAAATTTCTTCAATAATTCTATAGAATTTTAGAAATCTTAGCGTAGAAAATATGGAAACAAATATTGTTAATAATACACGTTTCGATTTTTCTGAAGGGATTGTGTTTTTAACTTTCCATAGGAAGTTATTTTTATTTGTCTAATTGAAAATGTTGGAATATCTCGAAGTTTCAATAAAAAATCTTAATCACAAGTTACTCGAGAGATATCAACTTTTTTTAGACCTCATTAATCATCATGAATTCCGTCGTAATCAGAAAGTTTTACAAATCTCGAAAAACTGTATCATGAAATTCGTTCGTAGTGGAAAATCTCATACAATTTTGCATTCCGAACGGATTTCATGATACAGTTTTTCGGGATTCGTAAAAATTTCCGATTACGATGGAATTCATGATAGGGCTGAATATGATAGGTAGGTAAATATGGGTGTCACAAGCAGCTCTTGCTGTGAAAGTCAATTAGCTCTAAAAATTACCGTAAATAAAACTTGAAAATCATAAAATAAAAGATAAAATTATGTCGAACTTATTTTGACAAAATCAGCTTAACTAGGAGCCTTTTTGTCGCCTTCAGAAAGGAAATCAGGTCTTTGATTTTCATCTCGGAAAGTTCATCAAGATCTTTAAGACCTACTAAAGCTTAATATTCTATTGGTGTAACGGACCAGGGCAGGATATTTATAAGGAAAGTAAATCACAGTTTCCCTTTTATGTTGGCTTCCGCAGCTACGGCAGCTTTGCTGCTTAACATGATTTTTGTTGCCTAATCAACAAGGTTGATGATGAGGCTGGATATTTCATACCGAAATTGTTGGGCCAGCATAGAGTAGATTGTAGCAAGTGATAGCCATAATAGCCACCTGGCTATCAACGCAGACAGCCGTGTTTCTATTTTGGTTTAAGTTTGATTCGAGTATTTACATGCTTCTCTGATTGCTAGTAATTCCTTACTTACTTAAGGTGGCGCTACAGTCCAGGGCGTACATGCACCTCAACCAACATGCGTCCGGACAGCTCGGTCCCCAGCTAGCTGTTTCTGAGGTTCTGTTCCATCTTCGTGAGCCATCTGAGACACGGTCTTCCTCTACTTCACCGTCCCTTCGGATTGGCTTCGAATACCCAACCGTTATAGTTCTATAGCATGGTCTAGCCCTCATTGAGCACTAATATTATCGGCCCATCCAATTAGTTGGATTGTGCCTCTAGTGTTGACGGTTGAGTTTTGTACAATTCTTTCCAGATCGATTTTGACATATGCGAGAAATCGAGAATTGGAGAATTTTTCAATTCCTCGCAAGAGGCAGTACCCGTGAAAAAACTTTTAGTTGGCATAAAGGGATCGAACCCAAGACCTCTCGCATGACAGTCCAACGCTATAACCTTCGTGCCACGGGTACTACCTTCAAAAATATAAATGCCATTTTATTAATTCAAAAAAAAAGCCTTGATATATAATTTTTTTTTCGAAAATCGTTGGAGCCGTTTTTAAATTAATTTGTTTGTATATACACATTTAAAGAATGTAGTTTTATAGAGCTTTTTAATATACATTTTACATTTAGTTTTCGTAAGAAAATATTAGCTCGTTTTTGAGATATAAAATTTTGAAAAAAGTAAAATTTGGCATTTTTGACCATCAAATAGTAAGACAGAAAGAGAAACTTATTGAAATCGATTAATTTGTTTTTGAGAAAATTTAAAAGCAAATTTTTAAAAAAATTTTAGAAAAAGTTTATGAAAAATCTATTGGGTTGTATTTGAGATAATCGAAAGAATATTGGGAGGATGACATCGTGTCGATAGATTTCGACACAACCATCTTTACTGACGGCTCAAAAATGGAGTGCGGAGTTGGTTCTGGGATCTTTTCTGAGTCCCTAAATGTAGCTAAATCCTTTAGGCTTCCTGACTTTGCTAGCGTTTTTCAGGCTAAACTGCTGGCAATAAGGGAGGCATGTAAGGCACTTAAAAAAAACCCAAACCAAAACCAAATGTGGCTATCTTTACAGACAGTCAGGCAGCTGTCAAAGCCATTAACTCGGCCATATCCTCATCTAAATTGGTCAAGCAATGTCGCGATGAGCTTGTGAACCTGAATATTAACCTCGGTGTCACCCTGATCTGGGTTCCGGGCCATAGTGGTATCGTGAGAAATGAACGGGCTGACGAGCTAGCCAGGCAAGGATCGGCCCTTCATAGCTCACTTGCGGAAATGGTTAACATTTCTCTTGGCGGTATGAAGGCTAAAATCTTTTCTATCTACAAAACTGAATCAAACCGAAGGTGGAGCAATTTATCTATATAGGCCTATAGAAGTTCATGCGGAGAAGTTGGGTATCTCCTTCAACACCTTTTGCCATAGTTGCAGTGACCAAAGAGAAAGTGAAACGATAATCCATTTCCTCTGCAAATGTCCTGCTTTGGCAAAGACTAGAATTAAATAATTTGGAAAAGCATTCTTTCAAGAACTTGATGAGCTATCTGAGACAAAGATTAGAGACCTAATCTTTTTTCTCAATGCGACAAAATGGCTCTAACATAATCGCTATGAAGCTTCTCTATCAATCTATCCCTTTCAATCAAAAGTCAAACAAGTTTTTGGTATCAAAACGGCGCACTACAGCGCTAATTGGATCTCCGGCTAGGTTGCCTAGAGATCGCCATATCAACCTACCTACCATTTGAGATCATTAAATTTTTTTAGATTTAATTTAATTATTTTGTAATGTTAACTTATAAAATAAATACGCCAACGAAATTATCCAGTATCTTTTCAACAGTATTTCAATTTTATAGTCTTATTTAAAATTTTTAAGACATTAGTTATAATATGTTGCTATTTTTGAAATATTAATTATAAAATTATCCAAATTCATAATGTCAGCTATCAATTTTCTCTTTTTAAGGGTTGTCAACCCTTGACTTCTCTCAGTTCAATTGCAAATCTTGCGTTTATTATATTTTATTATTTTATATTTTATCTTATAAAATAAAATCGATGAAGAGCCACTTAACCAAGTACCTACTATGGGCCATATGTTTTCTTTTTGTAAGAATAGTTAAAACAAAAACGTCAAGTCATCACTTGATCCTTATGCAAATCAATATTATAGATTTCTTGTTTCTTTGTTGCCTATATATGCAATGCATAGGTAAGGTAGTTAAAGGTCATGGTCATGGCCATAATTTGCACTTCGTGTAGACGTATGAAACAACAAAAATTCTCTTTTTTGCTTGTTAATTAATATTATTCTTTTTATTTATTTATTTTGTTTGCTTTGTATGAAGTCATAAGTGTACCTATTTGCCACTATACCTATGTACTTGTATGTAAGCTTAGTTGAATATGACATAATTATTCGAAGCGAAACAAACAAAGAATATGAAGAAAATTATATCAAGAAAATAGAATTGAAAATTACGTTTCCGTGCTTCAGAATTTAAGAGCAGTACTGTAAGCAAAATTTAAACTTAACAATTTTAGAAAACTGCCGGTTTGATATAATTCTGAAGAGAATTTAAATGTTATGCGTATAATTGTTCTTGGAAGTTCGTTCAAAAAATAATCATAAAAAAGAAGCACCGATTCAAACAAAATTAATTGGGTAATGGGTACTTTCGCGAGTTTTATTAATTTTCGAAAACATTTGTGAAATTAAAACTCGATGAAGCGAATTTGTCTTTATTTTTTATGGTATGATTTTATACTTTTGTACCCATGGCAATCAAAGTTCTATAAGTTCCTTTACAATTATGTGTACCTCAAGTAAAGCGAAATCAAAGCCTTTATAAGGCGTTTTATAATTTAAGTTTTTAAGTGCTACTACGAGTACTACTTTGAAAAGTAGGTTCCTTTTTTTAGTACTCAAAAAAAAACAATAATTCGTTTATTTTTTCAAGTCTTATATGAGGTGTAAATTAGACAAAGGTTGTACATCATTTGAATGATTTTTAACTTTCAATAGGAAGTTATCGTAATCCGTCCGATTTATCAAATTGAAAATTTTGACATTTATCGACGTTTCAAGGTCCCTAGAGTCGAAATAAAAGATTTTGAGAGAGATGTATGTGGGTGCGTGTGTACGTACGTTCGTACGCCCGTACGTCTGTACGTTCGCGACGGTTTCTTCGTAGGTTATAGCTCAAGAACCTGTAGAGATATCGACCTCAAATAAATTTTCTTATACAGATAATAATGCAGTAAGATAGAGAAAAAACTCTCAAAAAAATTGAGTGGGTGGTTTTTTACCATAGCAAAAAAAAAGTGAACATTTTGGTTAACCCTAAATATCTCACGAACCAATAACGACTTGAATCAAATTATATATTGCACCGTGATACTAAATAATTATATTTTTGGGAAAAAAATTCCAATTAAAGTCAGCTTGACAAATGACAGCTGGTAAAATTTTGAAAAAAATCGAATTGAAAGTTGTTTTATACAAAATAAAAACCTAAACAAAATATTACTCAAAGTTGGTAAAAATTGATTTTCGAAGCAAATATCAAATCAATCAAATATCTTGTAAAGAACTTGAGATTATGTATTCTTACTAATTGTATGTTATAGGAAATATTGTTTTCAACATTCATTTATATTGTTAGACAAATCGAATTGACAGTTTTCTTGCAAAATAAATGAAAACCTTTAAAAAAACACAATACTAAGAGTTGGTAAAAATTGATTTTCGACTCAAATTTCTTTTGAAAAATGTGAGATATTGACTTCAAATTAATTTCATTGATAATACAAATTTTTAAGAAATGCTACTAAAATTGGTAAAAATTGGGTTTCGACTGAAAATCTCGTTAACAAAAATAGATTTCGAAATCGAACTATTTCATTATATGCAAAATATTTTGTTGGCAATTTTAAAATTTTTAAGAATAATTCATCTGACAACTTTTTTTATTGACCACGGAAACATAGAAACTCTTAAGCAAGACAAATCGATAAACAGGATGGGAAGTTATCAGTGTGGGTTGCATCCCAGCCTCTTTTTTAAAATTGTATTGTTTCTGGTATTGTTTAAATATAAAAGCTTTTTCAAATTAACAGTATTTCTTAGAAGCTGCTCATATCTGTTACCATCGCAAATAATATTTATTTATTTTTGTATCCTAAAGTGAAGTTGTGTTAGAAATAATGTTTGCCAATAAATATAAACATTTTCTTGAAGTCTTAGGTCACCCAAGAATTAATAAATTGTGCCCTAGGATCTCAAAAATGTTGTGCCAAAAGATTATGGCTGCCAAAAACCTTTTAGTACTGGTTTTTTAAATGTTCGCATTAAAGTTATTGCAAAATTATTGATATTTTTGTACTATTCAAAAATTCAAACATGTTTATTCCAAAACTGTATTTTATAAGTTCGTCGGAAACATAACTCAGACAATTTTCAACCGATTAACGTGAAATTTTTAATATTTCTTTAAAATAACGTGCACCTTTTTCAACATTGCATAGTTTCTTGGTTATTGAAAATTATGTGACGATTTTGTCAAATTTTTCACTTGGAATTGTACCAATTGGTCAAATAATAATATATCGTGAAAATTATTCGTACTTTTCTTACAAGAACTATTAGCCCGGCAGTAGAGCCTTTAAAAAAACACTTAATTACAAAATCGCTGCACATTCGTTATTTGGAAATTAATTAATTAAGAAAAACTGAATCGCACAGTAATATTCTTCATGAAAAAAGTAAAGATTCTGTGATTCGACCTACACTGATAACTGTCGATATATTTTAAAGACTTACAAAATATAAATAATAAAGATTTTGTGTTAGATAAAAAAAAAGTTCTAAATCAATATCTTTCTTTCTTCTTTAAAAACTTAAGTCAAAAATATTGTTTTATCAGTTAAAAGAACATTTTGCGTATGATAAAATAAGTTTGACATAAAATATAAAATATAAAAAGCAGTCAATTATATTTTTTATTTTAAATTATACCAAACGTTAAAAAACAATGTGTTTCATAAGATAAAATTAGTTTGAAGCAAATATCCTTTCTTGTTGCAAAGATATTCGAGTTCAAAATCAATTTTTACCAACCAAGGTTTTAATCTTAATATATAAATTAAATTAAGTATCACGTTGTTTCTCCGCGATAGATTCCTAACCTACTTAAACGATTTTAATCAAATTGCGATATGTCAAACTTCCAAAAGTTTCATATAAACTACATTTTAATAGTACAACCACCACATGTTGCAAAAGCTAAAGTATAGGTTAAATTTTTTTTGTAGTAAACAAAATACAGTGAGTTCTGCTGTTTAATTTTTTGGTGTTGGCAATTTTCCTAACTAGTTACTGCGGTATATGTTTGGTTATCAAAAAAATCACCGGAAATATTGTCGAAGCAACCATTTTAACTGGAAAGTTTAAAGGAAAATTGGTCCTGTTGCCACGTATTTCAATGATAACTTCAGATTCTACTTCTACTTCGTTTAGCTTTGTCATGTCTATAAATAAGTCTGTGGGCCAAAAAATTATCATTTATGGTTTTGATTTTTAAACCCTATGTTTTTCTCGTGTTTTTCATGTTCACGTGTAGGAAAATCGTCGAACCTATTTGTGTTAACGAAAGACAGATTAACCAAAAATATTCTGAAAATTAAAAGTATTTATAATTCAAAATGATAAATATTATTGTAAGAAAATATTAAACTATCCGCCCTACCTACCTCATTTATAAGTTTAAATGTCACATCTTATTTAGAAAAAACCTAGTAATATACTCATTTGTTAAAAACTTGAATAAAAAATATATAACATTTTAAATTTAATTATTTGTATTGATTTTTACTTACATCAACTGTATTCAAATATTGATAAATTTTGTTTAGTCTTTCCCTTTCAAATCCCAAACAAGGAAAATGTAATACCAGCTTCAAAGTTTCCTTCTTTCATTTTAATAACGGGTATCGATAGTAGAAAATCATAAATGAAGGTTGCCATGTCTGATGTTCTTCTACCGTTCGCCTTAAATAGCCTACAATAATTTAATATGACGAAGACGTCATAGCAACACGTGGCCGGGTCAGCTAGTTTCTAATACAAAAAAAATGTTTTCAAGACGTTATTCATACAATTTTTTTGAGGTAATATCATTTTATGTTTGCTAAATATTCAAATGTTTTTTTCAGATTTTCGATATATAAAAAAATAAAAAACGACACATATTAACCATAATTGTAATTTAATCGATTTGAAAAGTTAATTAAACACTTTTCTTAAATATATTTGATGATAACTCTTACGGGGCACGCTGCATAATTACATAGCTTGAGTTCAAAAACGAATATAGTTATGCCAAATTTCGGGTAAAACATCAAATGTTAAATTAAATAATTGCTTTAGATAATTTGTGTTCTCACACAAAAAGTATTTTATCTAATCAAATAACTATTAAATTAAACAAAATTAAAATTCACAAATAACAACACATTTTTCTAGACATAGTACATACATCAATTTATGAACTTTTGGCCTTGCCACCAGTATTCATTCAAGAGGTTCCCTCTTTGCATGAGAAAAAAGGTCAAAAAGAAAATAAAAATCACAGAAAACCATTTTACCTACCTCATACCCAACCTAGGCTATAATTGAAAAGCCAGAAACCAAACAACCCATCAACTATGCTCGTACGTACCGTACATGCATTAAACAAAACCCAACCGCACAGAAACCAAAAACTCTTGAATTAATTAATTACTAACAAACAAACGAAGAATTTGTTTAGCAAAATATAGTGTTGTTTTTTTTTTTAATATAACTCGTATAATGTATATTCGTAAAATGCGGCGTTGAAAGATACGTATCCATACGCACAAAATCCCAGATGCACTCCTCTCGAAAACTGAAACAACCTCAAGCTCGAAATGTTTATTTTTGTAACAAGGATTTGCAAAATTTCTTATCCCACCGATGATGCACTCGTTTTATTAGGCACTCGTCTTTATAAAATACACTCTGCATCAAGCGATTAGTGCTTTTGGTAAAAATTGATTTATTTCACATTTTATAGCAAATCAATAATTTGCAACGATTTTTTTACTGACTATTTTATGGTGTTTTAGAATTCAAGGTGTCTACATGAATGAAGGGATCTCAAAGCATTTTAAATTGATCCCGCTTAAGAAGTTTTACTTTTTGGGCTTTATTTGACTTATTCGATATGAATTTCCAAATGTTTCAATAAAAACAAAATCAATTTGAAATCCAATCCAGCGTTACTGAATGTATGCGGAAAGACTCTTTTCTTATAACACAAGTAGCTCACTACTTTAATGCTTGGATTCACCTGAAAGGCAAATGTATCTGAGATGCGGTTGTAAACCGAGTAAGAAAAAGATGGAAGCGAACGCAAACCGAAAATCCCCTGGTTAACGTGTGCCAAAAAGATTCAAAAATATTAAAAGACAAAAAAAGATACATTTTCTGCGACAGCCGGGAAGATTTTGTTCTGCAAATAGATGAACGCTAAGAACTCATGACCTATTCGTTCCGAATGGCAGCTTCAATTGATTTCACCATTTCAAACCCTTTATCCTCCAATTTTCTTCAATAAGTTCGTTCTTAGAAATGAAATAAGGGAGGCGAGCGCACAAAATGGCACCTTTTCTTTTTTATTTCTTTTGGTGTATTCCAGCAACACTTCTTTTGACGTAAATTTGTGCCCAGAAAAAGTACCTCGTTCGGGTGAAAATTTCAGAGCAGCCTTGAGCGAGAAAAAAAGTTAACATCCTTTTTGACGGTTTTATTCTTCGCCTTCGTGCATTTCCCGTGTCAGGGTAGAAGTGTGAAATTATTTGCAGAAGGAAAACTCACTTTAATCTTCCACATGCCCTATGCCACGATATTATAGCAGAACAAAAAAAAAAGTATCTACAAAGAGAAAAGTAAGGAATATCATTGACATTGATGGATGTTTTTTAGTATTCATAGTAAAGCAAGTGCAATCATTTCCAGACGGAGGATTAGATATGTCAGCTGGAAGCCCAGAAGCAGCATCAGCATCAGATGCGAGTGAGAGTTAAAAGACAAAGAAATCATATAAATTCAAGGCCAGTCGAATGAGTGCCATTCGAGCGAGAGTGGAGGCCAAAGTTCTGGAAGTGATTTACAAGACTTAAGTGCTTATAGATTGTTTAAAAATAGATAGAACATTTACTCATGTACTCGTATGTATGTAAATGTTGTAGCTCATGAGTTATACGTATGGATAAATAATAATTTTAATTCGAGATTTAGAGATTCATAATTTTGTATATTTGGGACATTTAAAGTCACTGGATATTTATTGTCATTTGTGTGTTGCCATTATTTTTACATTCAACTAATTAACATTTGGCGCAACTTTAAAAAATGTGTTAGTTTTGGAACACACATATCTATCTTTTCTAAGAAAAATAAATATGTCCTTCAGTAAGTACTTGTTATCAGTCATTTGTAAAAATCGTGCCCGTCAGTCGTTATTTCTAAAATTTTAAGAAAATATAACATTTTTTGTAAGATTACAAAATTTTTTATAAAAGATATATAAAAATACTTGAGTCCAAAACAGTTCTCATTTGTTTTTGTTGGTTTTGGGTTCTTTTCTAAAAATAAGTTGTAAACAAAGTCTAGTCTATCTAAAAGTTAACAACAACATTTTGCAAAGTAAAACCACTGGGAATGCTGTGAATATGAAAGGACGTCTTCTCCAGACTTCCTGACTGAACCGAATCAAACTATTAGACAGGATGATTCATCCAATATATACGAACAAATCCAACAATCCCTTTCTCCCGACTTAGAGAAAGTAGACGTTTCCATATCTAAGCTGAAGCCTAACAAAGCCTAAAATGTTTGTTTTCACGCCATTTAGAATTTGGAAAAAACTTATAATTTAATGCTTGAAATTATATTCATAAAATTTGTTTCTAAGAAAAAGAGCAAATATTCAGTTTCTAAAGGAGAAACCCTGAATAAGAGATCGTCAATTTTCTATTAAGTTGCCTTTAAATTCCTGAAACTGGCCTTAAATTTCATCATATGTTTTTGAAGTGAAGTGATTTTTACTTGCGACATATGTATAGGAACTATGTATATGGCAAGTATTGTACTCATACAAAATTTCGGACTCGTTTAATCAAACACAAAATTACGATGTTAGAAAAGTCGAAAAAAGTGGGTCCCCCCTTCCGTCCGTCGGTCAGTCTGTCTGTCTATACTGGCCGCTACAGCCCAAACCATTGTGTCGATTGATGTTAAGTTTTTTGCCGTTTAGCGTAAAGTGTTTTTTTTTCATTTTTTAAGACAAAAAACAAATTTTGTTTCTAAGCTTTAATAAACTGATTTCAATAATCTTCTCTTTTGTGTAAGCTCTTGTCGACAAGCAAATGATCAAATTGATGATGTTGATGATTAAAAATGTAATTATTTATTTTCGACTTAAAAAATAAATAATTTTTTTTTTACAAACCTCGATACCTCAAAAAGGAGTGAATTGTTTTTAATTTCATTTAAATGTAAAATGTATAAGCACTAAATAACTGCATACCAAAAATATTTGTAAGAGAATATTTAAAAATTTTATAGATATCTATATGAATTTAAAAAAAAAACCGTTCGAAAACAAAATTCATCTAGATTTTTTTTAAAATAAAATGTCATTTCAATTTTTAAGATTAACTTAATTTGCGACCCAGTCGAGCATTATAATTCTTTCAAAGTTGATAAAAGCTAACAAAATTAAAGAAAACTACTTTTATAAAGTGAATTTCTTTAAGGTGCTCTAGAACTGAGATATAAATACGAATTTCAAGAATATAAATGTCCCAAAAACAGCAAAAAAAAAAAAACACTTTTGCTAAACTGTAATGGCTAATTGAAAAATGCAATGAACGTTTCAAATCTATTAATTTAAAGGCTTTGAGAACTGAAGTTAAAAGATTTTCTGAAACGAAAGTTTCTTCCAAACTTATTTGGTTCTTATTTTATATTCAGAGAAATTATGTACTTTCTTAAATTTAAGAACCAAACATTCTTCTCTCTACAATTATTTAGTTTTGTTGACTTCTTTAAGATCAACACATTTCCTAGCATCAGCTCCAATCTACGAGTAAGAAGACTGATAGCGATAGTAATAATAGACTTCCAAAAAGAAAGAAACAACGTTAAAAAAAGCCAGAAAATTCGTAATATCGGATTTTTTCTCATGTTCTAGGGTTTTGAATTGTTGTTCCGTTTATCGCATTAACAGAAACGGCAACAAAAAACTAATATATTATTTTTGGAAGAAAGCTACTTTTCAAAACAATGTTTAGATTTCTGCGTGGAAGGAACAAAAACCCTCTAAGACATTGTGATATCAGATGTATGACATATTTAGAAAACTGTTAGAATCTTGGAATGCTTTCATTATATGGAGTCATCCAAATTAAATAGTCAGAGTATACCTTACTGGACAACAGTGTTCTAAAATAATTTAATAACTAAAGTTGTCACTCTAGCCCTTGAAATGTGTAAATGTTTAAAAAACGTCTATATGTTAAGAGCGTGGCACCAACAAAGTCCTTAACTATTCTGTAAATGAAAAATAGGCACTCTACACTGTGATGTCTCATTCTGCATCCATAGTCATATTTTCTAAGTTTCAACTTCTGATTTCCCTTATTCGAAACATCATTAAAAACATAAGCCAGTCTATAATGACTTTATCATCTTTAATGCCCAACCTTTCTGCATCTAGAATTCCATGATGGGACTTTTAAGGTTGTGACACTTTTTTTCAATTTCCAATATATCCTAACATAAATAAGTTATAATGTATATAAACATTAAGATTTTTATTCAAATGTATCTTGTATCTTTTTTTCTAAATTGTCAGTCTTAGCTCTTAAGCAAAAAAAGGAAACAAAAACAAAAACAAATAAAATCAAGTATTTATGAATCCAAACAAACGACATATGGTAGAAATCTCAGAAAATGCTACTTCGGCGCCAACTTAAATGTAAACATTTATGTTTTGTATATATAAATTTATTGGACACATCCGAGATTACATTCTACAATATAAACATATAACATGCCTCCATGTAGATTGCATTAAAAGTAAAACGAAAGGGTCCCGGAAAATTAAATATTATAATGGGTTTCTAACATGTCAATAATAATGATTACAATCAGCATCAATGCATTTAACATTTAACATTAAGACAAAAGAACCAACAAAATTTTAATGGTGAATTTTTTGGTCTTAAAAGATTTATATTATTTTTATATGTATAATGTTTACAGTAGATTGTATATATAAATAATGTATGGTTATGGTATACAAATGGACAATCTGCTAAATGGAAGAGTTTAGTATATAAGAGTTAAGAGTTTTGTTGGCTTATTTATTACATAAGAAAATCCATAAAATAGAATTTTTATCACCATTTTGTAAACATAATTTATTTCAGTTAGGAAATATGTCCATCTTATATTTTATTAGACCTAAATAAAATCTTCCTAGATACATGTATGGTAGCTACTTATGCTAAAGTGAAGAGAACAATTTAAAAGCTTCCATCATCTGGACGATTATTCATATCTGATTTAAGGCAAGGCTTAAATTAATACATTTGTCGGGAAACGAAATTATACCAACTTTAGAAAATGACCTAAACAATCTGGGACATTGTCTTTTAGAAATATTACAATTATGCACAATAATAACCAACATTTTTTAAAAAGTCCTTAAGGAAATTTTTTGTGGACATTCCCTATAGTATTTACTTTAATCCTAATTTTGGTACATTTGCTTAAAGAAATCCTACATCAATGACACAAAACTAACAAAGTATTTTTTGAAGTTCTAGGCAATTTACTGGTGGAATATTCGCAGTAAATTATTTATTTTAATCCCAGTTGTGGGCTTTTGAAAATTTTACAATCATTAAAAAAAAAAAAACAACCTGTTTTTTCAAAGTCTTTTAGAGAATTAATCTGTGGGATATTCGCAATAATTACTTTAATACCGATTGGGGAACATTAGTTTTCAAAAACTTTACAACCATGGCAAATAACTAACCAATGTGTTTTTAACGGTATTGCCAGTGGATTGGTGGGATATTTGGAATAATATTTACTTTATTCCCAATTCTGGGACACAATTTTTTAGAAATTTGACAATCATTAAAAAAAACTAATCAACGTGTTTTTTTAAGGTCTTAGCAGTTATTATTATGGGATATTCGGAATAATTTCAACTTAATCCCAATTGTGGGACATAAGCTTTTAGAAATCGGGATATTCGTACAAAATTGGAACTTTAAAGCCAGTTACTTGTAAGGATATTTTCAAAAATATTAAAACTTCTCTTACTTGCCATAAAAAATCTACTTTAAAATATCTACTTGTTTGTTTAATTTGGGTTTTTGGGGATATTATGTGGGATATTCTTACAAAATTTTAACTTTAAGGCCACTTACTTGTCAAGATATTTTCAAAAATTATTGAAACTTCCCTTACTTGCCATACAAAATCTACTTGCTTGTTTAAACTGGGATTTTGGGGTATTATGTGGGATATTCGTACAAAATTGTAACTTTAAGGCCGGTTACTTGTAAAGATATTTTCAAAAATATTAAAACTTCTCTTATTTGCCATAAAAAATCTACTTGCTTGTACTGGGATTTTGGGGGTATTATGTGGGATATTCGTACAAAATTGTAACTTAAAGGCTAGTTACTTGTCAACAAGGTTTTTGGTTCTTAAGTTAAAATTAAGATAATTTTATACGATACAATTTGCTCTAGATCATCTTTGAATTCTGATTCGAAATTTGTGGGATAATCTGTATCATTTTAAAAACTTACACAATCCGCATATTAAAATTTGTTTGTATGTGAAACGGACACAGGTTTTTTTCTCAAAACCTACCTCTGTCTATCAACTCCTACTCTCACCTCCCCGCGGTAAACATCGGGTGCCTAGTACCTCAACAGGCGATTGAGTTCTAACCCCAGTGGAAAGTTGTTGGGGGCAGCAAACGGGAAAGGGGGGAGAGGTGTTTCCACTAAGGCACCTCTCCTTATCCAGACGGCAGCGGACGAATTCTCGAGATGGAATCAACAGTGGCGTCTACAGTTCCAGTAAGGTTGAACTACTTAGTGAATACCTTATAGGGCTTCTTCGACATATTCGGAACCCAGGCCTGTAAGGAGCGGTTTATCCGGTTCCCCGTCCTTGGAGTTATACTAAGGATCTGGCCATACAGGTTGGCGGTTCTTCCGTCAAGGTGACTTCCTGACCACGTTAGAAAATACTCTAGTTGGGAAGCACCAACAATCCTCGGATACGGACGGATTCACTGTTGACAACCCAAGCAAACGAAATAAGGACAACGAACTTCGGATCTGTACGTGAAATGTTAGTTCCCTTAAACTGGGCCACGTGCAGCCGAACAATTAGCGGAAGCCCTAAACTGCTGCAATGCAGATATAACCGCCATCCAAGAAGTGCGATGGGAGAGACCGAGCAAACGAAAACTAAAAGACTGCGATGTAAACCACGGTGACTGCTACCGAGATCAAAGACAGCGTCTTTTTGGGTGTGGATTTGTTGTTGGAACTAGACTCAGGCAAAAAGTCTTGAGGTTCAACAGTGTGAGTGAGTGCATGACGACAATCTGCATCAAGGTTAAATTCACCAACATAAGCCTAATATGCGCGCATGCCCCAACAGAGGAAAAAGATGAAGACAACAAAGACATATTCTTCGAGCTCTTGGACAAGAGATATGAGAAGTGCTCTGGCTATGACATTAAAATTGTCTTAAGAGATTTTAAAGCCAAGCTTTGAAGAGGAAACATCTTTGGTGGCACAATCGCGAGATACAGTCTGCACGACACCACCTCCGACAACGGATTCAGGCTGATCGATTTCGCTGCGGGCGAGGCGTTCTGGTAGCTAGTACGCAGTTCACACGACACACATGTCAATGTTCACAAGGGAACATGGAAATCTCCTGATCAATCAACCGTCAACCAGATTGACCACATTGCGATCGATGCACGACACTTCTCCAGTATACAGGATATCCGAACATTCCGAAAGGCCAACATTGACTCGGACCACTACCTCTTTGTTGCCAAGGTACGGCTACGGATATCCCGATCCAAGCCAAAACAAGGAAGTACTGTGAGAAGATTCGACGTTAGACGGCTACAATCGCAAGAGACTTTCCGATCGAGTCTCTAATAACCTCTTAAGGAGTCCTATGCTGCCTGCATTAAGCATTGAAAACTAGTCGCAACATTGCCTTGCAGTCATCAGATATGCCTCCTCTGAAGTACTAGGTTTCACAGGGCCACAACAGCGAAACCAATGGTTTGGCGACGAATGCCAGCAAGCTCACGCAGCGAAACAAGAGGCATACAAAACGGCGCTGCACAAAAGGACGAGAGCTGCTCGCGAGCTCTACGAGCAGAAGAGGAGATAGGAACACCGGCTTTTGATATGGAAAAAAAGAGAGCACGAAAAGCCATGAACCAAAGCCTGTAAAGATGATCAGGGGAACATCGTAGTAGAACCGCAGTCTATGTTAAGAACATGGAAAGACCACTTCTCCAAATTATATAACAGCGATGACGATACCGAATTCCGCTGTAAAGGATATAGAACCACTCAACCTCCGTGTACAACAGCTTCCATAGGGAAGAGCTTTACAGAGCAATGTCTAGTTTTGGCATCCCTGTAAAACTTATCCGTTTGTGCAGAATGACGATGGAGAATGCACGCTGCTCTATCAAGGTTGGAAAAGATCTCACCGATTCATTTGATGTCAAAAAAGGTTTTGGACAAGGCGGTGCACTGTCATGCGACTTCTTCAACAATCTCCCAAAGGTCCATTCAATTACTCGGATACGCAAATGATATTGATATAATTGGAAGATCAAAGCTTGATGTTAGTGGAGCGTTTTTGAGCATTGCGACGAAAGGGAATAAGTTGGGTTTAGTGGTCAATGAGGGCAAGACCAAGTATATGCTGTCATCAAAAAATAACACTGAACAACGACGTCTTGGACAAAACGTCACCATGGACAGCTAAAGCTTTGAGGTATTTAAGGACTTTGTCTAGCTAGGCACCGCTATTAACTAAGACAACGACACCAGCGCTGAAATGAAACGAAGAATAACTCTTGCAAAATTGAGTAGTAAAGTCCTCTCTCGAGCATCTAAGATCACCATCTATCTATAAGACACTTATCATCCCGGTTCTCATTTATATCGCTGAGGCCTGGTCCCTGTCAAAGAAAGATGAGAACTTCTTAGATGCAAAGATGGAGAATGGAGGAGAAGACATGACTACGAACTGTATGGGCTCTACAGCGACACTGACCTAGTTAACAGAATTAAAGTCCAACGGCTTAAATGGCTAGGTCATTTAGAACGAATGGATATCAACGCTATAGCCGAAAGGTCTTTGAATCCAATTTCGAGGGCAATAGAGAAAGACCGCGAGTCAGGTGGCGCACGCAGGAGGGTGAAGACCTCAACCAACTTGGCGTGCGAAACTGGAGACTGCTAGCTTTTGACCGAACTTGCTGGAGACGCATGTTGGTTGAGGCCCAGGTCCGCCCCGGACACTAGCGCCACCTTCAGTAAGTAAGTAAGTAAGTATATGGGAAGTTGATGACCTAAAGCCTTTTGTATCACGCTCTCAAAAACCTTAAAATTAATAACTTGTCTGAACTCAAATTTGTCCTGAGCTGAACAATATTTAATGCCTTCGAATGTCATGCCAAAGGTGTGGGTTCAATCCCTGTTTGTGAGTAATTATTTTTGTCATTTAAATTTTTTTTTAAATGAGCCGTTTACATTTGGACATAACTGTAAGCCCCCCTCCATCCCTAGCATTACCTTGGTTCCTCACGAGCCTTAGCACAGTCACTTTTTTTAAAGACTTTTTTAGCTGAACTAACATGCGTTATTTAAAAAATCTTGCAAATACTCTTAGAAGTTACTGTTTAACCTAATTCCTACATTTGACAGCTGTCAAAATACTCCGTAATATATTCATCACTCAGACAAAGCCACAAATCTTCCTCCGAAATAATCCGAATAAATCCTTTTGTCTGGTTAAGTTGATTATTTACAAAATGACTGTGTTCCCTTATTTGTATCCTCACATTAATAAAGTTTACTTTAAGATGTCGCTTTGACAGATGCATTTTACTTTTATATCCCCTTTTTTTTGGTGTAAGAATTTTCATATGACACTTTTTTTAAACTGTCACCAATCTTAATCAATACATACTTATAATTCTTAATTCTTCGTCTTCAAACCAAAGCGAATAAAAATGACCCTATACCTATCAACGAACGGCAAAAATATAAAGACAAAATCTGATAACTTTCAAAGCCATCTACAATATCGTAAGTCAGATTAAGTATACCGTGACAAATATGGTCGTAATATGTGACAGCTCGTTGAAGAAAATTCAACTTATGCGATAAACGATATGTAGTGCTTCTTTTCGATGTCATTTTTGTTTTTCGAAAGAAAACACATGAAACATTTACACATCGCTGCCTGTAACTCTTATAAGCTTCCTTAATGTCATTAATTATAATGTCACTAAGTCGTATAATGTACCTAAGAGAACAAAATGTGGTACATTTAATATTTTTGTATTTTAAGACCAAAAATGCTTTATGGTATATTTTTAGATAATTTGAGTTAAATTTAATTGATAGCTTATTCGGTTTTATTAATAGAAATTAGTATTAATCTTTCCCTTTTTTCTTTTGTTATTTCAGGACACAATAGTGCACATGATTTTTTTCAATCGGTGCATGAATTCTCAAACCATGCGGTAATCAAACCGGAGCTATATAATGAGCGACATAAAAGAGCAATCAAAAGTACATTGGATACAGAGGTAAGTTAAGTCTTAAGTGCGACCAAAATATATTATCCGACATTAGTTTATGGATGGAATATTCCAGTCAATATTCCTGATTTTTAATGTACCATTTCTAATATGAAGTAATTAATTAAAACTGTAATTTTGAACAGAAAAATAGAACTTTGTACACGAAATGTAGAGCATTTATGACAATGCTAGTATGTAAAGATTACCAAACATAAATGCCAAGTATTAAGCAAATTGTTCACCATTTTTTTGTTTTTTACATTTTGAAAATAGCAAAAAACCGTATTCGTAATCAAAAATTTGTTGACGAAAAAGTTTGAGCATCAAAATTTGTTACCCAAAAATAGGCGTTTAACTATTGTTTGCAAAAGTACTTAAGCATTTTATAAACGTCATTTTGAGTAAATGTTTTGACAGTTGAGTTTACCTTTAAAGTTCAAAATTGTCAATTCCCAACCGAATGTTTTGTTGAATGTTTCCTAAATTTTGTGTTTTTTTTTTGAAGTGCAAGCAACCTAAATCTGACGAAAACAACCATATTTGGCAGCTGACTTAATGGATTTATTTACCACTTGCCCAAATATAAAAATTGTTTTCGAGAGCTTTGGGAAATGAGGTTCAAAAGTTCTTGCGTCTCTAAAGAAACAAAATATTCAAACTGTTTTTCAACATAAAAAAAATGCAAATATAACCCGTGGATAGTATAATTGCGGGAGGGTTAAGCATAAGTGACAGTAGACATCATAGAGCTTTCAAAGTTTTGATTCTATATTGACAATATTTTCCAGATGAAGAATTTAATATAATATAATACTAGAATATGAACCTTAAACAAATTTGAAAAAAAACTATTGTCAGCCAAAAACTTGTTTATGAACTTAAAAATAAGTGTCGGACACAGAACAAACCCTTGAGGCACACCAGTCTTTATTTTGTGGATATCGTATTTAAAACGCTCCAATCATGTTGAAGTCCAAAAACTAAAAAAAAGACAATTATCGATACCAAATTTTTACATTTTTTAATATTTTTGATATGTCTAATGCCTTAATCAACTTTCTCCATAAAAATGTAAGGTTTTGTCACATAAACAGTGAGACAAGTCATAAGACCACGAAAATCGTACCGGTCGAAAAAAAAAATTATATAATAATTTGTGTCTTTCTTGCTTTGGTTATTTATTGAAAATGACGTACCTGGGCCTCAACTAACATCCGTTTTCAGACAGCTCGTTCCCTATCTAGCTGTTTCCAGTTTCACACACCAAGTTGGTTAAGGTCTTCTCCCACCTGCGTTCGCCACTTGATTCTTTAGTCTTCACCTACTGCGCCGTCCTCCATCCATTTAAGCCATTCGACTTTTATTCTTTTAACCAGGTCAGTGCCCTATATATCCCGTACAGTTCGTCTTTGTATTATCTCCTTCATCTCTATCTATAGAGACGGGTCCAAAACTCACCCGCGGAATTTTTCTCTCGAAGCATCCTAGGACGCTCGCATCTTTCTATGACAGAGTCCAGTCCTCAACGCCATTGATGATAACTGGGATGTGAGTGGCCAATAGATGGTGATTTAAAATACTCGAGAGAGGACTTTATTACTCAATTGCCTTCTAAGTCCAAAGAAGCAGCGATTTGAAAGAATTATTCTTTGTTTGATACTAGCGCTGTTGTCGTTGTCTGAGTTTCTAGCGGTGATGTTTTGTCGAAGACGTACCCGCGTGGCATGATGGTTAGTGCGTTGAACTGTCATGCCAGAGGTCTTGGGTTCGATCCCTGCCTATGCCATCTTAAGTCTTCTCACGGGTACTGCCTCTTGCGAGGAATTGACAAATTCTCCAAGAGTAACTCTTGTCATAAAAAAGTGCTTTCTCAAATTAGCCGTTTGGATTCGGCATATAAACTGTAGGTCCCTTCCATTCCTGACAACATTACTCGCACACAGGAATGGTTGAAAGTTATATAAGTCACTAAGCCCTAGTTCTCTACGGACTTTTGCGCCACCTAATTTATTTATTTTATATATTTGGTCTTGCCCTCATTGACCACTAAACCCATCTTCTCCGCTGTGGCAATGCTCAAAAACTCACCACTGACATCCGCTTTGATCTTCCAGTTATGTCAATATATTTTGTCATTAGCGTACCCTAGTAATTGGATGGACCTTTGGAAGATTGTGCGTCTATTGTTGACGGATTGAGTTTTACAAAATTCTTTCCAGAACGATATTGAAGAAGCCGCATGACAATACATCATGTTTTGACAATACAACAACCTTTATTGACATCAAACTCATAAGTGAAATCTTTTCCGATATTGATAGAACAGCGTGCATTCTCCATTGTCATTCTGCACAACGGCCTGAAGCCAAATCTTTTACAAACATAGTAACATCCTTTATTTGAATTATTCTTTGTTTTCTATAGTTTCATATAACACTTTAATTAGTATTGATTTTGTGTAACAGACTTACTTTACCATCGATTTTCAAGCCCTAATAAAAATAAATTGATTAAAATTTATAGTAGGTAACTATCGAACTCATTAATGGAAGGAATTTCCTATTACACTACATAAATTCCCACATTTTGGTTACGAATGAACTAAAAATCTACCACCTTATACCTCCATCGAAAACCACCTAAATTATTACGTAAGATAATATTAATTTCCACACTGAACGATCCCAGTTCCAGTTCTAGTTCCATCCAGTGTGATTACAATGCGATGATGAGCAATTAAAGCTGATAGCTTAATTAAAACTCATCATCATCATCAGCCTCATCAACAACACCCGGTACTGTGTCACCAAAACCGAATATTCTGTCGCTGAGTGTGTTAACTAACAGGCAGGCACTTTAATTAGACCTCATCGCAAAATAAAGTGAAAACACCCTTAAGTCAGTATATATCATCGGCGTGTGTCGTCTTCGTAGGTATATCAATATCATTGTGTGGTGTGTGACACCGATAAACCAGAAGAGATACCTTCAAAAGCTGACGCTTGCTGCCGCTCCATTATATAAAGTCACGATATATACCTTACCTATACCTGCCATATCATGGGAATTAACATGAGCTAAGCGTGTATAAAATTAGCACCACATCCTCCAAAAATTCTAACTACTTTGTCGGATTGGATTTGGAATACCTGTTAGAGAAAGGAAGGATGTTCTCATATAAACCGCACAAACCATCTCAGCCGCACATCATTAACGGTTTCATAGATTTAATTTTCCAAAATTTCATTGCATGTTCGCATTCGATGTTTCATTTGTCGGATCAAATTTCAGATTTCCTTTTCTTTATTAATCAGAAAACACCAAAAATGTTATTACAGGAAGGTGCAAAAAAATAATTCATTTTTTTTTTTCAAAAAATTCGTGACTGAATGTGATGAGTGTCACATATCACATGAGTCTGATATCCAAAAAAAAGTCTTAATTACCTTTTTTTAGTGTCAATTGGGTTAGTTGGAGTTTGATTCGAGACTAGGTTAGGTTGGGTTAAAGTGGCTGTCCGTGATGAATTAAGAAACTCTTAGGCCAGTTTAATAGCCCATTCTTCTATGCTTGGAACCAGTTTGAGTCCCTTACGAAACGTGAACAAATAATTATGCTTATATGGTTGAGATCGCTTTAGAAGAATTCTTCTAGGTCATTTTTGCGTTTTTAAGCTAAAGCAGGGCTTGCACAGAGGAGGCGAAGAACTGTTTTACTCCTCTTCCTCATCCACACAGCTTCTGCGAAAGTGGTCCGAGAATATGCATAGCCGGCTGGCGTGGTAGGATTGGTTGTACTGTAAAATTTCTGGCGAGTTTATCAGCCTTACAGTTTCCTGGAAAGTCTCTATAGCCGTTCAGCACCCAGTAAAGATGAATGTTAACTTTTTGTACCATTTCCTTTAGAGATAATCGTCAGTAATGGACTGTTATACAGATTGTAGAAACGGAGATTTGATATCGGCCTGACTATTTGAGAAAACAAGGATGTCAGATATCAACACGTTTTCTTTAAGTAAGGACAAGCCTTCTTTTATCTGCAAATGTTCCGCCTACACGCTACAATGATTGATAAGCAGAATGATCCATTTAGTTTCAGTCATTCAGAGTACCACCTCAACCAACCCCTTCAATTGTTTTTTATCCATCTACGTAAAAGTACGGCGACTCATCGTTCAGGAATGGCCTATCCTCCCAGAAAGATCTGGAAGGTATAGAAATTTGGAAGTTTCTGTCGAATCGCAGGTGGGGGAATTGATTCTAAATACTTAAGAATTATGGAGTGGCCGATGTTCGCGACTAAGCGTCCTAATTTTGTGTATACGGAATTCTTGCGAAGAATTAAGAACTTCTGTAGGAAAAACCTCTTCTTACAAAATAACTATCTATTGGCATAAAATTGTAGGTTCCTTCCACTTAAAAAATTTAAAACCAGAAAGTACGGGGTGGTCAAACAAAAGTGGCTTCCTATTTTAAACAAAAAATATTAACTTTTAATAAATTTAGAAAGTATGGAGATTTTTTATCTAAGTATGGATTAAAATGTCTCACAAACAAGTACCAGTTACATGGTCAAAGGGACAGGTGTTTCTAGTGTTTTTATCATAGCACATATCTTGGGACATGTCTGCTTCAATCCTTCTTTAGGTTCGAGATAGTGGTTGGTTACTGGCTGAATACTAGATACGAAGTTTCAACTGGAGCTGCAACTGGAATAAATAAATAAATTGGGTAGTGCAACAGTCCGTTAAGAACTAAAGCCTAGTGACTTACAACTCTTAACCATTCCTGTGTGGGAGTACTGTAGTCAGGGATGGAGGAGACCAAATGTTTTAAGTCGAATCCGAAATCACTTTTCATGACAAGAATTACTCTTGGAGAATTTGTTAATTCCTCGCAAGAGGCAGTACTCGAGAAAAAACTTTAGATGGCATAGGCAGGGATAGAACCCAAGACCTCTGGCATGACAGTCCAGCGCACTAACCATCAACTGGAATAGCTCTCAAACTATTGAATGCACACAAATTCAATGTTAAAAACACAACGCACTAAATTTGTTCGTTTAGCAACTTCTAGATTTTAAAATGTATAGAGAAATATGTCAGTGCTTTTAAATGTTTATTAGAATCAGTTAGGAGCAGGAAAACTACATTTAGTTACGCCACTATGTTAATGTTAACATTATTCTACATTTTGGGCCAATTTGCTTCCGAATAGATGTTTTGTTCAAACTGTTTTTTAACCAAAGCGAATAAACAAATCATATTGGTTTGTATTCATTCTGATTGATTTGAACAACAAATCGAGAACATGTTCTTTGATAAAAACTACTTTTTAAATAACCTCTTCCATTTCTGTCTTGGTAAAAGACCGCACTCACCATCTTTGCTGTTTTTTTTTTTGTTTTTTTTTTTTTTTTTTTAAATATTTCAAAAACAAAATCTTTCATTTCAGTATCCATTTTATCGTTTAAATTACTTGAAAAATTTACCATTTTTCAAAGATTCAACAGGTGGCTCCAAAAAATGAAAACAAAGCATGAAATGTCAAAAAGCTGCATGCTTCATTGTAAAAATAGAACATACGAGACTTTTTTCAGCTTTTCCACCTGCATCATGCAATTAAAGTTGCCTATTGTGCTCAGAAGTTACCCTTCAAATATTACGACAGTTAATGTCTGTTGCAATCTAATTTGTGGAAGAGAAACTTCATCTGGCTGGAATGTTATCTCAGTACTATAAGAAATCGATGATCTCAAAATATGTTTCATCATTGCCCGAAACTTTTCACTACTTTTGGTTACAATATTACTGGCGTTGTCTTCATAGAAAAATGGCTCAACAATTATTTTGTTGGTAAAATACAATACAGTACCCAAAGATCAATCTTGCTTTAGGACAATGAAAATTCTTTAGCTTAAAGAAGATCAACTAAAGATCGTTATTGACGAAATTGTGCCACCAGCGCCGTAATCATGTGCGTCGAGAGTGAAGTTTTCACAATAAAATGACACCGATAAGCTCTATGCTGGAATAAGCAAATGGTTTTATATTTTTCAAACAAAACGTTAAGCTCTGTAGTTCAATTTAGTAAATTTCCCAAGTTTGTCCTATAAGTTAAGTAAGAAAGCAAAATTAGAAACACAATTCTTACAAACCTTTTACGAGACTGTGAGTAACTTAGTCCTGTATTATAAAACAATGCACCTTTTTGCATCAATGTAGTAAATTAAAAATTATAATAATTTTGCACATCACTGTAGAGTTTTGTTAAGTTTTAATATAAATTTAATTTTTAATTTTTCAGAGTGGACTACATGTGCCTCATATCACACTATCATATCATCATCTAGGCCAAAGGATAACTGCCGACCTACATTTAAATGAACGACTTATACCGGATGGTCATTTTTTGCGCTATCAGGAAACCACAGCACAACATGGCATTAGGGACATAGTACAAAATTTTACAAAGACTGATATAGACCTATGCCATTATCAAGTAAGTACTTTTACTCAAATTATTATGAAGCTGACTTGACTATATGTTAAACTGACTTTAGAATGTTGATGTTTGGTCAGATGATGGTGGTGTAATTTAAGGTTAACAACAATAATGCTAATGTGTCATAAAAATATTTTTTGCATTTACCTAGGGTATCATTAGAGGCAAACCAGAATCCAAGGTAGCTATTTCGACTTGTAATGGAGGTGTAAATGGTGTTGTACACGATGGTATGGATACTTATTTCATACATTCTGGTGTTGATGGAAGAATTCAGGATGATCACTTTTTATTCAAGTAAGTATTTTGTTGGTTATTATCATATTTTTATAAGACTTTTAAAATAAAACCTTATTAAAAGTCACTTAAGTGGTTATATAAAATAATAAAAAATGAAAACAATGAAAACCTATTAATGTTAAGCCTAAAGTTAAGGATGTTGGAATTGATGGTTTTGTTTACTACACTTTTTATTGCTTTTAACAAGTTGTAAACTTACCTCATTTAAATGATTTAAACATTTTGAGGGGAACATATTCATGTGTAGGAATTTTAAAAATGAAATATTTTACAACTTGTGCTTTATATTGTATTGTATTTTTTTGATGTATGACATTTTCTTTGACAACTGTCTTAAATAATAATGTTTCAATCTTAAATCTGTTCGCAAAACGTGCTAAAACAAATCTATGTGAAGTTCCTGAAACTTCAAAATTTTTGGAAAGTAATTCTTTTCGTTGATAAAAACGTTTCAGTATTGTTTTTTTAACTATCCTGTCGATGAAAATGAACTTACATTTGTAGCTCTTCCTATCTTTCCTTCTTAAATTAGTTGGAATTGTTTATCTTCAAGAAAATTAGTCACACCATATATTCTTCATTTCTCCACTATCTTTATTTACTTGATGACATCTGTCAAAGCTACTAATGTCATCCATTTGCTTAAATAAAGGTTTGTTAAATTTTAAAGGTCGATGATGATTTTGAATAAATTATTTAGGAAATTATTGTTATTAGCTTTTGTCATGATAATATTAATATGGTTCAATTATGTATGGAACAAAATATCGGCCAAATGGCCACCGGACACACTTCCACTGGTGCACATTTTCGATGACGCAAAGGCATGCGCCCGCCGTTAATATGCAGAATTATCACATCTTTTAGCTCTTGAATTGATGCTGATTTATCGACGTACCTTTTCTTTTAAATAACGCCAAAGAAAGAATTCCAAAGGTGTCAAATGACATGACCTTGGCGGGCAACTGACATCACCACCCAAGATAAAACGGCTATTAAACGTGTTGCTTAGAAGACCCATTGCTTCATTAGCTGTGTGGCAAGTGGCTCCGTATGCTTCCTGTTGAAATCACATATCGTCAACATCCATTTCTTCCAAATACCATTCACATAGTAACGGCCTGCCGGCCACATTTTGGAGAAAAATACGGCCCGTTAATATCGCCAGCCTACAAGCTGCCATCCCACCAAACATGCACTATTTGTTTGTGCATTGGTTTTTCGACAATCACTTTTGGATTATCATTCACCCAAATGCGGCAATTTAGATTATTGACTAATCCAATCACGTAAAAATGTGTCTCCTCACTGAAGATGATTTTCTTAGAAAATTGATCATCTACTGTTGCCATTTCTTGCCACCATTGTGAACATTGATAACGCTAGAAATGGCCAGGAGGCTTTAGTTCTTGAGTCAATTGCACCTTGTAAGCATCAATATTAATCAATGACGACGAGTTGAGGTGGACTGTATGTTCTACAGCCACACCATCGCAAACAGCAGCAATATTTTGTGCAGTACAAGCTGTCTAAGCATATACTGGGGATGCATGGGTGTTTTCAAATCTGTCTTACAGACCTGGATTGCTAAAATTTTCGCACGCTTTTTCCAACTGTACGAACATTATTTGGACGCCCATTTTCATAACAAGCCGCAATGTCATTTTCAGATATTAAGTTGATTTTATTACGATTTATGGAAAAATTAAGTACATAACTTGACAATGAAAAAATTGTCAGCAATTGTTACATGTGTAAAACAACGACATCTGACAATTTTTAACGTTCGTCCAAAAACTAAAAAAAAAGCATTATTGTCTTCAAAACATTCCTCAGGCAAGCTACAAGTTCATCGCGATTTGTATTTTGTATTGTAAAGAAATATTTCTTATTTCCTTTCCAATTTGGCAAGGAACCCTTTTACACAAAACATGAAATAGAATTGTGCACAATTCATAAATCATAGAAAAAAAAAGTTCAGCTTTTAGTTGAACGAAAAAACATGATCAACTATAATTTTGACGTAAAAAGACTTGACTTTATAGATTTTTCTTGATTTACTTTCCAATAGTAAAAAGCCTTTCAGATAGTAAAAATTTGCCTTAGTCTCTTATGTAATCTGAATCTACGATTGCCTACATTAAAGTAATATTCTAACGGATTTTTGTTTGGTAAGAACTTTCACATTATGTTTCAACAGCTGTCAAAAGTAACCTATAACAATCTGTCAAAATATTTATTTAACTTTCTCAGTCCCAAAATGTGTAGATTACTCTGAACTGAACTTAACTGATGTATGAGTGGATTTTTTTATACTAATCAAACTCAAGCCAGACCGTTATACTTAGTTTTGGGAACTTGTAATTTGTAATTACTTATACAAATATGTTATACTTGTTTAAGTACCAGTACGAGGGTTTTTACAGGGTCATTCATGTCGTTGTTTGGAAGTTGTAAGTTGTGTCATAAAATTAGCTCAATATTTTCCATTAACAATAATTGATATTATTTAAGCTTACTACAAAAGTGTTGGTTGAATCGTAGTCACTTTTCACGCATTAAGCTATAATTTAAGTGTGAAGAAGTGTGGAAGAGTTACTGATGTTCTCAAATATTGCTGATGCAAGTTCAAATGTTGATTTAAATTTCAATTCATATGGTCGAATTCTACCCGGTTTTTTCTAACTGTTACTACTTTACTTAATAACTTTTGAAGTCTGCTTACAATTACGAAACTGTAGTCTTAATATAAATGTTGTACTTAATTTGTAAAGTGCAAGTTTAATTTTGTACTTACAAAAAATTTTAAACTTCTACAAATGTAGTTACCAAATGACTTCAAATTACTTCCAGAGAATTTTTTAGAATCTTTGTGTCGAAGATACTCAAAAAAATACCAATATAAAAATCAGTAGATACTTTAAAAGTGATAGAAACTGAAGTAAACATAACTCAACTTTATCGAATTTTTAATTTTCTTGGACCTATGATTTGGATTCATTTCTAAAACATACAATATTGAAATAAATTACTAAATTGGTTTTCCCTTCGTTAAATTTTTACTATATAATAATTTCGATCTTATTTTTTACATGGGCACCAGCATGCTGGTCTGATGTTCTCCTATGGTTGCCCTTAAATAATGTAATATGTCGAAAAATGTTAGGCACAGCAACGCGTGGCCGGATCTGCTAAAACATAACATTGGCATTTCATTCAGATTTCAGACATGGTGTCAAAGAGAAAGATGCTCAGTATGCTTTGACATTTCATCATGAATAGACTTACTAACGAGCAACGCTTGCAAATCATTGAATTTTATTACCAAAATCAGTGTTCGGTTCGAAATGTGTTTCGCGCTTTACGTCCGATTTATGGTCTACATAATCGACCAAGTGAGCAAACAATTAATGCGATTGTGACCAAGTTTCGCACTCAGTTTACTTTATTGGACATTAAACCAACCACACGAATGCGTACAGTGCGTACAGAAGAGAATATTGCGTCTGTTTCTGAGAGTGTTGCTGAAGACCGTGAAATGTCGATTCGTCGCCGTTCGCAGCAATTGGGTTTGTGTTATTCGACCACATTGAAGATTTTACGCAAAGATCTTGGTGTAAAACCGTATAAAATACAGCTCGTGAAAGAACTGTAGCCGAACGGTCTGCCACAACGTCGAATTTTCAGTGAATGGGCCCTAGAAAAGTTGGCAGAAAATCCGCTTTTTTATCGACAAATTTTGTTCAGCGATGAGGCTCATTTCTGGTTGAATGGCTACGTAAATAAGCAAAATTGCCGCATTTGGAGTGAAGAGCAACCAGAAGCCGTTCAAGAACTGCCCATGCATCCCGAAAAATGCACTGTTTGGTGTGGTTTGTACGCTGGTGGAATCATTGGACCGTATTTTTTCAAAGATGTTGTTGGACGCAACGTTACTGTGAATGGCGATCGCTATCGTTCAATGCTAACATACTTTTTGTTGCCAAAAATGGAAGAACTGAACTTGGTTGACATGTGGTTTCAACAAGATGGCGCTACATGCCACACAGCAGCAGCAACTATTCCAGCTTTGGAAGACAACATTTCCGAAAAAATTCGGGCTATTCCGGCCAAAATGCTCGAAAAAGTTACCCAAAATTGGACTTTCCAAATGGACCACCTAAGACGCAGCCGCGGTCAACATTTAAATGAAATTATCTTCAAAAAGTAAATGTCATGGACCAATCTAACGTTTCAAATAAAGAATCGATGAGATTTTGCAAATTTTATGCGTTTTTTTTTTTTAAGTTCTCAAGCTCTTAAAAAATCACCGTTTACAAACTTACTGGTTTGAAATTTTCGTACAATCAAACATCAATGCAAAAGAATTATATTAAAAATATATTACAACTTATGTTCAAGGTTGTAACAAATGTCAATATTTATAGGTATAACAATGTTTTTAGTAAATGAAATGTGACAGTTAAACTTATAAATGAGGTATGTTGGCGGATAGTTTAAAATCTTCTTACAATAATATTTATTATATTATTTTGAATTATAAATACTTTTAATTTTAATTTAATTAAACGCTACTCGGTGCACAATGTTTTTGGTTAACCTGTGTTTCGCTAACACAAATAGGTTCGACGGTTTTCCTACACGTCAACATGCAACATAGATTTTTCATTTTTAACCACTAAACGAATTAAAAACTGTAATCTTCTAAAGGGTATGTTAGACAGTATCATTGGAATACGTGGCAAGAGGACCACTTTTCCTTTTAACTTTTTAATTACAATTGTTGCTTCAAGAATATTGCCGGTGATCTTTTTGATTTTTTTTTCCGATGGAAATCTTCAAAAGACACTCGGTAAGAATCGGTACCGAGTAGTGTGGGACTCTTACCGCTCTAAAACCACCGGTGAATCAGGACCAATCTATGAAAGATCGACAAATGATTTTTATTTCTTAATTTTTAAATCACATTGGGGGAAGTTTAAGGTTATAACACTTTCCCGTAGCTTTTAGCCCATCAGCTCATGAGGCTTGGTTCTTCTTAATCTCCGAACATTGTTTCGTACATTTAATACGGTCTCCATTTCAGAGTTAGTATGACTTTGCAGTCGCTGATTGTGTGATACAGCGTGTTTCTTAACCACTTCTGTAACCATTTCAATTTGAAGGTCACGATGTAGATCGCTATTTCTTATATACCAAGGGGCATTTATTATTCCACGAAGGACCTTGCTTTGGAATTTTTGGATGGGTTCAGCATTTGTTTTCTTTGTACAGCCCCATAGTTGGATGCCATATGTCCAAACAGGTTTCAATACTTGCTTATATAACATTAGTTTGTTCTGGATAGATAGGTCAGAGTTCTTTCCTATTAACCAGTATATTTTTCTGCACTTCAAGTTTAGTTCTTCTCTTTTCTTTTTGATGTGTTCTTTCCATTTAAGCTTTGCATCCAAATTCATTCCAAGGTATTTGGCGGTATTGGAGTAAGGTACTTCTGTACTGTTTATAAAAATTGGAACATTGTTTATGTTTTTGTTTGTAAAGTTTATATGCGTCGATTTTGTTTCGTTTAATTTGATACGCCATTTGTGCGTCCAATCACTAACTTTATCGACTGCATTTTGCAATTTTTGTGTAGCCTTTGTAACGGATTTATCTGGCACCAATATTGCAGTATCATCAGCAAAGGTGGCCATGATAGCGTTGATGTCCACTGAAATATCCCTTGTATATAACAGATACAGGGTTGGTCCTAGGACACTTCCTTGTGGTACACCGGCTTCAATTTTCTTAAGTTCCGAGTAATTTTGGTCGTATCGTACTCTAAGAGTCGGTTCGTAACGTAGGATTTCAGTATTTCGTAGTACTGCCTGGGGAAGTCCCTATGCAGTTTATACTCAAGTCCCAAGTGCCAAACCTTGTCAAAAGCTTGAGCAACATCTAAGAATACAGACTAGCATACTTGTTTTTCTTTAAGTGCCTTTTCCACAACATCCGTAATTCGATGCACTTGGTCTATCGTGAAATGTTTATTTCTAAATCCAAACTGATGGCTCGGAATTAGTCTTCTTTCTTCAATTACTTTGCTAAGCCTTTTCAGTAGTAGTTTTTCAAAAACTTTTGCCATGATTGGTATAAGCGATATTGGTCTGTAAGATGTAACTTCTGTAGGTGGCTTACCTTGTTTAGGTATAACAATGACTTCCGCAATTTTCCAATGATGTGGCACATATCTTAGTTTAAGGCATGCGTTTATTATAAATTGGAGTTTCTTGAAGGCTATAAGAGGCATTTCTTTCAGAACCTGAGCAGTTATAAGATCGTACCCTGGTGATTTTTTGTTTGACAACTTATGTTGACACATGCTTCTTACTTCTTTGAGCGTGACAAAAGGTATTTCACAGTCGTCGTTTCTGTCAACAAACTGTAAGGGATCTGTAGCTGTGCTTGCTGGGAATGGCTTGAAAACATTCGCGAGATGTTCAGCAAAGAGATCAGCCTTTTGTTTCGGGTTTCCGATCCATTTACCATCTTGAGATTTTATCGGCGGGTTTTGTGACTGAGGTCTTTTTAGGCGCTTAGTTGCTTTCCATAAGGAGTATTCTGTAGAAGCATCCGTCGTCAGACATTTCAGGAATCTACTTAGTGAATCATTTTTAAACTCACAGATTCTTTTTTTTTAATTCGTTGTTAAGACGGTTAAAAACTACCTTATCATCTGGGAATCTCGTGGATTGCCATTTTCTTCTAGCTCTTCTTTTTTCCAATATCAACTCCTTTCTTTCGATAGGATATTTTATTTCTTTTTCTCTCGCATTCGAAATAGTTGGAGTACTTTCTTCTGCAACCTGCTGCACATCAGCAATAAATTGTTCTACTTCATGATCAATTTGTTCAATTGTTTGTATAGGGGATCTTAGGTTTATAAAATTTTCAAGTTTGTCTCTGAATTCGTTCCAGTTTGTTCTGTTATTCACGAGCTTGGGATTATTTTTTTCTATTATTTCTGTTTCGCTCAGTGATAAAATTACTGGAGTATGATCTGATGATAAATCGTAATTACCTTCGACACTTACATAATTTCGTTTAATACCTTTAACTACGAAAACGTCTATAAGGTCTGGTATTTTGTTAGTATCAGATGGCCAATATGTTGGCGAACCAGAAGAATAAAATTCGCAGTTGTATTTTCGGCCTGCTTGGTATAGCCGTTTACCTTTTGTTGTTATGAGCCTTGATCCCCATTGGGTGTGTTTAGCATTGAAGTCGCCACTAACAAGGAAGTTATGTCCTAACAAATGTAGGAGTTCTGCATAGTCTTCTTCAGTTGGAGAGCGCCTCGGAGGGCAGTATATAGCTGCTATTTTGAATTCTTTCATCATGAAGAGTGAAGGCCTCTTGCTACTACTTTTATCGATCTTGTAGCTTTATTTTCGTACGAGTGCCACTGAATTTTCTTTTTGTTCAATTCTTCAGTGACAGAACTATACGCATCGGCGTCTTTTTGATCTTTTTGATGACCAAACGTATAATTAAGGTGGATTCAAACTATGCACGAAAATAATAGGTGAACCAATCTTTAATCGAAAATTATGTCGTAGCATTTCAGGTATATCTAGTGAATTTAAAAACTCATTTGGAAAATGTACACTTTTATTTATATGAACAACAATA
This sequence comes from Eupeodes corollae, assembly GCF_945859685.1. NCBI lineage: Eukaryota > Metazoa > Arthropoda > Insecta > Diptera > Syrphidae > Eupeodes > Eupeodes corollae. The sequence goes on along the minus strand of NC_079147.1, from coordinate 62,298,349 downwards.
TCGATTGATTTAAAAGACATCAGCTCGCCTGGTAAAAACTGTTGTATCTAGATATTGATTTCGTCAACATTTTTGGCTGTCAATATAGCCCGATAACTGTTATAATTCAAGTAATTACTCTGTATATTCGTAAAAATACTCTCAATCAATTATTTTTTTTTCCTAAAGTACAGTACATATTCATAAAAATATGGTTAAGAGATAAATCAGAAATCAATAAAACTTTCAAAATCTGTTGAAACTTAGAACATTATGAATTTCAATTCACAAAAAATTGAAAACTGATTTCATTTCAATTCGATTGCAATCAAAATGCATTACATTTACAATATACATGTAGAAGTCTAAAATAGTTCTTAAACTAACATTTTCTCAATTATTTCAGTTTAAGACTTAAATTTAACCTAATTTACTGATTTTTGCTTCAAGTCCAATTCTTCAGCAATTCTTCGAATTTTGACTTTCCCATTTCAATTTGCAGTTGCATTTGTTTATTTTGTCCAAACAAAAAAGATACATATGTGTCTACATAAAGTTTACTCATTCACTTTATTTATTCTAATTGATTTGTTTGTTGAAAGTGATGAATTGGTTTCGTTTTTTGTTATTTAAGATACAGAGGAATTCTTAAAAAATTAAATTTTGTATGAATGCAGTCATTGATTCATTATTCAAAACATTTTCTCAAATGCTGCAGTTTATTTTGAAAGAAGAAAGAAAGAAAATCAATAAAGTACTTCTTTCCACCTTGCTCGCCACTAGTTAGATGTACCTATAAGTTTGAAGCTATACCTCTCCGTCCAAGGAGCACCCATCGTCGTTATTTTTGTTCTAATTCTATTTGCGTAAACAATTTTGAATTATCTTCTGTTTGCTTCCAAACGAAATCGAAAAGATTTGTTTTTTTACCACCTCCGCCAATGGCCACCTATCATCACCGATGGATGTTTGTCGTTCCGTGTCATGTTCACTTTGAGTTTTGTTTAAATATTTGCTAAAAACAAAAAATCATTCGTTTTCATTCACAAAAATATAATAGATAGACGCCACTCACCACTCGTTCCCATTTCGATTTGAATCTTTTGGCTTTTATATTTGTTTCTCTTGTTTACTAAAACCTAAAACTACATTTGAACATGAAGATAAACAAGCAAACAAGTGGTTGGACAAACAAAAGTTGACCCAAAACGAATGATCTTCTCAATTAAGTTATTTCAACACCTTCACGAAAATGAGGATTCTTTAAATTCCATTTCAAAAAAAAAGTTGTATGAACACCATTTGTGTTGTATTTCCTTGAGGAACATTGATTTATTTATTTTTTCTGCTATTTTCTTGTGTCGAAACCTTCTAGTTAAAAAAGATCTCCTGAGAGAACCATTGGGCAAATACGAACCAACTAGTTCGGTCTCTTGTGGTACCCGTGGCATGATGGTTAGTGCGTTGGACTGTCATTCCAGAGGTCTTGAGTTCGGATTGTTCGAATTCGACTTAAAAAACTGTAGGTCCCCTCCATTCCTGACAACAGTACTCGCACAGGAATGATTGAGAGTTGTATGTCACTAGGCCCTAGTTGTGAACGGATTGTTGCGCCACCCAATTTATTTCAAGATCTTTAACTGAATTATGCTTCTTTGATGATGGAGTTCTTTTGCAGTGCTGGGTTATTAAAGGTATTTTTCGTCCTTAACCTTATGGCCCAAAATTGAGGATGTCAAAGAGTGCAAAACAATTTTTTTAACATTTTGTTGTTCTATTTGGGCAATTTTACAGAATGCTTGAGCTTTTTTTGGTCTTATAACATTTCAAAAAAGATATTACCGTAACCAATCAATAAATTCAAGGCGTAATGGCATTTCTAAATTTGGGCGTTACGACATTGAAATTTATAATATGACATTTATGACGTTTTTAAGTGATATTTTTGTGTCGTTTCTCTTTTTGGGCTTTATGTCATTTTATGATTTCAGTTATATGTCGTTGGGTGACAAAACCTAATCGTCATAATGCCAAAAATATTTATCACAAAGCCTAAAACCCAAATTCAAAATTCTTTGCGTCCAAACAATAACTAACAATTTGGGCGTTGTTTAATTTAAAATTTGTTTGGGCGTTACGACATTCGCTTTGGATTTTTTTCGATTTGTTTTTTTTTTTTTAATTTTTGGTCTTTAGACAAATTTTGGGGTTTATGACATTTAAGGCGATATAGTTTTAGAGGTTAGCAGAAACATTTCAAGCAAGGCTGAAACGCCTATCCAACGCGACAAATTAATAAATGGCCAAAAATACTGCATTGTCCGGAAAGCCTATATTCGACGGACCAAATTTATACACTGACAAAAATTACGATCTAAATTTCTACAAAATCGATACATGTTTTAAGTCATTCGTAAGAAACTTGATAAATTCTTCCAAACGATTCTTAAGTTAGCTCAATTGTAAAATCTAAATTCATACTTCGTTAATAATGTCATAACTACCTTAGTTCCTTAACGCACTAATTATTCTATGAGACCAATCTTTTTTCGTACTCGTATTGTAAAAGTTCTAAAACATCTAAACGTGTATAAATCCGCTTGTTCGGATCATATGTCTGCTTAAATTTCAAAGAGGTGTTTTTGCAAAACCACTATATAAGCTTTTTCTGCTCTTCAGGCCCCGTTCTAAGAAGATGGAAAGAGTATTTGTTCTGTCAATCCCCAAAAATGTGAATCCTCTTCTCCCTCAAATTATGGACCGAATGCACTAACGGCCTGCTTTCAAGTTAACGTAAACGCTCATTTCTTATCCTAAGATATATTTTGAAATACGATAGCTTCTTAATGACCGGAGTAATGGCAATACTTCCGAATAGTGGAACAAATCCTTATAGAGCAAGTAATATTATTTCGCTCGATATTTCGAAATCATTTTATAGGTTTAGACATCAGGCTCTCTTATCGAAATTACATGCCTTCACTTAAGATCTTCATGGAATTTGAATTTAACTTTCAGACCCTTCAATACATATTGTATTGGATGTGTTAATAAATAAATGCTTGTGTGCCCCAGGGCAATGTCTTGTCTCCAACACTTTTTTCATGTTTATTATTGAACTCCTAGCTGAAACATCTAATATAATCCACTTACCTGCTTCGCTGATGACAGTACCCTGACCAGAACATTTCGAAAATTTCGGTATGAGTATCTTCAACCACCTCTTCTTTAAGGATAAGGAAGGCCGCAAGATATTAGAGTTTCCTTAGCCGTTGCAAGAAGTTTGTCTGCCGTTCTGATTTGACTTTCAACATTTTATATTCGTCCGAAGCTTCAGTATAACTTATTTATGTTTCTTGAAGAGTCTTTAAGGAAGAGTATTGTCTTTAATTTTGTACAGTATTATACTTAAGTATTAAAGCCAGTTGCATTCCTCTTTTCAAAATATTGGACTGTAATTCTCACGCCTTCAAGAATTTATTTATCAGTATACCCTTAAGCCCAGCTTCAGCCGTACTACGCGAATGTGGAATGCCTTCAGGAATTCCAAACCAATTGACAACTAAAAGTATAACTTTACACAAATTGAAAAAAGAAATTGCAGTTTAAGATTAAAACGCTTCATTAAAAATTTGATGTCTATATTTAAGTGCTGTTTTGCAATATGCATATAACTTTGTGAAATCCATTTCCTGTAGAAGGCTTATGATTTCTGTATTTAAAAGAAAGTCACTGCCTAGGATAAGTCTTCTTATTTCTCTTAATAAAATGAAAAACATCCTCGCGCTCTTTCAAGTTGCACAGATTGCATAAAATCGGTAAGTTCTCGCGGTAAGGAACGTAGTTCAGATTAAGAAGTTCTCCTCTTAGCCGGAATATGCACGAAATTTGTTCGATGATATATTTGTCTTGGAAGTAGTTTCTTACCCGGAGATCGTGGTGTAGTCTATTGTTAATCATGCGTTGTAGTGAGCTTTTGGCTTGCTCCTTGTATTGTTCTCTTGAGGCTTTATTCAGACGAGCTATTAGGCGATATAAAGTTGGCTTCTAAGAGGCAAGGTTACTATAACTTAGGTCAACATTCACCCGCTCGGCTAGTTCTATCTAGTCTTTAAATTATCCACTTCGGGATTGGATTCTTTGAAGAACTACTTTCTTTGGGAGACGATAACTTAACATATCCAGAGTTTTGAGGATGTAAGCGACCTGCAGCTTGAGTGTTTTTATAAATAAAGGCGATAAACCCGTTTCCAACATGGTCATGTAGTTTGGTGTACTCGAAGGAAGGTGGAAAATCCGTTTTTTGTAAAATCTGAGCAGTTTTTCTACTTGTTCATATTTTCGACCTCCCCAAGCTTGCGCCGCATAAAACATAAATAATTCCAATATATGTTAGCTGACTGTTGAATATACGCGAGCAGAAAAATTTCATCAGCGAAAAGAAGAGCTTTAATGTTAACGCCTGCGTACTCGATTCCTACTTATAATGTTTGGAACCATTCTGATCAGCATTGGCTATTCTACACAGATGCTTTGGCAGTCTTGTATAAATTTGCAGTACTGTACCGAACTTAAGCGACAATCCAAGATTCCTCTGTAGTTTTCCGGAACTTCAGTGCTTCCCTTCTTGCGGGTTGGGAATCAAGCCATCGCTGAACTGATTTGGGATGGTTCCTTTCTCAAAGGTTAAATACTTGTGTTAGATAATTCTGCGGGTATACCATCTGAGCCCGCAGCCTTTCCATCCTTTTGTTTGTTAATCGATTTAAACACTTCTTCCATTTAAAATATTATTTTTGAAGCCAGGCTTGGCATACTGATTCAGAAACGTATTTGGCGAATCTGGATTTAAAAGTTGCTCAAAATATGTTTGCATTCTATTTGAATTAAGTCCCGGGCTAATAGTAAATGTTTTTCCTTCAAGTTTTCGGACCAGGTTCCAAAACTCAGACGACTTGTTACACCTTGCAAGCTGATGTGCTTGGGCTTTTGAATAGTCTTTTTTCTCTTTTTTTCACCCATACCTTCTTTTAAATCTTCTTTCCCTTTCCTAATGTTGACACTGTGTCCTGGCATAATAAGGGTTACAAAATTTAAAATATAAATACAAAAATTAAGATCACTTAAAATTAGTTACTACCTAGATAATCATTGCAACTTTTAATCTCACTTTCAGACATGCTGACATCTTACACAATGCAACATGTGGATACAACAGTGAATCAAATCACATTCACGAGACGAACGAACGGCCTCAAAACTGGGATAACATTCAAAACCGAATCGATGGCTCTGAGTTCAATCGAATCTTACGAGTAAGTTTCTTTACCTCATTTCTCATAAGCCTTCAAGAAGATCGATGCACCAAATAATAAAAATATTAAATATTTTTCTTTTGCAGTACAAACGATCGAACAGCATTGATAATAATATAATTCGTGGACCTTTCAATGCCAACAAACATTCATCGTTCGTCGAACTGGTCATAGTTGTTGATATTAAAGTTTATAAATCATTGGGTGAGAATATGAAGAAAGTCCATAGACATTGTAAGGATTTGGCTAATATTGTTAATGCGGTAAGAATTTAAAATAAAAAAAAATTGATTGACACTTTTTATTAATTTATTTTTATTTTATTTTTCAGCTCTATGAACCTTTGAATATTTTTATCGCTTTGGTTGGGGTTGTTGTATGGAATGAAGCGAATGAAATTGATTTCTCTCAAGATGGTGATGTGACATTGAAAAATTTCTTACATTATCGTCGTACGAAATTGGCTGTGAATCATCCTAATGATAATGCTCAATTATTGACTAAAGAGCCATTCAATGGTGGTGTTGTGGGTAAGTTACATAAATCAGTGTCTTTTTTCGTATTGATTAAAGTTTTTTTATTATTTTCTTTATTCTGAACTTTGCTTCTTTTAAATGGAAACATAAACCATTTAAATTAATTATTTGTTCCCTATTTTGGGCCTCAAGGGTAATTAAAGATGATGCTAAGACACACGAATGGCTCTTGCATTTTTAAAGAATGTTTTTGTTTGTGTATCGAACTATGGAATAGTATACAAATAATTCTTTTTAAAATGTCATGTAATTTGACTTTATTTGAAAGATAATCTTTTGACATTATAGTTACCGTCTGGAAGTATCTGGAAGTCTGCCGTTCTATGACTTTTTCCAGCGCTTTTCCATATATTAGCAATAACGCGGTGAATGTATTCAATCGTTTCGGTCTTATTGGCTTAGACTAGCGGATTGACAAACTATCCATTTTGAACCGGCCCTGTTGTTAAACCCACAAAAGCAATCTTGGTTTTCAGTAACCATTGACAGTGACGTTAGTGTAGCTCAGTTCTGTTCTTTTTTTTAATATATAAATTCTGTCGAAAAAAGTTCTGGCTACTTCAAGTTCTACACTTCTGAAAAAATACAAAGAAAGTCCATGGGTATAGAAATATATAACCTCAACAACCCTACCAGCCATTCGTGTGAAGATTCCGGTGGAGTTTTTGATCTTCCTCTAGCATTTCTGAAAGATTTACTCCTGCAAATATAGAACAACCTTCCTCTTTGTGAGTAATGTTTTCAGAGATGGGGGGACCTTAAGTTTTTAAGCCGAATCCGAAAGGCTAATTTGAGAAAGCACATTTTATGACAGGAATTACTCTAGGAGGCTTTGTCGATTCCTCGCAAGAGTCAGTACTCGTAAAAAAAATTACAAATTACACGGGTACTTATAGAAAAGTCTTTAGTACAGCGAAAACTCCCTTAAAATCCTATAAATGCCTAGCTGCCTAAAAACTGCTGACCACTTCTAAGAAAACTCAAGCAAAGAATCGATCAACCTCCTGCTGGATGTCCACTTTCCTGTTCCCTTGTTGTTAATAACATTGACCTAACAATCCTTGGCAATAACCCCACACCAAGGTCTAATTCCTAGGAAAATTTCAAATGAGCAATCAACGGCTTGGAAACATATTAAATAGATGTTTTGCACTGCCTCGCATTCCATTTTCCAGACAGTACACCCCGGTGTAAAGAGGCCCTCACCCGATCTTCCACAGTTACCAATTGCGCACTCAAAGTTGGATAAGATCACTACCTACTACTATTGCTTTTATTCTAGCGGCTAGGTCTAGGTCTGGACTCATCGTCTTTGCATACTTGACTAAGCGAAGAACTTTTTTCTGAAAGCAATCTAATTATTTTCTTGGCCCAACAGCAAAGTTGCTTTAATAATTTATCGGAATACTTTTCTCTGACCATATCTACTAACATTTTTAAGAATGCATGAGACTTCTACTTAAATGATGCCAGTGATCTGGTGAATTCCGATATATGGTCTGAAACATATCATAACTAGCTCCAAATGGTTTTAACGAGCTGTGAAGTTCCTTGTAAGTGTCTCGGCTTTTTCAGCCATCAGCTACTTTAACCTTACTAGGTAGATGCTCGGCATTATGGTCAGCTACTCCAGCGGCTTTGTTTGATTACAGCTTAAGTGTGAGAACTTTCAATTCGTCCAAGTGAGGTTTTTGAGAATGTTGGACAGTTAATAACGGAATTTAAATCGTCATCGCCCTTCTTCCATATCCTTAGAGTTAGCCAGAGTTGTTTTAGGATGTTTAAACTTTTGTCTTTGTAGAACGGTTCAAGGTTTATAAATAACCTTGTACATTTTGATTGACTTCAGAGTAAAACTTTTAAACGTCATTTCTGCTACTGAAAATCTCAATATCAGCTACAGCACCTTCTGAGAAGTTGGTGTTCCTCTCTCTTTTTCTGCTTCAATAGCTCGAGAAAAGCTCTGGTACTTTTATGTAGATTTGATTGCCTGTGCATTTTCCTACACACCGACCCAACGGTCCTCATAGAACGAAGCAAGTGAAAAGCGACTTCTGCGAAGACTTCTTATGCTGCCAATAATTCTCTTAATTTGTCTTTGTTCTGAAAACCTGTAGTGTCACCTTGACTATATTGAAGGTAGTGGTAAGAGAATTTTTCAAGTTAGCTCCTCGGAAAGTTCTGATATCCATGATATTGAAAGCTTGTCTACCATAGATCGCACTACGATCAATCTGGCTGACGGTGGATCGAATTGAATAACCTTAAGTTCCCTTTAAAATTTTAAGGTGTGTAAAATGTGCATTCGCCAAGCTACAAAATCAAAGAGCATGAATCAGTTAAAAATCTCCCAAAACAATTTTATATATATTTTTGATGTTCTTTTTTGTCATTTTGTTTTTTTTTTCTGTATTTTCTTGCAGGCAAAGCTCTGAAAGGCCCAATTTGTACCTACGAATATTCTGGCGGTGTTTCCATGGAGCATAGTCAAATTGTTGCCGTAGTTGCCGCAACAATGGCTCATGAAATGGGTCATAATTTCGGCATGGAACACGACACTCCCGACTGTCGGTGTCCCGAAGAGAAATGTATAATGTCGGCATCGAGTACTTCGGTAGTGCCACATTATTGGAGTTCTTGCAGTATTGATCAACTAAATGTTGCCTTCTCACGTGGCATGAATTATTGTTTGCGAAACAAACCCACAAAACTATTCGATTCCCCACAATGTGGAAATGGTTTTGTCGAACCAGGTGAACAATGTGACTGTGGTTTGCCCGAGTATTGTAAAAACACCTGCTGCGATCCAAATACTTGCATGCTAAGGACGAATGCATCATGTGCCACAGGTGAATGCTGTGATTTAAGTACGTGTCGACCGAAGACTGCCGGGACAAATTGTCGACCATCGGAAAACGAATGTGATCTGTCCGAGTATTGTACTGGTGAATCGGAGTACTGTCCAACTAATGTCTTCAAACGCGACACTGAGACCTGTGATGGAGGGAATGCTTATTGCTATCAAGGAACCTGTAGGTCTCGCAGCAATCAATGCAGGATCTTATGGGGACCGTCTGGGGAGAGTTCAGAGCATTGTTATTGGAAAAATAACAATGGAAGTCGCCATGGCAACTGTGGCTTTGATCGAATTAACAACAAGTACTTCCAATGTAAGAAGGAGGATATATTCTGTGGAATGTTGCACTGTCGCCATTTAAACGAACGCCTTGAGTTCGGAATGGAGTCTGTAGCTGTGCTTTCGCATAGTTTCTTGAATCACGATGGCAATATCATTCCCTGTCGAACTGCTATTGTGGATCTGGGTTTGCAGTCGACAGACCCTGGTCTCACTCCCAATGGTGCTAAGTGTGGTGAGAATAAAATGTGTGTCGGTCAAAAGTGCATTGGCATCGAAGACTTACGATCGAGTGGTTTTGGCGTCGAATGCCCCGAAAACTGCAATGGAAACGGAATTTGCAACAGTAAGGGCAACTGTCATTGCAATGAAGGCTATGCGCCGCCCTTCTGTAACGCTCCAGGACCTGGTGGATCAAAAGACAGTGGACCAGCAACAAATCCAAACAGTAAGTTTAAACTTCACATCATAAAAGAGCTTTTTAATATCTTATATCTTTTTTACAGGTCTCGAAGGATTCACACGCTTCATGTTCATATTCTTCTTGGGAGTTGTTCCTGTTATGGCCCTACTCGGTTTCCTCGTCTACTATTGTCGCAATAATCCTCAAATGCCAGGAAAACTATTCGAAAATATGTATGTACATTCACCACGTTCATTGTGTAGTAACAATTCAACGCCTTCTTCTTCTGAAAAAACAATCATATCCACAACTGCACCCTCTTCTGAAACTACTACTACTTCTTCTTCTTCAAGCATTAAAAATAACAATAATCCTACTAAAAGAAAATTACAAATAACTGATATTAAATTGTGTTCAACTACTAATCCGCACGCACTTAGCCATAGCACAGATTATACTATAGATTCAAATAATAGGTTTGTTTATCAGTTAACGTGATATTCAAAAATATTTTAAAATACCAAATCAAAATCTCAAACTCAATATGTGCATTGGGCTTTTTTTCGAATTAGTTAGATTTTATTTTATTTTTATTTTATTTTTGAAAAAAGAGCATAAAATGCTAAAATAATTATAATTAATATTTTATGCAAAGTTTTGTGTTCTAATTATGTCTGATTTTGAATTTTTGTTGGTGAGATTTTGAGTAAAAGTTCATGCGTTACACATTTACATTTTCATGAAGTCTTAAGTTTAATTTGCAAATGAGCATTAATTATCCTTGAAGTAAGTCCAAGAGTTTATTCCTAAAAAATCATTCATCATTAAAAAAAAACATTGTAAATCAAATCCTTAACTTTCAAGTTCACTTTTAATTTAAGTCCCCAAAGAGGGTCTTAGGTTCCCTGTTCGGATACGATCTCAGAAGTAATATTCAAGCTTATAGACCCATTGCTTCATCTTCATTTGGTCGACAAAGTTTTGTTCCTGGCAATTTTACTAAACATTTCGAATAGCCTTAATGTAAATCCAACTAAAAAACCACTTATCACATCAGGTTTTTGAGATATTCCTTTTTATAAAATCGAAATGAAATATCCCACTTAATTATTGGCGTACTACGATATTCAAACTTTAAAGCCATTTCAAAGCATTTTCAGACACGTGGTTTCGTACAGCCGATATCCGGATCACCTAGTAAAGTTTTAAAAGTGTGTCAAGCTGCAAAAGTGCCTGGAAATAAAATTCGTCCTCGGATCTTTGATGTTTTTGACTGACTGGGGTCTTTGATGTTTCTTTGACTGAAAAATCAAAAAATTACATCAACGCAATGTGAGGCTGAAATTGGACAAACATTATGAAAAAAAAAGTTTACACGATTCTGATTCTGATTGATTCTGAGGTCCTTTACAATATTTGAGTTTTAAAATGAAAGCCTCAAGTTTTAAAAACAAACAAAAAACATGTCGAATACGTTAAGGAATACAAAGGCAGGTCAAAGAGTTTTGTGTATTGATGTGATATATTTCGTTAAGGGCAGATTTAATGTTTAATAAACTCCAACAGTTTGCTACAATTTATAAACCTGACACCTATAGCGAAACATGTTATCGAAGTAGTTATGGTGTGGGGCCACATGACTGCTGCAGATGAATATGTGTTGGTTTTCATCATCGTCATTATGGACATTTTAAAATTAAACATTAAAAAAAATGTTTTAAAAAGCTAAATCCTTCACAAAATCGTTCACAACAACAACTTCATAAATACGGTTCACATTTAATGTATGTAGTCAGCATTAACTTTTACACTGACTCCGACCTACGATACAATCTCCGGTCTTATATCCAATAGACAAACGTGTAAGAAAGCGTGAGATTGTTAATAAATATTAAAACGCTAAAAGGAAGAATCTCAATATAATGGATGCATAGTCACCAAAAAACGAACTTCTTGCCTAAGCTTATAATTTGTTAACCGGTTTTTGTTAACTATTTTTTAAAACTTGAATCAATTCAGTAATTTTGTTATAAAATTAACTTAATTTGTTAATTGCTAAATGCAACCATCATTGAAATAATTGAACAGCATTAAATGTTTCTAACAGTTAACAAAAATACTTAAAGTTTGGAAATTGTTATGTGCAAAGAATTAATTGCTGCACAAGACTTTCGAAAATTCTAAATGAATGGAGAAGTTCTTCTTTAAAAACATTCGTGATGGTTTTCTAAATCTCAATTCCCTATCTTCAATATTCAGTTTAAATACTTGAAGTGTTCTTTATAAGTTGTTGGATTTCACTCTTCTTTATATAACTTTAAAAAAAAAAGTTGAACCATTCATGTTTACGGTTTTTAAAAGAAAAAGTCAAAATGCTTTCTAAGTATTTTTTGTAGTTTATTCGTCCTCGTGTTCTAAGAAATGTCAAAAATCAAGTTTTGAAAATGATAAAAATAGTTTTAAAAATTATAAAAATAATTTTAAAAATAGGTATTTTTTAAATTTTAGTAAAAGTCCAGATTCTGAATTCTGTTTCAAAGATTTGTCCTTTGTAAAATCATCATACAGTTTATTGTTAAAAACTGTTTCGGTTTTAACCTTAGCCTTTAAAAAACCGTATTAAGTTGCCTTTGAAATTAAAAAAAAAAAATCTTAAAAACCTGATGTGGTAGAATAACTTTAAGGCGAGAATCGAACTAATGACAACTTTATCCTTTAAAAAAGTATTATTATTAACTCCCACTCATTTTCATCACATAATCAAATTATCAAATCTCAAAAACTCACCTTAATTTAAAAACAAAAATGTATTATGCCAAAACGTACTGCCGATCTGTGTTTTTTAATTACTAAGTTAGCTATATTTTGTTTGTAAAATTAATTTAGATTAAAAAAAATATATATAAACAATTTTATAATTTAATAAAATAACATTTGTGTTGTAGTTTTTTGATTTTTTGTTTTTCTGTATTTCAAATGCTTTATGGTAATTTTGTTGTTGTTTCGCACGTTTACGTTTTCACCTTCACACGTTTGTATGGTTAATGGTTCTTTGTTTTTGGTTAACTCTCTTCACGTAAAATTTCTATCTAAATGCACTTTTCAAATTTGATTTCATTCCAATAATTTAACAACAGTCTTGAAAAACTTTCTTTCAGTATGAAATCAACAAGCAAGGGATCAGCTCCTCGAGGACCACCATCAGCGCCGAATGGGGGATTGCCAAAATCTACACCAAGCAGTACGGACGATATGAATTCAGCGTTGCTCAAGTCTCCGTCGGATTCGGATGCATCGACAATTAACAACGGAATGTTTGGAAAATTCAAAGGATTCACTTTGAGACCGCTCTCAGATTCGGCTCCACCTACAGCAGTGGTTGCACCGAATGTAGCGTTTGTTCATCCGGTTAGCAAATCGTCAATGGTTCATGAGTCCAGCAATGGAGGTGTCCCTGCACGTTTGGCTCCTCCAGTTCCAAAACACGCGACACTCGATAGGATGGATTTGCAAAAGCCAAACGGTGTTGTGCTGGGTATGAAGAAGGCCAGTACTTTGGGGAAGATTTCAGATTCATCGGCACCTGCACTTCCTCCTCCCAATCCGGGCTCGCATCCACGTCCTATAATTTCAAATCCTGTTCTTGAGACCTCAACTTGCAGGGAGATAGGTATTACACCGAAGACAAGTGAAGCTATTCCTGTTCGACCTGCTCCAACTGCTCCACCGATCAACCATCCAGCTCCACCTCCACCAGTTCCATTGCACACGGATCCCAAGCTAAACAACCGTCAAAAAGATGGAACTATCAAACGAATTGCGTCTTTCCTAAAGAAGGAGGATAAGTACACTCCGAAAGTCAAGCCAGTAATTGACAAGGAGAAGCTTAAGAATATCGAAATTTCAGCTCCAATTCCTCAAACGGACACATCCAATTCCGACTCGGAACTTCAAGATGAGACCAAAAATCTAGTGAAGAGGGCTCAAAGTATGAGAAGTCCAACGAAGAAGCAACCTATCGTTCAGACTTTCGGTTCCATGAGAAATCCACCTGGTCTTAACCGTCCCAAGAGTGTTATTGGAACGGCAAGACCCAAGAGTCCTCCGCCAAGACCACCAGCACCACCGGGAATAAAGAAAACCCCATCGACAACTTCTTCGGGCTATCAACTGCCTATATCATCAAAAGTTGACCACACCTATGATGACTGTGAGGCGGTAGAAGAGCCACTTTCGGATATCAAAGAATCACCATCCCCAACGGGATCCGATAACATTTATTCGGTGATCGATGAGATCGTGTCGCCTATTCAGGCCTCCGCAGAAGAAAGCTCAGATGGTCTGGGTCTTCTTGGAGAGATTGTGAATGAGATCGAGAAAAGAAACGTAGACTCCATATACTCGGCTTCGACCCTCAAAAGTGCTACCAGTTCCGAAGGGATAAAGCCAATAGCGCCTTATGAAAATGTCCCCAGTGGGGATCAAGAATCAGAACCGGACTACATCAAATCCACAAGTAGCACCGCTTCTGGTGGCTATATTCGACCGTCGACAGTGAGTAGTGCAGCACCCATTGCTAGGGTCGCTCCAACTCGATCTGACACATCCACTCCAGCGAATGCAAACGCAAACGCAAACGCTTTCTCCAGCTTCAAACCCAAAGTTGAGAACGAATCCTTAACGGGCAGGACCGGGAGAACACCAACTATCAACCCCAAACCTTCGACAATCGCCTCAAGAGGCAATAAATCATTTAGTAAGTCACCCAGTCCCCTGGCTAAGACAACAGCCCTCGATATAAAATCAGTTGATGCGGCACCTAAGAAATCACTGCCCTCATCAGGTGCTGCTAAACCAAAACCACTTACAAAGCCAACTGTCGGAAGTGCAGGCACAAAGCCCACAGTTGGTCGGACGATATCAACAAACAATAAAAAGCCTCTCGAAAATGCAAGTTCATTATTAACAAACGCAACTAAACCACCCGCAAGTACAGCTCAACGTCCAGCAACTGCAACATCAACAACAGGCAAAGTGTCGTCTTTGCAGCAAAAATTCGAAAACTCACCGAAAACGAAGCCTTTGACTGGAAGTTTAGCAAAGAAATGAGAAGATTTTGTGTGTTCTATATCGGATTCCCGAACCATTCCTATAAAAAGTATGCCCTAGATAAAAAAGAAGAGAAAATATTAATTTATGTTTCCCGAATTAGATTTTAAGTTGTTTTTGTATTCTTTCTTAAAAAACTAAGTCCTGGCTACGCACCTTAACGTCGAAAACGCTACTTTTTTGTTTTTCCTTTGAAATTCTACAAAACTAGACTGAAAAGAGACTGCTTTGTGGGTTTTTCTTGTTAAGGCTCGATCTCTCTGTGGAACTTAAGTTTTTCTTTTTATATTTTTAATAATAAAAAAATAATTTTATTTTAATGTAGCAAGGACATCGTATATCGTAACACGTTATAGATTATATTATTTATAAATAAAAATGTGTAAATAACTTTTCTGACTACTTAAGAAATTTCTGAATTTTAGTTTCTTTTTTAATAATTTATGTTTTGTTTAAATCCTAATTATTAAGGCAATATGCATTTCCTAATTTTTATTTTAAATAAAATCAAATAAACAAAAGAAAGAAGAAAATATTATTGTAAATTAATAAAATTGTAAATAATGTACCAAAGATTTCTAAGTTGTAAACAGCGATTTTATTTATTATTTGTTTGTTTTATTTTGCAATATTAAATAAAGCTGAGTCAAAAGCGGTGCTTTTAGCATTGCATTAATAAAATTTTAATTGATTTAAGTTTTATTTAAGAAAAAAAAATTGTCATAAAATCAAAATGTAACGCAGCTAAGTCTTTAAACAAACATAACAAAATGCATACACTTACGAAAAACAAAAGAACAACAATAAAATATGAATAAAACAAAAACAAACATCAAAAAACGAACTAATAGGTACTATAAATTATATTAAAAATACATTTATTTGTTAGCTATGATAAATAACAAATGAGATATTATGTAAAATATAAGAAATCATGTATAGGCATTATATATAAATATTAAATAATAATATTAAATATAGGTATATACAATAAATGAATAATAATAACTCTTTTTGACGAAATTATAAACGCGTTGTTTTATTTTATTGTTATAAATATTTCTCCCAGAAATGTTCGCATTTTTATAAATTACGAAAACTATCGCATGGAATTTATTGGAAATTAAGGTTTCTATGGTTCTCTAACTTTCTTATCATAGGCCAAAGTCGCGCTTGGATCATTGTCACTTACGAAACGTGATTAAGATCGTTACAGAAGAATTCTCCTAGTTAATTCTTGCGTTTTTGAGCTAGAGCAGGGTCATTCCGTAAAACGATAATCGTTAGACGATATCGTTTCGACGATAGTCTTACTTCACGTAAGACGATAATCATATGTAAGCATTGTTGTTAAATAAATAAAACAATTGTCATTTTGGAATTGCAAAAGAGGACTTTATAATGATATTGGAACCAATAAATTCGCCAGACGGTTGTCGTTCTACATTCATACAGTTCTGTTCACTTGACTAGACGCACATATTTTTTTTACATAAATTTGATTTTTTTTATAAGTGTGTGCAAGAAATATCAAGCAATTGCATTTTTTAGAAAGCTTATTAAGTTCTCAACAAAAAAACACCAAAAAATGCTAGGAGAGTGGAAGATAACGGATATTTTTTCTCTTTTTTGTATATGCTGTATCATTCAGTGCAACGTTTTGATCTTCAACTTTCATTATACTATTCATGTCAGTTAAGTTCATAGGGGATAGGAAGTGGTTTCTAACTGCATTAAAAATTGGGCATCCTAAAAGGAAGTGTTCAATTGTATCATCTTCCTATGTATTACACAATGTGGAAATGTTCATTGGGTCAAATATATGTCTATCACCGTGTAAAACTAAAACTTCTGTGGGCATATCTGTTCGCGCACCTAATATGCGCTAAGACTTTATGCACGTATGGTTTGCAGGATGAATTCAGGTACGGAGCCGGTTTATATTCTGGTTCTTGTATGTTCGCTAAATAAGGAGCATAATAGCAGCAAGAAGTTGAGTTAGATGCCTTCCTGAAATCTTCATTTATAATGCTTCTCTTCTTGTCTTCAAGGATGCTTACAAAGTATTGACGAGCAGGTAATAAGTTTTGCTGTTCCCATATATCTATAAAATTACTCATTAAGGCGGCCTTAAATTTTGTTGCCCAGTTTGGTCGTTGGGAGTTGTTATGGGTTCTCAAAATTTCGTTGTAACACTTTTTTATTAGGCGCTCATCAGAGGCATTCAACAATTTTTCCCAGAAATGCAAAGCTCTTTTCGCTATCTCGTAATCTAATGGAATTGTACCAGTTTCTAAGTGAACCATATTGCTTTGTGTGTTTTTAGCTAGACCAAGCAACTTCTTTAAAACTGAAGTTTGAATAACTTCAATTTTGTCTCCAGCTTCCAGACCCCATATCTCCACACAGTAGGTATAGTAAAGTCGATTTAATTGTTGAATTATAAACTTTGATTCTTCCTTCCCAGTTTTCCATGTAAGGGCTCCTCATAGCTTTTTCGGTTACTACTGCTGCTGCTCTTGCCTTGGTTTTGAAGACATTCATGGTTTCATTACAAGATCCAGTTCGACTCAAGGTTATTCCCAGATATTCAAAGCTATCTACAACTTCAAATGAGTCTTCTTTATATGCAAATCTTTCCGGGCAAGATGATATTTTTCTTTTTGCAAAGTTTACTATCTTCGATTTTTCAGTATTTAATGTCATATCTTTTGCTGTAAAATATTTTTCAAGTGATTTCAGAGTTTCTCTTAAATGAAGCTCAGACTGAGCGAAGACAGCAATATCGTCAGCATATGCTATCACGATAGCATTTGTTGTTTCCAAAATGTCTATTCCTGTAAGGCCCTCGATTCTTAAGAATTCTTCAAAATCATTTATATATAAGTTAAATAGGAGGGCACTTGATGGATCACCCTGTAGAACACCCTTTGTGACATTCGCTTCTTCTATTAGGCCACTTATTGTCTTAATAGCAATTTTGGTTTTCACATATATGTTTTGAAATGCATGTATTATTTTCCCACTTGCTCCAATGGATCTAAGGTGGGTCCATAGCTTATCGTGATTCACACTATCGAATGCTCCTTTAAGGTCAACAAAGACTACCAAAAAATTTCCTTTCTTTTTTGCAAGAGTAATCTGTGATTGCACTTAGGATAAAGAGGTTATCAGCACAACTTCGTCCTTTTCTGAAACCGTTCTGGAATTCAGGAATTAGTTGCTCTTCTTCTGCCCACTCTTGAAGTCTGTTTGATAGGATTTGGGTGTAAACTTTCATCAAAGAATTTTCGATCGCTATAGGTCGATAGTTCGTTGGTAGAGATTTATCACCTTTTTTAAATATCATTGTAATGTCTGCTCTAAAAATGCCTGATAGGTTTCCTCCTTCGTTATCGAACAGGCTTTGAAAGAAAGAAAGTAAATATTCACACCATAGGTTTGGTAGATGCTTAATGAACTCGTTTGGAATCCTATCCGGACCCGCGGATTTATTATTGCGCAGCCCAAATATAACTGTTATAAGCTCGTCCATGCTTATGTCTCTATCAAGAAATGGATGATACGTATCGGCAAAAAGTCTATACACTACCTCATTGCCACTATACATATCCTGGAGGTAATCGTCCCAAACTTCCTTCGTAATATGGTTTCGAGCAATAGAGTTCGGTTGGATGCTTTTGATTGCTCTCCAAAAATCCTTGCTGTTTTTTGTTTTTTGAAGTTGTTCTGTTAGGTCCTTATTGGATTGCTTTTTAGCGGAGTTCAAGGTTGATACGTATAATTTCCTGCTGGAGATGTACTCTGATCTTTTGTTTATGTATGTTATTAGGGTCTTTTCGATAACTTCTCATTTTCTGCTTCATTTCTCGTTTTTGCAATCTGCAATCATTATTGAACCATTTATTCTTTTGGAACATTGGAGCAGTACAAATCTTATAGTGTTTAATCATTCACAATAACTATAAAAATCACAAAATAGTTGACATGTGACATGACATGACAATACATTTTTTGCAAATTTTAAAAATTTCCCAAAGACAAAAAAAAAGTTTAATAACATTTTCAAGTTATTGAACAAACATTATATTTCGTTGAGTTTATTTTGACATTTCAGTCATAGCACAAGAGTATTTGAAATATAATAAATTATATTATACTGAAAACGACGATAGTGATAAAGTTACGTGAAGCAAACTATTGACGATATCGTTAATGATAAATCGTTTTGACGATTACCGTTTCAGAATATTGACACAAATCATTAATTGCAAATAGTTATTAATTGAAAATGTACTTATAGTTGTTGGGTGCATAGATAGCACACAATTTTATATACAAAGACCACGGGAACACGAAATGAGTTTGACGAAGTTGTCGTTCAATAAGATACCGGCCTTGGCAACAAAGATGGATGAATGGTTGTCACTGATGAAATCAGATGAGACAACTTCCTCCTCGGTGTAATCGAGGATTCCCTTGAGGGGACCTTCGGTAGCTTCCTTAACCTTCTGCTTGATGGCTTCGTATGAGGCTGGTTTGCCCAAACGCACAGTCAAATCGACGACGGATACGTTGGCGATTGGGACACGGAAGGCCATGCCAGTAAGTTGAAGATGATGTTCTGGGCAGCACCACGGCCATCACGCCACAACTTGCCAGAGGGACCATTGACGGTCTTTTGGGTGGCGGTGGTTGCGTGAACAGTTGTCATCAGACCTTCAACAATTTCAAAGTTGTCGTTAATGACCTTGGCCAATGGAGCCAAGCAGTTGGTGGTGCAACTGGCGTTGGAGACAACCTTCATTGATGGATCGTAAGCATCCAAGTTGACTCCGCACACAAACATGAGTGCGTCGGCTGATGGGGCTGAGATGATGACCTTCTTGGCACCACCGTTCAAATGAACTGAAACCTTTTCAATAGTTGTGAAGACACTAGTCGATTCGACAATGTATTCAGCGCCAGCGCTGGCCCATTTGATGTCCTTGGGATCACGTTCACTGAAGACGGTAATCTTTTGTCCGTTGACGACCAAGCAGCCACCTTCGGCGACCGTGGGTTGAATCGAATTTGAACAAGTAAACCATGTAGTTGACATCAATGAAGGGATCGTTGACAGCTGCAACGGTGGCACCTTTTAAGATGGCGGCACGAAGGACCAAGCGTCCGATACGTCCGAATCCGTTAATACCAATTTTCGACATGATGATTTATTGTTTTTAAACAAATTCACAAAAATATAGAACCGACAAAATGCACAACTTCACTCTACGACGGATAGACGACGGGTCTATATTTAATTGATTTTCTGTAATGTCGTTACGTCTTTCGAGTTGTTCAATGAATTTAGCTTGAAACATTGCACCCTGCTGAAAAATTTAATCATTTTCCATTTGAGCATTTAGTAATTCATTTGTATTCTTCTGTTTTCGGCGTTTAGGGGTACTGGCTGCCAAAAACGGGGTTAAATTTCTATATTTCACAGAAAAGCAATAATGTAAATATAATGTAGAAAGTTAACAACATTTTAAGAAACCAACCTTTTCCTATTTTGTACAGGCTCATTTCCTGCCTGGGGAATGCTGTGGATTGATGTCAGCTCAATTATTCTGTCCTTATATTCCGTAAGTTTTACTTCTTCGAATGGCCCACCTCTGGTCTTGCATGGACAGCAAATTTTGGCTCAATTTTTTCTTGGCTAGATATTTGTAGTGTTTATAACATAAGTTATTTACACAATCACAATTATATTTACCTTCCTCCAACCAGCAAGGTTTTTCATAGGTGGGCCATTCGAATTTAAAATATCAATCAATTCGTCCCACAAGTTACTAAGGTCTGCCTTCCCTTGTACAGAATTAGGTTTATACCCATCGCTAAGGAAGGATGCTCATCCAAAAATTTAATACATATTTGTAGCTGATTTTGTGTTACTGACCTATGTATGTATGTATGTATGTATTAACAAAATTATATATTTAGATTTATCAATTTAAAAACATATCAGACAGAAAAACTTATATTTTGAAACTAGAGTATTATGGTCGGCGGCCACAAATAAAAACAATCAAAGTAACAGTAACAATAACAATAAACGTCACAAAATAGTAGGCATGCTTGATAACATGACATTTCTTACAGATTTTCAAAAATGTCCCATAGAAAAAAAATAAGATATTTAACATTTTCAAATTATCGAACAAGCATTATCTTTCGTTGAGTTCATTTTGTTACATAAAGTTACATAAAGTTACGTGAAGCAAATTATTCCATACAGCTTCAGCAAAAGTCATTTGAGAATATGCCTAGCCGGGCAGGTAGACAGAGCCCGGTTAGAGACCGATTATCGAGCTTACATATACATATTATGCGATCCGCTTAGAGAAAGCAGACACCTTGACTGCTTTAAATCTAGTAAAGGCCAGATGTTTTTCGTGACCTGACAAGTGGTGATGTTATTCCACCTGATGTTTGGCTTCTCATAGCGTCTTGCATAGTGATAGTTTACAAGTGGTGATTGGTATGCCAGCATTATCCAAACCCGGTAGAATGTGTTGTAAAGCACCATTTGAGGCGAGTTCATCTGCCTAACAATGTCTCTATGGCCCGGCACAAATCGAAGGTGAATATTAAACTGTTGTGCCATCTCCATTAGAGGTGACCGACAGTTATGGACTGTTATAGAGTTTGCAGAGATAGAGTCCAGAGATTTGATAGCTGCCTGACTATCTAGGAAAAACGGATATCGGATGTTCGTATCACGTTTTCTTTAAGCCTGGAAAAGACTTTTTATATCGCCAAAAGTTCTGCCTGGAACCCGCTAGTGACTTAATTTCTGTCGTTCAGAGTACACACCTCCACCAAATCCTTCATTCGTTTTTGATGCATCTGTGTAAAAGTGGTCTCACTCGTCTTCTAGGAATGCCCTCCTAGAAAGATCTGGAATGTATAGATACCTGTAAGTTTCTGTCAAATTGAAATTGTGGGATGGTGTAGTCCGTAGTTTGGAATTGATTCTAAATACTTAAGAGTTACTGAGTTTAAAATGTTGTTGTTAACCCACTGCAATGAAGCTTTGAGGCGAATATCAGAGTTTGCAACTATTTGTTTGCTAAGGATATCGTGCGAAGCGATCCGCTTGTTTATAGGCAACGTTTTAATTTATTTAGTTTGTCGCGGCTTATAGCTTTTTCTAAAGCAATACACTATTGTGCCACAACCGTACAGTAAGATGTGTTTGATAATTATGTGTGTAGCCCATGCGTAATTCGAGATTGTAAGCCCCATTTATTACCAATAGCTTTTCTGCAAGAGAAGAGAGCTACAGTAGCTAACTTGACTTTTAATTTTATATTACGTTAACAATTGAGTCGAGATACTCAGATAATTAGCCTCGTCTAAGAACTTTAATTGAGTACCTTTAATATAGGGATAGATAGAAATCATGTAGCAATACTTGCCCTTAAATGGATATCAATCAATCTTTCTAAGGTTCTAAGAAGGAATGATGATAGACTTATATGTCTTATATATATTTAGGGTTGACTTGCGAGTATTTTCATCCTTGGGTATAAAACAATTTTTAGTTCTCTCCATGCCGAGGGAAAATGGACCTGGTTAACAGCTGTAAGTAATTGCTTCAAGCATTGTTGCAATTGTCATAAGGGGCATCTTTATTGAAAAATTGACTGGAAAGTTAGTCAAGAAACATATACATATATAATCTTGTTTTACGAGTATATAAAAGGTTTCCTTGTCACATCGGAAAAGGAATAAAAAATATTTACTTAAAGTACAAAATACAAGTCGAGATGTATGTACTTGTAGCTTGCCTGAAGAGTGTGTTGTTGTCAATAATTTTGCTTTTGGTATTTATTGCACAATCAGCTGAAAGTAAAGGCCAGTGAAGTAAAGTTCCAAATTTTGAAGTGTATGACACTTGAAAAGTTAATGAGGTTTTCCTTGGGTTAGTTCAGATTTTCGTCAACAAGTTGATTTGTTTTCCGTGGCGCATAAAAAAACACGATTGAAATTATTTTGTTTTTGTTATTATTATGGTGTAACTTCGTCTACGCAACAGTCTGTTGAGAACTAGGGGCCTAGTGACTTACAACTCCTGTGCGCGAGTACTGTTGTCGCGGATGGAGGACACCTACAGTTTTAAGCCAAATCCGAATGGCTTATTTGAGAAAGCACTTTTCATAACAAGAATTACTCTTGGAGAATTTGTCAACTCCTCACAAGAGGCAGTACCAGTGAAAAACTTTAGAAGGCATTGGCAGGGATCGAACCCAACATCTCTAGCAAGACAGTCCAACGCACTAACTATCATGCCATGAATACTACAAAACTGACAGATCTAGATCAAAAATAAATTGATTTATATTACCTGGGAAAACCGCAAAAATGACAAATGTAAATTCAAATAATGGAGTTGACTGCAAGTAAGTCGCTTATGTTGTCCAAACCTGAATGAAAAGGGTTCCATGCAATGCCTTAATATTCCAAAATAGATCACACAAAGCTGAAATACAATGTTCTTATCGTAAGCATAGGATATGAAAAATGATCTTTTTAACATAATTTACCAACTTTACCACTATCCATGCTTTACACTTGCATCAAGAAAACTTCAAACCACTAAATGCTCGGTATTTATATTAAAACCGCCTCTTGTGGAAGGATCACATATGCTTATTCTTATGGGATTTTCCATGGGTAAAATAAATCGCTTTATTTTTGATCTAGATCTCTCAAAATACGTTGATTTATTTTTATTTAAGGTCAAATATGTAGATACCCCTTTTTGCATTAAAACTAATGCAGTTTAAAAATATGTTTTGTTGGGAAATCAACAACACAACCGCACTCTCTTTAACGCTTTTCTGTAGTGATATGTCTTCGCATTATTTAGCACATTGATATTGACATTGTTAGTGGGAGTAGCTTGTTGGATTTAGTATGAATGTGCCTCCATTTGGGCATTTCTAAGACCAATGAAAGGAGCTATTCAAACTATTCAAAAATAAAACGAAAATAAAAAAAAGAAGCTGGTACTGATAACTTCCCATCCCGTCTGTCGATTCGTCTTGCTTAAAAGTTTGTCTATATGTATTTTTACCAAATTTGCGCACACTATTTTTTGTAGATTTTATTTTTTATGAAAAAACGGACTGTTGGATTTTTATATAAAAATTACTGAATATTGAAAACAATATTTTCTCTGAAATAAAATAAGTTTGAAGCCAATATTTTTAATTTTTGAAAAGCTATTAGAGCCGAAAGTAAATTTTTACCAAGTTTTAGTAGGTATTGCTTTTTTTTAGAGTTTTATTTTTTGTAAAAAAACTGTCAATTCGATTTTTTTTAAATTTTACCCAATGTTGAAAACAATATTTCTTATAAGATAAAATTAGTTTGAAGCCAATATTTAAAATTTTTGAAGAGATATTTGAGTCGAAAATCAATTTTTACCAACTTTTATACTTTTTTTTTAGGTTTTTAGTTTTTGTAAAAAAAACTGTCAATTCGATTTTTTTCAAAATTTTACTGAATGTTGAAAACAATATTTCTTATAAGAAAAAATTAGTAAGAACCTATTATCGCAAAGTTTTTAAAAGATATTTGAGTCGAAAATCATTTTTTACGAACTTTTGCTAGTTTTTTTTTCGGTTTTTAATTTTTTGTACAAAAAATGTCAATCGATTTTTTTCAAACTTTAACTGAATGTTGACAACAAGATGTTTTGAAAGATAAAAGTAAATTAAAGCCAATATCTCAAAGTTTTGAAAAGATATTTGAGTCGAAAATCAATTTTTACCAACTTTTATACATTTTTTTTAGGTTTTTATTTTTTGTAAGAAAACTGTCAATTAGATTTTTCTCAAAATTTGTCCTAATGTTGAAAACAATATTTCTTATAAGTAAAAATTAGTAAGAACCATTATCTCAAAGTTTTTAAAAGATATTTGAGTCGAAAATCATTTTTTACGAACTTTTGTTAGTTTTTTTTTCGGTTTTTAATTTTTTGTACAAAAACTGTCAAATCGATTTTTTTCAAACTTTAACTGAATGTTGACAACAAGATGTTTTGAAAGATAAAAGTAAATTAAAGCCAATATCTCAAAGTTTTGAAAAGATATTTGAGTCGAAAATCAATTTTTACCAACTTTTATAAATTTTTTTTTTAGGTTTTTATTTTTTGTAAAAAAAACTGTCAATTCGATTTTTTTCAAACTTTAATTGTATGTTGACAACAAGATTTTTTGAAAGATTAAAGTAAATTAAAGCCAATATCTCAAAGTTTTGAAAAGATATTTGAGTCGAAAATCAATTTTTACCAACTTTTATAAATTATTTTTTTAGGATTTTATTTTTTGTAAAAAAACTGTCAATTCGATTTTTTTCAAAATTTTTCAGAATGTTGAAAACAATATTTCTTATAAGATAAAATAAGTTTGAAGCCTTAATTTCAAGTTTTTGAAAAGATATTTGAATCGATATTCAATTTTTACGAACTTTGAGTAATGTTTTTTTTAGATTTTTATTTTTTATAAAAAAACTGTCAATTAGATTTTTCTCAAAATTTTATCAGATGTCAAAAACATTATTCTTCGTTGCACAAAATTGTTTTGAAGATGAATTCATATTTTAGTCGTAAAATTTTGGAGGTGACAAATTTTTTTTTTCAGTTTTATTGATTTAAAAAAAAACCGTTATATTGATTTTTTTAAAAAATATACCTGTTTGGTATCACGTTACAATCTATTATATAAAATTTAATTCAAGTCTCTAGTGTTTTTGGTTCGTAAGATATTTAGGGTTAACCAAAATGTTCACCTTTTTTTCAAACTGCTAGGGTAAAAAAGCCACCCACG
Organism: Eupeodes corollae; assembly: GCF_945859685.1. Classification (NCBI taxonomy): domain Eukaryota; kingdom Metazoa; phylum Arthropoda; class Insecta; order Diptera; family Syrphidae; genus Eupeodes; species Eupeodes corollae. The sequence goes on along the minus strand of NC_079147.1, from coordinate 62,272,991 downwards.
CAATTTTCTTGAGAGCCCTTTCTGCATCTTTCTGCCTTATTATCTGTATAACAAAATTTATTTGAAGTTCATATCTCTTCTGGTTCTTGAGCTATGGACAACGAAAAAAACGTCGCGAACGTACGGACGTACGGACGTACGGACGTACAAACGTACGTACACACGCACGCACAGACATCTTTCTAAAAATCTTTTATTTCGACTCTAGGGACCTTGAAACGTCGAGAAATGTCAAAATTTTCAATTTGACAAATCGGACCCATTACAATAACTTCCTATGGGAAGTTAATAAATTGAGTAATATTCGAGACTCTCAACCGGAAATAAAGAAGTCGGTCATACTTAAAAGCATTTACATAGAAATTTATCATCATCACGTAAATTGAATCATTTGCCTTTGTAGGCAAATTGTATAGATGCAGAAATTTTTTCACAAACATTATATTTTTATTCAAAACATTTCAAAATTTAAATAACATAAACCTTTTGTATTTTTTTAAGCAGACACAACTTACAGAAAGACGATAATTTTGTTAAAATATCTGTTTATTTAAATATAATGGTTGTTCTTTCCAATTGATAGATGGCGGTAAGGACGGTAAAAAGATATTGAAGCGTTAACTTTATTTTCTGTTAAATCAAAGTTCCGAGTTTCTGGATGAACTTGTGTTTGTTTACAAAATTCCATTTTGAATTTTGTGATTTTCAAATGAATACATAAATGGTTTTTGTGAGAATAAAACTTAGAGAAACTAATAAGATGCATAATTATTGCTTTCCTTGATTTGATTCTCGTAACAAGCTCCTTAAACACTTGTAACACTTTTGGAAATTTAAGTTTTTTTGAATGAAACATTTGCATAAATTATTAATATTTTAATCCCAAAAACTTTATTATTGAACAACTTTTGCATATGTTTTTATATATTTTTGATGTGCAGGTGGAAAAATGAACTGCTCATCGCTTCCCGGAAGCCGATAATCTTCCATTTTGCAAACATTGGTGCATTCCATGCCCATAAGTTCACATAATCGTGCTGAATAAATGCTCGTGCAATCACATGTAAAAAGTGAATACCCCAAAGCTTTACCAATTTGCATTGATTTTTCATACAATTTCAAACCAATTCCATTTCCACGGAAATCTTTATGAACAGCCAAGCCATTTCCATGCAACGCTAATTTGAAATTGTTGAACTTCTTGAAAACATTAGCATCTCTTTCAACTTTTGCTAATATCTTCAAAACTTTTGCGTACTGACTCCAAGGTATTTCGGATGCTTTTTTCAATAATACCTGTTCTGCGTCTGGTCCTTTGGTTAATAACGACCGAGCTCCTACAATCTGATTTTCATAGAGAGCTAGTAAACAGAATCGATCAGCTACGTCCACACAATTTGTCATATCTTCCTCTGCACCAGAATCCTGCTTTTTCGGTTCAATAGAATAAGTTAATGTTTCATAGGGAAAATAGTGCTCCCGTAAAAATTCTAAAACTGCTGGTTTATCGGTACTTATAGCTAAGCGGAAGTGAATGATGTCTTTCATTTTGGTTTATTTTTTCCCGTATTTTGAATTTGTACCTGCAACAAAGGAATTATTATCAATATCAACTATAATTTGATGATTTGACTGAACTTACCGATGCAAAGGATTAAAGAAGTAATATATTTTTTAACAATATACGGTGACTGGAAATAAAATAAACACAATGTATTGTAAATAATTGTGAAGTTCTGTGGAGTACGGAATGCTAACGAAATCACCACGATCAGTAGAATGATTTAAAGAAGTTTTGTCTACTGTTACAAGATACATCAAATAAATAAATTCATGAAGAAAATAAGTAAAATGAAAATTTTATTTACTGCACGTACATGGGTAAACGTCATTTTAAATTATTTTTCGCGTTTGCAGTTGCGAATGGATTGTTACGTGACGTGCATCTAAATTCATCGTGTAATAGGCAACTTTGTTTGATATCTCTGTAACTATGATGACAGATATTAAATTAATTTTGTGTGAAAAATTTGCTTACACATGGGTGAAAAGATTTTATAGGGAATTGGAAGGAAAATGTATACTTATACATAAATGGAAAATTCAGTTTTGAGAAAAAAGCAATATATACGGTACACAAATTCTTCGCAAAAGTTGCATATTTTTCACGCTTACAAATTTGAATGCTGAGAGTTAAGTCTTATATCGGTTATTACACTCTACTCTTGAACTATACACACATTTCAAACATTTTAAACTTTGTATATTTGAAATTTTTTTGGTGGTACCCGTGGCATGATGGTTAGTGCGTTGGACTGTCATGCCAGAGGTCTTGGGTTCGATTCCTGCCTATGTCATCTAAAGTCTTTTCACGGGTACTGCCTCTTGCGAGGAATTGACAAATTCTCCAAGAGTAACTCTTGTCATGAAAAAGTGCTTTCTCAAATTTGCCGTTCGGATTCGGCATATAAACTGTAGGTCCCCTCCATTCCTGACAACATTACTCGCACACAGGAATAAAAAAACGGTTCTAACACTTTTACATAAGGTCGTAACCATTATAGAAATTTTAATAAAAGAGTATACTCGGACTTTACTTAAATACAGAAGTCGATTCTTTACAAAATTGTCGCATTTGCAGTTCGGGAAATTCAAAATCACACTATAAGATCCCGTGTACCCGTGGCATTATGGTTAGTGCGTTAGACTGTCTGGAAGACCGCTGTGGTTCATCCTCTCCCGAAAAAGGGATAGGACAAATCCAACCCGTCAAATCTTCGGTCGATAAGTCTTCTTCCGAGTATCAGCAATGTTTTCGAAAAGATCATCAATAGGGCTCTGACTAAGTGGGCTGCGGACAGCAAAATAATTCCGGATAAACAGTTCGGGTTCAAGGCGTGTCATGACACAATTCATGCTGCGTCTAAGCTCTTTTCTGATATCCAATGGAATAAATCAACACAACAATTCACAGGCGCTGTTCTGGTTGATTTGGAAAAGGCCTTTGCCACCGTATGTTTAGAGAGTCTTTACCTTAAACTGAGCACACTTGGCATTAGCAAGCCATTGGTAGAAAGATTGTTGTCAAAAGTGGCAATGTAACTTCTACCACAACATTCTCAATTACAAATGGTCTTCAACAGAGAGTGGTGAATTCGCCGATTCTCTTCAGAATTTACACAAGCGATCTGATAGGTAGTCTTACAAAGGCAATTGCGTACGCCGACGATCTAATTGCGTACAGAACGGCCCGAAAGGTTGAGGTTATTAGAATTCTCTTGCAGCGTGATTTCGACAAGATTCAGCGATATTGCGACGACTGGAAACTGAAAATAAATGTCCAGAAGTCAGAGACAATTCTGTTCCGGACTCCCTGGGCCACGAGGGATACGTGTAAGAATTGGCGCAAGATGGTCATCGTTGATCTTCACGGGCAGCCATTAGCGAGCAAAAGTGTAGTGAAGTATTATTTATTTACATCTACAAGCAATTTACAGCTAACAGATTACGACTAAAGAATTCTTAAAATAATGACAATAATTGATGTTATTTTTTAACGATATCTATATACAGTATTAAAAAATAAATAAAAGCAAAACACTTTCCTTAAAACAATTTCTCGAACTACTTAAGTCAACATAATGGCAAACTTTATTGAAATTAATGATAGCTCTAGAGACCGGCTCATTAAAACCATAGTTTATTCTGTGAAACTGTTCATAAAGTAAATCTACTGATCTAAAGGATCTTAGCGGCGCGTAGATAGGTATTATCGAAAGAAGTTGAGGGCATCTTACATGGTAGCATAACACATCCCTCACAAGCATTACATCATGAATTTTTCGTCTTGATTCAAGAGACTTAATACCCAACAAAATACATCTTGCTCTGTAATCTGGTGAAAAATTCCAATTCATTTTATAAAATATAAATTTTGTAAAACGCCTTTGGACTTTTTCAATTCGATCAGAATAAGTGCTAAAAGTTGGGTTCCATATAACATCAGCATATTCTAATACAGACCTGACAAGAGATGTATAAAGCGACAATAAAGCAAAAGGGTTCACTAAAATCAACACAATTGCGCTTAATAAAGCCAACAAGTGAATTGGCTCTGCTGACAATATAGTCAATATGACTTTTAAAAGAAAAATTTGAACTTAGAATTATGCCAAGGTCTTTGATTTTAACCACTCGAGAAAGTGTATTAGCCTCTATTAAATAATTGAAATGAATAGATGTTTTAGATTTGAAGAATGTGATCACATTACATTTTTTTATGTTTAGATTTAAACTGTTAGCAGTACACCAATTCGAAATTAGGTTAATATCAGATTGTAAGAGGTGGCAATCTTCAACACATTTGATCTTCAAAAATAATTTCAAGTCGTCAGCATATAAAAGACACTTTGAGAATTTTACAGTTGACGCAATGTCATTAATAAAAATATTAAAGAGCAGAGGACCCAAATGACTACCCTGAGGGACGCCAAAAGTGCATGAAATAGATTTTGAAAGAGAGCTATCAATGATAACTTTTTGCGACCTGCCCGTTAGGTAAGATGAAATCCAACTTAAAAACTTAGAATGGAAACCAAAGATTTCCAGTTTTTGCACCAGAATGTTATGATTCACAGAATCAAAAGCTTTGCTAAAATCTGTATAAATCGCATCTACCTGATACTTATCTTCAATGGAATTTATAACATATCTTGAAAATAGTACCATATTGGTTGTAGTGGATCGCCCAGATATAAAACCATGTTGGAATTCAGATATAGATTCCTTGGTTAAGAATTCAATTTTGTTTTTTACAATACTTTCAAACAATTTAGGTATTGCTGAGAGCTTAGAGATACCTCTATAATTTTCTATCATATTCTTAGATCCAGATTTATGAATTGGAACTAGATATGAAGTTTTCCATGTGTTGAGAAAGACTCCTTCGGAAAGGGACTTATTAAAAATACAAACAAGAGGAATACAAAGTGCTGAAGCACAACGTTTGAGAAATATAACAGGGATGCCATCAGCTCCAGAATCAAATTTTGGTTTTAATGCTTTAAGTCCTGATAGCACTTCAGAACTACTTAGCTTTAAATCACCAATATCAACCTTACTTGGTATATTGGGAAAACAAGAATGATTGATAATATCAGGAGTTGAGTATACCGATTGGAAGAAGTTTGCAAATAATTCAAGAATAGAATCAATATTTGACCCTTCGGTATCCTTATAGGACATATTTTTGGGAAATCCATTTGATTTCCTTTTCGTGTTGACAAACGACCAGAATGAGTTACAATCTTTTTTAATATTACTCTCTATATTCATGATGTAACTCTTGTGAAGGAACTTATTAAGTGTGAAAAAATCTTTACGTATTTAACTAAAATAAGCATAATTTAACTCACTTTTTGATTGCTTGTATTTGTTAAAAGCTTTACGTTTAGCGTTTCTTAGGTTAGATAATTGATTATTGTACCACGGAAGCTTTGGATGTGTATTTGATTTTGAATTACGAGCACAAGGTATAAATTTAGAAAAACCTTCAAATATTATAGAAGAAAAGCGGAGATACGTTTTTTCGAGATTTAAATTTAAAAATTCATTGGACCAATTAAACTTAATTAGAAAATTATTCAATTCAATAAAATTTGCCTTCTTGAAGTTAAAACTTGTTGAATGATAATTAGAAATTCTTCATGATGTATAGATTTATTTAAGAGAGAAAAAGGAACATTTGAAACTCTAGAACTTAAGAGATCATTACATATAAAGACCAAGTCTAATATTTTATTTAAGGAATTATAAATTCCATTAATTTGAATAAGATTTAATGCATAAAGAGAATCAATAAAAATAAATTCATAATCTTTTATGAAATTACTAGCTATTAACATTTTATCACAATCAGACCAATTCCATTCTATATTTGATAGATTAAAATCGCCGAGAACACATACATTATCAAATTCTGAGCAGTTATTATTAATATATTCTATATTCATAACATGTTTTTCATAAATATCTAAATTACTTCTTGGAGCAATATAACTAACTATAAAGTAAAAAGAAATATTTTGAGTTGTATATAAATTAATTGAAATACAAATTTGTTCCAAATTAGATTGAGGCAAAGTAACTTCTTTACAAGTAAATGAAGAACGGACAGCAATAATTATTCCACCTCCACGCTCTGTTGCAGACTTACATCTGTCAAGTCTGTAGACGTTGAATAGACGAGAATCAAACAGCTCAGATGAAGATATATCGGAATGCAACCACGTTTCAACAATAATAATTATATCATAATCCATGTGACTGGAGTTATTGAACAGATTTGATACTTTTGTTCGAATGCCACTAGCATTATGGTAGTATACATTAAGTGATGTTTTATTAAGTTTTGTGGGTTGCGCATTCAGGGATGAGCATGATGGATGAAAAATAAGGCTTGAGGACATCAGTGAGTCCTCAGATCTTGCTAGTTTTTTGGCTTGAACGAGAAAGGGCGAATCTTGACACCATTTGGCCAAAAAGTGTCGACATAGATTTTCTTAGATGATTCAAATGGAATACCAATCTTGAAATTAACAAAATTCAGCTTTCGTTCGTCGTTCAATTTGACTAGTTTATTGCATAAAATCTCAGTTGGTTCAATTTCAAGATTGTTGGATATATATTTAATAATCCCTTCGGTGTTAGTTTTGGGATGAAAACTTCCAATATTGAACCATTTCAAGTTTTTGGCTATCTTAAGATCATTGCATTGCAATTTGGTGCCAACAATAACCTTATTGGCAACGATATTATAAGTTTTTGACGTACCTTGCTGGCTAGCACCATTTATAACATCAACATCAACTTGTGGGCGTTCGGAAACATCTGATTTTGTTCGAAGAATATCGACATTAAGAACATCTTCATCAACAGCAGCACCAACAGCAACATTATCATCAGCAGGCAAATTACCAGCAACAGAACCAGCAGCAATTTTACCAACAACATCAGCAGGAGCATCAGCATCAACTTTACCATTAAGAGTAGAAGCGAAATCAGTGTTAACAGAAACAACACGTTCAGTCACATCATCATTATTGTCAGCAGAACTATCAACAGGCGCGGGGCCCTTAGCATCAGCTTCACCTTCGCAACATCCATCGGTTGCAACGGATTTGTTTAAAGCTAAAGCTCTTTGCGAATTCACACAAGTTGCAGTGTTTGAATTGGAAAGTACCTCGGTATCTGGTTAGATCAGTATTTATATTTCGACAGACATATAAATGCTGCTCTGACCAGGGCCAGAGGAGCCTTCGCTCTGACAAAACGGCTGTTTTTTAGCAGTCGGCTTGACCCCAGAGTGAAGGTAATTTGCTACATGGCCCTCATACGGCCAATGATCGTTTATGGTTGTCCTGTGTGGTTCAACGTTGCCCCCTCCCAGATGGAGAAGTTTCGGGTGTTCGAGCGGCAGTGTTTACGACGCTGTACCGGCTTATATCGAACAGCCGAATCTTCTTATGTGCATTACTATTCAAACGAGGTCCTATACACCGGGGCTCGAATCAACAGAATTGACAATTTCGTGATAAAACTCGTTTGAGGTCACATTGCAAGACCTATGTCTTCGACCAACAATTTAATTTTCGGGGCGTTCTATCCGAGCGACGAGTATTTTGAAAGTGCACGCTTGAGCGGCTTCATTCCCCCAGAGGCATTTCTCTTTTTAGATAGATGCGGTCTGATACAGGATAGATTGGCAGTTCCGTTAATCTACCACGTCAGACGAAGAACCGTGGATAGGCGACTCCTGTACAATCGGGACGTCATGGCACAAGGCGGAGCAGAGCTCCTTCGGTTCAGTAGGGCTGTGTCCGAACGGGACCGAACTTATAGTGCCGATCTGCATTCCACCCGCAGCGCACGTGTCGTGAGAGTCTTGTCCCCATTGTACCTAGTTGTCTACCTTTGTTTATAATTGTTGTCTGTTTTAGAAAAAAAAACTAGAATAATACCTAACCAAATCAATATAAAAATACAAAAAAAAAAACTATTAACAGTTCACCCCTTATGTGTTTTCTTCAACTATTAATTAAAGTCAAATAATATATAAATCCCGCGCCGTGTCAACAAATTATTTCAAGTGCAGTGTCCAAAGCCAAACAACAAAAAAATCAAAACCTAAAACTAGTGTTACAACAAAAATTCATAAGCAATTAGCGAAATGGCAAAAGTTATAATGATAAAACAATAACACAGTGCAATGGGTAATCCCTTCTCTCCCTTCCCTCCATCCCTCACAGTCATATTATCTCAATCGATGTAGACATTGCGTACGGTTCTTTTTATTGTTATGCAGTGTATATATGGATTGAGTTGATGTGTCTTCGGATAGATTAGTACATGTGATATCTAGTTAACCAGGGGCGGATCGATATGCAGATTTTTACTAAGGCATAACACTAGTGAAAGTCTGTTATTGAAAAGTCCAAATTGGATTCTAGTTATTACATTTACTATAGGTAATTGTCCGAATTTGTTGTTTTACAAGTTTTTATACATTAAAATGTTGAGTGAATTCAGGGTGGACTTTAGTAACATTCGTGGTTTAAGAAAGAATTCCTATGCCACATATGTCCACATTGCGTCAAACAGGCCACCTGTTTTGGCATTGAGTGAAACTCAAATAGGTGAAGATTTCGATCATTCGGAATTCAATCTAAATGGGTATAACTTAGTGCCATTATTTTTTCCTCATCATGGACTAGCCGTATATATAAGAAATGATGTTGCATACCAACTCCAGCCACAATATGGTTTGTGCACTAACACAAACTTTAATTTCATGTGGTTAAAATTCACGGTAAATAAACACATCATCCACACTTGTTTTTTATATCGAAGTCCAAATCTGGACAGAAATTCAACTTTTAACGAATTTGATGCTCTGTCTGACTGCATTCAAAGAATTGTTGCCCATTATCCTCATACTGAAATTGTCATTGCGGGCGATTTCAATGTACACAATTCTTCTTGGCTTCGTTATTCTGGTCAGTCAACACCGGAAGGAAGGTATGTTGAGATCTTAAATCAATTAACCCAGCTTGTCGATGAGCCAACTCGAATCCCTGACGTTGCAGATCAATCCGCCAACACCCTAGACTTGTTTCTTACCTCTGACCCTAATAAATACACAATTAGTGTATTACCGCCTCTAGGCACATCAGACCATTGTATCATATCTGCAAAATTCTCATGTCGAAAAAACCCAGTTAAAGAAAAAACTCCTATGAGAACCGTTTGGCAATATGAGAAAGCCAACTGGGACGGTCTCAATGAATTCTTCAGGAACTTTAACTGGTCACTATGCTTCCTCGATAGTGACGTGGATTCCAGCGCTGATATGGTTACAAATTTAATTCTTTGTGGAATGAGAAATTTTATCCCGAACAGGGTAAAATCTATCAAACCCAAAGAGAACTCATGGTTTGATTCGAGCTGTAAAGAGGTTATTAGGATCAGAGATGTAAGTTTCCGTTGTTACAAAGCCAACCCGACCGAGGAAAACCGGAATAAGTTTAAACAAGCTAGAAAGACCTGTAATGGGACGAACCAAATTTTTGCATGATCAGAAATTAAGGCAAAAAATACTACAATGTCCCAAAGGTAGTAAAAATTTCTGGTCATTTGTAAAAAACGTACGAAACACCACGTCATCCTCGGTTCCAACGCTCGTCCACAATGACACTCCCTATGTAAGCTCGATTGATAAAGCCAATTTGCTTGCAGCACATTTTGCTGTTAATTCGACGCTACCGGATAGTGTCATGAGTCCTCCTGTTCTTGAGAGCGTAAATGATTCTATGGGACGAATCTTCTTTCGCACTCGTGCAGTCGAAAGAGTACTGAAAGACCTTGACATACACAAATCCGCTGGCCCGGATAGTATTCCCCCTATTGTTCTGAAGAGGTGTTCTTCAACGCTGGCAAAACCACTGCGTAAGCTTTTCCATCTGTCCTATTCTACAGGTCTCTTCCCGAGTGGATGGAAAACTGCATTTGTCCAGCCTGACCCTAAAAAAGGCGAATCCTCCTCTCCCTCAAACTATCGTCCAATTGCACTTACGTCCCTTCTTTCCAAGGTCATGGAAACGCTGATTAATTTTCAGCTTAAGAAATATCTTGAAGAACGGAAGCTTCTTAATGACCGAGAGTATGGCTTTCGTAGCAATAGGTCCACTGGTGATCTCATGGTTCATCTCACCGAACAGTGGAACAAATCTTTACATCGTTTTGGAGAAAGTAAGATTATTGCACTTGATATTTCAAAAGCATTTGATAGAGTTTGGCACCAAGCTCTCTTATCGAAAATGCGTGCTTTTGGTATTGATGAATCTCTTCTTCGTTGGATTAGAAATTACCTTTCTAACCGTTCAATACAAGTTGTATTGGATGGTTTCATGTCTGAAATTCATAAAATAAATGCTGGTGTACCCCAGGGCTCCGTTTTGTCTCCGACTCTCTTCCTTATATTCATAAACGATCTCTTGTCTGTCACTTCTAATCCATTAAACTGTTTCGCCGACGACAGTACCCTCAGCTTTTCATATTCGTTTCTAGATTCTCATCCTTGTCCTTCGAATGTGGAATTTCAACGGCAGCGTATGATAAGCTCATTAAATTCTGATCTTGACAGCATTGTCCAATGGGGAATCAAAAACCGTGTAGAATTTAATGCTTCCAAAACTCAATGCTGTCTCCTGTCGTTAAAGCGTAACCCACCCCCGATGCCGCTATCCATGAGCGGCACTTGCATCCAGGAAACTAATCAACTTTCAGTACTTGGTATGAATATCACAGATCACCTCTTATGGAATGATCACATATTCGATATCGCCAAAAATGCTGCCAGATGCTTAGGATTTCTCCGAAGATGCAAGAAATTTTTCACCCCTTCTGATCTGGCTATAATCTACAAAGCTTTTATCCGTCCAAAGCTTGAATATAATTCGCATATCTGGGCAGGTGCCCCCAAAACAAATTTAAATCTCTTGGATAGAATTCAAAAAAGGGCTTTAAAAATGATAGGCGACAGAACTATAATCGAAACATTTACATCGCTAGAACACCGTCGCAATGTTTCATGCCTTTCGTTATTTTATAGATATTTTTACAAACAATGTTCTGTCGAATTAGCCAGTTGCATTCCACCCCTTAAACAATTCAGCCGTAATACTCGCACTTCTAGGAATGCTCATCAGTTTACCCTTGAGCTCAATTTCGGGCGTACTGTTAAGTACAGAGATTCTTTCTTAAATCACACATGGAGAATGTGGAATGCTTTGGCCAACTCTGTTTTTCCCTCCCATTTTGATGTTCAGAACTTTAAGACCAATGTGCACCGGTATCTCCTCTTAAATCCTTCCCTATTTTCCTAACGCTCGCACTGTGTTTAAATATAAACATATAAAGGGTACTAATAACCCCTTGAGTGCTTGTGAATACAAAAAAAAAAAAAAAATAGGGTAGCAGGAGAACCAGTTTTGGTAGTTTCAATCGGCACTTGATATTCGGGATGGGGTTTTAAGCCTTGACCGGCTTACATACTTGTTTTATAGTTTTAGGGTTTAGTTTTAAGTAGAATAGGCATGGTGGCAGAAAAAGAAATATAAAAAAAATACAAAACAAAAAAAAAACGAAATAATAAAAAAAAAACATTAAAAAAACATGGACAAAAATAATAATTAAAAAAAGAACAAAATAAGAAAAACAAAAATGTTAGATAGTTAGATTTGCTACTGTGGTTGTTCTAGTTTTAAGTAGTTTTTAGGTAGAATAGGCAGTTTAAGTTAGCTTTAAGTTTTATATTAAGGACCTTATTTTAAGCAGTTTTTAAGTAAAAATAAAAAAGTATCTTGATATTACTTTTTTTTTAATTTTCTAATAAATACAAAAATAAAAAAGAGGCTGGGATGCGACCCACACTGATAACTTCCCATCCCGTCTGTCGATTTGTCTTGCTTAAAAGTTTGTCTATATGTACTCGTATCAATTTTAACCAAATTTGCGTACTATTTTTTGTAGATTTTAATTTTTTTTGAAAAAATGGACTGTTGGATTTTTATATAAAAATTACTGAATATTGAAAACAATATTTTCTGTGAAATAAAATAAGTTTGAAGATAATATTTTTAATTTTTGAAAAGCTATTTGAGCTGAAAGTAAATTTTTACCAGGTTTTAGTATTGTTTTTTTTAGAGTTTTATTTTTTGTAAAAAAACTGTCGATTCGAATTTTTTAAAAATCTTACCAAATGTTGAAAACAATATTTCTTATAAGATAAAATTAGTTTGAAGCCAATATTTAAAATTTTTGAAGAGATATTTGAGTCGAAAATCAATTTTTACCAACTTTTATACTTTTTTTTTAGGTTTTTAGTTTTTGTAAAAAAAACTGTCAATTCGATTTTGCTCAAAATTTGTCCTAATGTTGAAAACAATATTTCTCATAAGTAAAAATTAGTAAGAACCTATTATCTCAAAGTTTTTAAAAGATATTTGAGTCGAAAATCAATTTTCACCAACTTTTATACATTTTTTTTTAGGTTTTTATTTTTTGTAAGAAAACTGTCAATTAGATTTTTCTCAAAATTTTATCAGATGTCAAAAACATTATTCTTCGTTGCACAAAATTTTTTTAGAGATGAAATCATATTTCAGTCGTAAAATTTTGGAGGTGACAATTTTTTTTTTCAGTTTTATTGATTTATAAAAAAACCGTTATATTGATTTTTTTCAAAAAATATGCCTGTTTGGTATCACGTAACAATATATTATATAAAATTTAATTCAAGTCTCTAGCGTTTTTGGTTCGTAAGATATTTAGGGTTAACCAAAATTTTCACCTTTTTTTCAAACTGCTATGGTAAAAAAAACACCCACGCAATTTTCTTGAGAGCCCTTTCTGCACCTTTCTGCCTTATTATCTGTATAACAAAATTTATTTGAAGTCGATATCTCTTCTAGTTCATGAGCTATGGACGACGAAAAAAACGACGCGAACGTACGAACATACAAACGTACGTACACACGCACGCACAGACATCTTTCTAAAAATCTTTTATTTCGACTTTAGGGACCTTGAAACGTCGAGAAATGTCACCCAATCTATTTTTTTTTAATATAAGATCAGGTTTTTAAGATACCTACTACTTTATAAAATTTTAAAAAAGTTTTTTTGAGGATATCTTAACTCTTGACTTAGTTTTTATTATCTTCAATATTTAATTTGAATATTTATTTATTTGTATTTCATACATTTTCACAAAATCTTAAACTTTTCTGAAACACTGAACCACTTATGCTTAAACTGTTTTCAACAGATGAACTGAAATAAGTAATTTATACTTTCCTAATTATCCGTCGTGTTTTTGAAAAACTTATATTGAAAAAAAATAATGTTATTTTTAAAATTTGAATATGCAAATAAAATTGAATTTCGAATTCAAAATCAGCACTTAATTATTTTTAACGTTTTTTAACCATGAGGCATTTCACAAAACTGCAAATAGAAGCAAATGAAGAATTATAAATAATGGGAGTTTCTAGGGTTAGCATCCGGAATTAACAAGAGCTCGCAAAAGTGAAGCGGGATCTAATCAAAACTTGGGCAGCTTTATATTTGCAAACTAACAGCATGGAGGCTCCAAAGGATTCTAATAGATCTTGATATCTGTTGACTGGATTGAGTAAGTATTCAACAGATGGCGCTTTCTCAAACTTCTAAACATTTCATATAACCAAACGTAATGCATTAGACTGACAGATAGTTCAGGAAAAAAATGAATTGATTCAGAATATTTTTATGGATACAGAGAATAATTAATGAGTGTTATTGGTGGTTTTTGAAATGGTTTTTGATGACAGCCTATTTAAATGTACATTCATTTAAAGATTTTTAATGTCAACAAATAAAAGCCCAACTAGCTGATGATTTAACCAAGCCAAACCACAAAATAACACGATAAAAGCCATGAATGCTTTATAGTATTTAATCAATTGTATTGTAAAGGTAATTTCTTGAAATGATTGTAAATTAAAGAATTTTCACTTAAGTTTAAATTCAACCAACTGATAGCTATTGCGATTTAAGTCGCGAATGTTTATTTGAACGTTATGAATTAATATGTAGAGGCAATGCCTTATTGAAGTCTATGTCAATACAAAGGGTTTGGCTTTTGAAAATTATGTTATAACTTTCAGGCGTCGAAGTTTAGCCAATCCTTAAAAATTATTATAAATCATATTTTCATTATGGAAAATATTATTTATGACTTCAGTAACGTTGTTGAAGTTATCATTGATTTTTCACTCCTGAATTTCTATTATTTTTGTTTTTAAATGTTATTACCCTAATTTATTCTGCATATTCTTTTTTTCTTAGTTTTTCAACACTGTTTCACTGTTGAACGTCTATCCGTCTTGTCAAGCATATCATTATCGGATCCCGTTCATTTTATCTCCGTCCACCAGTTAGTATATTTCTCTTATTATAAAATTAGTAAATTAAAATCAAATTTAAACAATAATTGGATCATCTTTATATCTATCTTGTTGAAAATAAATTCAATTAACATAATTATCTTAGTTTTATAAAATATGAATAATTGTTGACCTTGTCAAACAACGTTATTATATGTTATATTACCGTACCTTGTAATGAAAAATACTTTTTCAAATTATCCGTTCGGATTAGGTTTAAAAATGAAGGTCCTCTTCAGCCCTCACAACAGTTTTAGCACACAGGAATTGTTAAGAGATGTAATTCACTAGGCCCTAGTTTTAAACGGACTGTTTCACCACCTAATTTAATTTAGAATTCCTACGGAAAACGAATTAAGCATTCTTATTTTATATTTATACTTTTTATTAACATTACAAATTGTCTACGTTTGTTAATAAGGCATGTACATATATCTGAAAAAATACTGACACACCCCTTTCTACGACCTTAAATTTTCAACAGTTTTCATAATTATTGCATTGCAACTTCTTCTCCTTGACTTTTGGCTGGGCTGCTAAAAACACGATTTCAAGACGTATAATTGCTTTTTATTGTATACATTTTTCTGAAATTTTCGTAATTTCGATGATTTGAGATTAAAAAACAAAGCGGAAAACAATTTGAATAAATAAAATTCAAAATCCTAAAAGTAGCACCAATATAAAAGAAAATCCAATAAAAAATTATAATTCCAGGGTGGAATTATTAAAGAACTTAATATCGAACGCTATGTAAGATTTTATTTGTTTTTGTGAAAATGCAAATAGATTGTAAATGCATAGTTTTTGAGCTCCATCTGAGCGAAAGTACAGTAGTTTGGTGGTTTTTCCAAACCCACCAATATTAAGCATTCGAGTTGGTTCAATTCACTTAAAGAAATAATGCAATAAAATGTTCCTACAGTCGGGTTTTCATAGTTTTCCTGACTTTAAATAAGTCAGTGTTTCAGTCCGCTAAATACAAACTTTGTCAAGAATTTTGAATGATTCAGTTAAAATTTCGAACACAAAAAAAAAAGATAGTTTTCAAAATAAATATGAAATCGTAGGCAAATTTATGAAACAGTCCTCAGTTGAAATGATAGCTTAAAATGGCTGAAGCTTCCTTAAAACTTCAACGCGTGAAGCATTTTATGGTTATATTGACTTAATTTGAACTATAAGAACTTTAAATTTTGAAACAATAAATTATTAATTTAATTGCTTTGCTTTAAAAATGCGCAAAGATATGTATTTTATATTACTATCTTAGATAAACATTGTGTATCATAAAAAATTATAAATACCCTAAAATATAAATTAAAATAAAACCATAAACAAAGTAAATATACAAAAAAAACCGTATAAAATCTTTAGCGATTGATAACGTAAGCCTTAGTATATTGTTGCTTGATCCGTTATTATTGAAACAACAATTTTACTTTTCAACAAGGCACAATAATATTATTTTATTTTGTATATATTTAAATGTATTTTAACAATGAAAGATTCTCGCGAATTATTTATTTTAAGTTTATCAGAAAACATATGCACCCTGCGTGTCGGTTTACAAAAAGTATATAAATCTGAACAAACTAAATGGATACTAAATGGAGATAGAAAGATATTTCTTCCTGCCGCATCATCTCCATCTGTTGCTTTTGCAGTGAACTATTTATTTGAATTTATTAGCTCTGTTTGATTCGTGAAACACTACATTACCCCCCTTCCAGCGAAGCGAATAATTTTTGACGTTTTGCTTTGTATACTTTTTCTTGTTTATTATTTTGAGTTAATATATGGTTTGAGTCTGTCGATGGAAACAGAATAATTTTTGTTGTCTTTAAGAACAATAAAGTATTTTCTTAATCTTTTAATTATTTTATATGGCCCTTCATAAGGAGATTCTAAACTACGTTTTATTCTATCTCTTCTAATCAGGACGTGGTCGCAAGTTTCAAGACTCTTTGGAATGTGGACAGATTGTGTTGGCAATTTTCTTGTTTCTAGTGATGTGTTTGGTATATTTTCAAAGTATTGTTTTAATTTTTCTACCAAATTCGATTCATTTGTGATTTCAGTTGAATTTCTTGAAAAATCTAGTGGCAGTTTAATGTTTTCTCCGTAAAGGAGTTCCGATGGTGTGTGTTTTGTATCATCTTTATTTGTGGTACGAATCCCAAGCAAAATTAATGGAAGTTGCTGTGTCCAGTTAATTCTATCTCCAGATGCCCGAATGGAGGTTTTAAGTTGGCGATGAAATCTCTCAACCATGCCATTCGCTTGTGGATGATAGGCCGTCGTCCGTATTCGTGTTGTGCCTAAGAATCTGATCAGCTCTTTGAAAAGCTTTGATTCGAATTGCGAACCTTGATCAGTGGTGATAGTGTCTGGAACACCGAACCTAGAGACATGCTCATGAACGTACGTTCTGGCAATTGTTTCGGCATTAATGTCTCGAATGGGATAGGCTTCAGGCCATCTAGAGAATCTGTCTACGATCGTTAGCATGTATTTATAGTCGTTTGAGGGTGGAAGCGGACCAACTATGTCCATATGTATGTGTTAAAATCGGCCAGGAGGGATTGCAATTCGTTCAAATGGTGACTTTGTGTGTTTATGAACCTTTTCTATTTGACATGCATTGCATTTTCTTGTCCATGAGTTTATGTCATGGTTCATTCTTGACCAAAAGAACATTTTTGCAATCTTTTTGCGCGTCGCGCGAATTCCTGGATGGGAAATCGAGTGAATTTTATGAAAAATTGTTTGACGCAGATTCCTGGGTACATATGGACGATAGTTTTCGGTGGAGGTTTCACACCACAGAGAAGAGTTGCATGCAGGGATTTTTATGAATTCTAATTTGATTTTTGAATTCTTTGGGATGTTGTTTCGAAGAGTTGTTAGTTCTTCGTCGTTTATTTGTGCATTGGCTATAGTTTCTATGCCAATCGGTGTTTGGTCAATCGAATCTGTATTTGGTCGCGATAGGGAGTCTGCAACGACATTCAAAGAACCTTTGACATATCTTATATCACTTGTAAACTGGGATATAAGATCGAGATGTCGTTCTTGTCTAGGGCTTCGTTTAGCTTTTGTCGTGAGAGCTGTGGTTAGGGGTTTGTGATCTGTGTAGATACAAAAGTCTTGCCCCTCAACGAAGTTTTGAAAGTGTTGAATAGCCAAATAAATTGCAAGCAATTCCCTATCGAATGCTGAATATTTAGTTTGGGAAGGTGACAGTTTCTTACTAAAGAATGCGATTGGTTCCCAAGTGTTGTCTTTTAATTGCTGTAGTACCGCTCCTACATCCGTGTTGGATGCATCGGTTGTAATGCTAAGAATAGCGTTTTCTTGAGGATGGTTAAGTAGAGTTGCTTGTGCAAGTTCCTCTTTAGCAGTGTGGAATGCTTCTTTGCACTCTATTGGCCAGCTGAAATCTTTTGGCTTTGAATTTCTTTTTGTGAGTGAAGCGAGGTGTGCATAAATGGGTGAAAGTATGCGTGCTAACTTAGGTATAAATCGGTGATAGTAGTTCACCATACCTACAAATCGTTGTGCACTCTTTATGGACTTTGGTTCAGCAAAGTCCGAAATTGCTTTTACTCTATCCTTAGCAGGTTGAATACCCTTTTCTGATACGTCGAATCCCAGAAATTGTATTTTGGAAACACCGAAGACACATTTTGATGCCTTGATTCGAAGCCCATACTTCGAAAGGCGTTGAAATAGAGTTCTTAAGTGATCTTCGTGTTCTTCAGCTGACTTACTAGCTACCAGAATATCATCTACGTAGATGAAAAGGAATGGGAGACCTTTTAACACTTGGGACATGAACCGTTGAAAGGTTTGCGCTGCATTTCTGAGCCCAAAAGGCATACGTAGGAATTCAAAAAGTCCGAATGGTGTGATTACAGCTGTTTTATGTATGTCCTCTTTTGCCATGGGTATGTTGTGATAGGCTCTTACTAAGTCAATTTTGGAAAATACTTTGCAATCGAAGAGTGTTGCATTCATGTCGTGAATATGTGGAAGTGGGTTCCTATCTGGGACTGTCATGGCGTTTAATCGCCTATAATCACCACATGGTCTCCAGTCGTTCGCCTCGTGTTTTGAAGCCATGTGTAGTGGAGATGCACCGGGTGAGGATGAAGGTCTACAAATGCCTATTTGGACCATGTAGTCAAATTCTTCTTTTGCAATTTTTAATTTGACGTTGTTGAGGCGACGAGGGCGAGAATAAGGAAGGGGTCCATTTGTAATAATGTGGTGCATGACGGTGTGTTTTACCGGAAGGTTGAAATTGGGAGGTTCCATAAGGGAAGAAAACTCTTGAAGGATTGAGTTGTATTTTTGTTCAATTTCAAAAAAACGTGGACTTATTATATTTTCTCTACAAGGTGTGCCACTAACACTTGTGTTTGTCAGTGGGTCAATAAGTCTGCAGTTTCTTATGTCGATTACCAAACCAGTCATTTTTAAGAAGTCGGCACCTATGATGGGTTTTGTAACTGAAGCTATTAAGAAGGTATGGTTGAAAACTCTTCGGAATCCTAGCGTTAGTTTTAAAAATTTTGTGCCAAAAACATTTATAGCCGAGCCGTTTGCTGCAGAAATTTTTTGATCTGGTTTATTGTTTTTGAATTGTTTTAGTAATGAGGCTGGAATGGCTGAAACGTCTGAACCTGAGTCAATTAAAAATGTAAGGCTAGAAATTGGATCTTGAATGAAAATGCGGCTTGCAACATTATGCATTGTACTGTCATTTGCCGCTGCCATGACAGTAGAATCTAGTTTGGGTTCATATTTTTGAAATTGCAAGGCTGTGAGCACTTTATGGCACGATTTCCATATCTCTGATGGAACCAACAAGTTTGTGAATTTCTCTTAGAATTCGATCTATTCCGACTATGTTTGTCTGAGTATCGACTGAATGGGGTTCTATTTTGAGTTCGTGAAGAACGTTTATTGAAATTAAGATTTGAGAGCATAGTTTTTATTTCGCTTATCTCGGCTTGTAGGTTTTGGTTGATGCTCGTAAGTTCATTGATTGATCGTTCAGAATGTGAAGGCATTGAGAAACAGGAGTTTTGTTTTTGGTAGACTTCAAAAATGTCGTCTGCTATTTCAAGGAGTTCGTCCGTTTTTGTTTTGGAGCTCGATTTGATTGAGACTTGGACAAGAGTGGGAAGACGGCGTTTCCAGAGTTCTAGGATGAGACTCTCCGTTACAATCATTGATTGCCCGGCCAGTGTTTGCAATCTTCTGTAGAACTCTGAAGGCTTTTTGTCCCCCATCTCCTCCCCTGAAAGCAAAGCCTCTATTCGCTTGCTTTCGCTCATCGAATGTCGTTCTATAAGCGCCTTTTTGAGGTTCGTGTAGGGTGTTTGGGTTTTCTGAATTAAAATGTCATAGACGCTTGCGGCCACGTCCTGAGGAAGGGATTGAACGACGTAATGAAATTTTGTTTCTTCTGAAACAATACTTCGAGTGGAAAATTGTGATTCCACTTGTATGAACCAAATGGCTGGCATTTTCGTCCAAAAATCTGGCAGTTTGATAGACACTGCATGAACTATTCCGCCTCCTGCTGGAAGTAGAGGTGATGTATTGTCCTTATTTAAATCTTCGTCAGGCATGGTATTTAATTTTTGGGGTTATTTGAAGAAAAATAAATTTTCGATTGAAAGGATGCGGCTTACAAAATGGATAAAATATCTGTTATTTTAAGAAAGTTTAATCTGTTTTTAGAATTATTAATTTGTTTACGTTACAATTTAAGAGACATGCAGGGTGGTTATCAAAAAGAAAAAAAATTTTACTTGCGTATATACAAATGTATCTGTGTATCTGTGCAACAGACGCGCTGATGTTCTAGAAGATTTTGTTCGGCTGCGTTGCGTTGCGATGCGTTGCGTTTCCTTTCCGTTGCCGCTTATTGCGTCTGATGGGGATGATTTTGATGATGTTATATATGGGTACAGATGTGTGAATGTTGTATCTGAGCGGGTGATTTTTAGGAAAACAGCGAGATGGTGCAGTGATAGACCAATATAGTTTTTTGCAGCTGGCCTGGGAAAGCGGGTTTTTTTCTTCTGTTTGCTGATGGATACGCTCAGACAGGATTCTTTGTGTGCAGACACGCGTTGTGCTGTGTCGAGATTTGTGTGACACAAGGGTTGGATTTAAACACTGAATCTCTGGTTTGTCGATTTTTGTCTGGTTCTTCGGGCGTGGAGTTTGTTTACCACCAAAAAATGTTTTTAGGACTCTGTGTTCCCTTTAAGTTGAATGTCTCGACCGATATTTTATGGGCGACGGCGCGGCGGCGGACGTCGAGCGTCGGGTCACCAATATTGTTGCTTGATCCGTTATTATTGAAACAACAATTTTACTTTTCAACAAGGCACAATAATATTATTTTATTTTGTATATATTTAAATGTATTTTAACAATGAAAGATTCTCGCGAATTATTTATTTTAAGTTTATCAGAAAACATATGCACCCTGCGTGTCGGTTTACAAAAAGTATATAAATCTGAACAAACTAAATGGATACTAAATGGAGATAGAAAGATATTTCTTCCTGCCGCATCATCTCCATCTGTTGCTTTTGCAGTGAACTATTTATTTGAATTTATTAGCTCTGTTTGATTCGTGAAACACTACAAGTATACCTATGTTTAATCGTTGGGATAATTGTTTTGCGTTTTGAATATTTTGAATTTAAAAAAAAATTCAAAATGTAAGCCAGTTGTCAAATTTTACAATATGAGCGCTATAACAAACACGTTTAGGCCAGATCTGACAATCGTTCGTCGGCCCTAAGTTTACTATCAAATTAAAAATAATTAACACAATGCTTGGTTTGCGTAATGCAAATAATAGTTTAAAGAACACCACAGCATAAACCATTGGGTCCATTGAGTTTCTGGAAATAAAGGTTTTAAGCAGATTCACATTTGTTTTTAAAACAAAAGTCGCCTTATAATTTTTTTCAGAAACTTTAAATACAAATATTTTCAAAAACGGCCCTATAGATTTGGAGAAATTCGTTTCAAACAAAATGTTTTTTTTTAACTTAGCTTCTTCGAATATAAAAGATATATGCATGTTTCCAATGCTCAGAGAGATACTCCAATAGAAACGTTATTAACTTATTACAGGAAGTTATTGTAGTTGGTCCGATTTGTCGAATTGAAAATTTTTACATTTCTAAACGTTTCAAGATCCCCAGAATCGAAACCCCGTGATGAAAGGAAGAACCTGCTGTTGCTCAAGGGCATTCACAGCTCCTTCGAGGCCATCGAAGTTGAGGACGAACTGAGGATCGAAGGTCTCCCGGTTATCAAAGCTTCTCAATACAAATCAAGGAAGCTGCAGGGTAAAACCTACAATAACTTTGTAGTTGAGCTAAGTAAGGATTGCAACATCACCGAGGTCTACTCAAAGACTTTAGTGATGAACCAGACAGTACACTGGGAACGACTTCAATCCAATGACATAGTTCAATGTCGGAAATGCCAGCGGTTTGGACACATTGCCACTAATTGCGGACGCGAATACGTCTTCGTAAAGTGTAAAGATAAACATGAACCAGGCCAATGCAAGCGGACTGAAAACACAGGGACTGATGTTTGGTGTGCTAACTGCCAGAAGACGGGTCATCCAGCTAGCTATAAGGGCTGTCCAACTCTTATAGTAAAACGAACGGCAAAAAACAAACTTGAGGCGGAAAAGAAGGCGCACCGGCTATTCGCTGCCCGATCAGCATGCATAACGACTCGTCCAAACGTTAGCTACGCTAATGTGGCGAAGGGTCCAACCACTCGGCCAAACATTAGATACGCTAAAGTGGCAAAGAGTCCAGCAGCGACTCCATTCAAACAAGCCACTATGACCCCATTGAAAACTATTACGAACAAAACGAAACCAACTCAATCGATGAATTTTAACAAGGAAGTTCAACGAATTTTTGGAAGCAATCTGCTCACCATCATGGAGAAAGCCAAAAGCACCGTCCCAGCGAACTACACCAATCTGAGTGAAGCTGAAAAGTCCGTGGCTTTGGCCACTTTCATCTTTCAGATATGCAATTGAAGAAGCTCCGCATCCTGACGTATAATGTGAATTCATTGTACAGTTTGGAAAAAAGGACATCATTCAACATATTTATGAAGAACAACAAGCCGGATATCGCACTCATCAGTGAAACCAACGTAGCCCGCAGAAACAACATCGATGTCGTCGGATACAAGACCTTCCGACAAGATAAAACCCAGAGTCGTAGAGGAACAGCCATCTTCGTGAGGGACAAAATATCCTACAGAACTACCGAAGTCATCATCCCAGGACTTTATACCAGCGAAGCCACTGCAGTGAGAATAGAGTTGGGACAAGGTGAGTCCCTCACTATTATAAGCATTTATTTCAAATGCGGCTCCACCAACGAAAACATCCGAAACGACTTGGGAATCCTCAACAACGTTCTGAAACGCACTACCTACGGGCTCATTGGAGGCGACTTCAACGCACGTCACCATCAATGGTAGGATACAACTATCAGCACCGAAGGGAAAGCTATAGTGGACTGGTTGGACGATCATGTTGATGAACATTCTTTGGTGGTAGTGTCTCAGCCAAAGCCAACATTCCCTAGAACTCCATCAACTCTTGATTTCTTTCTGTCAAGTTCAAATTTTGTTTTTGTCATTCCAGACATCTGCAACTTTACGTGTTCAACCGTTCCAGGCGATTCGGACCACGCATCAGTACTCCTGTCCATAAAACTCAGCCAACCATCCATTTTAGCAGCAAGACCTCAAGCGGACTTCATCGACTACAAGAGACTAAATTTCAAGAGATTGCAGTTGGACATCGAAGGAAACCTGGTGCTTCCACCAGCGAACCGAAACCTACAGAAAAACGAAATAGATGAGGCTGTCGATTCCATGGAATCAACCATCACAATTGCACTTGATGCCCAAAAAATCCACAGGACAACGAAAAAAAAAAAAAATGATAATCTTGACTATTATCATGAATAAGTGCATCAACAACGGCTACTTTCCAAAAAAGTGGAAGACAGCCAAAGTAGTGGCAATCCCGAAGAAAGGCAGTACCAATATGATCTCCAACTACAGGCCTGTCTCACTCCTTAACAACATCAGCAAAATTCTGGAAGAAGTCATTTTAAGACGCCTGAAGAAATTCTGCAACGAGCATAGCATCATCCCCGACATGCAGTTTGGATTCCGACAGACTCACTCAACGATCCATCCACTTCTTAAGTTTCAATCTGACGCCACTGCTGCTCTCAATAGTCACCGAGCCACAGTTGGATGCTTTCTGGATGTCGAGAAAGCATTCGACAGCGTATGGATTGATGCCCTCATCCATAAGCTCCGAATTTTTAATATCCCACAGCCAATAATAAAAATGTTGTTTTCTTTCTTTCTTTTAGAAAATTCTTCGTAGAAATAGACAGTTGCAAGTCAACGATTAGAGACGTAAAGGCTGGAATCGCCCAAGGATCGAAACTTGGACCATTCCTCTACAGCCTGATGACATCTGACCAGCCAGTGCCAACGGATTGTGAGAACCTGCTGTTTGCGGATGACTCACTCACCTATTCGTCCTCCATGTTTCCTACTATCGCAGCCCGAAGAGTAGAAGCACACATAAGCAGACTTTACGAGTACTACCAGAAGTGGGGAATAAGGATAAATACCTCCAAATCGGAACTGGTATGCTTCCGAAGACCTGTCACCAACAACAGCCGCTGTAGATCAGCGGCAGTGGCCCGAAAACTTCTTCTGACGTTCCCGGATGGATCAAGGATTAAAGCCAAGAAATCTGCCAAATACCTGGGGATACACTTTAATGAGCTGCTGCGCTTCAACCCTCACTCTAAGGCTGTGATAACAAAAGCCAACATCGCACTCCATCGAGTTCATCCTCTCTTGAAGAAGAAAACTGGATTAAGTAAACCAACGAAAATGTTGATATACAAACAACTGCTAAGACCGGTTATCACCTACGGTTTTCCGATATGGTTCACCATATCAAAAACTGCAATGGAAAGACTTAATGTCTTCGAGAGGAAGATACTAATGATATGCACCGATCTACAATTCGATAGTCAACGACAGAAGCACTATAGCAATAGTAGAGTCTACGAAGAAGACGAAATCAAGCCACTTGACCAATTCCTTGCACAGGCAGCAAGGAAGATAATCACCAAAGTCGCCAGCCACCCTAACCAATTAATGAGAAGGATGGCCAATCAGGAACGACACCCGGACCCGAGATACCTTTTTGGTATGGATATCTTGGACAAACTCCCCACTGACGACGACGACGTCTCCTTCTATGCTGGCCTGGAGTCAGCATACTACCGCGGCTGAACACCGCCACACCCAACCAACCTCCATCAGGACAACCGGGACTGAACAACCCGAGATGAACCTCGCCAACGACACTTTTTTTTAGCCATCGACTTCATGTTAAACACATGTTAAATTTTTGAATTTCATCAATGTATAAAGTAAGGCCCCCTTTGTGCCAACAAATGTTTTAGTTAAAGTTATTGTTAAATATTATTTATGTTAGAATTAAACCAAATATATATAAATTTTTATGGTTCAATAAATTAAAATGTAAAAAAAAACCCAGAATCGAAATAAAAGATTTTTAGAAAGATGTCTGTGCGTGCGGGTGAACGTACGTTTGTACGTCCGTACGTTCGCGATGTTTTTTTCGTCTTCCTTAGCTCAAGAACCAGAAGAGATATCGACTTTGCAATACAAATAATAATGCAGAAAGATGCAGAAAGGGATCTCAAGAAAATTGGTTGGGTGGTTTAAATTTTAAAAATTGGTAAACATTTTGGTTAACCCAAAATAGCTCACAAACCAAGAAGCGTTGTTGGACTTAAACCAAATTTTGAATTATATATTTATGATATAATAGTTACAAACTTATATAATTTTGGAAAAAAATATATTTTTTTATAGTTTTGTGCAAAGAAAATTAACGTTTTGAGAAAAATCGAATTTGCAGTTTATTTACTAAATTTAAAAACTTAAAAAAAAATAACAAAAGTTGGTAAACATTTTTTATCGACTCAAATATCTTTTCAAAAATTTGAGACTATGGCTTCCAACAAATTTTTACTTATAAGAAATATTGTTTTCAACATTCGATAAAATTTTGAGTAAAATCGAATCGACAGTTTAAAAAAAAAATAACAACCTAAAAAAAATTTATAAAAGATGGTGGTAAAACAGTTTTTTAACAAAAAATAAAAACTAAAAAAAAAAATACTAAAACTTTGTAACAATTTACTTTTGGTTTTAAAATATTTTCAAAAATATTGACTTTAAATTAATTTAAATCATTAAATTTGTATAAATAAAATCTTTTAAGAAATGCTACTAAGATTGGTAAAAATTGTTGTCGACTAAAAATCTCGTTAACAAAAATTGATTTTGAAATGAAACTATTTCATCATGTACAAAATATTGTTGGTAATATTTAAACTTTCTGGAATAATTCAACTGATAACTTTTTTAACAAAACACGAAAACCCACAAACTTTAAAGCAAGAGAAATCGAATGACCAGATGGGAAGTTATCAGTGTGGGTTGCATCCTACTCCATACATAGGCCAGTTTTCGGGTTTGTCAGTTGAAACCCACTTAAAGTTGCTTTTTATAATCCTGTATTATCAAAATTCTATATGATACTGTTTGGTCATATGCAGAATACATCTGTAAATTCTCTATTTTAAAATACTGTAAACTTAGAATACTGTATACCAATATGCTGTGCGAATGAACCACTTTATGTCATTATACTGTGTCTCCGAGTACTGTATCCTAAAAAAGTGTGTTTTTAATAGTTCTGTTTTGGAACTTATTTGCAACGCTTTGGGAACACAAGAAATGCATGTTTTTCTAAGTATAGTTATTAAAAAATGTTTATAATATCATATTTAAAAGTCATATAAATAGTTGGAAAGAGAAAATGGTGTTTATACTGTTCAGACTATTTAAATTCTGTTTTTTTTTTTTCAGATTATTAACAATATTTTTAAATACAGAATTTTGAAACACAGAATTTCAAACATACAGAATTTTGTCCATGAAGAATTTTGTAATACAGACAAACACTATTCTAACTCCAACCAATACGTACCAATTATTCTACAAAACCATAAAACAAACTAAAAAGTCAGTATTTGTAGATTGAATGGTGTCTTAGTCTAAATTACTTTAAACTAAGAATAATAACCATTTTTCAACGGCACCGTATTCTAAAAAACAGAGATCCACCCATTTTTGTATGCTCTTTCAAGTCTCTAGGTCATATATTTGTTTGTATCTAAATCTTTCCATTCGACACAGTGTTCGGTATTTCAACTCCATCGAAGTAGAAACATAGCAAATGTACTAATATCTACCTATAAAATGTCCATCCAATTTTATCAGCTATCAAAGCACAGGCCTTGAAATGAGGATACCCTCATGTAGTATGCCTCTTAGTTGCAGAAATTTAACGCTGCCGCTCTTCCATTGCTAGCTAGTCTTTAGATAGCTTCTCGGGATTCATGTTAGCCTATTCCATAGTCTACATCTCCAAAGTTGCAAATTGGATGTAATCCAAATTAATTCATGTAAGTACACTCCAGGTCATAAGGATACCGTCAGGAATTGTTTTGAAGAAAACATATATGGCTACTGTTTATGCAGCGCAAAAATAAAGAGTATTTAAAACCAAATCGAAAACTTGGCGTTTTTAGAAGACCAAGTTGATGTTTCTTTAGGTTTTTAGTTTTCTGTAAAAAAACTATCAATTCGATTTTTTCTCAAAATTTTACTGAATATTGACAACAATATTTTTTGAAAGATAAAAGTAGTTTGAGGACAATATTTCAAGGTTTTGAAAAGATGTTTGAGTCGAAAACCAATTTTTAACAACTTTTATTCATTTTTTGTTTAGGTTTTTATTTTGCAGAATGTTAAACACAATAGTTCTTATAAGTGGAAAGCCATAATCCAAATTTTTGAAAAGATAATTTTTTACCAACTTTTATTTATTTTTTATCTTTTTTATTTTTCGTTAAAAATTGTCTTTTTCTATTTTTCTCAAAATTTGATCCGATTTCAAAAACGTTATTTCTAATTGCATAAAATTATTAAGTTATAAAATCTTTTTTCCTTCGTAAAATATTCGAGGTGACAATTATTTTTTCTTTTTCAGTTTTTTTGATTTATAAAAAAAATATTATTTAGATTTTTTTCCAAAAGTATACTAAATTGGTATCACACCGCAATATATAATATAGAATTTAATTTAAGTCCATAGCGTTAATGGTTAGTGATGTATTTAAGCTTAATCACGATGTTCATCTTTTTTTTTAAATTGCTATGGTAAAAAAACCATCACACTGGAGATTCCCTTCTGCATCTTTCTGCATTACTATCTGTATACCAAAATTTATTTGAAGTCGATATCTTTACTAGTTATTGAGGTATGCACGCGAACGTACAGACGTACGGACCTACACACGCACGCACAGACATCTTTCTAAAAATCTTCGTCGAGAAATGTCAATATTTTCAATTTAACAAATCGAACCAATTACAACAACTTGCTATGGGAAGTTATAAATGTACAAATAATTTTGGAAACTGTAGCTTTTAAAATTTAAGCAAATATTGAAAATTGAAGATTCATAAAAGCATTTTAAATGAATTCAAACTAAAAACAAAGTTTTTGATGTTTTTAAAACACGGCTTTTGATTATTTTTAACCTTTTTTAAGAGACATATTTTAACAACCTTACGCGATATAAAATTTAGTAAAGAAAATTAATCGAAATTAAAAATCAGGACTACGTAATCCTTTGCCTGTGGGACAATAACAAAATAAGTTCAATTTAATTTTTAGAGTTTTTTGTTTTCAAAATGTATGTATTCCAGATTTTCGTTTTTTGGATTATGGTTTTTCAGCGAAACATCCTACCACTTAACATACAACATTGATTCTTCTGCTGCTTTTATTTTTTTGACTCGATTAAAACCCATTAATTTTTCACTTCATTTCTAGTCGATCTTCTGTCTTCTCTTTGGAAGTCGTCCATGTTATGGTAGTAACATCAGTTTTCACATAATACCTGCTTCTATCCTCATAACTTGGAGTGTACTCCTATGTACGACAAACTTTTATACAAAGCACTGTTAAAAGAAAATTAGAGGGGAACGTTTTCCTAGATACAAACATATTACTAGGAACACTACTGCCTATCGTTGTCATACCGTAAAGTCCTCGAAAACAATACATGAATCCATTCCTCTTGGTTTTGTATACAAATAGGTTGGATTGAGTAGAGCTGTGCATACCTCAACTCAACTCTACCTTCACTTTAACTACTTACTAAGCATTTCTTTTATTTTCTATTTTGTACCAACGTTGATAAACTCGACTTACAATATTTTAAGTGCCATAGTACGTTACCTAACTAAAAGCGCTTTCCACCTACAGTCAATTCCACTTAATTGGAAACGTAATTTTTTCGAACATTTCGAATGCAGCAGAACATAACTTTCGAGTTATTTTAAAAAAGGTTTGCTTTTCCCCTTTAAACGGCTTGCTCCTGTGCAAAATGAGCATCTTATTTTTCTGGACTTATATACCATGCACATGTTTTCAGAACAGTTTAGATAAATTAAAGAATGAAATAAGAGGACATGACTGTTCCTGAAGCTATATTTGTATTCCAATGCTCTCGGATAGTGTCCCACACACTCGTTATCCATAGAGGCAGACAGCTCAGCGCCAGCAGCGGCGGCGGCGTCAGCGTCACGACCAACACTCGCTGCTGTGGGCATAATGCTTTCATTTGAACTCCGAACGCTTTGCAATCGTCTCGTACGAGTCGAGTACTCGTTCCTCGTGGTATTTTTGCCCGAACATCGTACAACATTTCTTGGTGCCTGATACTGATGCGGTACAACCAAAAACTCAAAATCAAATGTTTTTTAAATGTTGGTTGTTTTTTAGATTTTCTCCTGAACTGAACTGAATTGAAGCAAGGCGAAGCAGTCTTACTCTTGTTCACGTTTTTCTTTTGCATTCAACTGTGAAAGGTGGTTGATGATGTGTATCGCGATTCAAATTCACGCTAAAGATACACAATTGTGGAATAAGGTACTACAAAGTACAAATAAATCTTGGCAACAGTCGTACACTCTCTGATGAGGTGGGGGTGGTGCATAAAATACAGGCATTTCTTAACCTGAAACGAAGAAAGATCAGAGGTATTCATGATTGCCTGCTAAAAGCCTGCAAAGTTTCTTATTTTGCTTAAGGATAGATCGTGAACTAGGTACATTCTATATCTACAAATTTAATTTATATTTTATCGTTTTGTGTGTAATTATAATTTGCAAAAAAAGAAAAACTTAATGAGTTTAAAAATTAATGCCCTTGAAGTTAATGTCTAATTTAATTGAGCTCATCAGAGATCTTAAGTATAATATTCGTAGAGTGGATTTTAAAGATTGGGAAGACAACAAATTTGTTAAATGAGGATTGTATTCAACCGACACTGGTAGATTCTAATTGGTGGCCGTTAAGATGGCTTTTTTTTGCAAAAGCCCAATTGTAATTTGAGGAACTTTAAAAAGTATTCCATCAATGAATTGAATCTTAAACTGTTTTTTGTCGAAATATTCTGTTGGTTAAAGGAGTTTAGTGAGGCATTTTTGGTACATGATTTAATTTTAAAAATAAGATAAAAACAAAGACTGGATTTTTAACTTCCCATAGAAAATTATTGTAATTCGTCCGATTTTCGAATTACAACTTTTGACATTCCTCGACGTTTTAAGGGCACTAGAGTCAAAATAAAAGATTTTTAGAAGGATGTTTGTGCGTGGGGCTCTCAAGAAAATTTAGTGGATGATTTTTTTAATATATCAGTTTTAAAAAAGGAATATAAAATATCTCACGAACCAGTAACGATCCAGACTTACATTAAATTTTATATTATGTATTGTAACGTGATACCAAACAGGTATTTTTTTCGAAAAAATAGAATTAACGGTTTTTTTTATAAATTAAATCAACTGAAAAAAAAGTTCGTACCTCAAAAATTTTACGAATATAAATGGTTTTATCTCCAAAACAATTTTGTGCTACGAAAACAAATGTTTTTGATATCAGGTAAAGTTTTGAGAAGAATTGAATTTACGTTTTTATAAATAATAAAAACCTAAAAAAACATTACCCAAAGTTGTTAAATGGTGCATTTCGACTCAAGTATCTTTTCAACAATTTGAGATATTGTCTTCCAACTAATTTGACCATATAAAAAGCATTGTTTCAACATTCGGTAAAATTTTGAGAAAAATAGAATTAACATTTTTTTGACAAAAAATAAAAACCTTAACAAAAAATAATAAAAATAAAACCTTAAGATATTGGCTTTAAAGTAATTTTAATTTTTTTCTAAATATTTTTATCAACATTCAGTGACTTTTGAGAAAAATCGAATGGACAGTTTTTCTTACAAAATTTAAAAACCTAAACATAATTGATAAAAATTGGTAAACACTGATTTTTGACTCAATTATCTTTTCAAAAATTAAAAATATTAGGTTCAATCTAATTTTATCTTATAAGAAATATTGTTTTGAACATTCGATAAATTGGTAAAAAATTATTTTCGAATAAAAATCTCGTTAAACAAAATAAATTTTGAAATCAAACTCTTTTATCATTATGCAAAATATTGTTGGTAATTTTTACGTTTCTTAGAATAATTAAATTAATTAATTATTAAAAAAAAATGGCTGGGATGCGACCCACACTGATAACTTCCCATCCCATCTGTCGATTTGTCTTACTTAAAAGTTTATAAGTTTTCTGGTTGGGTTAAAAAAGATGTCACTTGAATTATTCTTAAACATTTTTAAAATTAAAAACTATATTTTTCAAAGAAATAGTTTAAATAGTTTAGTTTGAAATCCTAGTTTTGTTAAATAGATTTTTAGTCGAAAACAAATTTTAAATAATCTTAGTAGGATTTCTTAAATTTGTAGAAATTGGATGAATGATCAATCAAGAATCGAACATCAATTTTTACCAAATTTGCGTACTAGTTTTTGTAGATTTATTTTTTGTTTGAAAAAATGGACTGTTGTACTTTTTAAATAAAAAACTACTGAATATCGAAAACAATATTTTTTGTGAAATACAAAAAGTTTGATGACAATATTTTTAATTTTTGAAAAGCTATTTGAGTCGAAAGAAAATTTACAAAGTCTTAGTATTGTTTTTATTGTTAGGTTTTTATTTTTTGTTTGTAAAAAAACTGTCGTTTACATTTTGCTCAAAATTTGACTGAATATTGACAACTATATTTTATAAAAGTAGTTTAAAGCCAATATCTCAAATTTTTGAGAAGATATTTAAGTCGAAAATCAAATTTTACCAACTTTGAGTAATTTTTTTTTTAGGTTATTTAAAAAAAAAAACTGTCGATTTGATTTTTCTCAAAATTTTACCAGATGTTTAGAACGTTATTTTTCTTTGCACAAAATTGTTTTGATGATACAATCATTTTGTACTCGTAAATTGTTCGAGGTGTCATTTTTTTGTTATCTTTATAACAAAATTTATTAGATGTCAATATCTCTTCTGGTTCTTGAGCTATGGACGACAAAAAAAAACATTGCGAGCATACAGACATACGACGTAAGGACATACGAACGTACGTACACACACACCAACAGACATCTATCTAAAAATCTTTTATTTTGGTTCATAAATGAATTAAATATAACCGCTAACTTTTTTAACAAAATACTAAAAGCTACAAACCTTTTAAGCAAGACAAATCGGCAGACGGATTGGAAGTTATCAGTGTGGGTCGCATCCCAGCCTCTTAATAATCAGTAAATTTATTTTAAGTTAATATCTCATATTAATCTTGAACTATGGCAGACGAAAAAAGTTTTTCACACCCATTGTGCAGAAACAGTTCTTGTTACCTTGATTAATTTGCGAACAAAAAATTACATAACCTCCAATTTAATGTTACTAATCGAATAATAACGTTTTTGACATCTGATAGATTTTCAACAATGCCTGATTCTATCCTTATGACTTGGAGTGTATTTAAACCAATGAATACGGAATACATTCAATGTGCAACTTTGGAGATGTAGACTACGGAATAGGCTCACATGAACCCTGAGAAGCTAGCTCTGTGAATGCTTTCAGCTAACTAGCTACAAACGGTATAGAGTGGCAGGCGCAGCGTTAAATTTCCGCATTAGGATTCATGCTGCATGAGATTATCCTCATTTAAAGGCCTGTGCTTATATAGCTAGTAAAATAAATAGACATTTTATAGGTAGGTACGTTAGCTATGCACCTACTTCGATGGAGTTGAAATATCGTACACTGTGTCGCATATGCCAAGCTTTAGATACAAACAAGTTTATGGCTTTATAGAGGAGACAGAGTTTCTTGAAATGATTGTGATCTTTTTTTTCAAAATAACCGTGCTGCTCAAAAAATGTTGAACAAGTTTATTTTTTCTTAATCGCTTCAAATTTTTGTGAAGAATTATAGACGTATTTTTTAATAAGGACCTCTCATAGCTCATAGTTGCATATTTTTTTCCTGAGAAGTATTTTTTAACATTATTTTTTTTATTTTAAAGGATGAAGGTATATTAAATAATTAAAAAGTTTCTTAATTATAGTTTTGGTAGAATGGAAAAGATCATTTTCTAGGAAGACCATTTTGCATTTCTCATCTACCAAAACGTTTCTCCAGACTATCACACCTTCAGATTTTGGGGTCAATTATATAAAGACACTCCCTATCCCAGAGAGTCTCAGTCCGAAAACCGCAGGAGCTCTCATAAAGTCAATAAAATATTTTACTACAAATTTAGAACGGCACTGTACGTATGTACATTCATATAAGCAAAAGGTCAATTATTTAGAGCAGCAGCAGCGAATGGACTTGAAAAAATCAAGGTGCTGGTAAATAGCCCAAAAAAAAGTTGGTAAAAAAAAAAACAAAACAAAATCAGTTCATTCAAATTAATTTAATAATCACATATGTTACTCACAACCGATAAAATAATTATTTTATATACTCGTAAGAACCATCTTTGAATTGGTATTTTGAAGCATATTTAACTAACACCTCTGGGGGATCAAAATGTTGCCGTTGCCCAAAATTACTCTTGCAGCTAAAGTGTTGAGTACAGTTGTGTTTAATTTGTTTCTTTTTTCTTTTTTGATAGCATTGAGATGCGACAAACAACAAAGTTGTAACATTTTCAATGACAGGTTTTCGAAAATAAGATCTCTCATACTGTCTTTAAAATTTTGAATAAAACTCCGCTGTTGTACAATGACGTTATTCTTGAAACTTTCTATTATTTTACACTCGCTTATGAGTTTTCTTCACTCAACATTGAGTAGTTCAATGCTTGCAGAGTCTACCATTGGCATTTTTCTATCAATTACTTTTTTCGGATCTAAATATTTTAATACAATAACTTTATCATTACACATAACTTTTTAATAATTCCATGATTTTATTTTCATTAATTTCATTTTCTAGTAAACATATGTATGTTCTTCAAAATGAAACCCAAAATATATTTGACAGTATAAAAATAGTTTTCAGGATTTTTTACATCCATATTAATGTTAATATTTTCCTGTTTTGTGGAATTTTTCATTAAGTTTAACTTAAAAGATTTCATAATTTCGACTTTGAGGTGGATTCTTGTTGTCTCAGATTGAAATATTCTGTTCCAGTTATTAATTATTTTTAAATTTAAGGCAATAAAATTAAAAAAAAAAAAAAAAATTTATTTTCTAGAAAATTAAAAATACTGGTAGCCTTAGGATAAGGCTCTTCAAATGAACTAAAGTAAAAAAAATCAAATTAGGGATTCCACTGCTATATATACCATTTCTAAAGAAAGCCACTGAGTTTGACAAACTTTTAAAATTTGATGTTCATCGACACCAAATGCCTTCTGAAAGTTTATGAAATCTTTTTGTTTTTTGATCTATAGCAGAAGTAAAAATATGTTAAAGGGCCCAGAAGGACCTTTATAATAAATTATAATCAAAAAGGCTGTTAAAAATGTCTATGTAGGTCATATTTCAATCACAAGGACTTGATTCTTGAAAAGTTAAAATGAAAATGCCCCAATTCTCATCGTTTTACTTTTCACAAGCCAGAAATTATTTATTGTTTTTGTTTCATTTTCAAACAATCCTTAACGACTTTTTTAAAGCTTATCGATCTGCTGATAACAAATTTACAAAGTTTTATGTACCTCAACGATTTTTCAATATGTCAATACAGCAATACAATGGTATAATAGTAAAATTTATTTTAAACAACGAATAGTTAGGTTAGGTTAGAGTGGCTGTCCAAGATGGAAACGGACACACTTAGGCCAGTTTAATGGCCATTGTGATACCACATGAATCTTGAGGCTTCCTCCTTAGCTCAATGAAACCAGCTTGAGTCCCTTACGAAACGTGAGAGGCTGATTAAACCGATATGATTAAGATCGTTTAGATTGTTAAAGAAGAATTCTCCTAGGTAATTCTTGCGTTTTCGAGCTAGAGCGGGGCATGTGCAGAGAAGATGAAGAACCGTTTCTTCCTCTTCCTCGTCCATACAGCTTCTGCAAAAGTCATTTGAGAATACCCCTAGTCTCGTGGCATGCTTTCCTATGAGACAGTGTCCGGTTATGACACCTATTATCGAGTTTATATGCGATCTGCTTAGAGAGAGCAAGCACCTTGAACGTTTTAAATCCAGTGTTGGCCAGATGTTTTTTGTGACTTGACACGTGGTGATGTTGTTTCACCTGGTGACAGCCCTCCTCACAGACTCTTGCATTAGCAGCAGTTTACAAGTAGCGATTGGTATGCCAGTGCTTGCCAAACGTGGTAGCATGGGCTGTACTGTACCGTTCCTGGCGAGTTCGTCTGCCTTACAGTTACCTGGAATGCATGGTGAATATTAAACTGTTGCACCATCTCCATTAGAAATGATCGACAGTTATGGACTGCTATAGAGTTTGTAGAGACAGAGTCCAGAGATTTGATATAGCGCTTGGCTATCAGAGAAAATACGGATATCGGATGTTGATATCACGTTTTCTTTGAGCCAAGACAAAGACTTCTTTTATCGCCAAAAGTTCCGCCTAGAACACGCTACAATGATTGGGAAGGCGGAATGAGAGACTTTATTTCAGTCGTTCAGAGTACACACCTCCACCAACTCCTTGTTTGGTTTTTGAGCCATCTGTGTAAAAATGGATTGACTCATCCTCCAAGAATGTCCTATCCTCCAAAAAAGATCTGGGAGGTATAGAAATCTGGAAGTTTCTGTCGAATTGCAGTTGGGGGATGGTGTAGTCTGTGTGCTTTGGAATTGATTCTTAGTACCTTAGAATTACGGAGTGGCCGTAGCAGAGTTTGCAGCTATTTGTGTGCTAAATATGTCAAGAGGTGTAAGTTAGAGCAAGGTCTCCAGTGCCGCTGATGGGGTCGTGCGAAGCGATCCGCTTGTACATAGAGGTAAGCTGAACGTTGGATTTTATTAGCTTTACAACAAATGGTTAAAGGTGGTAGATTTTGAGTTGCAGGTGCTAGAATTTCAGAAACAAAAAAAAATGGTAAAAATACTAGTTAATTGCTAGAAGCTCCATAACTGGGCAGCAGTGGTTCTTGTACTTGGTACTTGGTACTTGTTTCGATATTGTTTTGGTTGATATTCATTATGTGATTTGAGGGAAATTCATTTTTTATAAATATAGTTAGTGAAAGTTAAGATGCTCTTTATTTCTGCGGAGCATGCAGACAGAAAGGTTCAACATTTTTTGTAATACAATTTTGTAACGATTTTTGTCTGGGATACTAAAGAAACTCACGCATGGGTGTTTTCTAAATATTGATTTTAACACCAGTTTTTTTTTGTGTACCATTGCACCCTATTTAGTTGAATAGTTAATAGCCCTAAGAACTGTCATACTTTAGTATATTATTATTTTATTTTTTCTATGAAGTCTAACTTTTTATTGTTTTATTGAAACACTGTTAAATTGTTAAATGTGTAAATCACTATCAGTTAGAATATAGCTATTCTATTTCAAAACCAAAACGAGGCTTGGATGCGACCCACACAATTAACTACCTATACCGTTTGTCGATTTGACTAACGGAATTTCAAAAAACGAACATTTTAAATTTTTCAGAATACAAGGTGGCAAAAACAGTTGCATGTGGGAAAATTCAAGAAATAAAAATGGAAAGGAATTTGATTGGAAGAATACTTTTTATAGCCTCACAAATTTCGCTTCAAATTGATGTGAAACAAATTTTTAAGTACCCATTAACACCCGTTCCTCAATCTTTTGGACACTTGGATGGGTCAATGATTAAAACCGATAAATCAGCTTTTCTTAGACACCTCGAGAAAACAACAGTTGGCATTGCTCCAACTCAAATTGATGTTATAATTGTGGATGGATTCTTTTTGCATCATACTTTAGGAGAAGTGCCTGAGTCGTATGGTGAAATTGCCTTACACGTATTAAAAAAAATTTGTAGGATGAATGCAAAAGATATACATCTTGTCTTCGACCGAATTATTTCTCCTTCTATTAAGGATATTGACCGGGATAGACAAAATAATTCAGATGATCGAATATTTTATTCAGCGTTCAATAAAAATAGTAAGCTCACAGCAAACTTCATTAAAAGTCTGAGGAATAGTTCCTTCAAGAAGATTGAATGAATGGTAAGTTGAAGAATAGAGTGACGACAAATACCACAATGTTATCTGCGAGAAGAAACTCTATGTTTCATTTGAAAAGAAATGCTTCGTGGTCAGCGCCGCAAATAAAAAAAATATTCGGAAAGAGGTTATAGAGCTAGAGAGTGATGATAACCGGATGATGCTCTATTTGGCCTTTCTTCCATCGAACATGTCAGTGATCATAAAAACGGTGGATACCGATGTGCTAATTGTAGCTCTCAATTCTCTTCCTTAATTGAAAAATAAGGCGGGAAATAGTAAATATTCCCATTAAGGTATGAATGTATAAAATAAACATTTAAAGGACATATTAAATCTATCTTTATACTAGCTGACCCGACGAACTTTGTTCCGCCTTAATGCAATAAATAAGCAGATTGTGTTTTTTTTTTATTGGAAAAAATACAAAAAAAAATTAAATAGCTACATTAATCATTCATTATTATTTCTGTATTTTAGTACATAGGTTGCTCTTCACTTAAGTACCTTGTGATACACGACATTTTTTGTTTTCTTATCAGGCGCAAAAACAAACAACGCAGATGGTCTTCCGACCCGTGAAAATGCCACGTATAATTGACCATGGGAAAAACATGAATGTTCTAGATTTAAACCACAAACTTTTAAAGATTGGCCTTGTGATTTGTTGATGGTCATGGCAAATGCAAGACGTATCGGAAATTGAAGTCTTTTAAATTCAAACGGCATATCGGTTGGGATCATCGGGATCCTCGGAATGAGAACTTCCTCACCTTTGAATTTTCCTATCATTATCGTTGCATAAATTGCATTGTTCATCCATTTACTAACCACCAAACGCGTACCGTTGCACAGTTTTTGGTTGGTTTATGTTTCGAAGCATGATTACTACGGAGCCAACCTTTAGGCGTAAATTGTGCGGTGGTAAGCCAGGCACGTCCAAAGAGTTTAGAAATTCAATTGGATAGTTGGTGGCTTCATCTTCATTTGTGACGCAGTCAATAGATTTGAATGAATGCATTGTTCCAATGATCGTATTTTGAATTATGTAGTTCAGGTCATATACATCTTTATTCTTAGCCGCTAAAATTGCTCGCTCACTCAACCATTCACTATTTTTGTAGTTAGAAATAATATTTGGATATACATTGTTGATAAGTTCGTCTTTTGATGAGAAAAAATTATTTGGAAATGATATTAATCCGCTCGATTCATCGACAGGTACTTGACCATTACCGACAATCAGCAATTGCTCCGAGAAATCTTCAGCAGATGTATCATTAAGCAATGTAACTCTCATGTTTGTTGTCAGCTGCAGTTTCTTCACATAGCGCCATAGATTTGACGATTTGAAGCAAGCGTTTATTTCATCGGCAGCCGTAGATCTTGGAATTACTGCCAGTATTTGGCGGAAATCGCCAGACAGTAAAATCATTGCTCCTCCAAAACATCTCGAGTCATTGCGTAAATCTTTTAATGTTCGGTTAAGTGCTTCTAATGCACGTTTATGCGCCATTGTGCATTCGTCCCAGATGATGATTTTCGATGCCGCTAAAACTTTGGCCATTGCTGAGTGTTTTGCAATATTACACGTTGGTTCTTCAATAATTTGAAGATTTAACGGTAATTTGAATGCTGAATGAGCCGTACGGCAACCTTCTAACAATGTGGCTGCTATTCCAGAAGAAGCAACTGTAACCGCTATGTTGGATCTCGCCCGAACAGTTGCTAAAACTAATGACATAAGGAATGTCTTGCCAGTTCCACCAGGGGCATCTAGCAAATATAAACCACCATTTTCATCAGCGATTGCCTTCATTTAAGTATCATAAACTTCCTTTTGTAGGTAATTCAACAGGCGTACATTCCTTTGAACTACTAAATCTAATTCCTGGTGATCATATTCACGTAACACATATCTTCGATCAAGAGTAAAGCACGATTATGTATCTCCTCATTCATCTCAAATCGTGATTTCTGGAACTGACACGACTTTGATGTAAAATATCTTCTGACATACTATCTTTGTATTTGTGTCACAGGTTACATGGGTTTGATGGAAAACATGTCGAAATTATGATAGCGAATAATGTGCGTATCTGACTTGGAGATGCAGAGATAGTGGCTTCAGCGATTGTCGTATCCCAAAGGGTATCGTTTTCTAATAAGTTCAATTCTTCACATGCAGCACGATATGTTGGGAATATTACACGATTAACAGTTCGTAGTGTCTCAAATGAAGTTGGACCACACACATTTACCAGCAAAACCGCAAATAGAAACATTCATCATTCTTTGGATGAACTGTATACATACGACCAAGAGCATCAGTAGAACGCACATCTAGATACCCAGGAACCGCATCATCTTGCTTCCGTCTTTGAAAATTCTGGGATGAAGCATTCCAAGTATAATAACGTGGCATCTCCGAGTAAAGCAAAGTTCGTGCAAACTGATCGCTTTGGCAGATTGCAAAAAAACTGGTCAATGTAGTTGCTGGAGGTGTTTCAGCACGTTGCGTAGCATCCGAAGCCGTGAAATATACTCGTTGACCATTTTCCAGATGCTCCGCCAAATGTATAACAGTAGGATGACGTTCGTGAATTGGAAATGCGAATATACGCCAAATCGCTTCATTACAGTTCACATAACGACCAACTTGATAGCGTGAAATTTCATCGTTGGTATTTGAGGATTGCAATCCAAAAACCGCCATATCAATGCCTTTCATGACATATTTGCAAACATATTTTATGGACTAAACTGAATTGCTGCATTCAACATTGCAATGTGTCTTGAACGTTTTAGAAATAACTGGCGACAAATTATCTATTTGTTGCCTTCTGTTGTTCGCTCGACGATTCTGCATTGCCAACCGAGCTGTTTTACGGGCTGCTTCACTTTGCTCTCGTTATTGAGAAGCACGAAGTCGAGTCATACTATCGCGGCGCTGTTCACGTGCAATTTCTTGTTCTTCTTTAGTCCTTTCATTTGCAGTATTTTGTATTCTTCTTGCATTACGGCTTTGTCGGGAAAGATTCGATCGTCTTGGTCGCGGCATTATTAATTAAACTTCACTTCACTTCAATCCACTTCTTAATTATTTATTTATTAGAAATATCAAATTATCATCCATACGTCATTACATAGCTGTCATTTTACGTCAATTACATAGCTGTCATTTGCGTTTTGTTATTCCAAGTCTGATTCTTTTTTGTTATACCACGTTTTATAGTGACTGACGTTTCATGTCAAGTCACACGGGAACGCTGTCGAACGGGATAAAAAGTATCCTATGTCCGTCTCCTGGCTCTAAGCTACCTCCCTACCAATTTTCAGCCAAATATGTTCTGCCGTTTTTGAGTTATAAGTGGTGTAACTAACACGACTTTCTTTTATATATATAGATTGTTAAGGTATTTACACATAAATGAAATGTATATTAATTTGGGTCCGACGCTTTGTGCTGCACTTCCCGCGTTTCACAGCTTTACTGGTTGTGACTACACACCAAGTTTTTTTAAGAAAGGAAAAGTGAAACCTTTTAAAATTCTCAAGGGTTCAATAGAATTTCAAAACGCTTTTTCAAAATTCGGACAACTTTCTTATATAAGTGAAGAGGACATTCTAACAATAGAGGAATTTGTTTGCAAAATTTATAAAACAACCAAAGTGAATGATGCAAGATATGAACTATTTTACAAAACTTGTAAACCGACTTCGAAATAAATGTTCAAAAACATTAAAAGTAAGTTAGAAATTTAAAATATTTCTTTAAAACCTTAAGCAATTATATGCTTAACCATTTTATCTGAAGGTTTTGAAGGTAGTTTATTGCGACCAAACAGAAGTGTCTTACTGCAACAAATTAATCGGTGCAACTATATATGCCATATTTGGAAAAGTGCAATATTAAATACAGGGATACTGCTTTCCCCATTTCAATGCGGCTGGACCATGGAGGATGACATGGTCGAATTGAAATGTTTCAACGGAGTCTTGGCCCCAGAAAACATTGCAAATTTAATTACTTGTGATGAAAATGAAAGCGAAGAAGACAATATTTCGCAAAATTCTTCATCGGACGAATCTGATGATGAAGAATTCCAAATTTTCATTCAATTTTATGTCATGGGATTCAATAATTTTTTTCTAAATAAAATACCATTGTTATGCTTTAAAAAAACGGTAGTTTTTGTGCATTCCTTCTTTAGGGTTTTCTGGAAACCATTAATCTGAAAAGAAAACGTATTGCAAATCTTCTGATATTTTGGTATATGATTGTCTTAGTTATGGTTAGTAGAAAAAAAATTTATTAAGGATTTAAGTTGAAAAATTCTGTTGAAAAGTGTTGAAATGCGTCTGGCAAGGGGAAGGCTGAATACAAAACGTCTTGGACACACTTGTTTGGCATCAGGGCACCATCCCCTATTGTTAATATATTTATTTATTTATTTATTTATTCATCAAGCAGATTAATATAATATAATTAACAAATAAAATATAATCTTACAGACTACAGAAACAAGGTTTTAACTTTAGTAATAAAGAAGTGAAATATAAATAAAAATATCAAATTATGTAAGGCTAAAACTTGAACCACCAGTGTAGGAATTAAGAAATAAATATAATAAATATTTTTTAAAAGATTCTCGACTTTGGTAGGAAAAGAAGTCAACATGATTACAAATGATATTAGATTCTCTAATGCATCGAGTTAGAGGCTCATTGAAACCATAGTTTACTCTATGATAGGGTTCATGAAATAGAGTAGAAGATCGCGTTTGCCTATACGGAGCATATATATCGACTAAGGACAAAAGTAAAGGGCAGTTTATATGAGAAGTAATAATATCACGTATGAAAACCACTGAAAAATACCGACGGCGAATATCAAGTGGTGTTAGACCAAGCAGTTTACATCTGGTTTCATAAGAAGGCATTTCAATGTTCCAATTTAGTCGATGAACTACAATTCGCGAAAACTTTTTCTGAATCCTTTCAATTCTTAAACAATGAGTTTTATAAAAAGGATTCCAAATTACTGAGCAGTATTCTAGGGAAGATCTCACATAAGCATAAAATAATGACCGAAGGGTAAATGGATCTTTAAACTCTTTTGAGTTGCGAACCACAAACCCTAGCATAGTATTTGCTTTAGCAACAACAAAATCAATATGGGAGTTGAAGTTTAGTTTGTAATCAAATATTACACCTAGGTCTTTCTTT
The DNA here is from genome assembly GCF_945859685.1 of Eupeodes corollae. Classification (NCBI taxonomy): domain Eukaryota; kingdom Metazoa; phylum Arthropoda; class Insecta; order Diptera; family Syrphidae; genus Eupeodes; species Eupeodes corollae. Next base: position 62,230,355 of record NC_079147.1, on the reverse strand, counting down.
TCTTTAAGCTTAGTAAGTTTTGTTTTATTTATTTCGTATTCAAAACAAATTGGACTAAGACTACGAGAGAAAGATAAAGATTGGCATTTAGACACATTTAAGAAAAGCTGGTTAGCAGTGCACCATACAGATAAGCGCTCAAGGTCACTTTGAAGTAAAAGACAATCGTCCAAGGATTTGATACAGCGGGAAATTTTAATATCATCCGCAAACATTAGGCAGTGAGAATTGTTGATAACCGTTGGTATGTCATTGATTAATATCAGGAATAGAAGGGGTCCCAAGTGACTTCCTTGAGGAACACCAGAAGTTACATGAATCACTTCCGAAAGTAAATCATTAACGCGGACAAACTGTGTTCTACCTATGAGATAGGACGCAAACCATTTTAAACTATTAGAATGGAATCCGATAGATTCCATCTTTTTTAATAGTATAAAATGGTTGACCCTATCGAAAGCCTTTGAAAAGTCAGTAAAGACTACATCAGTTTCCATTTTCGAGATTTCTAGTAATTTGGTTACAAAAAATAGATAGGTTTGTTGTAGTGGATCTTCCGGCTATAAATCCATGTTGAGATGGCGCAATCGTTTCTTTGAGAATAAAGGTTAGTTTATCATAAACTATTTTCTCGAAAATTTTGGGAATCGTAGACAATTTACTTATAGGACGATAATTAGAAACATCCTGTTTAGAGCCAGATTTATGGATAGGAATAATATAGGAAATTTTCCAATCGTCAAGAAAAAGGCCCTTTTCGAGAGAAACATTGAACAGTAGAGTTAATGGCCCTGAAAGAGCAACAGCACAGTTTTTCAATACAATTGGTGGAATGCCATCAGGTCCCGGTTGACTATCATCATTGAGATCCCTTAGAGCTGACTCAACATCTTTGCAGCTTAACTTTAAGCTGCCTATATTGATGGAATTATCACTTATAACTGATGAATAATTTTGAGGAACATGTTGAGGGGAGTAAACCGATTGAAAAAATTTTGCAAAGAGGTTGCATATGGTATTTAAGTTAGTTGATGTAGTCCCTAAATACTGCATGCAATTTGGTATCCCGTTAGAGCATTTTTTGTTATTTATGTACTACCAAAAATGTTTACTATTTTGTTTCAAGGAAGATTCAGTACGACACAGATAATCCTTGTACAAAAATTTATGTAAAAAATCGAATTCTTTTTGAAGACGTAGATAGTTACTCCGGAGTGCAATATCATTGACGGAATTTCGATATAATTTATACGATTTATTTTTTTGGTTATTTAAGTTTGATAAACGTTTATTCCACCAATGCGGCTTTGAATTATTAAAGACAACGACTTTAGGTACAAACAAGTTTATTGCTTCTTTAATTGTCCCCAGCAATAAATTATATGCATCCACGAGCTCATAATTATGAACGATATAGTCCCAAGAAAACGAATTTAAATGGTTAATTAGTCCTTCAAAATTAGATTTTTTGAAATCATATTTGACTACTCTTCCCATTACAGGTTTAAAATAGTCGTAGAAACTAAGTTTAACACTTAAGGCTAGGTGGTGAATACTATTTTTAAAAATAGGATAGTTACAATTTTTGACATCAGCAACAATTTCACTATCGATAAATATGAGATTAAGTATACGATTTAAACTATTTTTAAAATTATTTATTTGAGTAAGATTTAGTTCTGAAAAAGTGGTTATCACTTCTAGTTCTGAAAAGTGGTTATCACTTCGACCCCAAAATCGAAAAAATTACCATTTTCGAAAGCCCACCCCGCCCCGGCTGAAAAAAACCTACCGGCTCTTGGTCTATATAGTATTTAGGATTTTTTTAAAATGTTTACTTTATCCTTTCTAAATGGGTGTGCTTTTGTTCAAAATTTTAATTTGTCGAATTTTTTTCGATATGAATATCTAATTTTCCTCGACTGAAATACAAAACAATTTAGATAAATTAAAGAATCTAATAATAGGATTTGACTGTTTCTATAGATGTATTTATTTCTATTCCAATGCTCTCGGATTTTGTACCACACACTCGTTATCCATAAAGGCAGACAGCTTAGCCGCTGCTAGTGGTATCAGCGTTAGCGTTACGGCCAACACCCGCTGCTGTGGGCATTATGCATTTGAATTCCGAACGTTTTTGCAATTATTTTAATACGAGTCGAGAACACATTCCATGTGGTATTTTTGCCCGAACAACATTCAACATTTCTTGGTGCCTGATACTGATGCGGTACAACCAAAAACTCAAAATCAAATGTTTTTCAAATGTTGGTCGTTTTTTAGATTTCTTAGATTTTTTCTGTTCACGTTTTATTTTTATTCATCGTGAAAGGTGGACGATGATGTGCATTTACATCGTGAATAGAGTCCACCCCAAAGATACAAAATTGTGGATGCATGTGGTAAAAAGTACTTAGAAATACAACTGAATCTTGGCAACAGTCGTACACTCTCTGATGAGGTGGGGGTGGTGCATAAAATAGAGGCATTTCTTAACCTGAAACGAAGAAAGATCAGAGGTATTCATGATTGCCTACTAGAAGCCTCCAAAGTTTCTTATTTTGCTTACGAAAGATCGTGAACTAGGTACATTCTATACCTACAAATTTCATTTATATTTTATCGTTTTGTGCATTATTATAATTTGCAAACAAAAATACCTATTCGCCATGTGTATCAGTTATAAGAGAAAATAAATTCCGTCAAATGTTTAACTTAATGAGTTTAAAAATAAATACTTACTTACTTACTTAAGGTGGTGCTACAGTCCGGGGCGGACCTGGGCCTCAACCAACAAGCGTCTCCAGCCAGCTCGTTCCCTAGCTAGCTGTCTCCAGTTTCGCACGCCAAGTTGGTTGAGGTCCTCTCCCACCTGGGTGCGCCACCTGAGTCGCGGTCTTCCTCTACTGCGCCGTCCCTCGGGATTGGATTCGAAGACCTTCCGGGCTGGAGCGTTGATGTCCATCCGCTCTACATGACCTAGCCATCTAAGCCGTTGGACTTTGATTCTGCTAACTAGGTCAGTGTCGCTGTACAGCCCGTACAGCTCGTCGTTATATCTTCTCCTCTATTCTCCATCTATGCGTACGGGACCAAAAATCGCCCGAAGAATTTTTCTCTCGAAGCATCTTAAGACGCTCTCATAGATGGTGATTTTACATGCTCGAGAGAGGACTTTACTTCTCAATTGCCTTCTTAGTCCAAAGAAGCAGCGATTTGCAAAAGTTATTCTTTGTTTGATTTCATTGCTGGTGTCGTTGTCTGTGTTAATAGCGGTGCCTAGGTATACAAAGTCCTTAACTACCTCAAATTTATAGCTGTCCATGGTGACGTTTTGTCCAAGACGTCGTAGTTCATTGTCCTTTTTTGATGACAGCATATACTTGGTCTTGCCCTCATTGACCACTAAACCCAATTTATTCCCTTCCGTCGCAATGCTCAAAAACGCTCCACTAACATCAAGCTTTGATCTTCCAATTATGTCAATATCATCTGCGTATCGGAGTAATTGGATGGATCTTTGGAAGATTACTGAAGAAGTCGCATGACAGTGCATCGCCTTGTCCAAAACCTTTTTTGACATCAAATGAATCAGTGAGATCTTTTCCGACCTTGATAGAGCAGCGTGCATTCTCCATCGTCATTCTGCACAAACGGATAAGTTTCACAGGGATGCCAAAACTAGACATTGCTCTGTAAAGTTCTTCCCTATGGATGCTGTCGTACACGGAGGTTGAGTGGTTCTATATTCCTTACAGCGGAACTCGGTTCGTAATCGCCGTCATAGACTGCGATTCTACTACGATGTTCCCCTTATCGTCTTTATGGGCTTCGGTTCGTGGCTTTTCGTGCTCTCTTTTTTTACATATCAGATGCCAGTGTTCCTCCCTCCTCTTCTGCTCGTAGAGATCGCGAGCAGCTCTGGTCCTTCTGTGCAGCCCCGTTTTATATGCCTGCTGTTTCGCTGTGTGCGCATTTCGCTGTGTGTAGGCGTCTAACGTCGAATCTTCTCACAGTACTTCCTTGTTTTGGCTTGGATCGGGATATCCGTAGCCGTACCTTGGCTACAACGAGGTAGTGGTCCGAGTCAATGTTGGCCTCTCGGAATGTTCGGATATCCTGGATACTGGAGAAGTGTCGTGCGTCGATCGCAATGTGGTCAATCTGATTGACGGTTGATTGATCAGGAGATTTCCATGTCCCCTTGTGGATATTGAGATGCGTGAACTGCGTACTAGCTACCAGAACGTCTCGCCCCGCAGCGAAATCGAACAGCCTGAATCCGTTGTCGGAGGTGGTGTCGTGCAGGCTGTATCTCCCGATTATGCCACCAAAGATGTCTTCTCTTCCTAGCTTGGCATTAAAATCTCCTAAGACAATTTTAATGTCATAGCCAGGGCACTGCTCATATGTCTTGTCTAAGAGCTCGAAGAATATGTCTTTGGTGTCTTCATCTTTCTCCTCTGTTGGGGCATGCGCGCATATTAGGCTTATGTTGGCGAATTTAGCCTTGATGCGGATTGTCGTGATGCGCTCGCTCACACTGTTGAAACTCAAGACTTTTTGCCTGAGCCTAGTTCCAACAACAAATCCACACCCAAATAGACGCTGTCTTTGTTCTCGGTAGCAGTCGCCGTAGTAGATATCGCAGTCTTTTAGTTTGCGTTTGCCCGGTCTGCCTTGCAGCAGTTTAGGGCTTCCGCTAATTGTTCGGCTGCACGTGGTCTGTTAAGGGACCTAACATTCCACGTACATATCCGAAGTTCGTTGTCCTTATTTCGTTTGCGTGGGTTGTCAACAGTGAATCCGTCCGTATCCGAGGCTTGTTGTTGCTTCGAAACTATGAAGTTTTTACGTGGCCAGGAAGTCACCCCGACGGCACAACCCCCAACCTGGAGGGCCAGATCCTTAGTATAACTCCAAGGAAGGGGAGCCGGATGAACCGCTCCTTATAGGCCTGGGCTCCGAATATGTCGAAGAAGCCCTATAAGGTGTTCACTAAGTAGTTCGACCTTACTGGAACTGTAGACGCCACCGTTTATTCTATCTCGAGAATTCGTCCGCTGCCGCCTGGATAAGGAGAGGTGCCTTAGTGGAAACACCTCTCCCCCCCTCCCTCGTTTGCTGCCCCCAACAACTTTCCACTGGGGTTGGAACCCAATCTCCAGTTGAGGTACTAGGCACCCGATGTTCACCGCGGGGAGGTGAGAGTAGGAGTTGATAGACAGAGGTGGGTTTTGAGAAAAAACCTGTGGACGCTTGTGTCCCCTTGAATGCACATGTCTACCATTTGAACATCTAAAAATAAATACACTTGAATTTAATGTCGAACATTATCAAGTTTATCAGATACATATCTTAAGTATAATAATCGTAGAGTGGATCTTAAAGATTAAGAGGACAGCAAATTTGTCAAATGAGGATGGTATGCAACCGAAACTGGTAACATCCCATTGGTAATCGTTTAGATAATTATTATTATAAGTAATGTTGTTTATTTAAAAAAGTCCATTTATGATTTTTTACAAGTAATTTAAATCTTCAAAAAAGGCACTAAAGATTGTAAAAAACTTCGGTGTATTCTTTTTTTAAATTTTACTCAACATATTGTAAATCAAATTTTGTAAAATATTAAGATATATCGACAGATGAGCTGAAATTGGTTGTTATAAGCATGGTTCGCATTTTAGCCTGTTTAAGACTTATTTTCTAGCCGGTCTTTTAAGTGCCTTTAAATTGATATTAAAAATTCACAAATTTTCTTTTTGGTCTTTGGTTTATACTCTAATCTCGCTCACTGAGGTCTTGGCATATAATTATTAACAATGCCTGATTCTATCCTTATGAATTTAAGTGTATTTATATCAATGAGTTCGGAATACATTCAATGTGCAAGTTTGAGATGTAGACTGTGGAATAGGCTCACATGAACCCTGCGAAGCTATCTGAATGCTATTAGCTGATGAGCTAGCAACAGTATAGCGCTGCAGCGTTAAATTTATTCTCATTTAAAGGCCTGCGCTTAGATAACTGATAAAATGTTACAGACGTTACTTGTGCACCTCCTTCAATGGAGTTTAAATATACCAAGCTTTAGATACAAACAAGTTTATGGCCTTAAAGCCTTGAAAGATGAAACAGAGTTTCTTAAAATGGTTGTGATCTATTTTTCAAAAATACTGTGCTGATAAAAAAAAATTGCCCACCTTTATTTTTTTTAATGTAAATTAAATTGGTTTGAAAAATTATAGATTTGTATATAGACCATTTTACCTTTCCCATCTTTCAAAAATCATCTACAGATTACCATACCTTAATTTTCATAAATTATTATTCTTTGATTTTTGCACAAGTTATTGATTTTAGTTTTAAAATTTGATATATTAATTATATGCAAGGTTTTTAATATATTTAAGCTTTTATTTTCGAACTACAAATATTGCCCCATAACTCCAAAGAGATAAGTCATTCATTATTAAGTTGATCATTAAATATTGTATTGTCCATAAACCACATCAGATCCTCTATCATATTTCAAACGTTTTATGAAACATTATATTTGTTTTATTTCGCGTTAAATTGTGTACCTTTCATAAATTACACACTTTTGCTTTACACTTAATTCAAAAAATTGTTTAGTTTGGGGTTATGAAAATAAATTAAAGTTGTAAAACTAATCTTAAGCATTGATAAACCTTAAGCTTGATAATTCTAGATTTTTTATGTTTGCTCTTCTCTCGGATTATACCTATCTAATGGCATTATAATAATTTGAACTGTCAAGGTCATCTTCAGAAAGACTTTTCTCATACTTATTGCATTTATCATCAGACGTGTTCAAGTGTGTTCACAGATAATATTCCTTTTTCAATTTGTAATAATTTCTTGTTCTTGAGATTTGAAACAATGTTCTTTTTCATTTGGCTATAAGAACGGATAGCCCAGTAATTAAGAATTTATAGCCATAAATGGGTATGGCATGTCAGTGACTTTCTACCAATTATTGCATAAGCATATATTCAGAACGATTATGAGAACTTTTACCACTAATCTAGCTTTATATTTTTCGACATTACCACTTGCATCTTTTTTCGTTTTAAATGTCCATTTGGAATTTATGGCTTTCTTTCCTTTTGGTAAAGAAACTATTTCCCAAGTGCTATTTTTCAAAAGACCTGTATATTCATCGTTCATTGCCTTTTCCAATCAGACATATGTTCGCTCTTCATTGCCTCAGCGACTGTCTTTGGATCTTCATCATTGTTGCTGATAACCGTATCTTTCAGGTGGATTTTTTATTCTGGTAGATTTTCTTATTCCTCTCTCAGTTATGATTCCTTCTGAAGGTTCTTCAACAATGAAATCATTTTGGGCATCCAAAAAACTGTTTTCACTTGCCGTTTCGTCACTTCGATTGGTATTTCATTGCTTGAATTCACTGATGGAATTTTGTCTTCATTCCCCACTGAATCATATCCTGTAAAAATATCACAACAAAATGTATCGTTTGTCTCACCATGTTTTGGAAAAATTTGCTCATGGGAAACTGCGTCTCGACTTATTATGACTTTTTTTTTCTTAACGTCATAGAAGCGATTTGATTTTGAGTGTGTGCAGTATCCGATAAAAATTACTTCTTTTCCTTTGGCATCGAGTTTGATCCACTTTTCTTTTGGAATGTGAATAACTGCTTCCACTCCAGATTTCTTCAGGTGTTTTTTCTTTTGTACCTTTGCAAAATGTTCTGTTCGTTAAATAAACTGCCGTATTTGCAGCTTCAGCCTAAAAACGTTTGTGTAAACCAGACTCGATGAGAAGACAACGCGCTTTTTAGATTAATGGTTCTATTCATTCTTTCTGCCAACCCGTTTTGTTGTGGAAAATATGGAAGCGTTGTTTGATGTTAAATGCCTGCATCTGCCAGAATCTTCTTCATCTTAAAATTGCAATATTCCTTTCCATTGTAGCTTCTAATGACCTTAATGTTGTTACCAGTCTGATTTTCTACAAAATTTTTGAACTCAAGGAACTTTTCCTCTACCTCATTCTTGCTTTTAATGAAAAACGCAAAGACTTTTCTTGAAAAATCATCAATGAATAGAACATGTACTCTGAACCTCCAATTGATTTTTGTTCAATGGGACCACAAAGACCTGTGTGTACTAGTTCTAATATTGATTCTGCTCTAGTACTAATTGATTTAAACGGCAGGCGTGCCATTTTACCTTTGATACATGTGATGCAATTGGTTTTTGAACTATCGCAATCAATATTCTGCACCACTTTCGGAATCATATCTTGTGTGGTTTCAATACTTGGATTTTCAACACGCTTGTGCCAAAGTTCAAAGTGTAAGCTACATTTTTTGTAACATATGCACTTTGGTTGGGTGGTCTGTTGATATTGTTCACTTAGCTTGCAGTTGCAACAACATTACCATTTTGGTCTTTCACTAAACATCCATTCTTGGAAAAAATCATTGAAAAACCCTTCTGAACCCTTTGAGACCTATAAAAGATTAATGCATAAGTGAGGAACGTGAAGGAATTCTAAAAATTCAACCTCACTTTCCTTGAATTTTCCAATAGATACCTTCATATCGACTTTACTTAAACCTTGGACTTGCATTTTTTAATTATTTGCAACAATTACCCCAGAGTTAAGAATTTCCATCTTACTTGAAAAGCATGCACTATTTGAGCTGACGCTCCCAAGTCGAAATACCATTCTTTTTTGTCAAAAGCCGTGACAAAAAAACATCCTACCATCGCATTCTTCTTTTCTTGATGGTTCTTATTCTTTCTTATTCCCATTATCATTGGCTTGTATTCTTCGGGAAGACCATCTTAAAGCATTGATCCATTCTTCATCTAGGTTAAGAACAAAACTTTTGGATGAGCCCAATTCTCCTCACAAGACCAGAATCTTGAAAAATTTTCTGAATAGAATCCCCAATTCCCTTAGCGCTTTTGCAATGTCTTATATGAGGAGTTTTCGAAGTTTTCACTTCCCCGAAGCTTTTTAATACTGAATTTCGTTTCAGACATCTTTTCTCAATACAAATTTCCTTATTATTTTGTATTTAGATCGTGATAAGGCCCATAACCTGATGTTTTAAGAGACTGAACAGCAAAAATTATTATTTTCAATACATCAAACATATACAAATTAGTACAATTTGATAACGATAAAATAAACTAAGTATCAAATCTCAACTTTCAACAATAAAGATTAGTTACTACAAAAAGACATATTTGGCAAGTATTAAATTCGTAAGAAAAAATAGAACTCGAGGAGTCGAAAAAAGCTGTTTGGCTATATGTGTCCTCGCTATTACACCCTTAACCATTAAGTTGATTAAGTTTAAACTTGAAAGTTAATATTTTTAACTTTATTCGAGTTAGAATTTTTTTTTATTTTGAATAGTCGGTTTACAATTTTTTGGATAAAAACTGAAAATTGGATTTTCCTCAAGAACGAAAGATCAGTATAAAAGTTTTCTGGATTTGGCTTCTATAAATAAATAGTCGCTCCTACTTGCAGAGAACCAGTTCCTAGTGACTTACAACTACTTCTAGGATGATAGTAATGTCAATGATGGACATACAATCTATAAGACGAATTCAAACCGCTAATTTGAGAAAGTACTTTTCATGACAACAATATTACTTTTGGAAGATTTGTTAATTCCTCACAAGAGACAGTACCCGTTACAAAAAAAGACATCTGGGATGAAAGTCACTGCACCAACCATTACGACATGGGTACTAATACTATTACTTTGCTACTGTTAATATAAATTTTGTATGTTTGCATTTCTCGAGAAGGATTCCCTTTTTTTGGATTTGTTAATAATATTAATTTATTTTATTTTCAAAATTCGGATTTCTCAAACCGGTCAATATTTTAAACTTAATTCAAATGCAAAACATATATTTATGAGCATTAAGTTGATGCATAGCAAACATTTTTCAAATGAAAATGGAATACATTTTAATATAAGAAAAAATTAAAAGAAGTTGATCTGACAATTTACGAAGAAAAATAATTAATTATTTTTTCTTCAAAAACTGAAAAGCATTTAAATTTTTGAACATAAACTTTTTTTATGATTTTTTCTTTAATTTAAAACTTAAAAACCAATATTTTAACTATATTTTATATGTACGGTTGTGTTAAATTTTTTGACCAGACTTATATAACATAAATAGGTTATTTTTCAACGGTTCTTTTATGATAAGACATGACCAATGCATCCATGGAAAGAGTTCACAATGAAAGTGGTGTTAAATAAAATTTGAGACTCATCATGTTAAGTTTGCCAAATATTTTGAAAATCAGTGGTCGGGTTTTCAAAGTATTTGAGTTTGAAGTGGGTTAACATAGAAAAAGACTTGTCCTTTTGTTTTTTAAGAAACTGTTTTTATCTTTCGAATAAGCCACTTAGGCAAATAAATTTGTTATCAAATGTTTTTGTTTTTACGAATAAATTCAATATTATTTTTATTACAACAATATAGCATTAAAACTTCCCATAGAAAATTGTTGACTTTGATCCGATTTGTCGAATTCAAAGTTTTAACAAAACAAAAGATAATGATATCGAACTTACTTTATTGAAAGCAAAATATTGTTGCTTTAATTGAGTTAGTATTTTAGATCCGATTCAAAAATTGTTAAACTTAAATCTTGTAAAAATTGATTCTATATTGAAATCAAAAAACTTTCTTTGGCTTTAAACCTTTTTTATCTCATACAAACACTTTTTTATATTTTGCAATTGACAGCTTTTGCTGATAATAAACACCTAAAAGAGATTCATACTAAAAACAAACTAAAAAAGAGGCTGGGATGCGACCCACTCTGATAACTTCACATGCCGTTTGTCAATTTGTCTTGCTTAAAAGTTTGGCTATATGTATCAATTTTTACCAAATTTGCGTACTATTTTTTGTTGATTTTATTTTATTGAATATCGAAAATAATATTGTCTGTGAAAGAAAATAAGTTTGAAGCCAATATTTTTAATTTTTGAAAATCTATTTGAGTCGAAAGTAAATTTTTACCAAGTTTTAGTATTGTTTTTTTAAGCTTTTTATTTGTGTACCTACCTAAGAAAAACTGTCAATTCGATTTTTCTCAACATTTTATTGAATGTTGAAAACAATATTTCTTATAAGATAAAATTAAATTGAAGCCAATATCTCAAAGTTTTGAAAAGATATTTACGCCGAAAAACAATTTTTACCAATTTTTGTTAGGTTTGTTTAGGTTTTTATTTTTTTTGTAAAAAACTGTCAATTCGATGTTTTAATTTTTTACTGAATGTTGAAAACAATGTATTTTGAAAGACAAAAGTAGTTGAAAGCCAATATCTCAAAGTTTTGAAAAGATATTTGAGTCGAAAATCAATTTTTGCCAAGTTTTTATTTTTTGTAAAAAAAACTGTTAATTTGATTTTTCTCAAATTCTGTCCACGTGTTGAAAATAATATTTCTTGTAAGGTTAAATAAGTTTGAAGCCATAATCTCAAGTTTTAGAAAAGATATTTAAGTCGAAATTCAATTTTTACCAACTTTTACTAAATTTTATTTAGGTTTTTAATTTTTATAAAAAAAACTGTCAATTAAATTTTTTCAGATGACAAAAACATCATTCTTCGTTGCACAAAATTATTTTGGATATGAAATCATGTTTGAGACATAAAATTTTCGAGGTGACACATTTTTTTTTGAGGTTAGGATTTTTATGCATTAGTATTTGACAGATCACGCGGGATTTCAGAAATGGTGTCAAGAGAAAGATGCTCAGTATGCTTTGACATTTCATCATGAATAGACTTACTAACGAGCCACGCTTGCAAATCATTGAATTTTATTACCCAAATCAGTGTTCGGTTCGAAATGTGTTTCGCGCTTTACGTCCGATTTATGGTCTACATAATCGACCAAGTGAGCAAACAATTAATGCGATTGTGACCAAGTTTCGCACTCAGTTTACTTTATTGGACATTAAACCAACCACACCAATGCCTACAGTGCGTACAGAAGAGAATATTGCGTCTGTGTCTGAGAGTGTTGCTGAAGGCCGTGAAATGTCGATTCGTCGCCGTTCGCAGCAATTGGGTTTTGTGTTATTCGACCACATGGAAGATTTTACGCAAAGATCTTGGTGTAAAACCGTATAAAATACAGCTCGTGCAAGAACTGAAGCCGAACGATCTACCACAACGTCGAATTTTCAGTGAATGGGCCCTAGAAAAGTTGGCAGAAAATCCGCTTTTTTATCGACAAATTTTGTTCAGCGATGAGGCTCATTTCTGGTTGAATGGCTACGTAAATAAGCAAAATTGCCGCATTTGGAGTGAAGAGCAACCAGAAGCCGTTCAAGAACTGCCCATGCATCCCGAAAAATGCACTGTTTGGTGTGGTTTGTATGCTGGTGGAATCATTGGACCGTATTTTTTCAAAGATGCTGTTGGACGCAACGTTACGGTGAATGGCGATCGCTATCGTTCAATGCTAACAAACTTTTTGTTGCCAAAAATGGAAGAACTGAACTTGGTTGACATGTGGTTTCAACAAGATGGCGCTACATGCCACACAGCTCGCGATTCTATGGCCATTTTGAGGGAAAACTTCGGAGAACAATTCATCTCAAGGAATGGACCGGTAAGTTGGCCACCAAGATTATGCGATTTGACGCCTTTAGACTATTTTTTGTGAGGCTACGTCAAGTCTAAAGTCTACACAAATAAGCCAGCAACTATTCCAGCATTGGAAGACAACATTTCCGAAGAAATTCGGGCTATTCCAGCCGAAATGCTCGAAAAACTTACCCAAAATTGGACTTTCCGAATGGACCACCTAAGACGCAGCCGCGGTCAACATTTAAATGAGATTATCTTCAAAAAGTAAATGTCATGGACCAATCTAACGTTTCAAATAAAGAATCGATGAGATTTTGCAAATTTTATGCGTTTTTTTTTTAAAAAAGTTCTCAAGCTCTTAAAAAATCACCGTTTATTTAAAGTTAGGTTGAGAGAGATGAGGATCTCAATATACTTGTTTAGAATATTGAAGAAATTAAAATTAAAAAAAAAAAACGATAAAACTGAGTCCAACTCACGAAGTTTCGAAAATAGCTTTTTAAAGATTGGACACGGTATAAAGACTAAAGTGCCAGTGTAGCTATCTCCCCCGCACATGCCCACCAATTTGGCAAGCATTCTTCTTTCGAAGTTAATGGAAAAGCTGATTTCTCATCAGCTAAAGAAATGTCTTGAAGATCGAAAGCTTTTTCGTTACGGGAGTACGGTTCATATCAACGAACAGTGGATATGTATCTTTACATTGTTTTCGAAAAGAAAGTAAGATTATTGCACTCAATATTTGAAAACCATTTTATAGGGTTTAAGGCTTTCTGTAATATAAATGCGTTCTTCCGGTTAAGATAATTCCCACTTGTCATTGGATTAGAAATTATATTATATTTCAAGTCTAGAAACAACAAAATAAATTATAGACTCTGCTTTGTCTCCGAAACTATTTTTCATTTTTCTTAATGTTCTTCACCTGTCTGAAACTTCCGATCAGACTTGAAAGTCGTAGAAAGGGAAATAAAAACAGCGTAGGATTTAATGCTTCGAAAATCCAATGCCGCTATCTATGAGTGACACTTTCTTGTTCAATTAAAATTTCCTATCAAGTGCTTGATGATTAGACATTTTGATAACCGAATCTTAAAACATATTTTGTTCAAAAGAGTTTATTGTTTTTGTAAGCCTGTTATGGCTATGATTTTGTTAACTTCCCATAGAAAGTTATTGTTTTATTTTGATTTTACTTCACTTTGTTGTATAAACTTAAGGCCTTAAGCCTTAAAAGGCTATAATCGTTATAATTTAAAGTTATGGTGCCATTAATGTTCATCAATATCTTGAAAAGATCAAATGTTTAACCATAAAGTCTAAGTAGTTTCAAACAGTAATTAATTGCAAAATTTTACATTTCCTCAAATTGCTACGTCCTTTTTATTTTTCGAAACCCGAAATTGATACCATTTTTCATGACGTGCAAACTGTTCGCCTTCTGAAAGATAATTAGGCAGCGTTCTAAAAAAAAAAAAAAAAATTGCGTTAGAAATGTTTTGATTCAGCAAACATTAAAAAAATTTCATTACTTGTTAACAGTCTCAGGAAGGAATAAACACAGAAATGATCCAAATAACATAATTGTACTGACAAACACTGACGGAAATGATCTGTAATAGTTGCCCAAATACAAAATGTAAGCACTCAGGAAGCTGAAGAGATATCCCACAACATGTATAATAGCCACTCCTTGGCCTCTAACGCTTGTAGGAATAAGCTCTGCCGCATATTGTGCTTCTGCTTCGTATGCTATCACAGTTCCATAACGAGAAACTGCCACAAGTAATGCTAAGATCGTAGCATTCTCAAAGGAATTAATATTAACAATAGTAATTCCTATCGTCATGGTGAAAACTGAACACATAAATAGCGAAAAGCATGCCATTCCTTTACGACCAATTCTGTTTTGGAGACATATCATGGTTAGAGCTGCTGGTATATAGACCAATGAGGTGGTGGAAAATAGAATGAAAGGAGATGTTCCAAGTCCTTCCATATTCTTTCCAACTATATCAAAGGATATTGTGATTATCATTCTAAAAAAACAGAAAAAAATTATAAATTCGAAAAATTGTTCCAAGAAATAGTGCTTCAAACTTACGATTTTATCAACAAAATTATTGTGATTTTACGCAGGCGTGGAGTCTTGAACATTCCAAAGAAGTTATCGTCTATGTGTTTTTCGTCTATACATTTTTGAATAGTGTTCCTGCAGTATTTTTCAAATTCATCGAAAACTGATTCTTCAACAGTTCTTCGGTTAAATTTTGCAACGTGCTTTAAACATTTAACAGCTCCTTCGTAATCTTGTCTCGTTATCAACCATTGGGCACTTTCGCATAGGAAAAATGCATAAAAAACAACTGTGGCTATTGGTATTGATTCCAAAAATAGAAAATTTCTCCAATTTCCCATGGAAACTGCCATCCAGGGGATCATCACTAATCCCAAACAGTAAAAGATTCCAGGAATAATATTTAGACCGAATGTCCTTTTAGATGGTCGTATATATTCAAATACTTAAAAGAAAAAATTAATATTAGTAGCATTTTATTTGTATTTTTTTTTTTCAGTGAAATTCTAAAATATATGTACGTAATAGGTATTAAATTTAAAGTACCGCTTTTTAAAAATCCCGAAAATAAAAGTTTTAAAACCAGTCTTCAAAAATCTTGATTTTTTAATATCGAAAATGGAGTTGGATTGAAAAAGCGGAATTGTAAGACGTGTGATTTAAGATCATGGATTTTAAACCTGGAGCTTTAAGAAATCAAAGTAAAATCTTAATAACGCGATTAAAAAAAATTTAAAATAGAATTTATTGCAAGATTGGGATAGTAAGATAAAAACGTACAGGATTTTAAAAAGCAAAATTTTCAAACACAGGGTATAAGCAACATTTTCTTAAATTAACATTTTAAGGAACGGGATAATAAAAATCCAGATTGCAACACCAACTTCATTTAAATCTTTTACCATATTACGTAGTACTTTGCTTCAAATCACCCTGTAGAATATTAAATCTTACCCATTATGTACATAAGATAAAAGCATGTATCGGTTGCCATTCCTGAAATAAATCTGCATGCCGCAAATTCTGGAAGTGAACTTGTGTATGATGACAAAAAATCTCCAATGCATCCTGATAAATTGGCCATTATCATTGTAGGAAGCCGACCGATGCGATCAGCAAAATATCCGAATAAAATTGTCCCTATGACCGATCCAATGAAAAAGAGTGATTGCCCAACGGCAAGCTTGTGTGCATCATCACAGACCCAATTCATCTATGAAATTGTAAACAAAATAAATAAATTAAAAATGAGAAATAGTTTAAAAAAAATAACAAAAACTAATGAACGTGTTCCACGAATTAAGAGCTTGTGGGAACTTGGATACTTCTTTTTCGGTTTTACACATACTAAAGGTGTTATAAATATACCCTCGACATGTTTGAAGCTTACGAAAATAGGGAAGGTTTAAAGAGGACATATCTGGACACATTTCCATTCAAGATTTGAATATCAAAATAGGAGGAAAAACCAAACCTTGTTAAAGCATTTCACATTATTAATGTACGGTTCAAAAAGGAATATCAATAATTGACAGTACGTTTGAAACTGAGTTCTAGGGGCTTGATAGGCTTTACTCTTGTAAGTACCTAGGCTAATTACGGGGAGGATAATGGAAACTAGCTAATTCGAAATAACATTGTTTGTTAAAATATTGGTTTTGTAAAGGTTTCGGTAATAATTCTATCGCCTAACATTTTAAAGTTCCTTTTTGTACGCTGTCTAAAAGACTTAAACCTTTTTTAGGGGCAATTCTCCAGATATGCGAAGCTTTGTAAAGCTAAGAAGTGATGAAATGTTTCTTGAACCATTTGAGAAATCTTAAGAACCTAAAAGTTATTTGGAGCTCATGAATAACCGGGTGTGTTACGTTTTAACTAGTTAATTGGACAATGCTATTGGGATCTTGGGCAAGGCCGTCGAGAGGAATTCAGGGCCCGGGACGGACAAATCTCGGGCCCCCCACATTTAACATTTTTTTTTTAAAGTTCATGCCTACCGATATGGTATGTTCTAATTTCAATTAAAAATATCATGAAACGGAAATAATATTTTTTTTCCAAAGTGAACCGAAAAAACGTGTTAATAATCAAATCAGTTTAGTTAAAATGGAGGATGGATAGAAATTAATTCTACATGCTAGTAGATCAGTTTCTGAACAGAATTATACATTCAATTCGATATTGCCAACGACATGTTAGTAACTGATAATACGGTCGATTAACTATTAAAAACAAAATAAGCATGAAGATCTACAAACTTCCTTAAAAAGTATTTGAAATTTGTCTTAACAAAAACTAGTATTTTAAAAGGTTTACATTAAATACCCTTTATTGTTTTTTTGCATAAGTTTTCATTAGAGTTAGTTTACATTGAATGAAATTTTTTCTTTTTACAAACGAGCTTTCCTAGGTTTCTTAATAGCAAAACAACTTATAATTGCATTGAAATTCAATTTCCTTGCCAAGGGTGCTGCGATGCATAGTGTAGCAAGTCCGGAAACGCGATCTTGTAATGAGCACGTAGGATAAAAATTCTTTGTTCTGGTAAGGACGCTAAAGGAACGTTTGGCACTAACTACGGTTACATGTATGGTGGAAAACACACGGAGAGTAACACAAATTTAGGGAAAAATCGTCTCCAAGTTCTGCTTTAAAATTAGCAGAATAAATGTGTTTCAGATGAACCTTGTAGCGGAGTTTTTAATTTCAATTTCGTCTATAGTTGAAAACTGCCAAAAAAATAATTTTTTTTTATTGTATTGTCCCGATTTGAAATTCCAGATGTAATTGAATTAACTAGGACGTAAAAGGTGTTTCTCTTAAAATGTATTTTTTCGTCTGTTTCCATTTCCTCTCCGGCTCCTCAATTTTCTCCAAAATGTCTCTTTAATTGCCTCTTTCGGTTCGACGGGAACGGTTCTGGAGCATCACCCAATCCAGTAGCAACTGCTTTGCATTCAGATAAAAGTTGATCCCATCCGTTCCGAATGTTATTCAAATATGAGATCAAGTTTACCAGATTTCGAATTTCAACGTCAATAGTAGTGAAGAATGATACTTCTTTCATTTAAAGCACTTAGAACTTTGCACCAAATCGAAGACATCACGAAGCATTCAAATTTGTGCTTATATTTTAGAAATCTATTTACATCTCTTCGAGCTTCAGCAGTTATATTATTATCACTTAAGGCTTCTAATGATATTCTAAGGTTTTTCAGATGATTTGGAAATGGTTTCACTGCCTCAATTCTAGCTGACCATCTTGTATCGGAAATTTTGTGAAGGGCACATTTTTCTTAAGAATTTCCCAACGTTGGGCACTGCTGCTAAAAAAGTTGAAATATTTTTGAACAACACTAAAAAATGTGACTGCGGCAGTACAATATTTCGCTATATACACACTTTGAAGTGATTTTATATCCTTCAAATCTTCAGTAAACAACTTATGTATTTAAAATATAAATTAAAAAATGTTACTTAACCACAATTGAAAAACGTTTGTGTGGGATTGTCCCCAGGAGTAATTCTTGTCATGAAAAGCGCTTACTCGAACTAGCTGTTTGTTCTGTTGGTCCCCTCCATCCCTGACAACATTATTCGCACATAGGAATGGTTGAAAGTTGTAAGTCACTAGGCCCTAATTCTTAACGGACTGTTGCACCACCTTATATTGTCTCCAGGTAAACAATTTAGGTGCCGTGAAATTGGCTTTAATAATCTTTTCAAAATTGGAAAGCTAATTGTTGAATTTTGGTCTTATTTTATTTTTGTAAAGTGTATTAAACCAATTTTCAACAGTTGGTCTTGTTACACTTAAACAAAGTGAAATAAAGCATACGCTAAGGCCCATGCATACCCCAAAGCCTTTAGTGTGCCCAAGAAAGGGGATTGCATGCTGCCCCCTTACCATTGGCGGATCCACGGGGGGGGGGGGGGTTCGTAGGGGTCATGACCCCCCCTGGGAGACAATTCGTTTGATTTTTCATAGGAATTATGACCCCCATTATATTTTGAATTATTTATTTTTTGTATATGAAACAACATTTGTATTTTACTTCCTTAAACTTTGTTGCTAAAAGTACTACTTTTGACTGAAGATTGGACCAAGAACATAATATGAATCGGATATTCAGCCCTATTTCAAAAACACAGCACAAATTCATCAGCTTTTGACCAATTGAACATCTAGGGGGGTCATATGAGCCAAAAAGCTTATACAGTTAAGTTGTATAAGTAAAGATTTCATTTAAAGATGTATTAATAATTTAACGACATTCACCCAAAAACAACTCAAATTTTGATTTTGGCTCAATTTAGAACGCGAAAAAACTTTAGTCATGCTATAAATTATTTTCAGAAAAATTTTTTCTAAGAAAAAGAGCAAATATTCAGGTTCTTAAGAAGAAACCTTGAATAAGAGATCATCAATTTTATATTGAGTTGCCTTTGAATTCCTTAAACTAGAATTCAATTTTATTATTACATTTTTTTGACACACATAAATAGTGATTATTGACGTGATTTTTACTGCGACATATAGGAACTATATAGCAAGTTTTGCATTAGTAAACAATTTCAAACTATAGAGCTTTTAAGCAAATATGACATTACGAAGAAGTCGAACAAAGTGGGTACCTCGATTCCTTCCTTCCGTCTGTCTGACTTTCCTGGCCCCTACAGTCCAAACAATTGTGTTGATTGAAATAAAGATTTTCAGCTTATTAATGTAAGGAGTTTTTATCATTTTATCAATAAAAAAATAACAGCAGTCCCACACAAATTTTTTGGTTCAAACATGTGATTTTTCTAAAACTTTCTCAAAATTTTGTGTTCTTAGTTTGGCTTCTTCCTACAAGAAAAACATATTTTCGTATTGCTCCAGAAGGGTACCCCTCAAAAAATCTTTATTTTGTTTTTAAGTTCTCTCAAGAACTAATGGAACGATTTCAACAATTTCTTTTTCTGTGCAAGCTCTTGTCAATGATCAAATTGATTATGATTTTTTATGATCAAAAATGTATTTTTTTTATTTTTAATAAAATACTAATTTCGTTTACAAAACTCGATATCTCAGAGAGGCGACAACTTTTTTTTTACGAAATTTAAATGTTCATATGTTTATAAGCTCTTTATTAAGTGCTTATACCAAAAATATTTTTAAGACAAAATTTAAAATGATCTTCGAAAAAAATAGGTTAATCTAGATTTTTTGACAAATAAAATGGCATTTAAATTTTTGCGAAGAACTTATTTTGGAGGTACATTTTTAAATCTTAAAATATAGGCAATATTTTTAAACAGACTTTTTGGAAGAAATTATCAAGTTCTTGCGACCCAGTCGTGCATTTCATTTCTTTCAAAATTGGTTTTCTGTTGAATACAAAAGATCTTAAAAAATTAAATAAATCTACTTTTGAAGTCAATTTGCTTTGGATGCTCTAATTTGTGTGTAATTTGTGAGTACTACAAAACTTTTCTTTCCAACTTATTTGTTTACTTACCTTACTTTGTTTTAATTTAATTTTTTTAGAGAAATTATGTTCTTAAATGCAACTATTTCCTTAAATTCTAGAACCAAACCTTTTTGTCTCTACAATTTTTAGTTTTGTTGACGCCTTTATAAGATCCAAATACAAGTAAGCTGATTGATAACGATAGTAATAAGAGACTCCCGGAAATTGAGTTCAAAAAAACTACGTCAAAAAGAGACCGACATTTTAACATATCAGATCCTCTCTCATTTTCTGTATTTTTAAATTTTTGCACAGTTCTTCGCATAAATAGAAATGAAAACAAGTAAAGTGTGTTTTGTTTTTGGAAAAACGTGCGCGAAATGCACCAAAAACATTCTAAGCTATTGCATTTTAGGTCTTAAATATGGCATATTTAGGCAACTGTTCGAATCTTGGAATGCTTTCATATGAGTCATTCAAATTAAATAGTTAGACCATAACTTGCTGGACAACAGTGTTCTAAATAATTTGATTACTAAGCAATTATAAAATTTTGTTATCATCCTTTACAAAACATTAAAGAACATTTTTAAGCGGTGAGTAAAAACTCATCTAAGTGTGTGACCCCCCCCCTGATGAAAAGTCTGGATCCGCCCTTGCCCCTTAAACATCTATTCGTAAAAATAAGTTGGTCTAATTTCTCAAAATAATTGTGCCTATTTTCACTTTTTCAAAGTGCAATATCAATATCAACTGTTGAAAATTGACCTTATGTTTCTTTTGTACAGTACATTAAGGCCAATTTTTAAAAGTTGGTCTTATTTTACTTGACCTTATTTTACGGTACCAACAATTTAATGGAATAGAAGTTGCAAAAAAAAAATCGTTTATAAATATGAGGAAGAGAGTCGGAGACAGAGCAGAGCCCAGAAGAACACCAGCATTTATTTTATGAGTTATAGACTTGGAATCATGCAATATTGCTTGTTTTGAGGTTTAGTCGTATTGAAATTAGAATAGATTCATTAATACAAAAACACACATTGCGATAAGAGAGCTTGGTTAAAAACTCCATGATTTTGAAAGATGAAAAAAATAATTTTACTTACTCTAAAACGATGTCAAGATTTAATATATAATAATAAACCATAATATCACCGGCCAGATTTAGGAGTGGGCAACCGGGGCTCTCACCCCGGGGTCTCCACAAACGGCGGACCCCCACAATAGAGGATTGGAAAATTCAAATTCCAACTAATAAACACTAGTAAACATCTTTTCATTTCATATCTTTTATTTTGCTCTTTTACATTTACCTACAGCCTGCAGTACTTTGTTTGTACATGTTTACATGATTATTTAATTATATTAATCTTAAATAACAGAAATCATAGATCTGATTTGTTGATTTGTTCACTCCAATCAGGCAATCAGTGAAATATCAAAATCTCAAATGGAAGCACTTCCAATTCAGTACCCCACTCTTGAGGAAGTGCCCCAATCGCTTAATGGCTGAGTGGGGTGGTACTTGCCAGCAACCTCGGAGGTTGGGTATTCAATTCCGTGAATGATTGTTCTTCAATTCTTGGAAAAATTAATTATTATTCACTAATTGGTAATTTTTCCATCGGCTGTGTAATTCTTTGATTTCGTGCAAAATTTGTACACGTTTTTCAGTACAGATCGGCATTGAATTCTGATTGAGAAATTATCGGAGAAGAAAAGCGGCCAGTTTTAGTCTTGAAAAAACTCAGCGACAGCCGTTATTCTTGTCAAGCTGAAGCAACGAAAGCCTCAGTCAACAGCTATTTAAATCTTATATCTTCTAATAAAGAGCAAAAAGACATAGTGAGAAATGAAGCAAAGCACCTTCAACAAAAGATGAGTGGTCTCGAAACCGCTTTGTTTGCAACATTTTGGAACTATATCTTGGAGTGATTCAACGCTACAAACAAGATGTTGCAAGACCCGAAAATGATTCTTGAATCGGCAATGCGTGCACTAAAATCATTGAAATTATTCGTGAAATCGAAACAAAATGATTTTGATAAATACGAGGAAGCAGCCAAAAAAAATCTGATACTGATGAATATGTACAATCACGCACCCCCAACAGAACGAAAAATGTGAGGTTGAATCCGCTTGATTACGGGAAAGCACAAGACGCAAATCTGTAACCGAAAGAAAAATACAAAGTGTCCGCCTTCATCCCAGTGAATGACCAGCTATCCGTTACTCTTACTGAATGATTGCATGCATATGAAGCTGTACGTTCAAGATTTGGATTCCTGAATCACATCGAGAAGATGGATGCTGAAAATTTGTACGCTGAAGCAGAGGCATTGTGTATACGCATGATTTAGAGCCTAGTCTTGGTAATGAGTTTATTCAATTTGTGTCTTTGATTGACTCATACAAAAAGGAAAATGACCATGGAACAGATCAATCGCCGGAACTTTTTTATTACCAAATTCTCGAAAATCAGAATTTCAGAGCTACATTCCCAAACCTCGAAATTGTATTGCGAAATATTTGATATTGATGGTAACAAATTGCTTGAGAGCGCTTTTATAAAAATGAAAATTATAAAAAATAGGCTTCGAACCACGATGGGACAAAACCGTCTGTCGAAGCTTCCTGAGCATTGAAAGCGATTTACTCCGAGAACTGGATTTGGCAAAATAAGCTTGAAAGGTTCCGTTCGTTTACCCTGAAGTTTAATTTTAGATGATTCTTTTTTCCGTTCGTATTTATATGTGTTTGTTCATTATACTAAAGGAATTTACTTGGTTTCAAAATACATTATTAATTGAAAAACTCGAGTAAGAAAATAGTTTACTTTACGAGGGGGCCTCCGCTTCTTTACTGTCCCGAGGCCTCTGGACCTTTAAATCCGGCCCTGTACGGAAGCCATAGTGCTGGTAAGGTGCATAGGATAGGTTCAAAAGGCTCAAAACAGCTTTAAAACATAACAAAAAATATGGATTTTATTTTTATTGTTTATTATGTTTATGTTTTTTGAAGTTAAAAAGAACACAAAATTAAAAATTATGTTTCGACACAGTATGTTTCATTTTTTTTCTTTTTAAAGAGTGAATTGACTTTATCGGTATGATATACCGATAATGTCCTTTAAGTCTCCATACACGGATATAATGGCCAAGGAAATGGTGACCACAAACAACATCATCGCAAATAGTAGATGCAATTTATATCTCTCTATAGAAGACAAACCCTTAGCTTGGGCATTATGTACAATCTGTCAGATTTATAAATAATAATATGTACATGAGTTAAATTCGTAAATAAAAATAATTTATGGGTGCTTTCTACTCCACCCTTTAATAGATAGTCCAAGAAAATAAGCTGAAAAGTTGTATTAATTCGAAAAGTTCCGATAATGCTGAATTTAGGTGGAAAGCTTTATTTTTACGTCCTTAACACCTTCCTTCCTTTTATTTTAGATCGGAGCAAGAAAATTAAGAAATTTTAGGGAGGAGGAGCTCTCCACCAAAAGTTAAGCTGTCGGAATTTTTTCGAAGTAAATATGTATTTGAATATCTAATTTGCCTGGACTACACCTGAAGTAATATTAAGAATATTCTTGTTTAAAACAATGTTTTCGAAACTATTTTATTTTCAACGGCATATTATAAATATTGTTGCATGTCGCATCTTCTTGACATTAAGCCTATAAATAAATCTGCTAAGCACGCGATTTCTATCAAAAAAATTACGCAGTATAGATAAAAATAAAATACATCACCGAATGCATGTTGGTAATTTCGGTGGTTCAAGTTTTCAATTATCAGTGAAGTTAATGAGATTGAAACAAAAAAGTTCATTCATATAAAAATCTTCTTATGTACATAAAGCGCGAGACCTTTCAAATTCATGCATAATGAATCGAAATGATGTCGAATGATTCAAAATAACATCAAGAGAAAGTAAAAATAAAGAATATTTACATTCAGTAAAAGTATAATTTGGCATTTAAACAAATGATGTTTTGAAATTGTATTTGTAAAATGTCAGAAATTTGAGTCAGAATTGAGTGTGAAGTTCTACAAAAATAGCAAACAATATTTACTTTGTAATTCGTTTTCATTCCATTAAATAGAGATTTAAAGTTCATAGAACTCAGAACTGGTTTTGGACCGAATTGTACGTGAATGCATAATTAAATCTAAAGAAATTTCTTATTTTTTTTAAAGGAAGATCGTCAAGAAATTGTTATTAAGTCAAATATATAAGTGGCGAAATCTCATATATCAGACATTAAGTCGTCCAAATTAAGTTAATTTTCTGTTTCACAAATAAAACAAAATTCTTACTTAAGGCATAATGGTGTATTAAATTCAAATCTCACCATAAAATTTTTGTATCGCATTAAGTTTTTAAATTTTGAAGAAAATCAAACAATGTGTTTTTGAGACTAAGGTGAAACGCAACATAGTTTTTAACAATGAATTTAAAGTAAAAATATTTCTCTTCAAAATAAAGTTAAATTATTATTACTCCATTATTAACCAAATATTCACATTACGGCAGATCTTGGACAGAAAATCCAGGAACTTCAAATCGATTTTATCTTTATCCATTTTAAAGCTTCGCATGACAACTTTGTAATTAAGAGATTTACAGAGCAATAAATAAATTGGGTGGCGCAACAGTCCGTTGTGAACCAGGGCCTAGTGACTTACAACTCGCAACCATTCCTGTGTGCGAGTACTGTTGTCAGGAATGGAAGGGACCTACAATTTTAGGCCGAATCCGAATGGCTAATTTGAGAAAGCACTTTTTCTTGACAAGAATTACTCTTGAAGGAATTGTCAATTCCTCGCAAGACAGAGTACCCGCGAAAATTAATTTTTTAAATTAAGGTGTTTCAGGCAGGGATTGAACCCAAGACACCTGGCATGACAGTCCAACGCACTAATCATCATGCCACGGGTACTACTTTTTACAGAGCAATATCTAGTTTTATTATCCCTGTCAAACTTATCCGTTTATGCAGAATGAGTATGGAGAATGCACTGGGCCGGATGTAGAAGTCCAGAGGCCTCGGGGCAATAAAGGAGCGGATTATCTTAAATTAAATTTTAGAGTTAACAAACGCAACCTTTCGAGCTTTTTTCGCCGAAAAATCGTTGGTGTAAGTCACTTTCAATGGTCAGGAGAGCGAGCTTCGAAACACGGTTTGTCCCATAGTGCCTATTTTTTTTTAAATTTTCATTTTTGAAAATGAGCGAACTCCTGTGCAATTTTGATTTTCGAGAATTCGGTACTAAAAATGTTCCGGCGGTTCATCTGTTCCATAGTTTTTTCTTTGTATGAGTCTTATTATCAAGACTAGGCCCTAAATCATGCGGATACATCTCCTCGATGTGATTAAGGAATCCAAATCTCGAATGTACAGCTTCATATGCATGCAATCTTTCAGTAAGAGAAACGGGTGGATTTTCAACCACTAGGATGAAGGCGGATACTTTGTATTTTTGACGGATTTGTGCTTTGTGCTTTAACGTAATCGAGCGGATTCAACCTCAAATTTCTCGTCATGTTGCGGGTACGTGATTGTACATATTCATCAGTATGAGATTATTTTTAGGCTGCTTTCTCGTATTCATCAAAATCATTTCGTTTCAATTCCACGAATGATTTCCATCATTCTAGTACACACATTGCCGATGCAAGAATCATTTTCGGGACTTGTAACATCTTGTTTGTAGCGTTGAATCGCTGCTAAATATCGTTCCAAAATATTGTAAACAAAGCGGTTTAGATACCACTCATCTTCTGTAGAAGGTGCGTTGCTTCATTCCTCACGATGCTTTTTTGTTTTTTATTGAGCTTTTTCAAGACTAAAAACTGGAAGCTTTTCTTCTCCGATTATTTCTCAATCAGAATTCGGTGCCGCTCTGTAGTAGCTGTGAAAAACGTGTATGAATTCTGTTCGAAAACAAAGAACAGAACACCCAATGGACAAGAGTTAGCAGCTGCCTTTCCCACTTTATTTGCAGAATGACCACAACAAGGTACGAACGCCGATAAATGATTTTTCTCCAAAATGAGGGCCACTTATATTTGCAGCATTGTCATATGATCTTGATATTTCACTGATTGCCTGATTGGTGTGAACAAATATAGATCAATGATGTTTGTTATTATTGATTAATATAATTAAATAATCATGTAAGTACAAAGTACTGTAGGCTGTAGGTAATGGTAAGAGACCAACAAAAAATACATATCAAAGGAAAAGATGTTTACTAGTGTTTACTAGTTGGAGTTTGAAACAAACATTTTCCAAAGTCTCTGTTGTGAGGGCCCCCGGTTTGTAGAGGCCCCGAGACTTCCGCCCTGGTTGCCCTCCCCTTAAATCAAACCTGAGAATGCACACTGCTCTATCAAGGTTGGAAAAAATAAAAGGTCTTAGACAAGAGGCTGTACTGTCATGCTACTTCTTCACCATTGTTTCGGAGGGAATTTTGCAAAACTCAACCGTCAACACTAGAGGCACAGTCTTCCAAAGGTAATATTGACATAATTAGAAAATCAAAGTTTGATGTCACTAGATGGCGATTTTGAGCATTGTGACAGAAGCGAAGAAGATGGTTTCAGTGGTCAATGAGGGCTAGGCCAAGTATGTATATGCTGTCATCAAAAAAAGACATTGAACGCACGTCTTGGACAAATCGTCAACATGGAGAGCTACACATAAATTCGAGGTATTAGAGGACTTTGTGTCACGACAACAGCATTGAAATGAAACGAAGAATAACTCTCGCAAATCGTTGCTTCTTTGGACTTAGAAGACAATTAGTAGTTAAGTCCTCTCTCGATCATAAAAAATCGCCATATACAAGACGATCATCACCGCGGTTCTCATTTATGGCGTTGAGGGCTGGATCCTATTAAAGAAAGATAAGAGCCTATGCTTTGGGTTATTTTTGGCCCCGTTTGTATAGATGGAGACTAGAGAAGAAGATAACTGTGCAGGTTGTACAATAACACCGACCTGATTAAAAGCATAAAAGTCTCACGAAAGATGGCGAAATAGAAGAAGACCGTGACGCAGGTAGCCAAAGACTTTTTTAAAAACCTGTCGTGATAGAGTGATTTTAGAGTCGCTCATAAATTAAATCAAAACCCATTATAAAACTTCAATTTGATTTCGAAAAATAAATCCAGTGATAAGCAGAAGCATAAATATATTCCTTCCTAAGAAGAAAAGATGTGGAAAAGCGCAATCAAATTTGTATTCGTTATAAGTGTCAATGTTAAATTTACCTCTGCGGAAATACTCTTGTAACCAAAATCGTAATTGTAGATCCATTCCGTGCATTTTTCTTCAGAAGCAGTATAATATGACTCTAATCCAGCATCTACTTTGATGAGCTTAGTACATGATGGTCTTTCAAATTTTGAATAGATAGCTTTAATATCAACAAATGATAAATTTGTAAAGGATTCATGAGAGCACCTATAAATAAAATAATAAAAAAAAAATAATTAAACAACATGCAAAGCTTAATTTCTCTAGAAACAAAATAATGAATCAATAATAATTGAAGAACAATGAGCAATCTAATAACTTGTAAGATATAACAGGGAACCATGGTTAATTATAAAGAAGATAGCATAACTTAGAAAAAGGAAGAGTCTTATTTTAATTGTAACTGTATTTTTATTCTCTTATCCTCAAATCCTTAAATGAAATGAACTTAGATGAATTTTGGCAACCTTTTGTACATTGAACTTTTGTATTTGCTTCAGGGCATGTTTTAAGTTAAGGCAGCTAATTTTAGTATCTAAGTTAAAAATTTCAAAAAATCAATAACACTGTTCGTTTGAATATTGAAAAAACTACTAGTCAAAGTGTGAACAAACAATACTTGTTTTAGGAAAGATTACTCTTAGCAAATTTAAGCAATTTTTGGAAGTTAAACTTTTACAACTACTGATTTAATACCTGTTAAGTTCGTTTCGGCGTGCAGTACCAAAACCTTAAACTAAGTCTTAACATAGCTTATTTTTGTACCAGTACGTCTCTATTTTGTTTCGGTTAGAGTTAAGCTAGCAGAAAAAAACGTCTCTCTTTTCTTATATAATTTGACCAAAAGTGAGCTAACTATATTTAAGAAATAAGGAACACAAAAATGACTAAAGCGTTTATGCTTCCAAGGGCCCGAGAACAGTCTCCTATACTTCTATTGGATTGCAGACGATACAAAACTTAAACGACATAAAAAACCTTAAAGTAAGGCAAGTTTCGAGTATTTTATCAGCCAGCTGCCAAAAAATTACCTTCCAATTAAAGCAAATTCAATGAAAAGTTGACTGGAAGGTAAGTCAAGAAAAATCTCCCAAACTATGAAGTCAAGTCTACTAATGTCAAAATGACAGCTAATCATGTTTTTTCATCCAACTGAAAGCTGAACTTTATTATTCTATAATTTCTTTAATTTCTACATAATTATATTTAATATTTTAGGTAAAAGGGTTCCTTTTCAAATTGGAAAATCAATTAGTAATATTTCCTTACAATACAAAATAAAGGGTGTCCCAAAATTAACGCAAGATTTGAATTTGCCGCCATTTGTGCAGTGAAGTGTTGGCAACCATGAAAAAAGCAATTTGACAGCTAACAGTATAGGGTTATTAAAAATGGAGCGTTACAAGATAGAACAACGTGTCTTCATTATTAAAGAATATTTAAAAAATAGTGAAAGCTTGGCGGCTGCAGTTCGAAAATTTCTTACAAAATATGGTCGGAATAGTGTTTTAACTTCGTCAACTGTGAAGAGATTAATTGAAAAATCCATGAAGACTGGATCCGTTGGAGACGCCAAACACACTGGTCGTCCAAAAACAAGCCGTTCAAATGTGAATGTCGAAGCAGTGCGTGAGAGTGTTGCTGACAATCCAGGAACCTCAATTCGACGTCGTGGACAAGAATTGCAAATTTCAAGAACCTCTCTACAGCGTATACTCACCAAAGATCTGTGTCTTCATGCTTACAAAATTCAATTAACACAACAATTGAAGCCTAATGACCATGGACAGAGAAGAGAGTTCGTTGAATGGATTATTGAACATTAACAAATGGACCCTGATTTTTCGAGCAAAATTATCCTAAGCAATGAAGCACATTTTCATCTTGATGGCTTTGTCAATCGCCAAAATTGCCGCATTTCGGGTTCGGAGAACCCACATGTGATTGTCGAAAAACAAATGCATCTACAACGCGTGGCTGTATGGTGTGGATTTTGGGCTGGAGGCATAATTGGGCCATATTTTTTTGAAAATGATGCTGGTCAAGCAGTGACTGTTACTGGTGCTCGATATCGCGACATGATTATACAGTTCTTTCTGCCAAAATTGGATGATATTGATGTGTCCAATATGTGGTTTCAACAAGACGGTGCCACATGTCATACAGCCCGTGAAACAATTCAATTACTGCATGAGAAATTTCCAGGTCGTGTACTCTCTCGTTTCGGTGATCAAAATTGGCCTCCTAGATCGTCTTATTTAACAGCATTAGACTTCTTTTTATGGGGTTATTTGAAATCACAAGTCTATGTCAACAAGCCCACAACCACCCGTGCATTAAAGGAGGAGATTCAACGCTGCATCAACGAAATTCAGCCACATTTATGCAGAATGGTTATGGAAAATTTCAACAAAAGAGTGCGCATGTGCATGCAAAGCCGTGGAGGCCATTTGTCCGATGTGTATAACTTGTCTGAAATATAACTATCAAAAGACTAAAAACGGCGTTTTCTATTTAATTCAAATCTTGCGTTAATTTTGGGACACCCTATACAAGTTATGTTGGACTTCTATCTTGCCTAAGACGTATTTTGTAGACAACAATGGTTTTGGCACTATAAACTGAAGACAGGTTTTTGTGAAGTAAAGTTCCGAGTTGTCTTGGTCAACATTAACTTTCAAAAATTCAGTTGACTTCAAGTGTGTTGTCTGAACTTGCCCACTGTCGTTAAAATGGAAGGTATACTTCCTGAAAGGTGACCTTCAATTTCCGCAAAATATTATATCTAATAAAATGGCGTCGTTTTGAAAAAAAATAGTCTGTTTTATTGTCTTTTTAGTCAAATATAGTATTTTTCCATTCAACCCAAAATATGGTACATCGTCATAGAGAAGGTAAACATATCCAAGAGTACTCAGTTCAAATTTTCAAGTCAAATTGCGCTTTGAGTAACAAACATCTCATTGCCAGAAAAACGTGTGGCGGACGTTTTTTTAGAATGTGGAAATATGAAAACACGGAAAAGATATGGCCTTGAAATTGTTTTGGAATATTTTTGAAAATATATAAAATATAAAATATGTTTCTGTGTACATTTCGACTTTGTTCAATGTTTTTTATATTATTTTCTTGCTTTTCTAACATAAATTTTAAATACTATTGTCTTTAATTTTGAATTTCTTGTTATTGATATAACTTGAATTAAATTGTTTCTATAAGTAAATCTCGATAAAAAACAAAATTTAACAACACAAAAGTATATTTCCGATATTTTTTTAATTGAACAGATGTTTGTTCATACAAAAGAAGTTAAATCAAACACAAACAACAAGTTGCTAAGATCAGAAAAATAAATTTTAAAACTCATTAAATTTGAACTTACTTAAACTTTGTCTACGATGAAAGAAAATCAAACATGGCTTTAAAACTTGTTCGTCACGAATTCGAATTTGAAATTACAGTTTTTCCATCAGGTCAAGTTTTTAAAATGTAACTTTTCAAAAAAGTTAAAAAAATGTATAAAGCGGTGTAAAATAAAACACAGTTTTTTACAATAAATTTTAAATTCATAGAATCTAGAAGATAATATCCTAAAAGAGAGCTGCCTATATTGTAAAAAATTTAAAGAGTTTTAAACCTTTCAACTTTGTTTGTGTCTTTTTGTTTAAACAGCTTTAAAAAATGCAAATAAAAGTTGATTTTTGGTTATAACTTCGAACTTCGATTTAAGCTTTAAATCGAACATAATATTTAACATTTGTTGCCAATAGTTTTCGAAAGCATGACTTGATAAACTTTTATACTTTAATAATATTCGTAGCTTATAAAAAAATATAGTCTCAAAAAGACAACAATAATTATTTTTTTTTTTAAATTCTAAAAAGTAATATCTCAAAAACTCGACCTGATAGATTGATATCAAAGCTAAAACCAAAATTATAGTGTGATTGACAATTACAATACTAAGTTTACCAGTATTATTTTGAAGAGCTTGAAAACTTAATGAAGAGAATTTAATTGTTTAATAAAAAAACAGAAATTCATACATAACTTGTTTTAGAATTTGTCTAAAGCTGGTTTACACAAAAAGACACAAAACTCTTTGAGGGATTAAAACTCTTTAAATTTAAAAAAAAAAACTCATGTAAGTCTCTTCTAAAGTTGTTTTTGATTATGGCGCTGATCTTTAAAATATATTTGCATGTATCAAAACTATTAGTATAAAAATTAAGCAGTTTATCAAACTTTATATTTATAAGTAGTTACATTTTTGAATTCGTCTACTTACAATAAATGAATTAATAATAACACTCTTCCATTGTTATCAAGCTTACTAAAAAATTGCTTACAAATCAGAAACGTGCGAGCGAATATCTCTAATATTATACTTAAAAATATATTTTTTGTTAAAAATAAAGCTCAATTTTGAAAACAACAAACAACTATTTTATGCATATACACACAAATATATATTTTTTATTTAGGTTAGACCTTATTTTAAAAACAAAACAAAAATAAAATATCATACCAGTGGGGTGGAGTAAACCCTACAATGGTTTGGGCAAAGTAATGCCATGCAGAAAATATATTCAATACACCAAACGATATTAGTAATAAGAATTGATATCTACTGTAATCGCCACATTTATTCAAGACCTTTTCGAAATCCATTTAACGAACTTAATTAACAGAATTTTATACGAAACTACCCGAGAGGTTTCAAAGTCAAGTTACGAACAGAAGAAGCTTTTAAGGAATAAAATAGGTTGATTCTATTCATATACACATTTTTAATAAGATGTTTGCAAAATTTATTTTTGTAACACTCTTATCAATGTTTACCACATTTGATTTATTATTAATTTTAAATAAAGAAGATTAAGGTTTAAGTTATATTTTTTTAATTTAATAAGATATACAACATTTTTATTGAACCCGCACCACCGCCGTATTGTTTCATTCTATGGAAAAATTAAAATTTAAAAAAAAAAATTGAAAAAAAGTCAAACCCAGTAGAGACGGAGACGCTACGTGTTTTTCTCTATCCGAAAGTTATGGCGAAATGAGCTTAGATAGTTTAGTACCAGAATTTTAATTTCAAATAGAACACGTCTTTTCCGTTTCGCATTCAAATTACAACTGGTTTTTTTTGTTTATTATTCTGTATTTCTAAATTCAGTTAGATATATTTTAACAAAGATGAAAAGATACTATAGTATATTCAACTGAAATAACAATCAGCATAGGAGAAATTATATAAAGCGGCAAAAACGATTGGTTTTTGATAGAATATATTTTATAACGACTAAATGTGTTTTAGCGATGACAGCAAAAAGCTGATAATACAATGATGAAATGGTAACATGCAATACCTTAACACTTAATAACTATTACAATTTGGCCATCCCGATGTTATAGATGAAATGATATCTAATTACTTATACATTTTAACATTATTTATTAACTAAGGCTTCATGTTGCCGACCGCCCAGACTCTTTGATCTGCAAACCTGATGTAAATATTTTACACATATTTACATAAAACTCAAGCAAACCTTCTTTCAGTTCGTTAATCACAAAAGAAAGACAGAAGGGTATCCATGCTCAATGCCCTTCAATAATAAAACCTCCGATGATAACATAACAACAGCCAAGTTGATTGAGCGCCACCTGAGTGGATACTGCGCTACTCTCGGGATTGGATTTGAAGACCTTTTGGGCTGGAGCGTTGACGCCAACTCGCTCTAAGTCGTTAGACTTTAATTCTGTTAACTAGGTCAGTGTCGCTGTACAGCCCGAACAGTTCGTCGTTATATCTTCTCCTCCATTCTCCATCTATGCATACGGGGCCAAAAATCAGCACAAACATTTTTCTCTCAAAGCATCCCAAGACGCTCTCATCTTTTTATTTATAGGATCCAGCCCTCAGCGCCATAAATAAGAACCGTGATGATGAGTTTCGTAAAGATGGCAATTTTAGATTCTCGAGAGAGGAGTTTACTACTCAATTGTCTTCTCAGTCCAAAGAAGCAACGCTTTGCAAGAGTTATTCTTCGTTTGATTTCAGAGCTTGTGTTGTTGTCTGCATAGCGGTGCCTAGGTAGACAAAGTCCTTAATTACCTCAAAGTTATAGCTGTCCATGGTGACGTTTTGTCCAATACGTCGTCGTTCAGTGTCCTTTTTTGATGACAGCATATACTTGGTCTTGCCCTCATTGACCACTAAACCCATCTTTTTCGCTTCCGTCGCTATGCTCAAAAACGCTCTACTGACATCACGCTTTGACCTTCCAATTATGTCAATATCATCTGCGTATCCGAGTAATTGGATGGACATTTGGAAGATTGTGCCTCTAGTGTTGACGGTTGAATTTTTGCACAATTCTTTCCAGAAGAATGTTGAAGAAGTCGCATGACAGTGCATCGCCTTATCTAAAACCTTTTTTTGATATCAAATGCATCGGTGAGATATTTACTGACCGTGATAGAGCAGCATGAATTCTCTGTAGACATTTTGTATAAACAGATAACTTTGATAGGAACGCCAAAACTAGACATTGCTTTGTAGAGCTCTTCCTAAAACGCGGCTTTAAAGTATAGACAAAAATTAGTAGGTATTGATTAGAAGTCCCTGGTTTTTTTTTTTAATATCTTCCGTGGTGTGAATATTTGGTCAAACAATGATGTTCAAATGGTAGACATGTGCATTCAAGAGGACACAGGCGTCCCCAGGGTTTTCCCAAAAACCCACCTATGTCTATCAACTCCTACTCCCACCTCCACGCGGTGAACTTCGGGTGCCTAGTACCTCAACCGGAGATTGGGTTCTAATCCCAGTAGAATGTTGTTTTGTTGTTTTCTCAACCTAACGATGAGTTCACCCCGGGGCCTGTGGTCTTTCTAAAAATGGTCATCTTCTCTTTCTCTATCTAAACTTTTTCATTTATCCTTATCTCAAGAAATATTTCCTATGATATGGAAAACATCTTTTATAACTCAAATTCAAACTTTGTCTTTTAACAAAAATGTATGAACTCCTCAGTCTCCGTTGCAGATCTCTAATTACCCCAGCGCAGCAAGGCTTCATACAAAGTAGCTTTACCATTCACTTGTTCCTATTCTACTCTGGTGTTTCCCTAGGTACTCATTTAGGCTCCCTCCTCTTTATTCTCATAATTAATGATATTGAGATGTTCATTAAACATTGTCAAATATCCCTTTGGGCCGATGATTTTTCAAAGTAATTGCAACTCATGAAGACTTATCTCTCCTTCAAACAAATTGCTTTTAGCTCAACATTAACAAACGCCAGAAAATAACCTTTTCCCCGTCATTACTATCTTTATAACCATCCCAAACATGTAGGCGAAATAAGGGATATCAGCATTTTATATGACCGAACGGAAATTACTACATCACATATTGACGGAATAAGTTACGAGCCTAAATTCGAATTAGGTTTTGTTAAAAGATTGTCAAAAGAATTTTCTAACCCTTACGCAAACCGATCGCTTTACATGACATTTGTCCGACCTCTATAATTGAATGTGCGTCGAGGGTTTTTTCTCCAGGTATATCAAGAACAGAAACCGTCAAACGAAGATTTTCACTTCAATACACAAATAAAATCGTTGGACATTTAGTGCATCTACATGTTGCATTGGAACTCCCGAGTGATATGATCCAAAATAAAAGTCATAATTTTTAACTCTGTTATTCAATGTTATTCTTCATTCTTAGTATTGAAACGTTTTTCTTTCTAAAGTGATATATTAAATTCTCTGACCTTTCTGATTAAATCTGATTTGTGGCCGATTTTGCAACAGCGAGTTTATCTTTAACATGAACTTGGATACTTACTTTGTGTGAAATAATCATATTAGCTTCATCTAGGACCCCAAATTAGTATTATATTGGTATTAAGACCTTAAGTGTCATCAAGCAAAAAATTGATCATAAAACCCAAAAAGTTGAAAAAAATCACCAAAAAAACCCAAAGCGAATATCGTAGCGCCCAAATAAATTTTAAATAAAAGAACGCCCAAATAGTTTTATGTCATTTTGCCAAAAAGAATTTTTTATTTGGGATTTGTGACAATTATTTTGGACATCGGTTTTTTGGACGATATATCTCTTTTTGTGTGTCTTATCACCCAACAACATAAAACCCAAATCAAATAGCCCAAAAAGAGAAAAGAACGAACTTTCAGAGCCTTAACGCCCAAATTTGAATTTTATAAAGCCCAACATTTTTTATTTAGCAATCATGTTGGATGCTTGGGCTTTGAGATGCCCATAAACACTGAGGTATGTATGAGGGGGCATACGGCCTCCCTACAACCATTTTGCATGAGCTTAGGATTTGGGGTATATATCAAATTGGCAAGCAAACTATTTTTACATTTAAAAAATCTGGATTTTAAGAAACTTTGCTTACACACACTCTCGCACCTATCTTTCACCTATCTTTCTGAGAGTGACAAACGAGTTTTTGGATGATCTGACATTTTTTCGTTTATTATTTGCGTTTGACCGATAAAATTTAAAACTCAAAATGTGGTAGTGCCCAAAATAAACACAAATTTTGTCACAATACGATACGTCAATTAGCAATTTGGGCTTTATGGTATTTAAAAATTGATTTGGGAAATATGACAAAGATTTTAAGCTTTATAAAAAGTTTTTAAGCAGCTATAGAACTATTTTTGGGAAATAAGCTTTTTTATTAGAACGAAACCATAAAAACAGTTTTAACCCCCGAAGGTTCGGTAATATTGCCCAAAATGTTTTTGGCGTATGACATTTTTAATTTGGTCGATATGGTTTTGTGAAAAAAGTCCTATTGATCATTATCTTAGATTAGTTTGTATTGATTTTAAGGCTTCGTAAATGACAAAAATGTATTTATTAATTTATCAGGAGGTGTAACGTAGCAAAATTATTAGAAAAAGCACCAAATCACCAGCGTTTAGTTAAGGTGAGATGTTTTCTCAATAAAGCTTTTATTCAACAACTTTAACTTAGTTAAAACTCAGGGGTTGCATTATTGTAATATTTAATGAAAATACTATCTGAACCTGCAGCCCTAAAATTTTTCCTTTTTTTAAGATCCTAGAAGCTCATTTATTGTAAATAGGGTGCCAAAATAATTTAAGAAATTGTTATAAGGATCTGACAAAAATAGACTTCCAAAAAATTCTAAATTTACTGACAAATACGTTGTCTCTTGTATATATTATTGTTTAAAGGCATAGCTAAGCCCTTAAAAAACACCCGATATGATTAATTAGTTCAACAAACTTAAAAAAGGGCGTTTCTATTCTCCAGACATCATAAGTTACACTAATTTGTAATTTTAAACTGGTTTAGAATAAAAATAAATAAGGAAAAAAACAAAAATAATAAAAACAATTTAATGATTAAAAAAAGAAAAACAAAAGGCTGGGATGCGACCCACACTGATAACTTTCCATACCGTCTCTCGATTTGTTTTTCTTAAAAGTTTGTAGGTTTTTGTGTCTTAAAAATTTTAAAAATACCAAAAATATTTTGTATAAACGATGAAATAGTTTGATTTGAAAATCTATTTTTGTTAACGAGATTCTTAGTCGAAAACCAATATTTACCAATTTTAGGAGCATTTATTTAAAGTTTGTATTTCTTATAAAAATAAATACAAATTGGATGAATGAAACTAGTTTAAAGTCCACGTCTTCTATTGTTCACGAGATATCGAAAACCGAACATCATTTTTACCAAATTTGCGTACTATTTTATTTTTTTTAATGAAAAAACGGACTATTGGATTTTTATACAAAGTTTACTGAATGTTAAAAACTATTTTCAGAGAGATAAAATAAGTTTGAAGTCAATGTTTTTAATTTTTGAAAAGATTTTTGAGTCGTAAATCAATTATTACCAACTTTTAGTAATTTTTTTTTTAGGTTTTTATTTTTTCTAATATATAAATATATCTCCTGTCACAGTGTTAGTTGCCATATTCCTCCGAAACGGCTTAACCAATTTCAATGAAATTTTGTATATAAAGTCGGTAGAACTGAGAATAGGTTTATATCTATTTTTTATATTTCTAAGTGCTATGGTTGAAATGCATCAACATGTTCAAGTGTTCAAATGCTTTAAGATCCATCCGCCAAACAATTTTTAAAACAACTGTTAGATATAGGCTACGGAAAAGTTACTACAGATGAAACTGGATGCATACAATTACCGGTACATTTCTGCACGGTTATTGATTCACAAGATGCTCTCATTGACCAGATATTTCCCGATGTACACAGACAATATACAAATTATGAGTGGATTTTTGGATGGATTGGATTTTTATATAAAAATTATTGAATATCGAAAACAATATTTTCTGCGAAATAATATAAGTTTGAAGCCAATATTTTTAATTTTTGAAAAGCTATTTGAGTCGAAAGTAAATTTTTACCAAGTTTTAGTATTTTTTTTAGAGTTTTATTTTTTGTAAAAATACTGTCAATTCCATTTTTTTCAAAATTTTATCGAATGTTAAAAACAATATTTCTTATAAGATAAAGTAAGTTTAAAGCCTAAATTTTAAGTTTTTGAAAAGAAATTTGAATCTATATTCAATTTTTACCAACTTTGAGTAATGTTGTTTTTAGATTTTTATTTTTTATAAAAAAACTGTCAATTCGATTTTTCTCAAAATTTTATCAGATGTCAAAAACATTATTCTTCGTTGCACAAAATTGTTTTGGAGATGAAATCATATTTTAGTCATAACATTTTGGAGATGACAAATTTTTTTCAGTTTTAAATCTTAAATCTTAAATACTCTGGCGTTATTGGTTTGGGAGATAGTTTGGGTTAAACAAAATGTACACATTTTTTTTTATTAAATTGCTATAGAAAAACCACCCATTCAATTTTTTTGAGAGTCTTTTCTGCATCAGAGTACCATTGAAAGCTACTTGAAGCTTTCTTTTGAATTAAGTATCACGGTTATGAATTATTTTACAACCATACAAAAGAACTGGTTTAGCCAAAGCCTTAGCAAGAACTAATCCCAGTTTTGTTAGTGTAAGCTTTTGAAATGTCTATAAAATTCAAAGAACTTCAACCTCGTTTATATGATTATTCCATGTTTAAGTTTTTTTGAATACCAATCCCAAGTTTCTTGATCTATCCACGAATTCAATCAAAGAAAAATCAATCTTAATTGAAGGGACTGAGTGAAAGATCATTGTTTACCGACTACGTCAAAATTCTCTCGAGATCTCGTTCAGATCATTTCCACAGTTCTCTATAAATTTAAGAGAGCAACTTTTATGAATTTGAATATCATCAGCATAAAAATGCTGTAGGTATGTCATTGGCAAACAGCAATAGTAAGAAAACAATTTGATAGCCGAAGAAGACAATACTAACCAAACCAAATGCCTTAGAAAAGTCCAGTGCTAAAAGAAGAGTTACAAAGTATTCTTTTATTTGCGCTCTTGCGTTGGCACAACTAAATAAACTAAAGCAAGAAGATCATTTCGTACGCCATACTTATTAACTTGTGCGAATATCGCAAATTTTAAACAGGTAACCATCCAGACCAACAGCATTTGCTAATCTTTTTACTACATCTGTGATATCTATTTTTTCAAGGAAAACAGTTTATCCGTAGGGGCTCCAGAACTGCTAAGACTTTATTATTTGGAATCAATAAAAAACAAATATTCAGTTCATTTATATCCATGTCACTTTTAGAGGCCAACTTCTGCTTGCCTACTCCAGATAGCCAAATCCACGAAGACTTTTAAACAGCTTACGCCCATCTACATTAGGATTGTTATTAGTAGGGTCATTAAGGTGTTAGTAAAGTTAGTTTGTTATTCCATTGAGTTGCTTCCCTATATACTCAGCATGACTACACACACTCAAGGGGATATTACTACCCTTATAATGCAGAGGACAGTGTGAGCACTAGGAAAAGGAGAGAGGGTTTAAAAGGAGATGTCGGTGCACATTGGTTTTGAATTCCTGAATATTTGCAATGGCTAGGAAAAACAGAGTGTGGTAAGGCATTCCACATTCGCGTAGTACGGCTAAAGAACGAATCTCTGTATTTTTTTTTACACTTCAGAATTTCAGAAAGTAGTAAGTTTATAGCAAGCTTCAAACTACGATCACAGGCTCATCATAAGTGCATTTGTTAGTTGTTAGTAAAAAATAATACAATTATTGGGGCTGGGATGCGACCCACATTGATAACTTCCCATCCCGTCTGTCGATTTGTCTTGCTTAAAAGTTTGTCTATACGTACTCGTATCAATTTTTACCAAATTTGCGTACTATTTTTTGTAGATTTTTTTTATGAAAAAACGGACTGTTGGATTTTTATATAAAAATTACTGAATACCGAAAACAATATTTTCTGTGAAATAAAATAAGTTTCAAGCCAATATTTTTGAGTTTTGAAAAGCTATTTGAGTCGAAAGTAAATTTTTACGAAGTTTTAGTATTGTTTTTTTAGAGTTTTATTTTTTGTAAAAAAACTGTCAATTCGATTTTTTAAAAATTTTACCAAATGTTGAAAATAATATTTCTTATGAGATAAAATTACTTTGAAGCCAATATTTAAAATTTTTGAAAAGATATTTGAGTCGAAAATCAAATTTTACCAACTTTTATACATTTTTTTTTAGGTTTTTATTTTTGTAAAAAAACTGTCAATTCGATTTTTTCAAACTTTAACTGAATGTTGGCAACAAGATTTTTTGAAAGATGAAAGTAAATAAAGCCAATAACTCAAAGTTTTGAAAAGATATTTGAGTCGAATTAAATTTTTACCATTTACCATTTTTTTTAGGTTTTTATTTTTTGTAAAAAAAACTGTCAATTCGATTTTTCTCAAAATTTTTCAAAATGTTGAAAACAATATTTCTTATAAGATGAAATAAGCTTGAAGCCTAAATTTCAAGTTTTTGAAAAGATATTTGAATCGATATTCAATTTTTACGAACTTTGAGTAATGTTTTTTTTTAGATTTTTATTTTTTATAAAAAAACTGTCAATTAGATTT
Organism: Eupeodes corollae; assembly: GCF_945859685.1. Taxonomy (NCBI): domain Eukaryota; kingdom Metazoa; phylum Arthropoda; class Insecta; order Diptera; family Syrphidae; genus Eupeodes; species Eupeodes corollae. The sequence goes on along the minus strand of NC_079147.1, from coordinate 62,189,834 downwards.
TTCTCAAAATTTTATCAGATATCAAAAACATTATTCTTCGTTGCACAAAATTGTTTTAGAGATGAAATCATATTACAGTCGTAAAATTTTGGAGGTGACTAATTTTTTTTTTCAGTTTTATTGATTTAAAAAAAAAGCCATTATATTGATTTTTTTTAAATAAACCTGTTTGGAATCATGTTACAATATATTATATAAAATTTAATTCAAGTTTTTAGCGTTTTTGGTTCGTAAGATATTTAAGGTTAACCAAAATGTTCACCTTTTTTCAAACTGCTATGGTAAAAAAAACCACCCACGCAATTTTCTTAAGAGCCCTTTCTGCATCTTTCTGTCTTATTATCTGTATAACAAAATTTATTTGAAGTCGATATCTCTTCTGGTTCTTGAGCTATGGACGAAAAAAACGTCGCGAACGTACGGACGTACGGACGTACAGACGTACGTACACACGCACGCACAGATATCTTTCTAAAAATCTTTTATTTCGACTCTAGGGACCTTGAAACGTCGAGAAATGTCAAAATTTTCAATTTGACAAATCGGACCCATTACAATAACTTCCTATGGGAAGTTAAAAATTATCATTTAACTATTACAGAAAAAAAAATAAAATGAGAACGTTTACGATAGTGGGGCACTGGTTCTTAACAATTTTAATCCCACCTTATTTAAATTTAAATCTATCGATAAACAGTTTAAGTTACTTAAAATGCTCATTCGACTTAAAGCTTCATTCTTCCCATAGCTGGTTCTACGAGTATTTAAGTCAATATGTATAAAATCAAATGTACGCAGGCGATGAGTTCCGCCTCGGTATTTCAAAGGTACACAAGAAAGCAAATAAGGTGCATCAATTTCACCATTTGAGATTGCATTTGAAGAAGTAGAATACGATGTTCATAGGAAAGCAGATTATAAGGATCTTCGGAAGGAAAACCCTTTAGGGCAAAGCGAATGAAATTATGTTGAATTGATTCAATACGTTTTCTATGAATTTCGTAATAGGGATTCCATACCTGCGAAGCATATTCAAGATGAGGACGAACATGGCAATTATACAAAGAGAGAGTAACATAGGGATCAATGAACTCCTTTGCCCAGCGTTTTATAAAACCAAGCATAGAACTTGCCTTACTAACAATAAATTTAATTTGATGTGTAAACTCTAAGTTGGAACAGAAATGTACTCCTAAATCTTTAAATGTGGAGACACAAAAGAGTTTTTGCTGGAATATACAGTAGTCAAATACTTTACTGATTAGTTTTTTAGTGAAAGTTATCGTCTGGCATTTTAAAGGGTTGAGTAAAAGGATATTTTTCCAACACCAAAATGTGAAAATATCAATGTCGGCTTGTAAAAGAATACGATCATGGGTGGACATCGTTAATAGACAGGATGAACAAAAAAGGGACAAGATGGCTTCCCTGGGGAACACCAGATTGAGCAACAAAAGGTTCTGAAAGACAATTTCTAAATTTTACCTCATAGGAACTGTTTTCAAGGAATGATTTGATCCAATCTAAGAAAAATGGTGGAAAACCAAGAGCTTTGAGTTTAAATAAAATAATTCCGTGGCTAAGTTGGTCAAAAGCTTTAGAGAAGTCTGTGTATACACAGTCAACTTCATAACCTTGTTCTAAAGCGTTTGAACATATGTTTGAGAATGTGAGGAGATTAGTAAAGGTTGATCTTTTTTTCACAAAACCATGTTGCTGTTCGCAAATGATATTTTTACTAAAATATGCTACGCTTTCACAAACAACTTGTTCAAATACTTTAGGAATGCAAGAAAGCTTTGCAATGGGCCTGTAGTTGCTTATATCCGACTTTTTACCTTTCTTGAAAATTGGTGTTAGAAATGACTTCTTCCATACACTTTGAAATTTGCCTGTTTTTAGAGAAAGTTTGAATAAAAACGTAAAGGGTTCAACGTGACAGTACGGCCGAAGTTGGGCTTGAGGGTATACTGATGAGCATTCCTAGAAGCGCGAGTATTGCGGTTGAACTGTTTGAGGGGAGGAATGCAACTGGCTATGTCTTGTAGATAACACGCTTTAATGATACAAGACAGCATTGCGTTTTCGAAGCATTAAATTCCACGCGGTTTCTTATTCCCCATTGTACAATGCTGTTTAGGTCGGAATTTAATGAGCTTATCATATTTTGTCGTTGCAGTTCCACATCCGAAGAAGAGGGATGAGAATCTAAAAACGAATATGAAAAGCTAAGAGTACTATCGTCAGCGAAACAATGTATTGGATTAGATGTTGCAGACAGGAGATCATTAATAGAAATGAGAAAGAGTGTTGGAGATAGAACAGAGCCCTGGGGCACGATAGCATTTATTTTGTGGTTTTCAGACTTGAATCCATCCAATACAACTTATATTGAACGATTCGAAAGGTAATTACTAATCCAATGAAGGAGGGATTCATGCAAACCGAAAGCACGCGTTTCCATGACCTTGGAAAGAAGGGACGTAAGTGCAATCGGTCGATAATTAGACGGTGAGGTAGATTCGCCTTCCTGAGGAGTTGGACAGATGAAAAATCTTACGCAGTGGTTTTGTTAGCGTTGAAGAGCCGTCTTCAGAACAATAGCGGGGATACCATCCGGACCAGCGGATTTATGTGTGTTTAGATCTCTTTAGGACTCTTGCCACAGTACGAGTGCGAAAAAAGATTGGTCCCATAGAATCACTTACTCGCTCAAGTACAGGCGGAGTCATGACACTCACTGGACACTGGCACGTTAATGCAAATCATGGTGGATTTTTCCTTGCATTTTGTTTGGGAGCTTTCAGAATGTGTGCTTTTTAAAAGCTTTTGAGAACATATATGGGAATGGTGTTGTCACTTGCTTTTTTTCGGTAAGTGAAGTTTATTTATTATTTTTCGTAAATTAACCCTTCGTTCCCGGAAATGTCAACTTTTTCAAATATTTGTATAAAAACTTGAAATTTATATAGAATGTGTAAAATGAATAATGCGTTTAAATAAAAAAATTAATATTCACTATAAATTAAAAAAAAAACTGTTTTTATTTCCTACTATATTTAAATTATTACTTACAATGCACCGGAAGCAACCCTAATCATTTTTTTACAATTTTAAAAATAATTAGAGTTCTTAGAAAACCACATGGTTTCATCGTGAAAAAAAAAAAAATCAAATGGGGTGGCGCAACAGTCCGTTGTGAACCAGGGCCTAGTGACTTACAACTCTCAACCATTCCTGTGTGCGAGCACTGTTGTCAGGAATGGAAGGGACCTACAATTTAAGGCCGAATCCGAACGGCTAGTTTGAGAAAGCACTTTTTCATGACAAGAATTACTCTTGAAGGATTTGTCAATTCCTCGCAAGAGGCAGTACCCGTGAAAATTAATTAATTAATGGTTTCATCGTGAAACCAGTAGGAATATAAAGAAAAAAATATGGAGTATGTGGTTTAATTTCGAAATCATTAGGAAGCAAAGGGTTGAGTTTAAGCGAAAATTATTTATAATACATGGTGTAATTATAGATGGTAAAAATAGTGATTTTGTTCAAAATTAATTAATTTTGTTCAAATTTAAATGACGAAAGTAGCCGCAGTTACTCTTCGTCAGAATAAGGCATTATGCTATTATTTTATATTGAATTTCTTTTAAGGTACTTATATATATTTTATAATTATATTGTGATATTTTGTTTGTTATTCCGAATTAATTTTATGTTCCTTATGCTTGTGTGATATCTTTATAATATAGTATTAATTTATATTATACTAAATAAAAATGAATTTATGTTTACGTTGGTTGTGTGAATAAAAATAATTATTTTTTTATTATAAAAATCAAAAGTTGGTAACCCTATGAATATTTATAAGAGCTTTTTCGAAATTTATAATGAGCACTACGGAAACCCTGTAATATTTGCTCTCTCTCACGCTTAACGAGATTTCACTTCAGCCAGAGTGAGAGGTAAACGTCCTATCTTCTCTGTACTGACAATTTTTGTTGGACAGAGTATAGAGAGTATGATTTTCAGAAAACTATGTCCATTACGCTTTAGGCGCTTGATTTTAGGAAATCCTTTGATAAAATATCCCACAGAATTATACAGCCCAATTCTTAATATTCCCGGGGAAAACAATTCCCCGGGAGACTTGTTCTCCCGAGAGTAAAATTCTCCTATTTCGAATTCCCCGGGAAGACATTTTTCCCTTCGAAATCGGGAATGGAGAATTTTGATTTTCGAATCAGCTGTTTCGTATTGTTTGACAGGAAAAATAACTCGCGAACAAAATTTTCATCATTCAAATTAAAAAAAATTTAAAATGTTTTCAATCGCGGCAAGGATTTTACGTGAAGAATATGAAGAAAGTGAACATGTAAAACCAAGGACTATTAGAAGATCTTTAAGAGATAGTGCGAATCCCTTCGAGTTGCCTCAATGGCTGTAAGTATTCATTCATTCAAATATTGTCTATCATAATTTTTAAAAAATCATTTTTTTCTTAGGTTTCAAAAGCATTATAGAGTAAACAAGGTTTCCTTTAAATACTTGTTGGATGTCCTCATAATGTACAGTAAACCAACAAGAAAGCGTTTTGGAATCCCACCAATCATTTAATTGAGCGCATGTTTACGTTTTTTTGCTGAGGGAGGGTATCAAACCGGGGTCGGAAACGAAGGAAGGGTTGGTATGGCTCAACCTAGTTTCAGCAAGGTGCTAGCTGAAGTACTTGAAGTTTTAGAGGAGCAATTATGTCCACAGTGGATAAAACTACCTAAAACAGTTGCAGAAAAAAGAAATATAGCGTTGGCGTTCTATACGAAACATAATTTTCCTGGAATTGTTGGTTGTGTTGACGGAACGCACGTTCAGATCATTGCCCCTTCTGAAAACAGGCACTTATTTTATAATAGAAAAGGAAAATATAGCCTTAATGTCATGCTCCTTTGTGACAATGAATTAAGAATTTCGTACGTCGATGCTTCCCATCCAGGTGCATGTCATGATTCCTTCATTTGGAATGTGAGCCCACTAAAGGTGCACTTTGAGCAGGAATATTTAAATGGAGCAAGAAATTTTTGGATTCTTGGTTAGTTAGTTCCTCAAGTTTTTCTTTTTTTATCGCCAAATAATCTTCATAACTTTTTTTTTTAAATTCATAAATTTTGTCAAGAGCTCGGTAAACTTTTGTGGTGTTTCTTCTATTTTCTTTAATTTCCTCAACTACACCCTTGACAGCCTCACATAACTCCCTTTGAGTCTTAAGTTCCTCATCAAAAGCTTCTGAGGCAGTCCTTTTCTTTGTACTACTTGTACTCGGACGAGGGTAACCCCTTTGCGTTGTATTTACTGGTGTTGATTCTGGTTCGTCATATAGGGCTTCAATAACTAATTCCTGGAGGTATCCTTCAACTACAGGTTCGTTTTCCGGAGGTTGAACATTTTCTTTGTTTACCTTTTTTGTTTCCAGGCCAAAAGTTTTTGCTGTTACACCTTCTATTGACTCTTTCATCCCAATTAAGTCGTAGACAGCCTGTTCATAGTCGGAAAGTTTTTGTTCTTTGTTTGGCCCACCGCCAGTACCATTTCTGGCCTTAAGGTTTGTAGCAGCCTTAGCTCTAACATATTTTTTCTGGTCACACCACACCTAAAATAATAACACGTACTTCTTAATAATAAATTATCGAATTTTCGTTTAAAAAAATTACCTTTTTCCATTCCGATATGTTTTTGCTTGGTGGCCCAGATGCATTTAAAGCATTTTCAGCCGCATGCCAAAACAGTAACACCTCCTCCTTGCTTCCTTTCTGGAAGCCACAAGCAATATCGCGTTGGGCTTCCATCAAACTCAACAGAATTTGAAGCTGGCACTTGTTTGTTGTTTTAGACCTAAAAAAACTCAAATTTTAACATTTATTGTTTTAAAAAATAAATAAAATCTTACATTTTGGTCAAACTCCCCACCAAATTTATCGGGAAGAAACTCGCGCCAAATACATTTTTTAATTCCCTTCTTTTGACATTTAGAATGCCTACTTTTTTCTCGGAGTATTTGTTCCCACATTCGAAGTTAGTTTATAATAAGGGAAAAGAGAAAAGGGAACAAAATCCCCGGGAATTTTTCGTTTAGAATATGAGAGAAGGGAAAAGGGAAATATTTCCCTGGGAATTTTCATTTAGAATTGGGCTGATAGTCTTTAACCTTTCTGATAAAGGCTTTTAACTGGTTTTCGAATTAATTAAAATTTCTTCTTTTTCTCTCACCTTTGTTTGATAATTCTGGCGTACACCATTGCAAGAAGTCGGCCAAATGAATTTTCTAACCCTGCATAACTTTCGTCAAGTCTTACAACTTACAAGTATAGATCACGTTTAAAGACGTTTTCTTTGATTTTCACTTCGAGGCATATCTAATCATGAAACCTGATTCTTCCTCCACACCAAAGCCGCTTACAAATCTGAAAATTAAATATTTTTTTAAAATAAACCTCGCAACTTGAAAAACATTCATCTTTTTTATCATACCTCTTATGTCTCAAATGAAGCTGTTACTAGCCTTCTACAGATTGTCTTATTTAAACGAAAACAGTTTCGATTCGATTTTAAATGAAAGCTTTTCTTGCTCATGTTAACGTCTTCAAAACTTTTACTTTAACCAGTCTCATCTCAATCAAGTTATTAAATTTTATAAACATTAACTTTACAACTGTTTTAAAATGTTCTTTTTTTACTAAAAATGTATAAAATTTAAAAATATATTACCGGAAACAGAAAATGTATTCTTCTAAAATTCTATTAACCGTCCGTAGTGCCATCTATCATTTCGTGCAAACAAAACCGAAAATTTAACTCACAGCTGTTATTTGACAAGTCTGTCAGCCTACTGTCACTCGTGTTCCATGAAATGACAACACGTAACTTCGTAGTTTGATTGTGTGTCTTAAATTTTATTTATTTTATTAAATTAAATAAAGAATTTGAATGAAATTAACATGTTTCTGAGGAAATTTCTGCAACTACATAATTTCTCTACAAGAGCCAGTGATTCAATTTACGTGACAACTCCAATTTTCTATGTAAATGCGTGTAAGTTTCGTCAACTTGAATATTGCCGGCTGAGAATCATGAATAAAACTCAAGAAATTTGTTTTGAATAGCTCCCCATATAGGTCATTTGTATTCAGCAGTAATTGCTGATGCCATTGTACGCTATAAAAGCTTAAGGAATCCCCAAATAACGACACACTTCTGCACTGGAACCGATGAACATGGGACGAAGATCCAACAAGCTGCTGCTACCCACAATGTCAATGTAGCTAAGTACTGTGATGACATTTCACAGAGCTACAGAAAAGTATTCCATGAATCTGGAATTCAATATACAGACTTTATTCGGACGTCTGAAGATCGTCATAAAAAGGCTGTAGCACACTTTTGGGTTGGTAGCCTTCTTTCATTTAAAATGTTACTTTTTGGAACTCAATGTACTAATTTATTGTCCTTCAGAATGAACTAAAGTCTCGAGGTCACATCCATTCATCTCAGTACAACGGCTGGTATTGTGTGTCAGACGAAACATTCCTCACAGACAGCCAGCTAAAAACTAACCCAGATGGAAGTAAATGCTCCCTGGAGTCTGGACATCCCGTTGAATGGACTGAGGAGACAAATTATATGTTCAGTTTGGCGAAAATACAAGAAGATGTACTTTATTGGGTCAAACAAGGCGGTCGTATTCGACCAGCTAAGTTTGAGAAAATCCTATTAGACTATTTAAGTGAACCACTGCCAGATGTTTCCATATCGAGGCCATCGAATAGAGTTCATTGGGCTATTCCAGTTCCAGACGATGACAGTCAAACGGTTTACGTTTGGCTGGATGCACTGATCAACTATTTGACTTCGGCCGGATATCCAAATGAGAAGGTAAGGATTTAAAGTCAATCTAAGAATTGTGATCGAGTCATAATTAAAATAAGTTCTTGGTTTTATCTTAAGTCAAATCTTGTGTAGGATTGTTTCAACTGAAAAATGATTTAGGCACAAAAAAAGGTGACCTTTTAGATAGTACAATTGAGACCGCCTATAAGAATAGATGTTTGTTTTCTTGAAGCTTTTTGCTAACTATCCCAAATTGTATACCAAGTTAGGATAAGGGCAGAGTTCGTTAAATATTTTAAGTCGTATTTTTAAACTATGCCGTAGTAAAAATTATTTTTAAAGTTTATTTATCTTTGATTATGGTAATTTTAAGATGAAAGCGCCTTGAGGCGGCTTAGAGCCTGCGTGATAATGTAATTGAATTATCTTTTACGGCCTTAGAATACTTTGGATACCAAAAATATTAGGATTTCATATAGTATTTTTTTTTAGAACTACTACAAAATATGTTGGGATTACAGAAACGGGATTTCAGTGTATCTAAGAGTGACTACTCACAATAACCTTTTTTAAGGGAACCATTTCAAAATGAGGGCCACTCTCAATGCATAGTATTTTGAATCCAAGTTTCCGGCAAACATAAAAATGCAATAAAATGGAACCCCACAATTTTGTAGGATACCATCGAATCTTTGAAAATTCAATAGTGGCCTAAGGCTAAAAGAACTATTAAAGGTATATACATCGCTTAAAGGTGTTCAATCGAATTCATCTCTAAAACTGATCGAAGAACATTTGAATAAAGCGTAAATATGACTTATTTTTTAAAATCTGACAAAGAAAAGTATTTAAAAACAAATAATAAAGTGAATATGATATCCTCCGGAATAAGTGGCGTGTATTACTGATTTATTTTCAGAACAAAACTTCATACTTACTTACTCAAGGTAGCGCTACAGTCCGGGCGGACCTGGCCCTCAACCAACAAGCGTCTCCAGCCAGCTCGGTTCCTAGCTAGCTGTCTCCGGTTTCGCACGCCAAGTTGGTTGAGGTCCTCTCCCACCTGCGTGCGCCACCTGAGTCGCGGTCTTCCTCTACTGCGCCGTCCTTCGGGATTGGATTCGAAGACCATCCATGCTGAAGCGTTGATGTCCATTAGCTCTACCTAGCAATTTAAGCCGTTGGACTTTAATTATGCTAACTAGGTCAGTGTCGCTGTACAGCCCGTACAGTTCGTCGTTATATCTTCTCCTCCATTCTCCATCTATGCGTACGGGACCAAAAATCACCCGAAGAATTTTTCTCTCGAAGCATCCTAAAAAAATCTCACATCTTTCTTTGACAGAGTCCAGGCCTCAGCGCCATAAATGAGAACCGGGATGATGAGTGTCTTATAGATGGTGATTTTAGATGCTCGAGAGAGGACTTTACTTCTCAATTGCCTTCTAAGTCCAAAGAAGCAGCGATTTGCAAGAGTTATTCTTCGTTTGATTTCAGCGCTGTTGTCGTTGTCTGTATTAATAGCGGTGCGTAGGTAGACAAAATCCTTAACTACCTCAAAAATATAGCTGTCCATGGTACCGTTTTGTTCAAGACATCGTTGTTCAGTGTCCTTTTTTGATGACAGCATATACTTGGTCTTGCCCTCATTGACAACTAAACCCATCTTCTTCGCTTCCGTTGCAATGCTCAAAAACGCTCCACTGACATCACGCTTTGATCTTCCAATTATGTCAATATCATCTGCGCATCCGAGTAATTGGATGAACCTTTGGAAGATTGTGCCTCTAGTGTTGACGGTTGAGTTTTGCACAATTCTTTTCAGAACGATGTTGAAGAAGTCGCATGACAGTGGTTGTCTAAAACCTTTTTTGACATCAAATGAATCGGTAAGATCTTTTCCGACCTTGATAGAGCAGCGTGCATTCTCCATCGTCATTCTGCACAAACGAATAAGATTGACAGGGATACATTGCCATATAGTCATCCTTATGGCAGAGTTTTCAATGTTATTCTTTAGTCTAAGTTTGACAGGGATGCCAAAACTCCTGGGTTTTTTCCAAGATCTGCCGTAGTGTGAATATTTGGTCGATAGTGGACTTTCCTGGTCTGAAGCCACACTAATAAGGACCAATCAGGTTGTTGACGAATGGCTTCAGACGTTCACATAATACGGCAGAGAGGATCTTATACGCAATGTTAAGGAGATTGATGCCTCTGTAGTTGGCGCAGTTTAGAGGGTCTCCTTTCTTATGTATCGGGCACACTATGCTGAAATTCCACTCATCGGGCATGCTTTCTTCCGAACATATTTTGCAGATCAGTTGGTGCATGCTCCGTACCAAGTCATCGCCTGCTGCTTTGAATAGTTCGGCAGCGATGCCGTCAGCTCCAGCAGCTTTGTTTGACCTGCATTCGTCGTCAACCCAGGGGTTTTGCTGTGGTGGCCGTGTGAAACCTAGCACTTCAGAGGCGGCATCTCTGATGGCTGCAAGGCAATGTTGCCACTGGTTTTCAATGCTTAATGCAGGAAGCATTGGACTCCCTAGGAGGTTATTAGAGACTCGATCGGAAAAGGACATGGTAGTCTGTTGCGATTGTAGCCGTCTAATCTTCTCACAGTACTTCCTTGTATTGGCTTGGATCGGGATATCCGTAGCCGTACCTTGGATACAACGAGGTAGTGGTCCGAGTCAATGTTGGCCTCTCGGAATGTTCGGATATCCTGGATACTGGAGAAGTGTCGTGCGTCGATCGCAATGTGGTCAATCTGGTTGACGGTTGATTGATCAGGAGATTTCCATGTCCCCTTGTGGATATTACTAGCTACTGAACGTCTCGCCCGCAGCGAAATCGATCAGCCTGAATCCGTTGTCGGAGGTAGTGTCGTGCAGGCTGTATCTCCCGATTGTGCCACCAAAGATGTCTTCTCTTACTAGCTTGTCTTTAAAATCTTTTAAGACAATTTTAATGTCATAGCCAGGGCACTGCTTATATGTCTTGTCCAAGAGCTCCAAGAATATGTCTTTGGTGTCTTCATCTTTCTCCTCTATTTAGCCTTGATGCGGATTGTCGTGATGCGCTCGCTCACACTGTTGAAACTTAAGACTTTTTGCCTGAGCCTAGTTCCAACAACAAATCCACACCCAAATAGACGCTGTCTTTGTTCTCGGTAGCAGTCGCCGTAGTAGATATCGCAGTCTTTTAGTTTGCGTTAGCCCGGTCCATCCCATCGCACTTCTTGGATGGCTGTTATATCTGCCTTACAGCAGTTTAGGGCTTCCGATAATTGTTCGGCTGCACGTGGTCTGTTAAGGGACCTAACATTCCACGTACATATCCGAAGTTCGTTGTCCTTATTTCGTTTGCGTGGGTTGTCAACAGTGAATCCGTCCGTATCCGAGGCTTGTTGGTGCTTCGAAACTTAAGGTATTTTTACGTGGCCAGGAAGTCACCCCGACGGCACAACCCCCAACCTGGAGGGCCAGATCCTCATAACTCCAAGGAAGGGGAGCCGGATAAACCGCTCCTTACAGGTCTGGGCTCCGAATATGTCGAAGAAGCTCTATAAGGTGTTCACTAAGTAGTTCAACCTTACTGGAACTGTAGACGCCACCGTTGATTCCATCTCGGGAATTCCTCCGCTGCCGTCTGGATACGGAGAGGTGCCTTAGTGGAAACACCATTCCCCACCTCTCTCGTTTGCTGCCCCCAACAACTTTCCACTGGGGTTGGAACCCAATCTCCAGTTGAGGTACTAGGCACCCGATGTTCACCACGTGGAGGTGAGAGTAGGAGTTGATAGACAGAGGTTGGTTTTAAGAAAAAACCTGTGGACGCTTGTGTCCTCTTGAATGCACATGTCTACCATTTGAACATCATAGTTCTGATTGACAACGGTTAAAACCAATTTTAAGAATGAATTGATTAAAACGCTCATTCCAAATTAATAATGCTTGCAAACCATGGATTCATCTTTCTCAAAACCTTCTGGTTGAGTCACCACCAGCAACTAGTCTGGCTTTATACCTGTCGATGCCACCATTTGACTTATATTTCAACTTGAAAACCCATTTACAAGTGACAGCCATTCGACCAGTGGGTAACTTACACAAAGACCGAGTACAATTCTTTAACAACGAAGAATATTCATCATTAATAGCCTTTTCCCATTTTGGCCAATCAGGACGCTTCCTTGCATCATTCATCGTGATCGGATCATTTTGTACAAATTCCTTGAAACTTAGGCAAGTTTTTAGTATCTGATTGGCCAGCTGCCAAAAAATTAGCTTCCAGTTAAGGCAACTTTGATGGAAAGCTGACTGGAAAGTTAGTCAAGAAAAATTTTCCAAAGTATCAACTCAAGTCTAAAAATCAAAATGACAGTTGATAATGTTTTTTCATTCAACTGAAAGCTGAACTTTACTACTCTATGATTTATTTATTTTCTGCACAACTTAATTAATTGCTTTCTGTAAAAGGGTTCCTTGTCAATTTGGAAAAGAAAAAAGAGGCTGGGATGCGACCCACACTGATAACTTCCCATTCCGTCTGTCGATTTGTCTTGCTTAAAAGTTTGTCTATATGTATCAATTTTTAACAAATTTGTGTACGGGCTGTTGGATTTTTATATAAAAATTACTGAATATTGAAAACAATATTTTCTGTGAAATATAATAAGTTTAAAGCCAATATTTCAAATTTTTGAAGAGATATTTGAGTCGAAAATCAATTTTTACCAACTTTTTTAATTTTTTTTAGGTTTTTATTTTTTGTAAAAAAAATTGTCAATTCGATTTATCTCAAAATTTGTCCTTATGTTAAAAACAATATTTCTTATAAGTAAAAATTAGTAGGAAGCTATTATCTTAAATTTTTGAAAAGATATTTGAGTCGAAAATCATTTTTTACCAACTTTTGTTATTTTTTGTCGGTTTTTAATTTTTTGTAAAAAAACTGTCAATTCGATTTTTTTCAAAATTTTACTGAATGTTGACAACAATATTTTTTAAAAGAAAAAAGTAAATTAAAGCCAATATCTCAAAGTTTTGAGTCGAAAATCAATTTTTACCAACTTTTATTAATTTTTTTTTTAGGCTTTTATTTTTTGTAAAAAAACTGTCAATTCAATTTTTCTCAACATTTTTCAGAATGTTCATAGTATTTTTTTATAAGAAAAAATAAGTTTGAAGCCTAAATTTGAAGTTTTTGAAAAGATATTTCAATCGATATTCAATTTTTACTAACTTTGAGTAATGTTTTTTATTAAAAAAAAAAACTGTATTAAAAAAAAAACTGTCAATTCGATTTTTCTCAAAAATATACTTCTTTGATATCACGTCACAATATGTTATATAAAATTTAATTCAAGTCTCTAGCGTTTTTGGTTCGTAAGATATTTAGGGTTAACCAAAATGTTCACCTTTTTTTTCAAACTGCTATGCTATGGTAAAAAAGACCACCAACGCAATATTCTTGAGAGCCCTTTCTGCATCTTTCTGCCTTATTATCTCTTCTGGTTCTTGAGCTATGGAAGACGAAAAAAACGTCGCGAACGTACGGACGTACGAACGTACGTACACACGCACGCACAGACATCTTTCTAAAAATCTTTTATTTCGACTCCAGGGACCTTGAAACGTCGAGAAATGTCAAAATTTTTAATTTGACAAATCGGACCCATTACAATAACTGCCTATGGGAAGTTAATAACTAATATTTTACGAGTATTGTATGCAAAATTTTGAAACTTATAATAATTGCCTTGCTCAGTTTCTAAAAATGTTTGTTGTTAAAAAACGAAGTCGCGATATCCGTTTAAACTCCCAAAAACCATTTCGTGTTCTTCTGTATTTTTGAAAAAAAAAAAAAAAAAAAATGAAAAGAGTCTGCGATGCAAACTAGTCTGATAACTTCACCTTTTTCTGTTATTCTGTCGCCTGAAAAAAAAAGTTTGAAGTCAAAATCTTTCTTAGTTCTCATCATACTTAAGTCTAAACCGATTTTTAGTTGTTTTTTATAAATTTTTATAATTTGTAAAAAAAAATTTCAAAGCTTAACTAAAAGTTAGCAAAACTGTTTCGCATTATGATTTTTAACAAGATTGATTTCAATATCCACTTTTTCCCAGCTATTTTTGTCGAAAACCAATTTTTACTAGTTCTTAGTAGCATTCCTTGAGGGGACTTTTATTCCTTATAAGAAAATGCCTTTTGGATTTTTGTAAAAGATTCACCTTATGCGACCAACTATATTTTGTATAGAATACTATAATTTTGAAGTCACTACTTTTATTCATTATCTAGACCTTCCAATAAAAAATTATTCCTTACAAATTTTGTGTAGATTTTTATTTTTTATACAAAAATTTGGATTTTTCTTAAAATTTTACTAGATTTAATTTTTTTTTTCACGCAATAATTGTGGAGTCAATTGGTCGTATTCACAAAGCTAGTGGCTACGTAGTCAAGGAATTCTGATCAGCTAAATCTAACTACAAAAGTAGTTGGAATTTCCCTCCTACGTAGTGTACCAATTTTGGCTAAAAAGTTAGTGCACACTGGTTTTGATGTTTAACAATCAGTTGCCCGGTAAGGACACAAGAATTCAAAATGAAATTAATCTTTCAGTATTTAAATAAAAAATCAATCATATTGTGTCTTCTATTTGGTTTTATTGAATTTTAAAAGAAAAAAAAAACTATTTAAAGTTCTTAAAACACAAATGTTTCTTATTTTATATATTTGTATTTGTCATTAATATGACAGTTCCGGATTGACTAGTTTTGTCGAATTTTGACTAAGCAGCCACTAGCTTTATTAAAAAGCCCATTAGCTACGTTGAATCTCGTGTTGGAAAGGGTATCCCGCATAGCTGAATATTAAGATACCTTTTTTGAACTATTGCATACCTAAATTGAGATAGCTGGCACAAAATAATAACAACTTCCAGCTGTTCACAAAAATCATAAAAAAAGTTCATATTTTGAGGTCCTAAATTATTGTTAAATAAAGTTTTCAATGACTTAATATATTAGGTGGCGCAACAGTGCATTGAAAACTAGCCTACTCATGGAGAACAGTACCCATGAAAAAAACTTTAGGTGGGTGGAGGCAGAGATTAAACCCAAGATCCTGGCATGACAGACCAACGCACTGACCATCATTCCACGAATAAAATAGATAAATTTAGTACAAAAAACAGCTGTTCTGTCAGATATCAACATATACCTTAAATTCTCAGATACCGTTGGATCCCCTTTTTGACATCCTTTCTGATTGGAATCAGTTGTTTTTTATACGTAAAACACCGACAAAGAGGCATCCGGATACCCTATCTGTCTGATTTTGGAAAACACTAAAGCTTTTTGGCAATAAAATATTATATTCGAGTAAAATTTTGGTATTTACAATTATTACCTTGTTCCATTTTTAAAAATGTTTGTTTTTTAAAAAAATAAGTCGCAATATTCATTTAAACTCCCAAAAACTATTTCTTGAGCTTCCATATTTTTGATAATATGTTCAAAAAGAGGCTGGGATGCGAATTACACTGATAACTTCACATTCGTCCGTCGATATTTTTTAAAAATGTTAGTTGCACTATTTTTACTAAGGTAAAACAAAGTTTGAAGTCAATATCATTCTTAGTTCTCATTAAACATGAGTCGAAAACCATTCTTATTAGTTTTTAGTTAGTTGTGTAAGTTTAACTTTTTTTTAGTTGTCTGATTTTTCTAAAAAAATATCTAAATTTCAAAAAAACAATAAAAAACTATTTATTTATCATAAAATAAGCTAGATTTCAATATCAATTTTCTTTGAAAACCAATTTTTAGTAGTATTTTCTAAAGGTTTTTATTTTTTGTCAACGTGCTTTTATTTCTATTTTTCTAAAAAATTAGTAGATGTTAAAAGCGTAATTCTTTAACTGTTAAATTACTTTGGAGATAATATCATTTTTTGTTCGAGAAATATTTGTAGATGTTTTTTTTTCGAAATTATACTAGTTTGGTTTTAAAATACAAAATATAATTGAAGTTGAATAGTACCAACTCACCTACTCAATTTTTTGAAAGTCCTTTCGAGACCTTTTTATGTTATTATATTAAAACTAAATTTATTTGAAGTCGATATTACAGCCGATTCTTGAGGTATGACGGATACAAAAATGCGACCAGAATGTAAAGACGTATGCACATAAAACGTAGGGAGAGATTCAGCGACTTCTTCTTTCAACTTAAAATATGTTAACTTCAATAGATGGATGGATAAGTTTAAACAGATCAATTTAAGCTCTGACCGAATGTACCAATAAGAATTCAACATAAGTTTTCTTAGACCTTTTGCCAGCATCAGCATCTTCCTCATCATCTCGTCGCCATCAAAGTCATCATTATCGTCGTCGTCCTTGCCGTCAGCATGATGATGAATTATCATCCTAGAGCGGGTTGGATCTTTAGCTTCAACTTTACGAACGGCCGGCGGCGGTGTGCGTAATGGTGAGAGAAGTGCAGTTGATGATAGTGGCATCCAGCACCGCTGACGACGAACGCAGGTCCCGCAGTGTTAGCTTCACAACCAGTATTAGCTAGATCAACTTGACTGCTGAAACGGCTGAAATGTTGTTACTTAACCTTAACTCCATACTCCAAAGTTGTTAACTTTTCCACTCGTCTTTATGATTCAAGAATATTTTCCATCTTTTTTTTTTCTGTTGGGTTAAATTCTACTTTGCTATCGTCATCCTTCTGGCAGTTTTTTCAACTCTGATCTTTAGTCTTTGTTTTCCATTTTAATACTTACCAAAAATATAAAATATGACACTTGTGAACCAAACACCTTCCGCCTTACTAACAGACATCTAAAAGGAAGAAACCATATCCGATACTCGACTGTAGACGAAAGATATTCCCATGTCACGGTATCCCCAATTCCCCATTCCTTCTTATGCCTTAAGATCTTCGATCAAATTAAATTACTGTCTTCTCATCTAGTTTTTCTGCTTAAAGAGTTGCTCTCAATTTCCGAAAACCTTCAAACCGACAAAAAACTTTGATTTCGATTTTAGGGTATTTGAAACATCAACAAATTTCAATATTTTCAATTCTTCAAATCGGACTGGTTAAAATAAATTCCTATGGGGTGTTAAAAATAATGATTAACGTTATTAACCCTTAATCTTGACGATATAATAAATTCTCTGTTGCAGCTTATAAACTTCCGTGGCCTGATGAGTAGTGCGTAGGCCTGTCATGTCCGAAGTCTGGGTTTAATCGCGGCCTGTGCCATCTAGAAGTTTTTTTCACGGATATACTGGGATCGTAACGAAATCCCGCAACACAAAATCCCGCGTAACGAAATCCCGCCGATTAAATTTGATATTTTTTGTGTGACACACGCACAGAAAATGGTCGGAGTAACGAAATCCCGCCGATGGCCGCGGGATTTTTCTACTCCTTTTTGGCAGGATTTCTAGTACGGCATAAAAAAGTACTCTGGAAAAAATATTTTATGGAAAAGTAGTGAAAAATATTTTGTCTGAAAAAAATATTTTTTCCTTCTTGTCGCTTATCGCTTGTTATTTTCTTTGAAAATTTATTTTGGTGGATTGTTAGGTTATTCGTATGTAAAATTTGATTTTGAAGCTTATTCCGGCGAAGTTAGCCTCTTGAGGGTATTTGTGAAAAAATTGATTTTTAGCACGCTTAAAGTCGTATTTAAGCTAAAATCGATTTTTTTGGAAAAAACGCTCCAAAAGTAGAAATCTTGTTTTCATCTCTTTGAATATTTTTTGAAGCTCTCAAAAGAACTTTCAAAACGCTTAAACACCGTTTTAAGCTAGTAAATTTTCAAGCGCTTAAGAACATTCTCAGAATGAACGTTCTAAAACGCCTATGAAAGGGCAGCGAACTCAACACGCTTAAAATGCTTTTTAAGCGTAAAGGAAGATTCACATATCGAATCAACCAAAACGCGAAAAAGCACTTCGAGCGCTGTCGTCACTCTAAATAGAGCGCTGGTTGAACTACAAGTTCATATCTCTGTGTGAGGTGTTCACCTCACGGAGTCCTAAGAAGAACTGAAAATAATGCCAAATGAGCACTACTTTTATACTCTTTTCAAAGGATGCATGGCAGTTTTTTCAATTTGATTTGGATACGCCTCCTTCGTACTTGTTGATTTTCATAATTGAGAGTGAGGTAGGAAATTTTGCGAAAGCAATCATACAGGATTACAGTCAATTATTTTTGTCTAAAAAAGTTGTTGATATAGGCGCCTGCCTGGCGACTTTACATACCCTAAGCGGAGCAACGGAGTTTCGAGAGCGGGTGTGAACCCCGCAAAGCGGAGTTTAAATCCTGAGATCCCGCGAAGCGGGCCACCCACAGGTTCTTTTATTAAAAAAAAAGTTGTTGATATAGGCGCCTGCCTGGCGACTTTACATACCCTAAGCGGAGCAACGGAGTTGCGTGAGCGGGTGTGAACCCCGAAAAGCGGAGTTTAAATCCTGAGATCCCGCGAAGCGGGCCACCCACAGGTGCTTTTATTAAAAAAGTTGTTGATACAGGCGCCTGCCTGGCGATTTTACATACCCTAAGCGGAGCAACGGAGTTGCGTGAGCGGGTGTGAACCCCGAAAAGTGGAGTTTAAATCCTGAGATCCCGCGAAGCGGGCCACCCACAGGTGCTTTTATTAAAAACAAGTTGTTGATATAGGCGCCTGCCTGGCGACTTTACATACCCTAAGCGGAGCAACGGAGTTGCGTGAGCGGGTGTGAACCCCGAAAAGCGGAGTTTAAATCCTGAGATCCCGCGAAGCGGCCCACCCACAGGTGCTTTTATTAAAAAAGTTGTTGATACAGGCGCCTGCCTGGCGATTTTACATACCCTAAGCGGAGCAACGGAGTTGCGTGAGCGTGTGTGAACCCCGAAAAGTGGAGTTTAAATCCTGAGATCCCGCGAAGCGCGCCACCCACAGGTTCTTTTATTAAAAAAAAGTTGTTGATATAGGCGCCTGCCTGGCGACTTTACATACCCTAAGCGGAGCAACGGAGTTGCGTGAGCGGTTGTGACGCCGAAAAGTGGATTTTAAATCCTGAGAACCCGCGAAGCGGTACAACCACAGGTACTGTTTTCAAACAAAATTTGTTCACTTCGATTAGAGTTTATTAAAAAATAATACTAATGCAGGCAATTTCCAAGAAGATGTATCTCCTCATAAATAATTGGTCGTCCTGAAAAGGACGGATTGATTAACTTTTATTTGGAAGGCCAGCTACCTTCTATGCCAAACTCAGATTGTGAGCAACATTTCTTAAATACTGGACTTTGTCGCCTGATGTCCTCCTGCTCAACACTCTCTGCAGCTTGTCGTTCCTCTTTACTGCCTTAGTTGTTGGTGGCTCTTCTCCCCGCCGAACTCTCTCAACTGACAGTTTTGCAACAATGCATTCTTTTGAGAGGTCCCCAATCAACTTGTAGAGGCCTGCATGTCTTTGGCTTACTACGACCTTAAGCCGTCTATGCCATGCCTCGACACTGTTTTGGGTTCTAGGAAAACTAGTTTCACTAGCAGCACCCGTTGTCCAAAAGTCTGGACTGTATCGAGGTCTTGATGAAGAGCTCCCCAAGTAGTTTCTTTTGAACCACTTTGCCAGCGTCTTGCTTTCGGCAAATTCCAAGGCCCCGTATGCTGCCTCAAAATATTCTAGAACCTCGCCTGGCGGCACAAAAGCCAGTGCTTTTATCATCCGTATTTCCATGGCAAAATTTTCATTTTGCCCATATTTCACTTGAAAGCCCAAATTTTGGACTTTCCGCCAAATTATTTGGCCAAAATGAAATAGACACCCGTTGGTCTGGGTGTTTGGAAAAAATGTTTGGGCGGATCTTATGATGGCCATTTCGAAGTCCGAAATTATCCTTTCTGGATTAAGCGATATATTTAATTCGCAGGCGCATTTGAGGAGTTGGAGCCAAAATTCTTCATACGTCTCCTTCGACTTCCGGCTCATTAGTCAGTAGACAAGGGGGACAACAATTCCATCAATATGGCCATGTACGGAAAACAATTGCCCCATTATTGTTGGCACCACTGCAAATGTCCCATCCACCAGCCAGCATTTTGCCTCAGACAAAAGCTGGATGGTTTGCCTTGTGCCCAACAAAATGTTCTTGCCGCCCGGGTATGAATCCTCGGAAAGCACAAAGAGCTCACCGTCGGTATACTTAATGTGTTCCGGAATACAAATCTCCTCCAGCGTAGAAGGCTCTTTAATAAGGCTTTCACGGACTCGATGAATTCTCATCTTTTGAGCTGCCTTTGAGGGAAGGCTTGGTCGACAAGCGGGCTCGACCATTGTAATTGTGTCCCTGATTATAATGCTTGGGGGCAGTGCCTCTTTGGCTTTAAGCTTAATTTGGTGGTTGGCTTTATGGACTTCCTTTTGGAAAGCCATAGGAGCGTGGGTATGGTCGTTCACCTTGTTGGAAACCACCACCACGTCACCAACATCTACTGTGTGAAGTCTTGCAGTGCATCGCAAAGACTTTCTTTCAGCACAGCACCAGAAGCTTTTTTCTCCTCTTTTTCTCTCCAAGTGGAAGAGGTAACCATCTTTTTCAATTTTTCTTCCTCCTTTATTGGAGTGCACAACCTAAAAATAAAAGAAAATATTGACTTTAACAAAAGTTTTTTAAAAAGTTAAAGATAAAAACTAGACAATTTGTATATTTGTAAAATTTTGTGAATAATTCAGTTTAATATTAATTAAAATAACGCTTTTCCAACAAAAAATTATTATATTCTAACACTTAAATAGGTTATATAAAATCACTGTAATCACTTTTCCATTTTATTTTGTAGGTTTCACTGTCAGAATTCTTCACTTTTGAATAACACATAGATTTAATAAAAAAATTTACTTTTTAATTAAACACTTTTCTACCTTTTCCACTAAGGTTCACAAAATTTCACAATTGGAAACATATGACACAATCACATATTAACTCTACATACCTGGGCATTTCCGAAATCCATTTTCACAATACTTCACGTAGAATTTCACTGTTTTCACTGTTTTCACTATTATTTCACTGTTTAATCACTGTTTTTCACTGATATTTAAAAAAGGATCACGTTTAATTAATGATTAGTATATGGAACTGAGAACTAAAAAGTACGAACCATGAAAAAAGGACGAATTATAGTCAAATTTTACACAAAATATCACTTTTGAAATTTGACATTTTAATTACTACAACGAGCAACCAATTGACAAATGAAAAAAATTAATGCCGTTTTGACAATTTGTTGCGTATCAAAAATCAAAAATTAGAAAAATTTATGAACTATTGATTATTAACCTGTAATATGCATTAAAGGACGAACAAAATTTTGGTTTCAAATAAAAACCTTGCACTGACTAATTTTAAATGAAATAACATACTTTATCCATTTGTTTTGGTCCTTAGAATTTTTGTGTAGCAAAACTATTCAACTAAGAA
The DNA here is from genome assembly GCF_945859685.1 of Eupeodes corollae. Classification (NCBI taxonomy): domain Eukaryota; kingdom Metazoa; phylum Arthropoda; class Insecta; order Diptera; family Syrphidae; genus Eupeodes; species Eupeodes corollae. The sequence continues at coordinate 62,168,446 of NC_079147.1, read as the reverse complement.
CAAAAATGTCAAAGGAAAGAACAAATTTACCGGAGCATTATATGAATAACTATAAAGGCAAAATTTTCACTTTTTGAAAGATTTTTTTATTTTGAAATTAGTTTCACTCTTTACAATTTTTTGTAAGTCCTCAAAAGAACATTTTAACACTAAATTTCTTAAGTTCTGAAAAGCTTGAACGAAATTTTAAGCATTTTCTACCTCAAACCCAATCGCCACAAAACGCTTAAAATGATATTGAAGCGAAAAAGAGAATTCCATCCCACGGGACTCTAAAACGCTTAAACACGATTTTAAGCGTTCTCAACCCAAAACGCTTAAAATGAAATCGAAGCGAAAAAGAGAATTCCATCCCACGGAACTCTAAAACGCTTAAACACCATTTTAAGCGTTCTCAACCCCAAACCCAATCGCCACAAAACGCTTAAAATAATATCCAAGCGAAATAGAGAATTCCATCCCACGGAACTCTAAAACGCTTAAACACCATTTTAAGCGTTTTCAACCCCAAACCCAATCGCCACAAAACGCTTAAAATGATATCCAAGCGAAATAGAGAATTCCATCCCACGGAACTCTAAAACGCTTAAACGCCATTTTAAGCGTTCTTGACCCATCCCCTAAGCATGCTAAAAATGTCCTTTACGCATCCAAGGAATCTTGCTATTCCTGAATGCTAAGAACATTCCAAGCAATGCTTTACTTACCATAAACCCCTCACTCCATACCTACCTGTTCAGGAGCATTCATTCCCAACCACCTTTGCATGCATCCCGCCGTCTACTGAAGAATTTCCAAAAATATTCTTGGTTAAGTACAATTTTGAAACGACAAATTTTTTTCCTTCGTTCCACAGATTCTCACGATTTGATACACCAAAACCAATACAGTGCTGTCTTTCAAACAATCTAAAAAGTATCCATGATTCTCATCGAAGAGTGTCTCCTTTCATATGAAAACAGCGGTGTCGAAATAATTTGAAAAGGGAGCGAAACGGCGGGATTTCGTTACGCGGGATTTTGTTATGCGGGATTCTGTTCTGCAGGATTTCGTTTTGCGGGATTTCGTTTTGCGGGATTTCGTTATGCGGGATTTCGTTACGCGGGATTTCGTGATGCGGGATTTCGTAGCCAACCCGGATATACTACCTCTTGAGGAAAATTGACGAATCTAATTTTTCTTTTTAGCTGTTCAAGTTCGACATGAAAACTGTAGGTCCCCTCCTGCTCCAATATATAAATGGTTAAGAGTAAAAAGTCATTATAACCTGCTTATCTACGATTTGTTTCGCCATCCACCTAATTAATTTATTATATTATATCCCCACGTATTGAATTCATTTAAATCTTCAAATTATGTATTTCAGTTCCGAAACAATTGGCCACCTACAACTCAAGTTATTGGAAAAGATATTCTCAAATTCCACGGCATATATTGGCCAGCATTTCTTATTGCTGCTGGTAAGTTTTCCAACAGTATAACAAAACATAAAACTTTGTAAACTTATGAACAAACAAATTAACTTCCTAGGTTTGGAACCACCCCAGCAGCTATTTGTTCACTCCCACTGGACTGTCGACGGACAAAAGATGTCAAAGAGTAAATTTAATGTTGTCGACCCTTTAGAAGCTTCAAAAATGTATACTATGGAAGGATTACGATATTTTCTATTACGAGAAGGAGTTTCTCATAGTGATGGCAGTGAGTATACAAATTATATTTCCCCTTGTTCCAAAAGTGGTCCTTTTAGAGCTTCCAAGAAAATTTACTTCCTCTCTCAAAACATCCTCCCTCAAACTTGGAAGCTGTGTCAGCATAGTGCAACAATGCATCATTGGCAACCTAAATTACATTATCGCATATTCATCTACTTCAGCATCAACAAACTTTGTTGTAAATTTGTAACAATTTCCTCTTTTCGTTGTCTCTGAGTTGTCTGGAGTCGACGAGCGACGACGACGACTTGATAGCCAGAGACGGTTCCGAAAAAATAAACTTGAAAATATGCACGACACAGAATAAAGGAAGGATGTCATCATCAAAAGGTGTAACACATCCTTTATACTTTTGTTTTCTCCACTGAATTTCAGTCTGAAAGTTATGTTTTGAAGGACTTTGAGCAACTTCCTTCCGTCCTTCCCTCGAACTAATGAAAGTGTTTTTGGTTATTATTTGTACTTATATTTTTATTTTCAATTTTAATTTTTAGTTTAATCTTTTGAAGAAAGTTCTTTGCAAAGTCGGTTTTGTGGTTTTAAGGAAAGCAAATATTATTTGTAAATTCAATTTTCTTAACTAAAAAAACTTTTTGTCACTGTTTCTGAAAAGGGCAAAATAAGTTCATAAAATTTAGAGGTCATGGGTGTCGTCGAAAGGTAAACACTTTGATTGGTTAGCTACATATACACATTATACTTCAACTTATCCTATTAGTCAGTTTATTTTGTTTGTAATAAAGATTCAAAATATATATATTTAAATGAAATTAGCATAAATTCGCGAAAGGAGAAAGTTTTCAAAGTGTTTACGGAAACTTTTATAAATAACAAACAGCGGTGCCGGTCGCCACACCAAACCGCCAACTCAAATTGCAGCAAAAGACTTTGTGATTATTTGAAAAACTTTAAAAAGAACAAACTTTATTTGGTTTTTTAATTAGCGAGAGAATTTGTTATAGTTTTGAATTTATCAAGAATTTATTTATCATTTTGAATTTGAAGCCTTTAGAAAGTCTTGGTAGAGACGAAGAGTGAAACTTTGTTACACCTAAGTAGGTAAGGAATAATAAAGTAAAATTAAAACTGTAGGTAAGTAGGTACTGATGAATCGCACATTTCCTTTATTTTGTGTTTTTTAGTGGTTGCGCTTTTATAGGGAAAAGCCCTTGTAGCTAACGCTTTATTAAAATATTGTTAGTACAATTTTATTATGCTTTCAATAAAATTATAATAATAAAAATAGTGGTTGCGCTTACCATCAAACACTTTGTTCTGAAAAATGTATTATTTTTTTAGCCACACAAACAAAACAATAATTTTAAAAGAACCAAGTTGTAGTGAAGTCGAATCTTTATAAGACTAAGTTAAAACATGTAGAAAATAGTTCTTATTAATAAATTGTAAGACGATTTTATAAAGTACAAATCTTTGACTTCCAGATACAGTACACATCATACAAGTGCCTTACTTAGTTTCAAGAAATTTACAGGAGTTATGAGTCTTCATTTGATACTACATATGAAGTTTTGCGAAATATTCAACTTTAATGCTTTCATCGTTTTCAAATATTTATTCAGTGGTAATTTTGAATGCTTCCTTAGAATCCAAACATGTATTTCAACTATCTACACAATCTTTAAAAATAGCCTTTTGCAATATTATTTTCATATTTTTCAATAGGGTTTAAAAATTTCATGTAAAAGCCTTGATTTTTCTGTTAAAAATGGTTTATTGTTTCTTTAAGATTTATGTTGGATAGTTGAAATCTTTCAACTTATGAACATTTTTTAAAATACTATAAATATATTAACTGAATTAAGTGATTATAGAATTGGAAAATTATCAGGAATTTTGTGAAAAAACATACACGATAAACTTAGAAAGCCATACAAAATATTATCGGCCAGCTTGATTCTATCGCTTCGTTTTGTTCGCTATTTCCGTTCGTACGTCCGTACGTACGTTCGCAACGTTTTTTTCATCGTCTATAGCTCAAGAACCATAGAGATATCGACTTTAAATAAATTTTGTTATACAGATAATAAGTCGGTGGGTGGTTTTTTTTACCATAGTAGTTAAAAATAAAGGTGCAAATTGTGGTTAACCCTAAATATCTTATGAACCAAAAACGCTAGAGACTTGAATTAAATTTTATATAGTACATTGTAACGTGATACCAAACAAGTATGTATATTTTTTGAAAAAAAAATCCAATTGACGGTTATTTTTATAAAACAAAAAAACTGAAAAGAAAAATTTGTTTTACGAAGGGAATGCTGTTGAGGTTGTAAAAGAATACAAATACCTTGGTGTACTATTCACACAAAATATGAAAATGGATAAGCATTTAAAATATAAATTATCTAAGGCGAAAACTGCAATAAACGCTACTTGGAAAAATTGCTTCAACAACAAATTCATAAGGCACAGTTGTAAATATCAGGTCTTTGAAACTGTAGCGCAATCAATCATCTTTTATGCTGCACAGGTATGGGGAGGTTCAGAATATGAATCGGTTGAGAAACTTTAAAGTTACTACCAGAAACGAGCATTTCATTTCCCCCCAACGCACCGAACTATATGCTTATGATTGAGACTGGATTGCCTCCGTTACTAATTAAAACACTCAAACTACAAGTTGACTATGTTCTCCGTGTCATGCAATTGCCTGATCACCGGCTCCCTAAGATGGTCGCCATTCAAGTGGTGCGAAGAAAAAGAGGATTTTTTAAAGAATGGGAATGTTTAGCTGAAGAGTGTGGATTTGTACTTGATATAAATATAGATGATCCAAGTACTGCGAGTTCCCGTGGCATGATGGTTAGTGCGTTAGACTGTCATGCAAGGGGTCTTGGGTTTAATCCCTGCCTGTGCCACCTTAATTTAAAAAATTAATTTTCGCGGGTACTACCTCTTGCGAGGAATTGACAATTCCTTCAAGAGTAATTCCTGTCATGAAAAAGTGCTTGGCCTAAAATTGTAGGTCCCTTCCATTCCTGACAACAGTACTCTCTGGTTCACAACGGACTGTTGCGCCACCCAATTTATTTATAAGTACTGCGCGACCCTTACTGTACGATCTTATAAAAAAAAAGTAGACCTTAGATATAGGGAAAAACAGGAGGAAGAAGCAGCAAGATCTCTTCACCGAACTATATATAATCGCCTGGATTACACTTTCAACGAAAACAACTACTTCAAAGATGAAAATAATACAAGCACAAGTTCAATGATGTTCCGATTACGAGGCGAATTGCTGCAAATCAATTACATACCACATAGATGTGAATTACCGATTTTATGCGATTTATGCAACCGACGAGAACGTGAAGACATCATTCATTTCTTGGGAATGTGTCCAGTTTTGCTTGAAATAAGAAGAAACTTATTTGGAAATGATACCTTAACCGAAGAATATTGTATTTTCTTATTAAATAAAATTAATGTAGATTTATTGTATGACTTCCTAAAAACTGCTCTTAGATATAGGAACAGAATTAAAAGCGGTGATTTTTGAAATTAGAACTTACCTACAGTTAAAAAAAAATATGCAAACGGAATCTTAATCCTTAATTAAAATAAAGACTGAACTATTAAATTAAAAATGTAATTTTATCAAACACATATATATTTTATATATGTATATTTATAGTAAATAAAAAAAACCTAAAACCATTATAATACTTAAGCTACTTAAAACTAACCGTAGTATCCGTGGCAAGATAGTTAGTGCGATGGCTCATCATAAATGTCCAGATGTCGGCTTATATCGAACAGTCGAATATTATTATGTGCATTACTTTTCCAACGAGATCCTATACAACGGGGCTCGAATCAACAGAATTGAAAATTTCGTGATAAAACTCACATTGCAAGAGCTATGTCTTTGACCAACAATTTAATTTTCGGGGCGTTCTATCCGAACGACGAGTATTTTGAAAGTGCACGCTTGAGCGGCTTTATTCCACCAGAGGCATTCCTCTTTTTAGACAAATGCGGTCTGATACAGGATAGATTGGCAGTTCCGTTAATATACCACGTCAGACGAAGAACCGTGGATAGGCGACTCCCGTAGAGTCGGGACGTCATGGCACAAGGCGGAGCAGAGCTCCTTCGGTTCGGTAGGGATCGAACTGATAGGGTGAAGCAGGTGAACCAGTTTTTGTGGCTTCAATCGGCAGTTGATATTGGGTAGTCGGGATGGGGTTTTAAGCTTTGGCCGGCTTACATACTTGTTTTATAGTTTTAGGGATTAGTTTTAAGTAGAAAAGGCATGGCGGCACAAAAAAAAATGAAAAAATAAAAAACATGGAATATAAAAAAAGAAAAACAAAATTAAAAAGACAAAACAAATTCTAAATACAAAAACGTTAGATTTGCTGCTGTGGCCATTCTAGTTTTAAGTAGTTTATAGGTAGAATAGGCAATTTAAGTTAGCTTTAAGTTTTATATTAAGGAACTTATTTTTAGTAGTTTTAAAGTTAAAATTAAAAAGGATCTTGATATTAGTTTTTTTTCAAAATTTTCTAATAAATACAAAAATAAATGAAATTTAAATTGAAGTAAAATAGATCTTAGGGCCGAAAGGCATTAGTAGTTCTATTAGGTGGCGATTTTAACTGCCGACACAGAGATTGGGGGTGTGTAAGAGCAAATGCTTGGGGCAATATACTGGCTGCTCTTTCATTGGCACTACCGATTAATATTTTTTATCCACCTTGTCCAACTTATTTTCCCGCAGGTTCTCGTGGCGTCCCTTCTGTCCTCGATTTGTTTGTGTCAAATGTCCCAGGTCTTATATCAGAACCCGTTTCGTTTAGTGCTCTTAGTTCAGACCATAATCCAGTTTTTTGCAATCTTTCTTGGTTAGGTGAGAGACAAACTCAATATTTCCTAGACATAAAAAACGCTAATTGGAAATCATTCAAATCAAAAATTAAAAGGAGCCTTCAGAATAGTACCACAAACCTTGAAAGCGTGACTTGTAAAGGTGATGTCGATCTTATTGTACAAAACTTTACGCAAGCTATCACTTCTTCGGTTGATGAAACTATTCCCAAGAAAGAAAAAAAAGATGTATTTAAAAAACTTCCAACACATATCTTGGAACTTATTAAAGTTAGAAATATTCATCGGAAAAATTGGCAAAATTACCGTCAACCCTTCTCTCAATCAATGGTTTCCCATTTTAATAAACGCATCGCTGAACAGATACAAATCCATCGTAATAAAGAATGGAACACAAAACTGAGCGTTTTGGATAAAAATGCAAAACCATTCTGGAACATAGTAAAATTAATTAAGAACAAAAACCGTAAAATACCATTTTTGAAGAATTCTTCTACAACTTTTGTTACAGGTTTTGAGATAGCAAATCTATTTTGTACAAGTTTTTCAAAAAATCACTTAGTTTCTCAGCATTTGGGGGACTTTGTAACTAATGAACTTGTCAGTAAAACAATTGAAAGATTCGATACTACAAACGGAATAACTCCTCTTAATGCATTTGTAAAGGAAGATAATGTAAAAAATGTAATCAAAATGTTGCAAACTCGAAAGAAAGGAGGTCTGGACAAAGTAAAAAATAGTTATTTAAAACAACTGCCTTACGTTGGAATTAAGTATTTAACATTTATAATTAATGCATGCTTTAAATTGCAATACTTCCCTCAATGTTGGAAAAAATCAATGATTGTCCCTGTGCTTAAAGCTGGAAAACCTCCAGATAATCCTGAAAGCTACAGACCAATCAGTTTACTGAGCAACATTAGTAAAGTTGTTGAAAAAATACTGAAACAACATATTTTAAAATTTATTTCAGATAAAGACATTCTCCCCGATATACAATTTGGTTTCCGGAGATCTCACAGCACATCTCATCAGATTAAAAGAATTTGCAATCATGTTCTAGACCATCGTTCCCGTGGTCAATCAACGGGCATGATATTGTTAGACATCGAAAAGGCTTTTGATTCTGTATGGCACAATGGCATTATATATAAAATGATGCAATTCGACTTTCCTCTGTATTTGTGTAAAATTGTTCAGATTTTCTTATCCGGTAGATGTTATCAAGTTCATGTCAATTGTGATGTTTCTAGGTTGTTATTTGTCGATATCGGCGTCCCCCAAGGCTCAGTACTTGGTCCGGCCTTGTATAATATTTATACTTCAGATTTTCCAAGTCTACCGCAATGTGAATCAGCTATTTTCGCTGATGACACTGCAGTATTTTCATCACATGAATTTTCTCTCAACATTGAGACAAATCTTAAACATGCGATAGAAATACTTGAAAAATATTATACTAAATGGAAAATAAAGCTGAATGTTGGGAAAACGCAAGCCATCTTTTTTACACGAAAAAGGAAACCTTGCTATCTTCCCAGCAATCAGCTAGATGTAAGTGGTACCACAATTAAATGGAAGCAGTATGTTAAGTACCTAGGTGTTCATCTCGATTCAAAACTAACTTTTAACCAACATATTCAAAATACTCTTAAAAAAATGAGTATTACTATTAAGATGCTTTACCCTTTTATTAACCGACAATCTCTACTCACAAATGAAAATATGATTATCATTCACAAGGTTATATTCCAAGCAATACTGTTATATGGGTGTCCAGTATGGGGTAACGCTGCCAGATGCCATTTAAAGAAGTTACAGGTATCACAAAACAGGGTTTTAAAAATGATGCTTAACCTTCCTTGGCATTACTCAACTTTAAGTCTCCATAGAAAAGCGAATGTTGAACTGATTTCTGATAGGATTTGTAAGCTTACAAATAATTTTAATATCAGCTGCGAAAGTTCTGAGAATTTTCTCATAAACCAACTTCTTGCATAATCTGTGATATAGCTATTTTAAGTAAAACTATTGCGTTTTTTTTTTTCTTTTTGGTTTATGTTAATGGTTTTTTATCTGTTTTGTTAATTTATTTATTTGTTTAATTATTTGTATGTTTATTTATTTATTTCTTAATTAATTTATTTTAGAATTAATTTATTGCTTATTTATTTAGGTGTTAATTTATTTTTGTTTGTTTGATAATTTATTGTTAATTTGCTTATTTGTTAAATTATTTATTTTTTAATTTATTTATGTGTTAATTTATTTAATATTTTTTTTTTTAATTTATTTATTTATTTATTCTTAATTTATTTATGCATGTATTAATTTCTATTATTATTATAATTATTATTATTATTATTATTGTTATTATTATTATTGTTATTATTATTATTAGTATTATTATTATTATTATTACTATTTTTTATTTATTTATTTGTTTATTTTTTTTTTAATTTATTATGTGTTAATTTATTTATTAATTCTTGATTATGCTTATATTCAATAATTTGCTTGTTAAATTATTTAATTTTTCATTAATTTATTTGCCATTTTCTTGTATATATTTATTTATTTAGCTTATTCATTATGCTTTTACATTTTAATTATTCATTATTAATCTCTAATTGCTTTATGTAAATTAAATTTACTTTTTCTGGTTTTGCTTATTGTAATATTTTTTTTGTAATATTTTGAATGAAGGTTTTTTTCGTATTTTCCTTCGATTTTCTTCTTAACTATTTATTATATTTTTTTTTCTCCCAAGATAATGTTTCAGTTGTAAGATATAATTATCAAATCTCTGAATTGTAAAATGAGCGGTCCTAGACTTTTTTGAAAATATTTTTTACGTAATAAAGAAACTAACTAACTAACTAACTAGGCATTAGTAGTTAGTATTATAGTTTAACTTAGAGTGTCGGTATGGGACCATTAAGTTAGTTGTAAGTTATGGATAATTAGGCTAGTTTTATGGATTTTTTGTCTAGCTTTAAGATAGGTTTAAGAATGAACTAATAAAAATGAATTTAAAAAAAAAGGGCGATGGACTGTCATGCGAGAAGTCTTCGGTTCGATCCCTGCCTATGCCACCTAAAGTTTTTTTCACAGGTACTGCCTCTTGGGAGGAATTGACAAATTCTCCAAGAGTAATTCTTGTCATGAAAAGTGCTTTCTCAAATTTGCCGTTCGGATTCGGCTTAAAATTGTAGATCCTTTCCATCCCTGACAACAGTACTCGCACACATAAATGGTTGAGAGCTGTCAGTCACTAGGCCTTCGTTCTCAAACGGACTGTTGCGCCACCCAATTTATTTATTATTATACTACTTAAAATTAATTAAAACTACTTAAAAACTAGAACAGCACAGTAAGATTTTAGTTTTGTTTTGTGCAAAACGTCCAGTGCGAGGAAGTCTCGACTGTAAAGGAGTCGCCTGTCCACAGTCTTACGACTAACGTGGTAGATTAGCGGAACTGAATAATGGTTTTTAGCTTAAAGCCAACTATCAACCTGATCCTCAGTTTAAAATTCGATAAAAAACCACATGTTTTTTCTCTTCTCTCAGAATTCGCACCCACTCACAAAAATAACAATTTCGGCACAAAAAAGTTTATGCCATGAATGTAAGTCCCACTTTTTAATGCATAATTCCTGCACGAATAGACAAAAAATAACAAAAAAGAACATACCATTTATTCATTGACTTCAAAAGTTAAAAAATTGTATTTTTGCACAGTTTCGTTCTTGTTGATTCTCATTGAAATCTCATTCACATATTATTTCGTTAATCGTTGACCGGCTCTCAACTGAAACAATTTTCATCTACACCTGGTCCTATTCTATTCCTCCCAGTTTTCAATGATAATTTTGATTTGATATTGGTTGGGAAGAGATTCACGTTTTGACCGTGAGTATATGTTGTCCACACTAAGGTACTTCAACTCGGGATTTTGCTGTGGTTGATTTCAAATGGTTAAGGTATTTGTCCAGATTATATCCGCTACTGTAGTGTTTTTCTTTTTGTTCCATGTCCAAGAGCTTCTTTTGAAAACTTGAAACTCGTTAAGAATTATAAATCTGACTAACAAGATGAAGGAACACCTTAGTCCTTTTCTATCTTTTTAAAAAGTTGTATAGATAAAGCAAGTCCCAGATGGATTGTGAAGCTCATTCTTTGTGATTCCAATTGTTGAAAATAATTGAAGTAAATTAAAAACACCCGTTACTTATTAGAAGCGTAAAAACGTTTCACGGGAATGTTTATGCAGTTAGTTTGGGTTCATAGAATGATGTCAAATAGAGTGTTGATACGGAAGACCCTTCAAATTCTTTAATAATTTTTAAAGCCTAAAGTAGTAATAATCAGGAGTTGTACACAATCTGTTTCGAACGTTATGACAAAAAGGACTCTGCTGCGACTCATGACCGAAGACGGACCAACTTAGAAAATCCTTTGTAGTATTGCAAAGATGTCTGCTCAGAGAAAATACTTGATAAGGATGGTCAGGACAGCAAAATCGTTAGTGAGCCGATGGTGATGAGAATGGAAATGGTGTATTTAAGCAAGGCGACGTCCAAAATTGTCTAAATCAAGAGAAACTGGACTATTTTTGAGCCTTTTTACCCTCCAAATTTTCATGTGTAGTTTGTTTTTATCTCCAAATTTTCATGTGTAGTTTGTTTTTATCTATCAGAACTAAAAACTTCTGAAAAAAATATATATGAAGTTACGACATAAAATGTGTGGATAAAGGCTTCTTTTGAAAACAAATCTTTAAAACCATAAGACCATAATGCACAAAGACTACTTTTATTCGGGAGGAATTGAAATCGGGAAAGAAATTTAACAGCTTGCAGTGTGGCGGGTTTTTATCGAAAGGCAAACTGCATTATTATAATAATTTCTATTAGTTCAAACATTTTTTTTTAAATAATGACACATTTTTGTTTCAGTCAATTTAGAAAGTTTAATTGGGTATTTAAGACACCCACCTATAAACTTGTATTTTGAAATCCTTACAGTTGTTTCAAAACCTACATAGTGTAGGGTGTAAGTTAAAAGATCATAAAATCGATTTATTGCATATTTTTTGTCTTCAAATATGTCCTTTCTTATAAGCTTATCTCTATCTGTATTTTTAATCAATATTGTAAAAGCAAACAACTTTACATACGGTTTCGACAGAGTGCGCAGAAAGCGAGCAGTAAATGCACCATTTAAAATCAACCGGAACTTAAGATTAATAAATCTCATTTTTGTGCCCTTTGACCTTAGATTTAAAAACTTGCCTAGCCCTACTACTAAATGTACACGCATTTTGAGACAACTGTAAGAATATAAAAATATATGTTTTCGGATGGTTATCTTATTTTGACAAAAATTAGTAGTAATGGACTAATAATATTCCAAATAAACACAAAATCATGGGAATCCAGTCATTTTCTTAAATTGATACCTAAATCCCTTTCTAATTAAAGAAAACTAAATTAAGAAGATTTTTGCCCATTTAAAAAAAGAAAAACATTTCTCTTGTTTTAATTCGAATGGCTTCATATTGTCTATGTTGAGCTCAGAACAGTGCACTGAACCGACTCTAATTTGACTAATCTAATCGTCTTTTGTCATTACTAAAAATAGTCAACATAGAATAGAAAGCAACATCACGCACCGACCTCCTTACATCAAGGACACGCATTTGAATTTATTTTTTGTTTGTGTCTTTTTGGTATTCAGTTCGTTTTCTTAACAGTTTCTATTTCTATACGTTTTCTCTTTTGCAAATTCCTAGCACCTGAAAAGAATTAGGTTTTTCCTTTCATTCATTTTTGTGTCTTAATTACCTTATCCTATTAAAATGTTGATAAAATCTTCTTTAGAATTTAAATTCCTCAAAAGAAGAAGCAACAAAATAAAAATAAAACCATGGAAATCTTTCCATTGAAAGTAAGAATTCTTTTTTTTTGGAATTAAGAAAATAAGAAAATATCCTCATAGACAAAAATATGTAGGCACTCGTATACTCGTAGTCATTGCAAGGATGTTCACTAACATCCAATTTAAATCTCGTGACACTCTTCAGGATGTGCATCATCCGGAGAGAGGCCAAGTTGCTTCGTAGAGATTTTAAGAACCAACTTCTATAGCAGAGCACCATAAGCACCACTGAGCAAGTAAGGCACCTATGTACCTACAACATAGTACACTAGAGTTCGTGAACCCACTGCTAATAGGGGTAACCAGATGATTTAAGTCGCACTTGTTGAGAGAGGTGACGACACTACAGACTACACACTACACTATACCATCTACCATCCAACGTACAAGCGACGAAGGCGAGCGACGACGCCTGAGCGCATTAAAATGGATTTTGTGTGGCTTTTCAGGCAAACCCTGTAGTCAGAGCCATTCAAAGAAAAGGAAGAAAAATTGCGAAGAATACTATGCTCTTGCCAGATGCACTCTATATGTTCATAGATGCGGATTCACCACCATCTAATTGGTAATCCCTGGCGCAAGGAAGGAACAATTACAGTCATGTTGAGGTAGTTAAGTGAGAACATTCCCATAGCCGTACCTTCATTCCCATTCCCATCATAGTTGTCGACGTAGTCCTTGTCGTTGTGTCTCCGCATCGTGCGTCGCCTTGTCGTTGTCGACGAACGTTACGAAAGGTTGAACCAAATTCCATCTCCTAAGTTTGTGGATATGGATGTGGATGGTTGCAGATGCAGAATTGCGCACATATTTCCTTGCTCACTTCAAATCATGTCAAAACAGATTCCTTCCATTAAATTCAATTTTATAGAAATTTTCTCAAGGTGCCGTTAATGGAACCCAAGAAGCTGTCATACGAAAATTTTCCTCTGTTATGCATTGAAGAATGTTTTATTTTTTTCTTAATTTTTGAAATGGCTTCACTTCAGCTTCATGTTCATAGACACGCTACGCAATGCAGAAATTTGTGATGTTCCAAGTACCATCTAATATCATATACGACGAAGACGACGACGCAAGGTATCTTGTGATATTTGGGTTTAATATAGACTGACAGTAGCTTGGATGAGAGTGTCAACATAGATTTTAAAGTTGCTTTTATTTTAGAAAGTAAAACATTTTGCCACTTTATTAAAGTTAAAATTGTTTTGGTAATCAGTTTTGACGTTTTCATTACGCAGCAAAAGTTAGTAATGTTTTATACGAACATAACTCAAAATCAATTGTAAGGAACTTCCAATAGGATTTTACAAGCTTTGACAGTTGATAGCGGCCATATTGTTGAAACTACATCCGTCAAATTGTTTGTCACTCATTCAGGTTATTTTCAAAACCAATATGGTTGGATATGGATACATCGATAAATTTTATTTTAAATGGTCTGTTTTGGTATACGTTCCGTGTGTTTCTCAGTGTGATGAGTTTATTGCTCGCTCGCGCAATATCTTGAATCCTCCGTCGCTGTTCAAGAAAGTATAACGTTAAATCCGAAAAAGTCAATTTCATGTCGCTCTTAGAACTTGGCCTTTCTCACCACAACTTTTAAAATATTCAATCGTTAAATTGGTTTGAGTAAATTCTGCAGAGAGATAGACTAACTTAGTCAAGGTTGAGAAACAAGTAGACATCTTCACAAACATCCGAACTTTGTGCATTGACAGGTAGCACCTCCCTTTAACATAATAATATCAGCTTCATTTTGATATTGGTATGATTGGTATGAACAAACCGCATGAGATCCCAGACCATGAGTTACTTATGATGAATTATTAATTAAGATTTGTCAATTTCACGTAAGAGGCAGTATCCGAGGAAAAAAAACTTAAAGGTTTGATTGAACCCAGGCCTTTGGTATGACAGTCCTACTCAGTACTCACTCACTGACGACGCGGAAAGTATTCACTACCACTATTTGGTTGGGATCAACGAATGTTGGATGAACTATTATAGAATAATAATGATCATGTTCTCGAAAACTGGGAAGTGGTGGCTGAGAAATTTTCATCATATTTGTAGTGAAATTTAGGAATTTCAATTCGTTGTAGGATCAACATTCTTTGTGACACTGTTTGGTCATAATTCTGCATGTCTTAAACTCTGTATTTAAAAACGCTGTAAACTTAGAGTATCTCCGAATTTTTAATCACAAAATACTGTGTTCTTACAAAGTATGTTAAATCTGGATGACCTATTTACTTACTTAAGGCGGCGCTACAGTCTGGGCGGACCTGGGCCGCAACCAACATCCGTCTTTAGCCAGCTCGGTCCCTAGCTAGCTGTCTCCAATTTCGCACGCCCTCTGCTTCGCAGTCTTCCTCTATTGTTCCTTCCCTCAGGATTGGATTCGAAGACCTTCCGGGCTGGAGCGTTGACGCCAATTCGCTCTAAGTCGTTAGACTTTAATTCTGTTAACTAGGTCAGTGTCGCTGTACAGCCCGAATAGTTCGTCGTTATATCTTCTCCTCCATTCTCCATCTATGCATACGGAGCCAAAAATCAGCCGAAGAATTTTTCTCTCAAAGCATCCGAAGACGCTCTCATCTTTCTTTAATAGAGACCAGCCCTCAGCGCCATACATGAGAACCGGGATGATGAGCGTCCTATAGATGGTGATTTTAGATGCTCGAGAAAGGACTTTACTTCTAATTGATTTCTAAGTCCAAAGAAGCAGCGATTTGCAAGAGTTATTCTTCGTTTGATTTCGGCGCTGGTGTCGTTGGCTGTGTTAATAGCGATGCCTAGGTAGACAAAGTCCTTAACTACCTGAAAGTTATATCTGTCCATGGTGAAATTTTGTCTAAGACGTCGTTGTTCAGCGTCCTTTTTGATGACAGCATATACTTGGTCTTGCCCTCATTGACCACCAAACCCATCTTCTTCGCTTCCGTCGCAATGCTCAAAAACGCTCCACTGATATCACGCTTTGATCTTCAAATTATGTCAATATCATCTGCGTATTCGAGTAATAAGATGGACCTTTGGAAGATTGTGTCTCTAGTGTTGACGGTTGAGTTTTTTACAATTCTTTCCAGAACGATGATCAAGAAGTCGCATTACATTGCATCGCCTTGTCTAAAACTTTTTTTGACATCAAATGCATCGGTTAGATCTTTTTCGACCTTGATAGAGCAGCGTGCATTCTCTTTTGACAGGAATGCCAAAACTAGACATGGCTCTATACAGCTCGTCCCTGTAGATGTTGTCATACGCGGCTTTAAAATCGATAAAGAGATGGTTGTTATCGATTTTAAGTTCCTGGGTTTCTTCCAAGATCTGCCTTAGTGTGAATTATTATTATTATTATTTTTATTATTATAGCATTTGTTACCAATGCCTTCAGCTCGCCGTAGTGTGATTATTTGGTCTATAGTGGACATTCCTGGTCTGAAGCCACACTGATAAGGACCTATCCGGTTGTTGACGAAGCTTCAGACGTTCACATAATACGGCAGAGAAGATATGCAATGTTGCGGAAACTGATGCCTCTGTATTTGGCGCAATTTAGAGGGTCTCATTTTTAAGGTATAGGCAACTATGCTGAGATCTCCGCTGTAAACGCAGAAAACAACACCAGCGCTGAGATCAAACGCAGAATAACTCTTGCTAACCACTGTTTCTTTGGACTAAGAAATCAATTCAGTGGTAAAGTCCTCTTTCGAGGGACCAAAGTGTTGCTTTATAAGACCCTTATCATCCCCGTCCTGCTATACGCTGAAGAAGCATGGACTATGACAAAAGCGGATGAAAGCACCTTGCGTCGTTTTCGTTTCGAGAGAAAAGTTCTTCGTGTTATCTATGGTCCCGTATGCATCGAAGGAGAGCGGAGGAGAAGATGGAACGACGAGCTGTACGGGCTGTACAGCGATGTAGACTTAGCCAGAAGAGTAAAAGTCCAACGACTAAGATGGCTGGGTCACGTAGAGCGCATGGAAACCAATGCTCCGGTCCGGAAAGTCTTCGAATCCGCACCCAAGGACTGCGCAGTAGAGGAAGACGGCGGATCAGGTGGCGCGCACAAGTGGAAGATGCTCTCATCCAACTTGGAGCGCGAAACTGGAGACATCTAGCTAGGGACCGAGCTAGATGGAGAAGTTTGTTGGCTGAGGCCCTATGTCACACAGGACTGTAGCGCAGATGGTTCACTTGGGGAGTTGATTCATTTAATGCTGATTAGCAGAATAATTAACATAAAACTGGTTGACTATTCTAATTGAAGATTTGTTAGCTCTTAAACCTGGTCTTAAATTAAATCCTAACTGGTCTGGATGTGGAAGGTTTCAGAGTAAATTCCTATGCGGATGACCCTAGCTATATTAAAGGTGTCCAGTTAATGTTCTCAGACGAGGCTAAGAAGTCCAACGTTTAGCTTGCATATGTATAAGAGGATCGATACGCACGATCCCATCTGCGGCACTGGGCATCCTACTCTTTCTAAAGCCTCTTGATATAATAAGCAAACAAACTTTGAACGGCTGAAAGTAAGTCTCTCATTCAGCCTTCCCAATCATTGTAACGTGTTGCAGGCGGACTTTTTGACCATAAAAGAACTATTGTCCTGGTTTAAAGAAAACGTGATATCAACATCCGATATTTATATTTTCACAGGTAATCAGGCCGCTCTCAAATCTCTGGACTCTGTCTCCATAAACTCTACAACAGTCCATAACTGTCGATCATTTCTAATAAAGATGGCACAACAGTAAAATATTTACCTTTGCTGGGTACAATGTGTATGGAAGATGAACGGTACAGTGCAGCTACCACGTTTGGCACATACTGGCTTACCACTAGCTGCATGTTAACTATCACTAATGCAAGACGCTATGAAGAAGGCAAACATTATTTGGAATAACAACATCTGGTCTTCACTAGATTTAAAGCAGTCGAGTTGCCTGCTATCTCTAAGCAGATCGCATATAAGCTCGATAATCGGTGATAATCGGGCTCTGTCTACCCACCCACCCGGCTAGGAGTATTCTCAAATGACTTTTTCAGCAGCTGTATGGATAATAATGAAAGAAGAGCAGTTCTTCACCTCCTCTGTACATGCCCTCCTCTTGCTCAAAAACCCAAGAATTACCTAGGATAATTATTTTAGAACCATTTAAATAATATCAATCATATTAATATAATCAGTCCCTCACGTTTTGTAAGGGACTCAAAATGTTTTCATTGAGCTTAGCCTACGTGTGTCCTACTCCATTCCGGACATGTACTTTAACCTAATCTGACCTAAATTAACCTAGAATGCTACTCATACCAAAATGCAGGCGTGGCGTGATGGTAATTGCGTTGGTTTGTCATGCCAGATATCTTAAGTTTAAGCCCTGCCTCTGCCATCTAAAGATTTTTTTTTAACGGGAACTACCTCTTGATAGGAATTGACAAATCCTCTAAGAGTGTTTTCTGTCATGAAAAGTGGTTATAGATTCAACTTAAAACTGTAGGTCCCCTCCATCCCTGACAACAGTACTTGCACACGAAAATGGTTGGGAGTTGTAAGTCACAAGAATCTAGGTCTCAAAGGACTGTTGCGCCACCTTATTAGCTTTCCATAGGAAGTTATTGTAATGGGTCCGATTTGTTGAATTGAAAATAAATAAATACATTTTTTTAGAGGGATGCCTGTGCGTGCGTGTGTACGTACGTTCGTACGTCTGTACGTTCGCGACGTTTTCTCAAAACCAATAGATATATCGACTTTAAATAAATTTTGTTATAAAGATAATAAGGCAGAAAGATGCAGAAAGGCCTCTCAAGAAAATTGCGTGGATGGTGGTGGCAGTTTAAAAAAATGTTAGTTAACCCTAAATATCTCATGAACCAAAAACGCTAGAGACTTGAGTTAAATTTTATATAATATATTGCAACGTGACACCAAACAAGTATATTTTTTGAAAAAAATCCAATTAACAGTCTTTTATATAAATTAAAAAAAAAAAACTGAAAATTAAATACCGATTCAAATATCTTTTCAAAAATTCGAGATTATGGCTTTCAACTAATTTGAACTAATTAAAAATATTGTTTTCAACATTCGGAAAAGTTTTGAGAAAAACCGAATTGACACTTTTTATAAAAAAAAAACAAAAACCTTACAAAAAAAAACAATACTAAAACTTGGCAAAAATTTACTTTCAACTCAAATAGCTTTTCAATAATTAAAAATATTGTCTTCAAACTAGAAATTATTGTTTTCGGTGTTCAAGAGTTTTTTAATAAAAATCCAACAGTCCGTTTGTTTCATAAAAAATAAAATGTACAAGAAATTACGCAAATTTTGTAAAAATTGATGTTCGGTTCTTGATATCTCTCAATTTAATTTAATTCATCCAATTTGTAAACATTTAAGAAATGCTACTAAAATTGGTAACAATTTGTTTTCGACTAAAAATCTATTTAACAAAACTACATTTTCAAACTAAACTATTTCTTTATATGAAAAATATTGTTGGTAATTTTAAAATTTTTAAGAATAATTCAACTGGAAAATTTTTTAACCCAACACGAAAACTACAAACTTTTAAGCAAGACAAATCGACAGACAGAATGGGAAGTTATCAGTGTGAGCCGCATCCCAGCCTCTTTTTATAATATTATATTTGTTTTCTTTTTTTAAAAGAAAGAAGTAGACATTTTATGAAGTGTCGATATTTTGAATAATATAAACAAATCAAACAAAGCGTAATAATTTCAATATTGATGCTATCATAAATATCAAGCTCAAACAAAAATTATTTGTTCGTCCTACCCGAAGGCATAAAACGTGCTTAGATTATAAAAAAGTGATAACCTTTTAAATTAAAGAACAACAGCAAGCAAAATGAAAAAAACACATTCTAAATAATTATCTCATGATGCACAAAAAGTAAATAATTCAATGACAATGATTCAATGAACCTTTCTCAAAACGAACAGAAACAGAAACACCTCTTGAATCAAAATCATATACACCTAGTCCTTTTTGTCTTCGTCCTTTTTGTATATCTTGTCCAAAGGCAAAGAATCTTCTTCGTTGTCCATCCATTAATCAATATGTCTACCAAATATTTAGCTCACTATGTTCTGTCCATGTCCGAATGGCAAATTCTCTGCCAAGCCCAGGTCATGCCCAAATGTCCTGTCCATCTCCAGAGTTCATCATCAGAACAAAGTGTGACTCCTCATTTCAGATAGAACTAGGAATGATTTCGGATTCAATAACTGTTCTGAATTTGTATACCTAACCTACCCACCTTCTCCTTCTCCTTCTCCTTCTAATCCTCCTACCTCCAACCAAACTTGTACTTGTTGTTGTTATATTCTTTGTAAAATAAGAAAAACATTTTCCAAAGGATATCATTTTCCGCCAGAAGACACAAATCACATTGAAAAGCTGTACAAACACTATTCTTGAAGTTCGACTATCTATCTCATACCACCTACAGCTATACCGCACCTAGCTCCCATATATGATCCTTTACTGATGTGCCAGGCCAGGCCAGGATCGAGCAACACTGCGATGCCATTAGTTATTGAATTGGAACAAAATAACTCTCAACTCATGAACATCCTTCTTCCTTTACTTACTCTTCTCACGTCGTCGTCGTGACGTCCTTTAGTGTAGTGTATATGTACAGTTTGCAGCTATGGCGGTGGTAGTGGCAGTAGCAGAGGCAGTGGCGGGTGCAAAACCCTCGATTTACACTCGAAGAAATCCTTGCTCCGCGAGTGCTCCTAAACCAACCCAACAGCAACAGCAGCACACATATCTTTTATACAATCCGCTCATGCTATTTGAACTGCAATTTGTAAATTCCATCTGACAATCCGGTGGCGGGCGGTGGTAGAAGCGTTCGTAGTCGTGTCTGTGGCATGGCATGGCATGGCGGGAGTGCTATAAGGCACAGCGACAGATTCAACATTTCAAAAGAAGAAAATGCTAGGTATCACATTTATACTCGTATAGAGTTGAATTTAGGAAAAGAAAACATCCTCTAGAGATTGAATCCTGTTCTTATTCTTATGGTGCGTTCCAATATTATTTAGAGAACTTTGGTGGCGATGAATAGCAATGGCATGGCGCTGGCGTGGCGGTTGGTATATGGAATGGATTGGAAGCTTTAGATGCATTGTAAAGATTATATTGAAATTGATTTTTGGCAAACACTTGAGATTGTGTATGAACCGTTTCATGGCAAAAGCAAATCAATTTGCATGCATGGATAAAAACCGCTTTGGAATAAGTTACCAATCCCAATAGAAAATTAATCATTATATGCCATTGTAGTGTGACGGCAAAGACGACGAAGTCTTCGCTGATATCTTTATTCTCTTCTTGGTTTGGTTGGAAGTTGGAACTGAAACCGTATTAAAATGCAATTTATCAAGTTGATAAAAGTTGATGTTTGCTACTGGTCAATTTATGTAGTTTTCCAATGGTGAAATAAATAAAATTATACTTTAAATACATATGTCAAAGCTTCTTTTTAGTTTTAAAAAGAGACCTTTATAATAAATATGTGAGAAGGTATCGTTTATTTCTTGAAAATTACTAACTCGTCAAATTTGCCCGATATTCACAACGAACCGCTAATTTTAAAAATCGTAAATAAAACATGTTAACGGCATTTAAAAAATGAACAAAATAGATACAAAATGAGAAACTTTTCAAAAAGTTCAAATCTTCGAACCCGAATTTTGACGAAAATTTAGAATTGGGACGCTAAACTTAAACAAAAAAGACCAAATTTCTCATGTCAAAAAACCCAGTTAAATAGAAAACTTCTATAAGAACCGTCTCAACTAATTCTTCAGGATTTTTAACTGGTCGTTATGCTTCCTCGATTGTTAATGAAAACCTTTATCACGAATAAAGTAAAAAAGGGAACTCATGGTTTGATTCGAGCTGTAAAGAGGTTACTAGAATCAAAGAGGTGAGTTTCCGTTAACGAGGTCAAAAAAATACTACAACTTCTCAAAAGTAGTAAAAATGTATGCTCATTTATAAAAAGGTAAGAAACACCACGTCATCCTCGCTTGCAACATACGTCTATAATGACACTCCATATGTAAGCTTGATTGATAAAGCCAATTTTCTTGCAACAGAGAATGTCATACGTCCTACTGTTCTTAGTAGAGCGGAAACGATTTTATGGGAAGAATGTTCTTTCGCCCTCGTGCGGTTGCAAGAGTACTGAAAGACCTTGACATTCACAAATCCACCGGCCTGTATAGTATTTTTCCTTATAATGTAAAGACGTGTTCTTCATCGCTGGCAGAATTACTGAATTACTGCATAACCTTTTCCAGGTCTCTATATAGGCGTCTCTTTCCAAGCGGATGGAAAACGGCATCTGACCAGCCTAAAAAAGGTGAATCCTTCTCCCCTTCCAACTATTGTCCAATAGCACTCACGTCCCTTCTTTCAAAAGTCATGGAAAAGCTGATTAATTATCGCTTAACAAATATTTCGATGCTTGGAGAAAATAAAATTACATAATTTACTTGATATTTCAAACGCATTTTATAAAGCTCGGAACCAAACTCTTATCGAAAGTGCGTGCTTATGGTATTGATTAATATCTTCTTCGTTGTTTTAAAAACTACATTTTTAACGATTAATACAAGTTGGATGGTTTCAAGTCTGAAATCCATAAAATAAATTCTGGTGTTCCACAGGGTTCCGTTTAGTCTACGACTCTCTTCCTGATATTTATTAACGATCTCGTGTCTGCCACTTGTAAAACTGTTTCGCTGATGACAGTACCCTCAGCTTTTCATATTCGTTTCTAGATTCTTCAACTGAAGCGCTGTCTAATAGACAATTATTAACCGTGTAAAATTGAATACTTCGAAAACTCAAGTCTGTCTCCTGTCGTTAAGGCTTTCAAAATAATAGGCGATAGAACTTTAACCGAAACATTTACATACCTTGAATACAGCAGCAATATTTCATCCCTTTTGTTATTTTATCGATATTTTTACAAATAATGTTCTGTAGAATTAGCCAGTAAAATTGGCTCCCTGAAATTACGCCATAGGAAATTACACCAAAAACTGTTTTGGAAAAAAAGCCCAAATAATTTTGGCGTAAAAAAATAGGAAAAAGGGCCCAAAAACAAAAAGGAAAATACGCCAAAAAGTGTGGAAATTACGCCAAACTTTTGGAAAAAGAGCCAAAATACTAAAATGGAAAAAACGCCCTAAAAAATAATAACTTCTGGGTGTAATTTCCAAATTAGTTTTGAAAATTAAGCCTTTAAAGAATGAACAGAGCTTTTCCTGGTTTAATTTCCAAAATTAGTTTGGAATTGAAGCCCAAAAAGTCTATAAAAGAATCTGAACGTACGACGTAACATGGAGCGGCGCGGCGCCGCGCGCGGCGCGCCGCAACGGCGAATGCCATGCGTACGCGCCACCCCCCCCCCCGCCGTTGATTATATCATAGGTACTTGTTCATTTGTTTTGTAGAACACATTTTCTTATACCTTTGTTTATTTCAATTTGTCAATTTTTGTATAGGTATTACATGTAAACCTGAAGGACATCTGCCACATTTTTCCGACAACACGGACATTGGTCAACGAAGTTCTTTGCTTTTACACACAATCCATCACTTTTTACTTTCATCTTAGCACCACAATTGTTAATATAACAAATATAAAGAACATCTTCTTTATACACACATTTTTTTTATAATATATCATAATCAAAACATTCCATTTTGTCCATCGCTTTATCAAAATGCTCTTCAAAATTCGTGAAAAACATGTAAAATACTGTTATTTGCCGTTATATATTTCTGTATACCGTATGAATAAATTGACTATCATGTACTTTTTTGATTTTGAACAACGAACGGTTAATTTTCTGGCTTTTTTCCTTATTCGATTAGGAAAAAAAGCCAAGAAGTTTGTTTTGTGGCGTTTTTTGCTTTAAGATTTGGAAAAAAACTAAAAAGTTTATTTTTGGGCTTTTTTTCCTTTTTTGTTGGGAAAAAAAGTCCAAAAGCAAATTTTTGGCGTTTTTTCCAAACAAAAATTGTTTGGCCTTTTTTCATTATTCTAAAAGGAAAAAACGCCAAGAAATTTTCGGAAAAAATAGCCAAAAAATCCGGAACTAACACCAAACTCTTTAGGTTCTTTTTCCTAGGAAAAAAAGTCAAAAAATTGTATGGAGAATTTTTGGCGTTTTTTCCATTTTATTTTTTTGGCGTAATTTCCTATGGCGTAATTTCAGGGAGCCAGTAAAATTCTATTCCTTAAACAATTCAGCCGTAATACTCGTCAGTTTAACCTTGAGCTCAATTTCGGGCGTACTGTCAAGTACAGAGATTCTTTCTTAAGCCGCACGTCAAGAATATATCTAAAATGCTTTGACCAACTACGTTTTTCCTTCCCAGTTTGATGTTCAGAACCTTAAGAGTTAATTTAAGACCAATGTTCACCGGTATCTCCTCTTAAATCCTTCCATATTTTCCAACGCTCACACTCGTTTTAGATAAAGGGTTTTTCAATTGACACTTGTAGATTTTGGCGTTTTGTTCATTATTTGGTTGTTTATGCCAAATCAGCATGGCAAGTTACACGATCGAACAGCACGTTCAAATGATGAATGATTATGATTATTATCAAAATGAGTGTTTGTTAACGTAAACGTTGCGGTAGACGTGGTGGCCCTTCACAGTCGACTTTCCAACGTTTAAAAAAAAAGCGCAAGATTAGCCGAGAAAATCGCCGTGGTCCGCGAAAGTGTACAGCAGAACCCAAGGCAGTCTATTCCTCGTCGTGCACAAGAACTCGGCCTTTCACAGACTTAAAATTTGTGAATTTTGCGTCGGGACCTGGGCCTACATCAATACAAGATCCAACCGACTCAGGAGCTCAAAGTTCATGCCCGTAGACAACGCCGTTTGTGCAGATTGGGCATCGATTCGTTTGAAGAAAGAGGACACACATTTTGGGCCGAAAAATCATCTTAATTGAAAAGGCGCATTTTTGCTAACAAGTCGCCGGCGGCGGGGTAATTTGTCCGTACTTCTTTGTCACCGTCAACAGCACATAACGATGATAACTAATTTCTTATGGCCCAAATTGAAACATGTAATTCCAGCAGGACGGCCGGTGTTACGTGCCACATAGCAAACGCCACAATTGAGATTTTGCATAAACGACTTCAAGCAAGGTTATCTCTCGCAGGGGTGATGTGAATTGGCCACCTAGGTTCCAAAATTTGAAGTAATAATTCATAAAATGTTGATAGCTATTTCTTCTAAGTTTGAGGGAACTTTTCCTGATGACCTTCTTGTCCTTGTTGAAGGCTGGCCCACAGCCGAGATAGAAAACAGGGGCACGGAGGTCATGTGTAGAGTACTTGCACCCCGCTATACTTTTTCTTGTGTTGTTTATTGAAGTCGCAGGTGTATGCAAATAAACCACAATCGACCGATGCCATAAAGGTGAATATAACACAGGCCATCGCTCAAATTCAGCCGGATCTATGCAGAAGAGTAATTAAAAAATTGGATCACTCGGAACCATTTATAAACATATAACGGGTACCCATGATTGTCTGTAAATTGATACCGTTCATGATTTTTAACTTTCGATTACACTCTAAAACTTGGTTTTTAAATGGCAAGTATTTTTCTATATACAGTACTGTGGAAAACATTTGCATCTGGAACCTTCAACATTTTTATTTAAAAAAATTGTTTAGATAATCAAACATCAAAATTCCTTCTTTAGCTTTCTAAACTCTTTTGATATTACGTTATAATTGTTGAAAACAAAATTAACACTTTAAACAAAAAAATAAATAACTTAATATTTTCATAGTTGGTAAAATTGCTGTGCAAGATCTCACAACTAAATTTCAAACTATTTTCTACCATACCCCTTATTTTTTATTAGGCTGTATATCTTTGCGCATTGAAGCTATAGGGTTATTAATAACATAACCATTTTTGGAATGTCATTCCACTGCCTCTGAATTCCAGCGAATAGGTCACTTTTCGGCTTAAAAATGTTGCTCCCAATTTATCACTTCACAATTTCTCACAGGTTCTATATTGGGTTTAGGTCTGGGGATTGGGCTGGCCATGGTAAAACCTCAATCTTTTTTTCTGCATTCCACTTTGTGGCAACTTCGACTTGTGTTTGGGATCATTGTCGTGTTGGAACGTCCATTTCCCAATGGTGTTACAAAGGTTGTCTACATATAGTCTTCAAACTTCATTATGCCCTCTACTTGTCAAATTGGTCCGCTTGCTTGGCCAAAGAAGCAGCCCAACACCGAAATTGAACCACCTCCATGTGTGACCGACCATTTAGTGTATTTTGGATTTAGGCTCTCACCTCTGGGCCTTCTGACAAGTTGTTTGAACTTTGATTCGTCAGAAAACAAGTCCGTTTCCCATTTTTAATGACTCCAAATGAGATGAGTTTTTGCAAAAGCCAAAAGAGTTTTCACATTTTTAACTTCCCATAGGAAGTTATTGTAATGGGTCCGATTTGTCAAATTGAAAATTTTGACAATTCTCGATGTTTCAAGGTCCCTAGAGTCGAAATAAAAGATTTTTAGAAAGATGTCTGTGCGTGCGTGTGTACGTACGTTTGTACGTCCGTACGTCCGTACGTTCGCGACGTTTTTTTCGTCGTCCATAGCTCAAGAACCAGAAGAGATATCGACTTCAAATAAATTTTGTTATACAGATAATAAGGCAGAAAGATGCAGAAAGGGCTCTCAAAAAAATTGCGTGGGTGGTTTTTTTACCATAGCAGTTTGAAAAAAAGGTGAAAATTTTGGTTAACCCTAAATATCTTACGAACCAAACACGCTAGAGACTTGAATTAAATTTTATATAATATATTGTAACGTGACACAAAACAGGTATATTTTTTGAAAAAAATCAACATAACGGTTTTTTTTATAAATCAATAAAAGTGAAAAAAAAAAATTTGTCACCTCCAAAATTTTACGACCGAAATATGATTTCATCTCTAAAACAATTTTGTGCAACGAAGGATAATGTTTTTGATATCTGATAAAATTTTGAGAAAAATCTAATTGACAGTTTTTTTTACAAAAAATAAAAACCTAAAAAAAAAATGTATAAAAGTTGATAAAAATTGATTTTCGTTTCAAATATCTGTTCAAAACTTTGAGATATTGGCTTTAATTTACTTTTATCTTTCAAAACATCTTGTTGTCAACATTCAGTTAAAGTTTGAAAAAAATCTATTTGACAGTTTTTGTACAAAAAATTAAAAATCGAAAAAAAAAATTAACAAAAGTTCGTAAAAAATGATTTTCGACTCAAATATCTCTTAAAAACTTTGAGATAATAGGTTCTTACTAATTTTTTCTTATAAGAAATATTGTTTTCAACAATAGGATAAATTTTGAGAAAAATCGAATTGACAGTTTTTTTACAAAAAATAAAAACCTGAAAAAAAATGTATAAAAGTTGGTAAAAATTGATTTTCGACTCAAATATCTCTTCAAAAATTTTAAATATTGGCTTTAAACTAATTTTTTCTTATAAGAAATATTGTTTTCAACAGTTGGTAAAATTTTTAAAAAATTCGAATTGACAGTTTTTTACAAAAAATAAAACTCTAAAAAAAAAACAATACTAAAACTTGGTAAAAATTTACTTTCGGCTCAAATAGCTTTTCAAAAATTTACAATATTGGCTTCAAACTTATTTTATTTCAGAGAAAATATTGTTTTCAATATTCAGTAATTTTTATATAAAAATCCAACAGTCCGTTTTTTCATAAAAAATAAAATCTACAAAAAATAGTGCGCAAATTTGGTAAAAATACATATAGACAAACTTTTAAGCAAGACAAATCGACAGACGAGATGGGAAGTTATCAGTGTGGGTCGCATCCCAACCTCTTTTTTTTTTTTTAAATACCTTTTGTAATGTAAAAACAACGCAATCCGGTATGCAGTGCGCGGCGCCTGATAGTTGATGGGTCAATGAAGTTCAATTTTTGCTTCCCTGGGTGTTCTTCTGAAGAAATTTGTTATTTTTCAATCATCTTTTGCTGTGGTGCTTCGAAGCCTTCCTCTTCTATGATGGCATAACACTTTTTTACTTTTTATGATTCTACAAAGAGTTGATATTTGATGCTCCTTTTTTGAAATCACTAAAAATTCTGGATTTTATATCCGATAAATATTTGTATTCCGCCATTTTTAAAACAAAATCTTTTTTTCGATTTAAAAGAATTTATCTTAAAAAACCGTTTTATGGATCAAAGTCACGCCTAAAACTAACTAAACAAATTAAGCTACACGTATAAACTTACCAACCTCAAAATAAATCAGATTAACCTTAATCAAAATGAGCCGAAAAGAGAAATGACCACTAGTTGCAAATGGTTTGCACATCTGAAGTCATTATTGTTTTTGTAAAAGCAGCGCATTTGTAGAATTTGCCTGTAGATCAGTGCTTTAAGATTATGAACAATAAAAAAGTCTAGAGCAATAAAACAATTTCATTGGAACAACTTCTATATAGACGAATGTTCGTTTTATTGATAAGGGGTGATAGTTGCAAAAGTTTTGCACAGTACTGTATGTATGCAAGACACAAAATTACCCCGACCCTATATCAGGTTTATTTGTTAAAGCTTTAAAACTGTTATAAACGATTTATGGCAAAATGATGTTCAAGTTTATAGCTTTTAAATTTTTACAAACAAAAAATAGTCAAAACAGCTCTTAGCGATCGTCATTCACCGGAAATACACCATCCACTCTTTCAAAAGAAAACCATATCAAATTGTAAATTTTAAAACGAATGAAATGACGATTTAGTAATGGCTTCCGGATAGTCTTTTTAATTCAACAAATTTCCATCTGATCTGGCGTTGGAACATTCATGTTGAACTGCCAAACCTTAATGAAAAGAAATGTCAAAACAATTTGACATTCGCCATTGTCAAACTATAAACAACAGCTATCGAAACTTCTCACGAAGCTAAAAGGCTTTAAGTGAATGTCAAGAATTCATGAAGTTTCAAAAGATTGATTGCAGTCAAATGATTGGAGAACAATTGATTGCAGTTTTCTTGGGGTAAAATGATTGATATTTGCAAAATTTGTAGTCTCAATCTTTAGGTGAAATTAATGACTGCAATCTTTAAGTTCAATTCAATTTATGATTTATAATGATTGCATTCCCAAAACATTACATTCTTTAACAAGCCTGTCAATCAATTAATGTGAAATATCTAACTTAGTTATGTAATATTAAATATCTCTCAATTTATAAAGGTTACTTTCTTTAAGATTTTTGTTCTTTAACATTAAAGCCAACAAAATACCTCAAAAAGTGCAAAACAAATTTTTTTTGGTAAT
The DNA here is from genome assembly GCF_945859685.1 of Eupeodes corollae. Lineage (NCBI taxonomy): Eukaryota > Metazoa > Arthropoda > Insecta > Diptera > Syrphidae > Eupeodes > Eupeodes corollae. Next base: position 62,139,522 of record NC_079147.1, on the reverse strand, counting down.
GTCAAAATTTTGTTCGCAGAGGAAATGAAAAAAGTATCTAAAGTGCATTATACACTTTATACTTCCGTAGGTATCTGTGTCTAAAAGCAACTCGCTGTTGGTGATATGATACGAAGTTTCGCAGACCTTCTTTACAACAAGAGGAAAAAGTGCACTTAGAAATTGTGATGCAAATGAGAAGTCGGGTTGTGTTGTGTTTTTTAGCTGAAGCTGACACAAGCGACGACGAGGACGATGCATTTCTGAATTTTTACGCATTTTTTGTACAGTTTCTTGTGTCAGAATTTGTTTTTGTAAAAAAAAATTATAAAATCTTCGAGAGACAAAAATAATGCAGATAAGTTTGTTTCTTAAATGTGCATCCACATAAGGAAATTGAATTCATTCCTCAAATTATCATATAAAGAGGAGAATTTAAAATATTAAAAAAGAAACTGGGATGCGGCCGACTTTATTAACTTTCCATAATGTGTCCTTAAGGAATTGCAAATAACAGTTTTTTATAATAAGCCACAATATCATACAAAAAACCCTGAAAATTGTACAATCCATATCTGTAATCTTTGTAATTTCAAAAAATCAACGACGACGTTAATTTAATTTCGTAGTATTTTTGATTAAAATGCCGTAGACCTTATTTTTCTTTTGACACAAAGAAAAAAGACCTTACATTTTTAGTCACAAGATTTCAATGTTAAATTGTGTTCAACTTTTGGAGAAATAAAAACAAAGAAAGAGAATGTGTATTGCAAAATTGCAATTTTAAGAGCTATCTTCAAAATGTAGCTTTTCATTTTTATTAATGATGCAGATTTAACTGTCTTTGACATTTGACAGCTTTATAATAGATTAATTCCAAATTTAACTTCTTACCTTATTTATATAATTTTCTTATTTGAGTGAAAAATATTTGTTTTATTTTTCTTTAATTTGCAGAAAAAATGTTGGTTAGTTATTTGTTGTATGATTTTTGTAAATAATAAATCAATTACCAATCAATTTACATAATTAACATTAAAATGGAGATTAAATACGCACAAAATCACATGATCTTTAAAGTTGACATGAATTTTTTTTGAATTTTAAGCATTAAAGCTTATTATTCAAAATTTTATATTAGTTGTAAGACTCACGTTCCTCCTCTTAGGATGTGGAACTGTCGACCTGAACAGCACTGTACAATAAAGAATAGAAAACAGCACCGAATTTAATGCGTCAAAAAGCCAATGCGGCCTTGTATAGTTAAAGCGGGTGTAGGGGTGTATATCCCGTGTTATTATCCATAAATGGAACTTGCATCAATAAGACTCTAGATCTCGATATTCTCGGTACCTTTTGTGAACGATCACATACGCGATTGAGTGAAAATTGCAGCAATATGTTTGGGTTTCTTAAGGCGGTTCAAAAAGTTTGGCTTCCTCTTTGATCTAGCTGTTGTCTACAAGAATTATATACCTACATACTTTCATTTCTGGGCTAATGTTCCTGCAACTTACTTAAGCCTCTTGGACAGTTTAGAACGTAGACCATTTAAATTGATTGGTTATTATATTATCACAAGTAAATTTACGTCGTTTGAACATTACCATAACGTTTCTTGTCTAACCTTTTTTTACAATTATTTTAACAGTTTATGCCCTTGTCATGCTCAATATACCCTCGACCCTACTTCGCTCTTAAATTAAACTAAATTAAATTAAATTGGATGGGGCAACAGTCCGTTGTCCACCAGGGCCAAGTGACTTATAACTCTCAATCATTCCTGTATGCGAGTACTGGAAGGGACCTACAGTTTTGTTGGCCGAATCCGAACGGCTAATTTGAGAAAGCACTTTTTCATGACAAGAAGGATTTTTCAATTCCTCGCAAGAGGCAGTACCCGCGAAAATTAATATTTTTTAAATTAAGGTGGCACAGGCAGGGATTGAACCCAAGACGCCTTGCATGACGGTCCAACGCACTAACCATTATGCCACGGGTACTACTACTTCGGTCTTACTGTCAAATAATCAACAATAATAATAATCAGTCCCATTTTTGAATTGAAAATTTTGACATATCGATGCTTTAGGGTCCCTAGAATATAAATCAAAGATTTTTAGAGAAATTTCGGTGTGTGCGTGTGAATGTACGACGTATATTCACTAAAGCGTCATATCTAAAGCGCCATGCAGAAAGATAAAGAGAAGACTAAACACTAAATTATACGACTGGGCCTTCAAAGATATAAATGCCATTTGATTGGCTAAAAACCTGTGATTCATCCCAAGACACACCTTATCCTAGGATAACTCATCCCCGAAATGAAAAATACTTGAAAGCATACTTAACGAAAACAATTGTTTGTTTATTCAACTAGTTCGTTCAAAGCTTTTTCCTTTGGATAGCTTTCATTTAATTTCATGTTAGAAGGACCAGGATGGAAAGTAAATTATCTGAAGATAAGAAAGAGAAAGAACATGTATGTTTAAATTGTAAAACGATCCCCTATTGGTTGTGTAGTTAAGCAGGTGTCTAAAACGAATAAAGAATAGTTCAATGGTGTGCTCAGCCATGTTTATGATGATAATGAAGGAATGTTATTAGTAGGTAGGAGGTACTTAACACAATCCAATCACATTCCTTCTTTCCTACAGTTTATTTTTTTTCGTTACATTTTAAAAGAAATAAGCATACGAACAAGTACAGGAAATTGTTATTCATGTCTTGTTTACAGTCAGGCTCTTTATGCGTTTTGGATTTTAGATATGAAGTGACACGTAAGCAATAGTTGTAGAAGTTGTACGTAACACCTATACAGGTATAATGTGTATATATACGTTGAAAAAGCCCGTTTCTTAAACTTGTAGTAAGATTTTTTCTTTTATATTGGCGAAGGCAAGTAAAATATGTGTGAAACAACCTTATTCGTAAAGAATAATATTTTTAAATCTTAGATACAAAGGTACCAAGATATTACTTCTTGATAGACACTTTAAAATAGATTGTTGATTAAATAGACCATATAAATCTTACCCGAAAAATAAGTCCGTCGCCAAAACTTTTTTTTAAAATCGTTAGAGCGTTTTTTTTTTTCAATTAATTTTGTATATTAAAATTTTCAATTGTGTTCTAAAAATATTTTTGGTCTGCAGTTGTGTAGTGATTGTAAATATACGCTAGACATTTGAATTTCTTAAAAAAATATTGACCCGTTTTTGAGATCTAGAATTTTGAAAAATAAAAATTCAAAATTTTTTTTTAAATTCCAAACAATAAAAAATTGCATTTTTGATAATAAAATATTATTTATGCAATATAAAAGCTTATTCAGAAAAAGAAGTACTAAGATCCGTTCATAAGTTGCTGAGAAAATTAAAAAAAAACAAAATAACGGTCCTATGAGCGGTACCGTTCCTGAGCAATACAAAAATATGTTTTTCTTACTTAAAGAAGTTAAAAAATAAAATTTTAGTGAAAATTTAAAAAAAATCTATCGGTTTGCTTTTGAGAAAATTCAAACTTTCGTTTTATGACCAAACAAGTTGGATGGGGGCCACTGTTAGTTTTGATCTTAAAAAAAAAATGAAAAAATCGCCTTACGCGAACCTGCTCAAAACTTCCAAGTTTGAACTCAATCGACAGAAAGACAAAACCGACCGGACGGACTCGCGGGACCCACTTTTTTCGACTTCTCTACCATCGTAATATCATGTTTGATTAAAATCTCGAAATCGAAATTTTGCTCGAATGCAAAACTTGCCATATAGTTCCTATGTGTGGCAAGTAAAAAGATACGGGGATGCGACCTACACTGATATCTTCCCATCCTGTCTGTCGATTTGTCTTGCTTAAAAGCTTGTAGGTTTTCGTGTTTTGTTTAAAAAGTTTACACTTGAATTATTCTAGGAAATTTAAAATTACCAACAATATTTTGAATAAAATGAAAAAGTTTGATTTCAAAATCTGTTTTTGCTAACGAGATTTTAAGTCGAAAACAAATTTTCATCAATTTTAATAGCAAGAACCGAACATCAATTTTTACCAAATTTGAGTGCTAGTTTTTGTAGGTTTTATTTTTTTTATGAAAAAAAACGAAATATTGGTAAATATCCAAACAATATTTTGTTAGATAAATTAAGTTCAAATTCAATATTTTTAATTTTTGGAAAGATATTTCTGTTGAACGTAAATGTTTACCAAGTATTGTTTATTTAGGTTTTTATTTTATATGTAAAAAAAAACTCGATTCGATTTTTCTCAAAGTTTTACAGAATCTTGTTTACAATATTTCTTATAAAATAAAATTAGCTTTAAACCATAATCTTGAAATTTTATCAGACGTCAAAAAATGTATCCTTCGTTACACAAAATTATTTTGGAGATAGAATAATTTTTAGTTCTTAAAATATTCGAGGTGACAAATATTTGTTTTCAGTGTTTTTTTGATTTGTTAAAAAAACGTGAATTGTTTCTTTTTTCCGAAATAGTATATGTTTGGTATCACGTTACAATATACAATTTCATTCAAGTCTCTTGCGTTATTGGTTCGTGAGATATTGGGTTAACCAAAATGTTCACCCTTTATTTTAATTTCTTTGGGAAAAAAATGCAGTTTGCATTTATTTTATATTTATATATGGATGAAGAAAAAAACTTCCATACGTGCGGACACACCCTCTGAAAAAAATGGCAACGTTAATTGTAATGCGATTCATTTTGAATTTACTTCATATTTGATTCAAAGTGGTGACTTATTGAATTCAATGTGGTGGCATATTTGATTCAATGTGGCAACGTATTTGATTCAAAGTGGCGTAACATTTAATTCAGAGTGGTGAAATATTTGATTCAAAATGGCGATACATTTGATTCAATGTGGCAACGTATTTGATTCGAATTGGCTACAAGTTTGATTCAATGTGGCAACATATTAGATTTGGCAACGTATTTAATTCAAATACGTTCATATTTGATTCTTAGTTGAAACGTGAGAAAAAACGTAAACGTTAATTGGTTACGTAGCCACTTAAATTAAAGGCTACAAACATTGTGATTTTAACTTTGAATCAAAGTAGAACTCAATGGATTTTACTATGATTTCACAACAATAGCAAATCAAAGTGGAGCCGCTTTGATTCAATCATTTTCTACTTTAGGCTGTAAATGTTAAATGTTAATCTTTTATTTAGACTCTAGGGACCTTGAAACGTTGAGAAATGTCAGCATTTTCAATGCGACAAATTGGAGCCATAACAACAACTCTATATAGGAAGTTAAAAATATCATGAAAATATATATTTTAAATGTGTTTGATTCAAGTTTCCTTTAGAATTGCAAAATGGATAACTCTACATTATTGGTAATATTTAGATAGTTTAACTTTTTAAACAAAACACGAAAACCTACAAAAATAACAAAAAAATGATAAGAAATGGCTTTCGACTCAAATATTATAGGAACAAGGAAAGATATTGACTTTAAATTATTTATAACACAAAAAATATTGTTTGTCAATTGTGGATCGTGTGAGTTGCATCCACACCTCTTTATAAAATTTGGAATTAAATTACTTTTTTTGAAAATAATATTTGACACATGAATTGTATAATTTTCAAACTTTTCAACATTATTTTTCTTTGTAAAGCCATGTTTTTGTGTGGCACCTTAACCTAACGAAAGAGCCAAATTTAAAACAGCATTACTAAATGTTCACATTTCAAAAACGCTTTATCCAACATTCATAAAGGGTGTGCCAAAATTGACGAGTCGGTCATTAATCCTGGTATATAGATTCAAGTTCAATTAGTTTGGTCCCTTCTAGAGCGCTGTAGTTCATTTTATTAAATCTTCCAAATTATTTAAAAAAAAACTTAAAAAAGAAAAAAAAAAAACAAATTAAAAACACGAATTGAAAACATTTAGTTTAATTAAGGAAGAAATATTTGACTCACCCTGTACAACATGTCCCTTTTGTGTTCTTATATTCACTTCCTCATTTCGCTGCCGAAGCCGGAGCCGTATCCCTTGTATCTCATTTATTTCGGCATCAGGAGAGTTCACCATTTTAATTTGTATTTAAATCAATCGACTAAATGTATTCACTTCGTGTTCCACAGCTACCACACCGCACTGCTCCCCCTACCCCTGCCACAAAAGGAATAAATAATATTTACATTCTGCAATCTGCATGCAGATGACAAGTCGGAGTTGAAGTAAATTACTCAAGCATCGATGCATTGCACGTCTGCACTCTGCATTCTGCACATTGTACAACAACCAAAAGCAAACATATCACAGATAGATTCTTTTGCACGCTTCCTCCTTCTCTCTCTTTCTTTCTTTGTTTAAGAATGCATTTCGATGCGTTTTGTGTTTCGTTTTCAAACTTTTCTGACAGATTTATTCACCATCCGTTTAACATGCAATATGAGCTCTCAGATAACAGTGGATTCGGATTGTTGTGGATTGTGTTTGCGCACGTAAACCATTTTCATTTCCATTTTCTTCTGATTTGCATATCAAAGGAGAATTAATTTAGTTGGTGTATGAATTTTAAAAGTTAGACGGTTTAAGGAAATGCTATACCTACAAAAGCAAACAAGGGGTTTCTGTACAGGTTAAAGAAAACTTTTAGAAATGTCCTTATGTAGTGACAATTTTGTTTTATATCTTCAATGACAAGAATAAGCATATTAAAGTTAAAATAAATAAATAAATTGAAAACTAAGGCCTAGTGACTTACAACTCTAAACCATCCCTGTGTGCGAGTAATATTGTCAGGAATGTAGGGGACCTACAGTTTTATGCCGCATCCAAACAGCTGATTTAAGAAAGTACTTCTTATGACTAGAATATCTCTTGCAGGATTTGTCAAATGCTTGCAAATGGTAGTACGCGTGATTTAAACTTTAGATGGCACAAGCCGGAATTGATCCCAAGACCTTTGGTCTGATTTTAAAAATTGCAAGAGTTAGAATCTTAAAATCTTAAATGTTTGAAAAAAAAGAGTTTACCGCGAGCTTCGCGTTTCAAATAAAAATATTTTTTTCTTCCGGTCGATTTTATCAGTAGCTTTTTCAAATAGTCGGTATAGTATTCAATTAGAACTTTAAAGTCAGTGACATTCAGCAGTCAACTGTTCAGTAAATGTCATTATTATAATTCCTTAAAAAAGCTCTAATATCTTCGAAAATAAAATAAAAACAAAATTGTACTAATATCTGTAACTGTGCCCTTAAAGCGATTAAGCAATTCAAGACACAATCTCGAATTTTGAAACACAAAAACCTGAAATCGAAAGTACTGGAAAACCCAGATCTGGAAATCCCAGAATCCCGAAAAGCCATAATTCCGAAGACCAAAAACCAAGAAGGGCCACAGTCCCGAAAATGAAATAGAACATTTCTGTGAAGTAAACATTTTCAACTTCCTAGAAATTAAATAACACACAATTTTAAAAATAAACTACTCAAAACAAAATAGGGCTCACAAAGTTTTTGGCTTTCGTCTGAAAAAAAATTGTGTTTAAATGTTTGTTTTGGTTAATATGTTTCCGTTACATAAATATACAAACTTTTAACACGGACAAATATTGTTTATTCAAGTTATACTGAAAAGACCTTTTTATAAGAAAGTTTAGAAAAAATAAAAAAAAATAAACTTTACTATTTTCTGTTAAGATTTCTGATTTATTTCTTTTGCTTAGTAGCAAGTAGGGCCTACTTTACTCTGTATGCACTGTACAAGCCTATCTGGTGCGCTTTTAATCAGATGTCTTACATTTTGTTCGGGTATAAGCTCCCAACAGGCTCTTAACTCGTTTATAAGCTTTTTTGCAGTTTTGACACTATGGTGGCTTTCTCTGATGCTTCTTTTTAACTGGTCCTATCAATGCGCGATTGGATTGAGGTCAAGGATTTTGGTTGGCCATGTCAAAAGTGTAGTGTTGGCGTCAGAAAGAGTTGCTTGCGTGTTAGCTTGCTTAGCAAACTTTTTCCAGCCCATACGATAATACTGGGGCCCCAAATCGGTCACTTCCGTGAATACACGTGTTGCTAAAACCTTGTCCTGCCCTTCTCCACATTCGTACTTGGATATCATTGCTCCAAAATTTGATTTTGCATTCGTCTGTAAAGATTACAGACCTCCAGTTGTATAAGATTCAATTTAATTTCTCACAGGCGTTTTAAAAAATACCCGTTTTCAACATTTTAAATTTTCGATATAACGAAATTGTTTAGACAACTGATTCGTTACGAGAACACAACTTCTCACGCTTTTGCCTTTTTCTGCTGCAAACCATTTTTGAACAAATGGTTAAGCGTTTTTTTTTAAATGCTTGAAATCTTTCAACTTATGAAGATTTTAGGAATATTATATAAAATAATATAAATATTTCAACTGAATATTGAATGATTCGCTGATTTTATTGAAATAATGCAACGTAATAAATTTAGACAGCTTCAAAAGGCCTAATAAAGGTAGATATTTTAAAAGCTATAAAAAGTTAAAAAAAAACACATAAATTCGGGAAAACTCATGAAATATTTATTTGAAGCGATAAAACGGTGCATATAATTTAGTGTTTGAAAATTATTTAACGCAAATGTTGACCTTGACTGAGCCTCAAATGGTCCATCCGCTTAGTCTAATTTCGGCATACTGTTTCCAACATTTCGGCCGGTATTTTACGATTAAATGCTTCAATGTTGTCTTCCAAAGCGTCAATTGAAGCGGGCTTGTCTGTATAGGCATGAGCTTTAACATAGCCACACACAAGATAGTCTTATGGCGTTAAATCGAACGATCTAGGCAGCCGATTGATCGGTCCCGGTTAGACCGGTTAGATATTCTCTCGCGGTAGAGCCTACCATTCATAGTTACGTTATGATTCACATCATCCTTGAACTAATACGGTCCAATAATGCCACCACACCAAACTGTGACTTTTTCTGGATGACTCATTGAGCCAAAAATGAGCTTCATCGCTGAACACAATAAAATAGAAGAATCGAGCGATGAACTTTCTACTTTGTTCGTATATAAAAAAATATTATCTTAAATAACTGAAGAGGTACATTCGTTTTGAAATCAGATTTGAATTAAGGCCGTAATACCCATTAGAAAAGTGCAATTATATTGCCATGAAAGAGTGCTGGAGATAGAACAGAGCTCTGGGACACATCAGCATTTAATATGGACTTCAGACTTGAATCCATCCAATACTACTTGTATCGAACGATCCGAGAGGTAATTACTGAAGCAGGGATTCATAAACACCGAAAGCACGCATTTTCGATAAGAGAGCCTGATGCCAAACCCTATCAAATGCTTTTGAAATATCTAGTTCAATAATCTTACTTTCTCCAAAGCGATGTAAAGATTTGCTCCACTGTTCGGTGAGATGATCCATAAGATCCCACCAGTGGACCTATTGCTTTGAAAGATGTACTGACGGTCATTAAGAAGCTTTTGATCTTCAAGATATTTATTGCGGTGATAATTAATCAGCGTTACCATGACATTGGACAGAAGGGACGTAAGTGCAAACGGTAGATAATTAGAGGGTGAAAAAGCTCAGCCTTTTTTGGGAAATGCCGTTTTCCATTCGCTCAGAACGAGGAGTAGGACAAAAAAGCTTACGCAGTGGTTTTGCCAGCGTTGAAGAACACCTCTTCAGAACAATAGCGGAAATACCATCCGGACCAGCGGATTTATGTGTGTTTAGAACCCTAAGGTTTCTTACCACATAACACTCACTGGCACCGTAGAATTGGCGGCGAACTGCCTAGCAAAGAGATTAGCTTTCTCTAAAGAGCTTACAAAAGGAGTTTCATTGACAACGAGCGTAGGAACCGACGAAAAGAAGAATTCCTCATATTTTTTTACAAATGACCAAAAATTTGTACTGTCTTTGGGTCATTGCAGTATTTTTTTCCGTAACTTTTGGTCATGTTAAAATTTGGTCCGTCGAATATGGGCGTTGAGTTTGAACTTTTTCCTGCTTTCCTCAGTACGGTTGGCTTTATAGCAACGGAAACTTACCTCTTTGGCCCTAATAACCTCTTTACAGCTCTCATCAAACCAAGCGTTTCCTTCGGTCTGATACTTTTAACCCCGTTCGGTATAAAAGATCTCATTCCCAGGGGAATTAAACTTGTGATCATATCAGCGCTGGCGTCAACGTCACTTTCGAGGAAGCATAGTGACCAGTTAAAGATCCTAAAATAATTATTGACAGGGACGGCCCTGTTGGCTTTCTCGTATTGCCAAACGGTTCTCTTAGGAGCTCTTTCTTTAACTGAACAGTTTTGGCACGAGAAATTTGCTGACATAACATTATGTTCACATGTGTCTAGAGGAGATAGAACACTAACATTGTACTTATCTGGGTCAGAGGTAAGAAACAAATCAAGAGTGTTTTCTGCTCGACCTTCAACGTCCGATATTCGGGTGGATTCGTTGACTAGCTGAGTTAGGTGGTTCAGCTCAGCCAAGATTTCTGCACACACTCCATCAGGTGTTGTCTGGCCTGAATGTTGAAGCCATGAAGAATTGTGTACATTGAAATCGCCCGTAACAACGATTTCAGTGCGAGGATAGGACAAAACATTATTTAGATGGAATCAGACAAAGCATCTAATTCACGAGAAGTTGATACTCTGTCTAAATTTGGGCTTCGATAAACGAAGCAGTAGTGAATAATTTGCTTATTTAAACCACATATAATTAAAAAAGGAATTGGTGCAAAGACCATGGTGGGAAAAGAATAAAGGCACCAAGCTATACCCATGAATAAAAATTCAGCAGGATCGGAATCCTCACCTACTTGGGTTTCACTTAGTGTCAAAACAGCTAACCTGTATGAAACAGTATGGCTGTATGCCAACAAAAAAAGTTGCCTTTAGCCCACGAATATTACAATAATCTACTCTGAATTGTCCAGCCATTGCAAAATAAAAAAAAGATCTAAAACTAAAACAGATAAAATGGAGAATAAAATTCACTGAATTGAAACACAGAATAATTATCCATACCCTTCACTTCTATTGTTATGCCTTAGCAGTGACAAGACCGATCCGACCCTGTTAAATTTATTTCAAATAATCTGCTGAACATAAACTACTTGTTTTTTTTTGTTTTTAAGACCACTTTTTTATTGTAATGTGAAATTATTTATTGTCTGGGTAAATTATTGCTTTTTGTTTTGTTTCTTTAATAAACAATTAATTTTTATTTTACTGAATGTAAAGGTTGATGAAAAAAACTGCTCCATGACACGATTAACAAAAAAAAAATTAAAAGAAAAACAAGACGAGCACAGACACAACGGAGACATGGGCAACCTTCCCCATCAAAGGTTCGCTGACAACTGACATTTAAGTTCATAATTTCTCTAAAAATTAAATAAGAACAAAATAAGTTGAACAAATAAGTTGGGAATAAAATTTTGTGTAGCACTTACAAAACTATGGTTTTCAGAATCTCCTTTTACTTCAGTTCTCAAGAGATTGAAAGTTTTTATATTAATAGAGATATGAAATTTTTATTATGTTTTTCAATTTGCCATTAGTTTAAGAAAAAGTTTGTGTTTTTGGAACATTTATATTCCTGAAATTCATGTTTAAGTCTTAGTTCTAGAGAAACCGAAGCAAATTCACTTTAAAAAGTAGATTCCTTTAATTTTGTAAGATCTTAAAAGTTTTTGTATTTAACAGAAAATCAATTTTGAAATAAATAAGATGCACGACTGGGTCGCTAGAATTTTCTTTTGTCTTCCAAAAAGGCCATTTAAAAAATATTTCCCAAGTAAATAATAAATATTTTAAGATTTAGAAATGTACCTGACAAATAAATAATCATATTTTTGATAATAAAAAATAGTCATCATCATCAATTTGATCATTTGACAATCGACCATCGATGAAATAATGAAATAAATAAAAGTAAATCACATAATTTGTAAAATAAGTGAAGATATAATAACTCCTAACACAATATAGATGATGTGTTGCTTGTCTCCATGTTTGCTATATTATGTATTTTTATGTTAATTTTTTAAAATAAAAACGATTATAGTTTTCTTAAAAGTTAACAATTTATTAAAACTTTATCTATCTTCGGACTACTGTCTTCTGTACTCTTACTATGGTGGGACTATATGGGTTAGTCTAAAACAGTTGGATAAGCAATAGTTTTGGCTTTTCCATTTTGAGCATGAATAAATAAACAGTTGGGTGTACCGAATCTGGAACAGGCAACATTAAGTTGGCCATGTGAAAAACATGATTCCTCAAAATTGACACCACAAACGTGAAGTGTTTGCCCTTCGGCCTTATTTATGAACATCGAAAATGATAAACGCACATGATATTGTAATCTTTTGAATTCAAATGTAATGTCAGTTGGATCATAGGAATACGCGGTATCAAACACACTTCTCCTCTTGATTTACCAGTTAATATTGTAGCTTCAATCAAATTTGGCAATAACTTTTCCACTGCCAATCTGGTGCCATTACACAGTTTTGCTAAATAAATGTTTCGTAATTATATAATCAAAGAACCAATTTTCAGATTCAAACAATGCGGTGGTATACCAGCCGGTTCCAATGAATTTAAAAATTCAATTGGATATTCATTGCATTGATTCATAACACTGTCAATTGATTTGTGACTACACCTGGCAGTTTCCCTTGAATTTGTAAATTAATGGCATTGATTTGAATGTTTTTCGGTGCTAAAACGGTGCGTTCTCTAAACCAATCATGATTTCTGTAATTCTGAAGAATATTCGGAAAAACACATTCAATCAACTCATCTATAGATTGCGCAATTGTACAAAAATTGTTCGGTAAAGTGACCAATCCGTTGGTACTGTCGATTGGTATTTTTCCATCAACAATTTCTAACAATTGTTTTGATAACTCATGGGCAGTTGCATCGTTATGTAGGTAGAGACGCATATTAATGTTCAGTGTCAATTTTCGTACATAGCTCTAAATAATGACTCAGCAGTAGGAGTTAATCGAGGAATGTTTGTTCTACATTTCTAAGGTAATCAACAAATCGGGATTTCTTTGAGTATTAGTCCAAATTGTTTGTATATGTGAGTATAGAAAGATGTTGATTTTACACCTTTTCAAGATGCTTTTTAAAATTTTCTCTACGTACAAACCTTCGCTGGACTTCCACGAATAATTCAAGACACAAAATTAGGCAAATCGGTAAAGGCATTGTTGAGTTATAACATTACAACGAAAAGTGGCATTAATTTTTAAATAGAATATAGATATGCTAATTACATAGATTCTGTATTGTATATGAAATTCTATATTATTTTTAAAAATATAAAATATTTTTTTTAAGTACATTCGTTTTCTTAATTTTTAAAACTATTAATTTAGTATTAGATTTGTATATAAAGTGGATTATTAATTTCACAAAGATCAAAATTAAACAACCATATTTTTTTTATTTAATACAAATGATGAACGGATGCTACGAATCTCAAGAGGTAGCTTGTTAAAAATTCTGGGTGCTACTGAGGTGTAAAAGTTTAGAAAGCAACGATTGTTGTGAGGCGATACTTGAGAGGAAACTTTCCTGACTTCGAAGCCTGTAAGAAGTTAAGTTCTGATTGAGAAGGTCACATTTTTAAGACTTTATAAAAATAAAGGTGCTTGAGCGGAAGAATCTTTGATCTTAAGAAAAGTTCAAAACTATGTTCACGGCGTTTTTTGTTTCAGATAATCCTAAGAATATGTTTCTATACAACCAATAAACGTTGCATATTATAGTTAAACGAACCTCCCCAACAAACAATCCCATATTTCAACTTCGATTGAACGAAGCTATAATAAACTGTTTCTAAGAAGGTGAAAAATAAAAGACTTAGACAAAAGATACTTTTTCAATTTTGAAGTATGAACATTCAATTTATTATCAATCAATAAACCGAGATACTTATACTCAGATACATGTTCGATTGTAAAGCATGTAGAAGAGCAGTTAAGGCTCACAATGAAACTCAGTGCACTTTTTGATAAAGTGCATACATTTTTGCTAACTCCAAACTTTTTACAATCCGACCTATGGAATATGAATTTAGGGAAAAAAAGAGAAAAAAAGGATTCATTAAAGAACATTAGCTTATTTTGATCACTTATGACAAGCTTATGCATACCGAGCCAATGCCTAAGAACATCTAAATCGTAATTAATAGCAGTTATTAAGTCAACAATGGAATTATTCGAGTATAAACAACCAATATCATCAGCGAAACCTGTTACAGAACCTTTCAAGTCGAGGTAGAAGATAGGATTTATATATATTAAGAATAAAATGGGCCTAGAACCGAGCCTTGAGAAACAGCAATACCTATATCTAAAAGTCCACTGAATGATTTTCTTATTTTAACTCTTTGTATTCTACTCTTAAGATATGAACAAAACCATTTGATAATGAATCCTCTAAAACTAAACCCTAGTTTTTCTAGTTTATTTAGTAACAGAACATGATCCAGAGTATCAATTGCCTTGGTTATATCAGTATAGATAGCAGCTGTGACTTTTCTACTGTTAAGACTGGTATAGATCTGGCTGCAAAATTTAAGAAGTGCGTCTTCCGTTGATCTGCCCGATCTGAACCCAAACTGATTGCTACTGAAAAAGTTAACTTTATCCAAATACGATACATTTCTGATTTTCATCACTTTTTCAAAAAGTGCAGAAAAAACAGGTAGGAGAGATATATAATTATTAAGATTTAAGAATCACCTTTCTTAAAAATTGGTATAATCCAGCCATTTTAAGGCTTTTTGGAAAAATTCGAATATATACACAATTATTTGATATATGGGCCAATACATCAACGACATTAAAAGTAATCCTTTTCAAAAAATTTATAGATAGAACAAAAGCTTTCTATTATTTTGGCCATATCTGTATTAGTGCATTCACAATGAAGCCCATATTTACTCTTTTTCATTATAAGAATAAGAATGTAAATAATATTTAAGCGAGGAACAAAAAATGTATTTTATGAAAAAACCAGTAATCAAAGCTGAGA
Source organism: Eupeodes corollae (assembly GCF_945859685.1). Lineage (NCBI taxonomy): Eukaryota > Metazoa > Arthropoda > Insecta > Diptera > Syrphidae > Eupeodes > Eupeodes corollae. Next base: position 62,124,472 of record NC_079147.1, on the reverse strand, counting down.
TTTTTCTTTATTTGAAAAGTATTAAAGTCAAAAGATCCTTTAAAGACAAACTTTGAAGCACACGAACTTGATAAAAATACTTCAAAAACAAAATAATGACTTCTTTCATTTTGTGTGTCTTTTATCTCTGTCAAAATATTTAATTCAAAAAGAAAGAACAACAAAAAAACAACATATATAAGCCATTTATTAAAAAGAATTTGACAAAAGTTACATTGTAATGAGATGAGAGTACTTAAAAAATCTCCATCCGTAATTGTTAAGATGAAGGTATAGCTTCTCAAAAAACCAACATCATTTCGGATAGTAAAAAATAATCGGATCATCTTTCTCTCTTTTAAGGTATTTTTTAATATTGTTTATAATTTTGTTTCTCAGTTTTAATCTTGAACATTCAACAGAGCAGAAAAACAGAGAAATAAGATGCAATTCTTATTATTACAGTTCCAACAAAAAAGCAAGGGATTTGCAAAACGTCTCAAAAACCCTTGCAGCTGTTTTGATTTGAGCGCATTAAAAAAATCCAAGACTACCAAGTTATTTATTTTGCAAGCAGAAGCAATTGCAAAACATGGTTACGAAGAAAAGTAGCATCGCACCAGTTAAGAAGAGATGAGGAGTAGGAGTGCATAAGATGTCTTTACACGGAAGTGAGACGTTATATTGACAACGCCAACGACAACGCGACAAGAATTCGAAATATTCAAAGAAAAACAAAGTACATTTCCGCCTGTTATTTCATCTCGAAAATGTTTGCCTCATTTTCATGCTAAACCATCTCGCCATTGCAATGAGAAAATGTTTTTAGAAATATATATTTTGTTGTAGTATTTTTCTGAAGTGATGTACACCACTCAATAAATAATGTTTAGTGCACTTTTAAGTCGGATGAACTTACTCGTCAATTATGTTACGTTGCGACTGACGAGTGTCAAATGTCAAGTGACTGACAATTAGATCATTTAATTATTTACAAAACTTTCGATGTCCTCATCATTCAATGTTTTTCTACTGCTATGTACGTAATTGCTATAACACCCTTATTCCGATTATCAAGTTTCAATTAAAAGTTTAAACATTTCAAAGTTGATTTGATAATTGAGATTGATTAAGACTTTTCTTAATTACAACGAAAATGTTCTAACTAACAAAATATGTTAACATTTTTTGCCATATAATGTTTTAAAATGTCAGATTTCAATTCTTTTCATTTATCAATTGATAGGTAATATTTTTGTTTAAGTATTAAACGGATATCGATAGAAAAATGACTTTTATAATGGCTTTCAAGAGTTGCTGGTTTGAATGACATAAAACCACGTGTGAACCTCCGCAAACTGTCATTTTCAATGGATGTAATGATTGGATAATTGCTGAATCACAAACACGCTTCAGCTTCGGCTTCCTCTGCATTAGGATGGGCCTGCTTGTAGGTTGCTTTGAATGACATTTCTAATATGACATTTCTTACATTACACTCCTGTCATTAGCAGCTGTTTCTTTCTCAAAAGTTTGTTTTGATTTTTCGTGCAGTAAAAGATATGAGTTTTGGAATGGACAAAATTGAATTCATCACGGAAGTAGCTTACACAGCCTATCGTGATTATGTTCAACTCATGGAGCAAGAAGGAGCGCATACTGAGAGACGTTGGTGGGTCCGAGAGCTCAATCTACCAAGTTTTTCAATCTATGATTAGTTCTTCCAAACTCATTTTCTGTTCCACAAAAATAAAATGTTTTCAAGAAAGAATTGTATAGTTATTCTATATGTAAATTTTAATAACTTACCTTTATCTTGTTGACTTTTTTTATAGCTGTTGAGCTGTCAGATAGAGCAAATGTTTAGAAAATTTAAACTAGAGCTTCAGTTTGGAGTGACATTACGTTCTTTTCCCTACGATTTTCAAAAAAAACGTTAGGTCAGCTTCATTGTGATAGCATGCATTGAATTCCTATGGCTGAACTCGTAAAAGTCAAGCGAAGCCGAAACTGAAGATTGTTTGTGTTTCAGTCATAAATTTATCAAAAGCATTTTGTTCCTTCAGACTTGTATTCTTGCCGTTTTTAGCACTGATGTTGATGTTTATTCTGATCTTGATTTGTATTGTTTATAGTTTAAAGGTAAGAGTTCATCTCTGGTCTTATAAATTGTCGATAGCTTATCTACACTAAGATCATCATGAAAGTAGTTCTTAATTCGCAGATCATGTTGAAGATGCTTGTAGGTCAATCTCCTTTGGCTATCTTGGATTTGGTTACAGAATTTGTAAATTGAGCGGGCTTAACTTTCTTAAGAAATGTATGTATTGGGCCACTGTCCATTAGTTAATGTTCACTAACATTGAATTCTCTGCAGAGCCTAAACCATTCATTGAAGCATTGTTTGTAGCAGTTTTTAAGATGTAAAGCAATTTTAAATGTAAGCTGATTTATTTGTTGGTTCATCACATTCTTCATGCTGTCAAGATGAAGCTTTATGGATCATATAAGCAATAGTAGTAATCCCGTTTCCGTGTGTAATATAAAATTTGTTTTGATATAATATATTTGAAGTTTTTCCACTTCTTCAAATTGCACGAACCACTGTTTCAAATATTCGATATTTTGCACTTGGCTGAATATTTTCTTTTCTTTTTTGAAAATTTTACTCCGGAATGGCTCTTTTTGACTCTCAGTTTTCTTACAATTGAGTCTTGAAGAAAATTTGGGATATTACCAGGACGCCCAGACACTTATATTGTTTTAACTTCTCATATTCTTTGTTTCCTCATTACCATTTCTTATTTCTTGCAAACCGTTCACTTCAATTTTGGAAAATACAATTTTTGATTTGCTCGTGCTTAGCTTTAAGTTCCATAAGTCACAAGGTGTTTGGAATTTATTGATCTTCAGTTGCATAATATTCGTATAAGTCATCCGCGTTCATCAGAAATTCGATTTTAATTTTCCGCGTAAAATATACTTCCTGGTAAGTGTACACTAGGGTCGTCAAACATGAGTGGGAAAATGTGTGGACTAAGGATGTAGCCTTGTTTCACTCCTGTTTCTATAAGAAACAATTCTGATAATATATTAACATCCCATACAGCTGATTGATTTTCGTGATAAAGCTGTTGCAGTATTTTAAGCAACATGACTTATTCGATAGTTTTTAAAATATGATTTTTTCTATCAATAGTGTCGAAAGCTGCTTTGAAGTCTTCAGTTTTTTTTTTCGTTTTCTAGATGGGAATACTTGCCAGGATGAATATTTTTTCTACTTTGGAGTAGCACTTACGGAATCCGGCTTCGTAATCACTGAGTAGATTATTTTCATCCACCCATTTAGTGAGTCTTTCCAATAATACCATTGTAAAGATTTTCGTAACAGCGTAAGAAAAGAAAAGAGGCTGGGATGCGACCCACACTGATAACTTCCCATCCCGTCTGTCGATTTGTCTTGCTTAATAGTTTGTCTTTATGTACTCGTATCAATTTTTACCAAATTTTTGTACTATTTTTTGTAGATTTTATTTTTTATGAAAAAAAACGAACTGTTGGATTTTTATATAAAAATTACTGAATATCGAAAACAACAGTTTCTGTAAAATAAAATAAGTTTGAAGCCAATTTTTTTAATTTTTGAAAAGCTATTTGAGTCGAAAGTAAATTTTTACCAAGTTTAAGTATTGTTTTTTTTTAGAGTTTTATTTTTTGTAAAAAAAACTATCAATTCGATTTTTTTCAAAATTTTATCGAACGTTGAAAACAATATTTCTTACAAGATAAAATTAGTTTGAAGCCAATATTTCAAATTTTGAAAATGAAGGTTAAAATGCCAGAAGATTATTGTTTAATTAAAATTTTTTGTTTTTTTTTTTTAATTTCAGAGCCCTATATACCTACCTAAAAAAAATTTAGCTATTAGTCTTCTAAATATGTACGAAGCAATTTTATAAGTAAAAATTTAAGTGGCACAACAGTCCGTAGAAAGCCAGGGCCTAGGACTGAATCGAAGGAGCTCTAATCTAACTTGTGCTATGACGCGTCATGTCGTCCCGTTTGTACAGGAGTCGCCTATCCAGGGTTCGTCGTCTGACGTGGTAGATTAGCGGATCTGCCAATATATCCTGTATTAGACTGGATCTATCTAAAAAAAGGAATGCCTCTGGTGTAATGAAGCCGCTTAAGCGTGCACTCTCAACATACTAGTCGTTCGGATAGAACGCCCCAAAAATTAAATTGTTGGTCAAAGACATAGCTCTTGCAATTTGACCTTTTATCATGAAATTGTCAATTCTGTTGATTCAAGCCACGTTGTATAGGACCTCGTTGGCTGTTCGGCTGTTTGATATAAGCCAGTACAGCGTCCTAAACACTGCAGCTCGAACACCCGAATTTCTCCATCTGAGAAGGGGCAACGTTGAACAGGACAACCATAAACGATTGCCTTCACTCTGGGGTCAAGCCGACTGCTGTAAAATAACCGTTTCGTCAGAGCGAAGACTCCTCTGGCCCTGGTCAAAGCAGCGTGAAGATCAACAATGACCATCTTGCGCTAATTCTTGCACGTATCCCTCGTGGCCCTAGCCAACGGAGTCCGGAACAGAATTGTCTCCGACTTCTGGACATTTATTTTTAGTTTCCAGTCGTTGCAATATCGCTGAATGTTATCGAAATCACGCTGCAATAGATTTCTAATAACCTCAACCTTTCGGGCCGTTCTGTACGCAATTACATAGCCGGCGTATGAAATTGCCTTTGTTAGACTACCTATCAGATCGCTGGTGTAAATGCTGAAGAGAATCGCCGAATTCACCGGTCCCTGTTGAAGGCCAATTTTAATTAAGAATGTTGTATTAGAAGTTACATTGACACTTTTGACAAAATTTCTACCGTTAATCATATTATAAAGTATGCTCAGTTTTAGGTAAAGACCCTCTATCCATACGATGTCAAAGGCCTTTTCCAAATCAACCAGAACAGCACCCGTGAATTGTTGTTTTGATTTCTTCCATTGGATATCAGAAACGAGTTTAGACGCAGCATGAATTGTGTCATGACCCGCCTTTAACCCAAACTGTTTGTCCCGAATTATATTGTTACCTTACGCCCTAACCCTCACGCCACGGGATTTACGATTGTACACATATTCAATGTTAACTTTAAATAAGAACGTTGCATCTCAATTCAACTAAAAAATGACATTTCGTGTAAGAAAGGAACTAAATCTTAATGTAATGCTGAACGGAGCCGCTAATTTTTAAAGTCAGAACAGAAGATCAAAGTTATAAAGACTTTAAGTATTACTTAGCTTTAAAATATCCGTTTTGTTATGGAACGTTATGTAAAATTTCCAGACATTTGGATATGCTCAGTAAAAAAAAAAAACAAAAATAAACGTCCAGTAAGTTTGACTTAACAAAATAAACTTTGCTGAAATACTAAAATAGTTAAAATATTTAGTTTTTGTTAATATGAGAAAAAAAGTCTTTTTTGTAAAAATAAATGTGGTTATTTGTGTTTTATAAATTATGCAATAAGTTAGAACTTTCCGTTACTCTTAATGCGGTTAAATTATATCGAGATTAACTTTAACTATTTAAATTAATGCGCGGACCATTATTTATAAAAATACAAAAAGCTAAGGACTTAAAAATCATCCTTGTGGAACTTTTTATGAATTAACCCAAACTGTATTGATTTATTTGTACTATTTTGATTTAAATAATATTACAAAGACTTAGTTATAGTTCTAATACAACCTTTTGTCAAATCCGATCAAATCATTAGTTTCAAATATTAACTCGAAAATTTGGAAAAAAGAACAATTGAGTTCAAATTGCTTAAACATGAATAAAACTAATGAAAATTTCATCATGTGTCTTCGATTGTTTTGGTTATTTTATCTGTTCTGCATATTCGTCTAAGTTTGCGGTTCGAGAGTTCTTGATGTTTATTCCTTTTAGTTCCGATTAAGGGAAGATCTGTTTTTATTTCAAAAAATATTGCCTGCCTGGCAAATAAATGCTTATCATAAAATCGATAAACCATTTTTTGGTCACCTCTAACGCCCATCAATTGCTGAACATCAACATTAATTTGACAGTCACTCATCAAGTGTTACAACCCCTTAATCGAATTGTCGGCCAAACGATTGCTTGCAACGATGAAGAGTCAAAAACTCTTATTATCTTCCTAGGAAATTTTATAACCTATAAATTCTAACATGGATGTTTTTTCTACATAAAAAAAGAAAACAACAACTTCTACTTAACAAGGTATTCTCCTAAAATCAATTTAAAGTACCTTCGGTCATAAAGTTCGTCAGAAACAGGACATGACAGTTTTTTTCTGGTTGAACATCATCATCTCTCTGGAAAAAGGGGGAACCAAAAACATTCCAAGAGGGAAGAGCTATGAGTTATCCTGATTTCTCAAGCGAAATGACCTACATACCACGGCTTAGGTTGGTCTTTTAACACCAGGTTTTGGTTTTGGAATGTTTTCTCAAATGTTTCCATTTTCTTCCTCTTTTTTTGAGGAATACATAAATAACCTTTAAGGAAGAAAAACATGGGGAAGCATAAAAAAATAAAGTATCTAAAATAGACAAAATTGAATTCTTCCTTTGCTCTGTGGTGGTGGTCTTGGTCTTGGTCTACGAGGAGCAAAAACCATAAGACTGCCGGGACGGGTGTGATTAAATCGCTCCGAAGCGCACTCAAGCATCCAAAAGCAATATTTTTCAGGGAACCTTGAGTAGGTAGGTAGGTTGTGGGTAGGTCTAGGTACGTTCCGTATATAACCAGTTAAAATAATTATCCTTCTCCCACAAATCCAAACCTAGATTCACAGGGCTCTAAATTTGAAATTGCCCTCCAGCAGTGACTCTGGCAGCCACAGCAACGAGGATGATACCACTGAATATTGATTGCGTCGTGTTGATGTGTAAAAAGAAAACGAACGAAAAAGAGATCAACCAGGAGCAGGGTGAATAAAAAAATATAGAAATCCTGCTCCAGGCCCTATAAAGTCTGTCGAACAAGTATTTGGTGGCGCGAAATTGCTCCTGGAACTGAATAAATTCGTTTGTTTCACTCGAATTACTTCGCCAATTAATTAATGGAGCCGCACGTTACCACGTTACTGATGTGCGTGATGCGAAAGATAAACTCAACTCTGCCAAACTTGTTCCGAACTCGAATGGAATTCCAATTTGGTGATGTGCTGTGTTCCCGACCCAATCCCTATGCGAAATCGAAATGGAAGGTTTGTGTGATGAAAGAGATCTTATATTTGCTTAGTTCTTTGATAGATGGCACTAAATCAGTATTTAATTTCTGAAATATATCTGCTTACCTATCCTTTACAAAGTCCAGGGATTTCGAATACAATAAACTTTACCTTTAGGTATCAATGATGGCTATACTCGTAAGTCTATGGATAAGCTAATGGATTTCCTTTATCTAGTTTTTTTTTGTTTTGTTTTATCAGGTGGTAGAATCTGTAGGTCTGGAGGTATGGAGGAAATCTGTGAAATGAAGTGTGCTGCTTTTGTCTGTAAGCATTAAGATAAATGTGCAATACACGATAGAAGAAGGGAAGGATGAAATGCTGATGATGCCTTTTTTATTGTCCGATGGAAGTGGGAGGACAATAATTAGCAAAGTCGTTCCGTTCGATTAAGCATCTTTTTTTTCTTTCTTTTAATCAGAAGAAATAACTGTTGTATTTTTTGTAGTTCTTGATTAAAAGAACAATTGCAAATCATCTTAATATTTATTTTTTAATTCGAGTCAGTATTCGTTTGAACTTCAAGAACTATGCGATCAATAATTAAATTTTAGCTGTGTTTTCATAAAGATATTGAGGGCGTTCAAATTGATATTTTTGCTCTCTCAATATAGCCGTTCGAAGTCGGCTAAAACTTTATTTTTTTAATTATTCTATAAATTTAAAAGAAAATTACAGATTTATCCATTTTGCGGTTTCAAAAGTAAACGTTATTAAAACACATATAAAATATTCTTTTGCACGGTATTTCTTTCTTATTATAAAGTTTAAACGTTGACATTATGTGTGAAATACTACATCATTAAAATGATCTTGGTGGCCAGCTGGTATCGTCACGACGAGAAGCAAAGCGGCCAGAAAATTTCTCTTGCAATAAAGCTATTTTCGCTCGAGTTGTGTGAAATGTGACACCGTATTGTTTAAACAAAATATAATAAAAGTCGTATTCTTCAATAGCAGGCAATCAAAAGTCAGTTATTGTATTAGCATAGCACTCCGAATAGACGGTGAGAGTCATTTCATCGTCGTTTTCGAAGAAACTGAGGTCCAATCACACCACCGGACCAAAGAGCGCACCAAACAGGTACTTTTGTGGATGTAGTGAGTCTTTTCATCAGAACTCCAATTACGACAATTTTTATTTAATAACATACCGAGTGCTTCGTGCTGAAGAAAATTTTGTTCGAAAAATCGCGGTCCACCGCCTTTTGTTCTCGACGTACAGTGGTGGACAAGAATTTAGGACACTTGTTAAAGAAAATAAAAACCATTTAATTTTCAATTTGTTTTCTTATTATGAAATTAGTTATATTTTATTTAAAAAAAAAAAATAAATAAATTGGGTGGCGCGACAGTCCATTGAGAACCAAGGCCTAGTGACTTACAACTCTCAACCATTCCTGTGTGCGAGTACTGTTGTCAGGAATGGAGGGGACCTACAGTTTATATGCCGACTCCGAACGGCTAATTTTGAGAAAGCACTTTTTCATGACAATAGTTGCTCTTGGAGAAGTTGTCAATTCCTCGCAAGAGGCAGTTCCCGCGAAAAGATTTTAGATGGCATAGGCAGGGATCGAACCCAAGACCTCTAGCATGACAGTCCAACGCACTAACCATCATGCTACGGGTACCACATATTTTATTTACATTACATATTATACAAAGCACTATGTTTTCATAGTACTTCATCAAGTTTGCTTAACATCTGTAAGAAGAAAAAAGTATGGAATGTAGAAACATCAATTTTTCGCCTGGACTCGAATTTACCACATTCAACAGTTTCTTGATAAAATTTTACTTACCGTTACCAATTCTAAGTTTGTCTTAGTTTTTGGTAGGTAACCCTTTATTTTGCAGTACAGAAGCAATTCTTCTTGGCAAACTTTCAACCAAAGCCTCAAATCGTGACTTTGGAATTGCCTACCAAGCGTTTTAAATCTCCTGCCACAATTGTGTTAAATTATGGTTGGTTTTTATTGCTCAATGTGATATTCATTCCACAAATTATCGTGGAATTTTTGATTTTATTCACCTCTAAGGCACACTTCATTAACTTTGAAGTGTGTTTAGGGTCGTTGGCATGCATGAAGGGCCATAATAACCGCCGCGCAATAAAAAATAACAGCCCAGACCATAACGCTGCCGTGTTTCACCGTCTTAACGGTGTACCTTGGTTCATATTCCCTGTTTTGGACGCCATAAATGTTTTTTCCAATCCGATCCGAACCGGCAAAATTTGGATTCATCGCTCCAGAACACGTATTTCCAAAAAGTAATTGGTTTGTCTAAGTGAGCTTTGGCAACCTAGATTTCAGATTTTTTTTATCTAAGTGGTTTTCTCTGAGCCACGCACCCACGTAGATTGTTTTCATTTAATCGGCATCTTATAGTCCTTGGAGAAACATTTACTCCGTAGTTCGTTGAAATTTCGCTTCGAATGGCACTGGAGGTCTTAAACGGATCCCTGTTCGATAACCTATAAATAATTCCATCTTCATCTGTAGTTGTCTTTCTGGCCTGGGGGTTTTGTTTAACGTTTTCAATCACTCCAAACTTTTTGCAATGAAAGGGCATTATACACAAGCTTCCTGGAGTATTCTAACAACTTAGAAATGTCTGTTACTGTTCGCCCTTTTGACTTCATTTTCAAGATGAGACTTCTTTTTTCCTTTGAGCACCATTTTCCTTTTGCCATAACTAATTCATTTTGTTTTTATTTTTTTAACATAGATCTTAAGGATAATTTAATAACCTATCTCAAAACTTATTATTTTCTTTTTAAAAATACACAAAAATTAAAAATTCACTCTTTGATTACAAAACGGGCTAAATTTATGCCCACCTTAAAACAACGCAAATGACAAAAAAATTTAATTTTCAATTATTTACACATTTTTACTACCATGTAAGGTAGTCACAGTAACAACATAAAAATGAACCGTTACTTGCAAGTAACGGCGTATGTGAATGGTTAGCTGGCGTCAGTTGTTGTGTGAGCTGGACTTTATGTAGGAGTAAATCTAAATGCAACATACTCCATAATGTGCCGTAGGACAGTCCTAATTCCTCAGAACGACGAGGAGTCGAAGTCGACACATTAGGGTTCAGCAACACTTTCGCTTACAGCAGTGATATTTTTAGTGGTACGAGCGCACCGATTATGCACAAGCCTTAAAATATCTTTAGCCAATCCAGTCTTTTCTAATTTCTTCACTATTTTGCCAATTGCGTAGTTGGACGATTTTGTAAAGCATAATCTCCTCTTAAAGCACGATATGTGGTTGTGGCAAAATAAGAATATTTTTAGTAGGTTTTAGAATGGGGGCTTAGTCTTTTTGCAAAATTCATGGCAGAGGTCTATGAATGAAAAGCATGACCGTCCAGCAAACATTTATAGTTGTTGCCGTTCATTAATAACTAGAATTCTATTGTGCCATAGTAGGTTATGTGTTTATTTGTTAGTTTTCTTTTCTTGAAAGTATCACTTTTTGGTATTATCCTTTGAGCCGTTGGTATTATGTCTGGTACTCAGCTTTTAGCCCTTATTTTAGTCGCTGGTAGAGTGGATTTGAGACAAGGCGAAGAATTAAACGCTTTTCTCGTGATGTTCTTGTTTCTGAGTTGTACCGTTTTTGATTTTTACCATATTTTTTGTGGATCAGCAGTATCTGATTGCTGACAACTTCCTGCTTTAAGGCTTTTTGTATTTCACATCCAGAGAGTCTTGAATCCTTAAAATCCAACACAGTTGTTCTTGAAACTTTTTTTGGATATTTTATATAAAAAAGTATTTAGGAGATCAAAGTTTTAAACTCCTGAACGGAAATATTCATAATGACTTAATCCACGTGAAGCAACCGTTTATACGCTTTTAATTTAATGTTTAATATAATATAATATTTAATATTGAGAAATTGCAACGCTTGTTTCCAATTAACCCTTTCATTTCTCCGTTAGCAGTACCTACAACATGTATTTTTTTAAATAAAACTTAACGAGTCTAATCTTCATTTTTAAGGGTCTTAGGCTAATGGAATCACCCATCCAAAGTTATTTTTTTTAAAAATAATTGGAATTACTGCAAAAAGAGGCTGGGATGCGACCCACACTGATAACTTCCCATCCCGTCTGTCAATTTGTCTTGTATGGAGTTTTTCACGTTTTTTTAAAAAAGTTGTCAGTTGAATTATTCTTAAAAATTTAAAAACCACCAACAATATTTTTGCATTTGATGAAATAGTTTGATTTTAAAATCCAAATCCATTATTTTAAAAGAGATTTTTAGTCGAAAACCAATTTTTACAAATTTAAGTCGCATTGAATAAAATTAATTTGAAGTATACAGCTGTGGACAACTAATTAGAAAAACAAATTGAATTCACTTTTGAAGCAATATCTGTATTTTTTTTGTTTTCTTTTTTTGTGCAAAAATATTTTTTTTTCTTAATATATTTTTTAAACTTAAAACAATGTTTCCTAAACATAACATTTATTTCATATGGCAGTTTCTGCGAAAAACACAGCGTTTATTGGTGGGCAACTAATTAGAAACAAAGAGAAAAATCATATCTTATTATAAAATTTATAACTTTATAATATCATTTACATTATGTTTATCTTTAATACCTTGTTGCGAAACCTTTTTGCTTCAAAACCTCCCGACATCTTCGTTTCAAGCAGCTTATTATTATCTTTAATACCTTCGAAAGAACATCATTGTTGGAGTTATTTTTGAGAACAACAGCTCTTTTAACATCTGTCCCAAGATGCTTTATCGGATTTAGGTCTGTACTTGATGATGTCCATTCCAAAACTGTTATCGATTGGTCCTTAAAGAACTGTTTCGTAATTCCAGCATTGTGCTTGGGGTCGTTGTCTTGCTGAAATATCCATATCACTGACATGTTTTCATCAGCCCAATCCACTAATCGTTCCTTAAGAATGCCAATGTATTTAACGGCTAATAGCGTTGCGTTCCATCGATTCGATGGATTGGGCAAACTCCACACCACGAGAAACAACCCCAAACGTTAAGCGAGCCGCCTCTATGCTAAATTATTGGCAATAAGTGTTTACGGTGGAACGCTATTTCTTTTGGCCTTCGGACATAACGTGCACCATCTTCGCCGATCCTATTTATTTTAGTTTCGTCACTCCACACTATGTACTTCCATTCGTTTGTTGTCCAGTTGTCGTGTCATTTTGCGAACTCTATTCCAAGACTACGTTCGTTGCCTTGCGGTTACTAATGGTTTCTTCCAAGAAATACGACCATGCAACCCAACTTCTACCAATCTTCTTCTTATTGTGCGTGGCCCTATCAGAACATCGAAAGCAACCGAGAGTTGGCGTTGTATCTCTGTGGAGATTATTTTTGGGTCTTTTTTGGCCAGCCTACTACCTGCTCGAACAGCAGTCCCGAAGTTTTGAAAATGCTTAATTGCATTGAAAACTTTCTTTAGAGAATAGTTCATTTGAGATGCAATTGCTGTATAGGACATTTCTTGTAGAAGTATCAGAGTTCTTTAATTTTACCATTGGAATAACCTCCAAAATTTAAAAATTATTCTTTAAAAACGTTTCAAACAATTTAGAATTTTCTACTTACCAATGCAAAATAAAAAGATTATTTTTATTTCACCCAAATCAAATGTAATTTAATTGTTTCTAATTAGTTGAACAGTTGAAACGAATACTTTTTAAACTCTACCTTGATTTTATTGTGTACTTTGCAAAGACTTATGAACAAATGATTCTTTTTCAAACAATTATCTAATAACGCTTGCATTACACCGTTTTGGATACCGCTATTCTAGTCACTGTGTATCTTCTATTATTCACGAGATATCGAAAATCGAAGAACAATTTTTACCAATTTTGCCTACTATTTTTTGTAGATTTTATTTTTCATGAAAAAACGGACAAAATTTACTGAATGGCAAAAACAATATTTTCTGTGAGATAACATTAGTTTGAAGCAAACATTTTTAATTTTTAAAAAGATATTTGAGTCTAGAATCAATTTTTAAAAACTTTTATTAATTTTTTTAGGTTTTTCTTTTTTGTTTGTTAAGAAAAATGTCAATTAAATTTTTTTTCAAAATTTTACCGAATGTTGAAAACAACATCATTTACAAGTTAAAATTTGTTTGAAGCCAATATCTCAAAGTTTTGAAAAGATATCTCATTCGATAATCAATTTTTACTAACTTTTATAAATTTTTTTTCAGATTTAATTTTTATTTAAAAAAATTGTCAATTCGATATTTCTCAAAATTGTTTCGGATGTGTTTAAAACAATATTTCTTATGAGATAAAATTAGTTGGAAGCCATTATCTTCCTTATGAGTCGAAAATAAATGTTTACCAACTTAGAGTAATGTTTTTTTTTAATTTTTTTTTTATAAAACGACGAAAAAACACACGCACGGACATCTCTCTAAAAATCTTTTATTTTGACTCTAAGGCCTTGAAACGTCGAGATATGTCAACATTTTCAATTCAACAGTTCGGACCGATTACAATACCTTCCTATGGGAAGTTAATAATTAATGAAATTACTAACAAAATAATAGAGATATATTTAGAGCTTTAACTGGATTGGCAAAGATGTCAACATAATTTCAAAATTGCTACAGACCTATATTGCAATGAATCGCTTGGCGCTTCCAATTTTAATTTACTTTTCCATGCATAGTTTTTTAACTTTAGCGTTTAAGACCAACAAATTGGTCAATTTAGATGCCAATAGAACTGGATGCTTGCAGAGAATTGAAGAAAACAAACTTTTGATAGAAACTTTTTGATAGACTACAGCTACTTTCTAACCATAGATGGTTAGCTTTTTAAATTGTACTGATTTATTTGTTTCAAAATAATTTTACGAAACTGTAGAGAAATATATAATTCATTCATTTCATTAACATTAAGCCTGGCACCAGCGAGATGACTAAGGACGCCAACCATCAAACTGTCAGAGGTACAACGCACAATGGTTTAAATTATATTAGCAAACATTTATTCGTGCATTAATTAAATGTTAATTTGATTTTATTGTTGTTTTTGTCACAATTCCTCCCTTTTTGGCAAAAGCTAAAGCAAGTACAACATCAATTCATCAACTTAACTGACGTTGAAATCATTAGAGACTTATAATGAATTAGATAGAAAATATGTAATGTACTTGGATAGGAGTTTTTGATGGTTAAGGTTGGTCCTGACTTATTTGGAATTGGAATTGAAAATGCTTAGTGATTCTGCTTCGGCTTCATCATTATTACATCGCATCGCAGCATTCGCATCCCGAAGCTAGCGGAGCGGAGTGAAAAATAGGAATTCAAATGCTATAAATTTACTTTAGAATATCGTGTCAAAAACTCCAAAGCCACATTAATTATTATTTCCCTAATAACAAGAGATGAGGGGAACAATTTCTGCTCAATTCAATTGAAATCCAAACAAAGCTACATGAAGCAAATATTTGTGTCAATTTTTATTTTTTAAAATGCTTTCTACTCCTCCTGCTCCTGCTACATGCTACTCGTCCTCCTGCTGTTACTGCTGCTTCGACTGATGCTATAGTTTCCTCTTGCTGTCTTGATATACTTTTGAATGGTATAATTGAAATTCCAGTGGTTTGATAGATTTTATGAGAATAATTAATGAAGGTGTTTATGTACAGACAGAGAATTGGCAGAAATGCGGTTTGTTTGAGGTTTTGCTTAATGAAAACACTTAATTATGGATTTTTTGAAACACAAACAGCAACAGACAGAGTGAAAGGGTCTTATATGGGAAAAGATTGATTGACGCAATAATTACACTCAATAAAATAAAGTTGTCAAGTGTTTTTATTGACAACATTGACAACAAAGTTTAAGCACATATTAAATTAAAAATCAAGCTTTTATTGATTTTTCACGAGTTTTAAAAAAGTCATTTACATGGCATGGCACGGTTTTTTGACACAAACAAAAAGAAAACTTTCTATTTTCGGTTTAATGAAGTTTTCATGTTAAATTTCTTCTTGTATAAAAATTCGGATCAAACTTTTATAATAACGAAATTACGATGCAAAGAGGAAATAAGGAAATTTCATTAAGTAAATCAGGATGTTTTGTCCTTAAAAACTGTTTCTATTTACTTTGCCAGCAACAATTACCGCGAAACTTGTTACACGCTCAATGATAACTTCTTCTCATAAAAGAGATACATTTTCTGTTATTTCGGCGGAAAAATCTTTTGAGGCATAAATATACATTCAGGATTTTTTCAAATTAAAAACACTTCGTTTGAGGATTCGTTTGTATACTTTTCCCTTTAAAATTTGTTGAGAATTTTTGTTTAATAATTATTTGAAAAACGAACTGCATTGTTTTTGTAAACCTATAGAGTCTATTCAACCACAGCATAATTTTGGAAGGAAAAAACTGACATAATTTTTGCTTGATTTCCATGAACAAAATAAAATGCACGACTGGGTCCTACAAACTTTCTCCCGTATGCAAAGAGACTGGTTCAAAAATAATTCCTGTATATTCAAAATATAAAAATATACATTCAAAATTTAAATGCCATTTAATTCAAGAAGAAAAATTCGTTTTCTTAATATTTTTTTCGAAAATCGTAAGAGCTTTTTTTTTAAATAATTTTGTATACAAAAAGTTTTCAAATTTTGTCTTAAAAATATGTTTTTACATTTAACATTTGTATTTCATTAAAAAATGTTTACCTTATTCTGAGATATGGAATTTTGAAAAACGAAATTGAAGATTGTTGTAAAGATTCAAAGCAAAAATAATGAAATTTTTGATCATCAAATATTAAATCAGTAAAGGAAATGTACACATACGAAGTGTGTTCAAAAAGTACCCGGAATTTTTAAATTTCGCGAGTCTGGAGCGTCCGAAGATCAAAATTTGTTTTGTATTGTGTTGGTATACATGTCCCTAAAGTATGATGCAATTTTCAGCTATATTCACTGTTTACTTTTTCTGCGATAGTTACTATGGTTCGACGTGTTTTAATGAGCTTGGCGATTTGTGCTTGTTTAAACAATGTATGATCAAAGATAATCGCATGAACATTGTTCAGGAGCTGTTAAACGACGTCAACGACGATCCAAGTGGGCTTGAAAGGCTCATAACTGGTGATGAAACATGGGTATACGGTTATGATATCGAAACCAAAGCACAATCGTCCACCTGGAAGCATCCAACGTCACAAACGAAAAAAGCACATCAAGTTCGATTTAATGTGAAGGTTTTGCTTACTGTTTTCTTCGACTATAATGGCATAGTGCATCAAGAGATCTTACCACAAGGTTGTACGGTTAATAAGGAGTATTACCTTGAAGTTATTCTACATTTGTTTGAAGCAATCCGAAAAAAAACGCTCCGATTTATATAGAAATATAATTCATGGCTTTTGCACCAAATAAACGCACCTGCACACTCAACGACGAGCTTGTTCGTAATTTGTTGGCCAAAATCAATACCGTACTCATGATCTAACCTCCATACTCACTAGATATGGCTCCGTGTGACTTTTTCCTCCTTCCAAAGTTGAAGAGACCCATGAAATGTCGGTGTTTTTCCTCGATCGAAGAAATAAAGGCCGAATCGTTGAGAATGCTTAAAGACATATCATAAAGTGAATATCAAGAGTGCTTTGAAGATTTGAAAAAACGCTGGCATAAGTGTATTATATATGGGGGGAGGGGGGTACTACTTTGAAGGTGTCCACATTGATTTAAACGAATGAATAAATATTTATTGAAAAAACGAAAATTTCGGATACTTTTTGAACACACCACGTATTTTAAAATTTGTTCATTAGTATTTTGAGAACGTTTAAAAATAAACCAAACAAAAAAAACGGTTCTTTTTTGGAGCACCCTTCTGAGGCAATTTAAAAGCATGTTATTTTTTGTTTAAAGAAGTCAAGTCAAGAAAAAAAAATTGTAGACAAAATTCGAAATTTGTATGGTGACTACTGTCATTTTTCTTCTTTAAAAAACTGAAAAAATGCCCAACGCAAACTGACTTGAAACCTTAGTTTCCAATTCAATCGGCCCAATGCTTTGTTCTTTATGGGCCAGGTCAAATAGATTAACAGACGGACCCACTTTTTTGAATTCTCCACCATGCATCGTAATGTCGTGTTTGATTAAAATCTCAAGTCTTGAGTAAAATCTCTATGGTTCCCATATTTCGCAACTAAAATATACAGATTATTATGCAACCTCATTGATCTCTAAACTTGTGTCGGAGTAAAAACTTTTAATCCTGGGATTGTGTTTCCTGTTTTAAATTTACAAAACATTGAATTTCTTACAAATAATAGATTAGGTTTTCAAGGATCTAGAAAAGTAGCGGTTGCAATAATCTTTTATGAAAACTGTATTTAATGCCCAAATAGCATTGAGCGTTTAAATTGGTTTCTTTCTTTCCCACAAATACCATATTCCTTGTTTAAGGATTTATTTGTCCTAAAATCAAACATCGTACAAATCTTTTTCTTCTAGATAAAGTATTTACATCTGAAAACATGCATTAGTTTTGAGTCTTCATTTGAAAAATACCGCTTGTTAATTTTAGTGTTGATTTCGAATTTGAAGTTTTATTTTAACTATTTTAACTATCTGCCTCATATATGTTTTCTTACCGAGTTTTAAAAAGTAATGTCTCAAAAGCCTGACGTGATAGAATGATTTTGAAGCAGACTTTGAATTGAAGCCTTAAAAACCAATAGGAAATATGTAATTAATTACTTATCAACCAGTGTAAATATTACCTGAAACTTTATGATTGGAACCGACGCAGCGGATATTAGAAAGTCTCCCAAAACCATTCTAATGGCCTTTTATAACAGAAACATTTAAAAATAATGAGAAGGAAGAAAAGTTATCGTCCATTTTAGGTTAACATTACGTTATTCTCAGCATTGAAGATATAAACCATTTTTTTTTTTAAAAAACAATTCTCTAACCCCAAATAACAGTATACCCTTTTCGGTTCTTACTTATCATGTATAGTTTTATATTTTATTCAGTTTTCAATGCATATGCCATTTTTGAGCTGGTGTTTCTGGTAGAAGTTTCATTATATTTTCTAACACTTTAACAACAATCTTTTATATTAGATATATAAGAAGACTTGAATTTAACATATGTTTTAAGTTTTTAATTTTGCAAATGGTTTTTTAACAGTATTTTAAATGTTTTACTCAACCTTTGAACTTTTCTGCCCTTTTAATTTGTATTTCGTTAAATGTAAAATGAATCATAAGTTATTTCAAAACTTATTGGTGTAAAGTAAAACTTTCATGATATTTATAAAATAAATAAATTAAGTGGCGCAATAGTCCATGAAGAACCAGGGCCTAGTGACTTACAACTCTCAACCATTCTTGTGTGTGAGATGGAAGGGACCTACAGTTTATATGCTGATTCTGAACGGCTAATTTGAGAAAGCACTTTTCATGACAAGAATTACTCTGGATTTGTCAATTCCTCGCAAGAGTCAGTACCCGCGAAAACTTTTTTTTTTAAATTCATGTGGTACAGGCAGGAACCCTAGACCCGTTGCATGACAGTCTAACGAACTCACTATTACGCCACAGGTACAAGAACAAATGGTAAAGTTACTTCATGATATTTATTAACTTTAAATTTTCTATATATTAACTTCCCATAAGAAGTAATTTAAACAGGTCCTATTTTTCAAATGGAACCAATAGCGCTAGCAACTCGAATTAAACTTGATATCAAAGTAGTATAATGAAATCAACAAATCAAATAATTTTTTTTTTTATAAACCGACAAAACTGAAACAAAAAATTGTATGTCCAAAATAAGTGTGTGCAACGAAGAATAACGTTTTTGACATCTTTTAAAATTATGAGAAAAATCGAATTGAAGTTTTTTTTACACTAAATAAAAACCTTTAAAAGAGCATAACTAAAAGTTGGTAAAAATTGGTTGATATAATTCAATATTCTGGCATCAAACTAATTAAATCTCATACAAAATGATATTCTAAACATTCAAACAAATCTTGAGAAAATCCAACATTCAGTTTTTTCACAACAATTTATAGTACGAAAAATTGGTAAAAATGTATGTTCCTTCTTCATATCTTCATATTAATTTCAAAATGCTTCATAATTATATAAAAAAAAAGAGGCTGTGTGTGTCGCACTGATAACTTCCCATCCCGTCTGTCGATTTGTCTTAAAAGTTTGTTAAATTATTCTTAAAAATTTCAAAACTACCAACAATATTTTTCATGTCAAGAAATAGTTTATTTTGAAAATTTTGTTGTGTTAAATAGATTTTTAGTCGAAAATACATTTTTACAAATTTTAGTAAAATTTCTTAAATTTTTATAAATTGGATGAATGCAATTAATTTGAGAGATATCAAGAACCGAACATCAATTTTATTTTTTATAAAAAACGGACTGTTGGATAAAAAAAACTACTGGATCTTTTCTGTGAAATAAAAAAGTTTAAGGACATTATTTTTAATTTTTGAAAAGCTTTTTGAGTCGAAAGTAAATTTGTACCAAGTTTTAGTATTAGGTTTTTATTTTTTGTAAAAAAAATTGTCAATTCAGTCTTTCTTAAATTTTACCGAATGTTGAAAACAAAATTTCTTATAAGTTAAAATAAGTTGAAGGCCATAATCTCACATTTTTGAAAAGATAATTGAGTCAAAATTCAATATTTACCAACTTTGAGTAATGTTTTTTTAGATTTTTGTTTTTTATAAGAAAACTGTCAGTTGGATTTTTTATCAAAATCTTACCAGATGTTAAAAACGTTATTTTTTGTTGGACAAATTTTTTTTAGAGATAAAAGAATTTGGTATTCGTATTTTTCAGTTTTTTTATTTATAAAAAACCGCTAAAAAATAAACTTGTTTTGTATCACGTTACAATATATATATACAATTTAATTCAAGTCCCTAACTTTTTGGTCGATGAGATATTTAGGGTTTAACCAAAATGTTCACCTTTTTTTAAACTGCTATATAACAAAATTTATTTTTTATATTTAAATTTATAATTTTGTATAACAAAATTTATTTGAAGTCGATATCTCACGCACAGATATCTTTCTAAAAATCTTTTATTTCGACTCCAAGGACCTTGAAACGTCGAGGAATGTCAAAATTTTCAATTTGACAAATCGGACCCATTACAATAATTTCCTATGGGAAGTTAATAAAAGCTTTCAAGAAATGCTACTAAAATTGGTAAAATTTTGTATTAGAAGTAGAACTGTTTATGTGCAAAATATTTTGGTATTTTGAAATATTTGTTTTTAGAAAAAATCGATTGAACATTTTTACAATACACGAAAACCTACATTAAAAACAAAAAGCTGATAAGAAATAGTTTTCGACTCAAGTATTAGAAGACCAAAGAAATATATTCATTTCAAATTAAATAAATATTTCACCCAAAATATTATTCTGAACATTTTGTTAAAGTTTAAAACAGACAAATCGACAGACAGGATTGGAAGTTATCAGTGTAGGTCCTAGCCTCTCTTAGTTTGTTTAATAACTGTGAAAAACATACATTATTTTTTAAAGAAGTCTCATCCCAAGAATAAAATTTATAAATATTCTGAATTAAAATAATACAACAAGTGATGTAAGACTGTCAACTGAGTTTGCAAAATTGAAATTTTAATAAGACCTGCCCCAAAAAAAAACTCCTCTGAAGAAAAAATTAAAGCAGGATAGTGTTGGTCTTCTTGGGCCATTTTTATATTTAACATTCCTAAATCATATAAGTATTCTAATTCATAAAAGCAGAATAGCTTAAACCAGTGTGATTATTTGGACAGAACTCTGATTATAAATTAATCCAAATTCTGCTTATTGCATACATATACAAACCAGCGGAATCTAAAATAAACCAAGTTCTCAATTCAGGAAGGGGGTTCATTATCGATAGAGTTTTAGATATTTGTTTTTAAACGGTTGTTTGCTTAAATTTAGTACAGTTTTCTACAAAAATTAGAAGTAATATTTTTAACTTATTTCTTGTTAATATTTGTATAAGAAAGTGGCTACCACGCCCTTTGAATTGAAAAACTAAATTTCCAGTTTTTTGCTTTCTTTACATCACAATATTTTGAAAAGTGGAATAAGAGAGACGTGTATTTGACAAATTAAATTTTTGAATGACCAAAAATTACGGCGAAAACTACTACAATGTAAAAAAAGGTAGTACAAATGTCTGGTTATTTGTAAAATAAGTGTGCTTGCTTGCAGAACAGTTTGCTGTTGATTCGATGCTGCCAATGAGTGACATGACTCCTCCTGTACTCGAAAGCGTTCAAGATTCTATGGGACGTATATTCATTCGCACTCGTACAGTTGCAAGAGTGCTTAAAGATCTTGAGATTCACACATCCGTTGGCCCGGATATTATCCCCTTTACTATCCACATTTTTGTTAATCGGATGTGGACTTCCAACGGCAGTGTTATAAAAAGCTCATTAAGTTACGATCCTAACGCAATGTCCCATAGGGAATTAGGAACCGCGTAGATTCTACACTTAAAAACCCAATGTTGTCTACTATCGCAAAATCGTTACCCTCGCCAATTCCACTATCCATTGGTAATACTGGCATCGAAGAGACTGAACAGCTTTCAGTTCTAGGTATGTGCTTCATAAGCCAGTGATCACATATCACATGAAAGAAGTTTTGTACCCCTTTTGATTTGGCTATAATTTAAAACAGCTTTTATTCGTCCAAAACTCGAGTATAATTCTCATATTCGCTTTGATGGTGGTGCCCAAATAATCTACATGAGTCTTTTGGATTGAATTAAAAAAAGAGCTTTGAAAATGAAGGTTTGTAAAATGTTCTCTTATGTTTCTTTTAAAAAAATGTTTAAATCAGTCCGTCGTCATAAGTTTTTCACTGAAATAATAAGTGAACACAACTTTTTTTATCAAAGCTTTAACCATATTTTAGGTAATTTTCCCAATTCTATTTTTTGACAGGTAAATGATTTTTTGTTTTAATTCGACTTTGGTAACAAATAATTACATTGGTTTAGTATTTTTATCAGATAATTTTAAATTTTATAAAAACAGGTTCGATGATTAAAAATCATTTTAACCAATTGAAAAAAAAGTTTAAAAACCATTTTTTTAATTATGTGGTTAACATGTATACTTTTTTTTAATACAAAATAAAAAACAATTAAATCTGTTCGGTTTTAACCAACAAATCATTTTGTATGGTTGGTTTAGTGTAATCTGTGATAATTAAAAAAAACTATCAAATAGAATTGAAATTGTGGTTTAATGTGGTTTTAATTTTACACAAACAACATTTCTAGCCGAAAAAAAATCATTTCAATGAAATAAAGTTTGTGGTGTTAATTTGATTTATTTATTTTTATACACAATTTTAATTCGTATTATGTTGTAAAATTAAATTGTTTTTCATTTTGTTAACATTATAAATCATTTTCAGAAACCAAAAATTAAAATAGGTAACATTATTTTTAAGGACATTTTTTTTTGTTGTGTAAACGCAACTGAATTTAAAATATAAAAGTCAACTGCTTTTAACCTACATAATTATAGATGATGACATTTTTGTGTCATTGTTTTGAAATTAAAAAATGTTAACAAAGTCAACAACACAAATTATTTAAATACGAACAAAAAACTACCATAAATTCTTATTTTTCTGTCAGTTTTTGGTTTAGTGGTATAATTTCAATTTGTTGGTACATACATTTAAAAAGAAATAAAACCGTGAGTAAAATTGATGTTAAATTCTTTGAAAGTTAATTTTATTGTATGTAGATTTCGAAAATTGTTCGGTCTCTTTTTAAAAATCTATAGAAAAAAATTTAACTGCATCAAATCGCCCTAATGTGAAACTGAATAAAAAAGCAACGTCTTGTTGGAACCATATGTTTGACAAATTACCTTTTGACCATAAAGCTTAATGCAACTGCACTATAATTTGTAGGTTTTCTGAGCCAAATATGACAAATTTGTTTGTTAACATTTCCGACAAGTGCAAAAATGGGATCATCCTGCAGAAAATGATGTTCGAATAAACGGTATCCATTCTATTTTTTTAACACATAAGAAGCGTATCTACGTCGGTCGCCGCGCTGGTGGTGGAGTTGTGAATGGTTAGAAGGCTTCAGTCGTTGGGTAATTTGAAATTTATAAGGATGGGGAAGCAACTCTAAATGCAAAATACGCTATATTGGAGAAATCAATTAACTTATATCACTACGTGTATCATGACTGTGCACAGTCCTTATACGACAACAATAACGACCTCAAAAACTTTTTAAACTTCTTCAAATATATCGAATTCTCACGTAACATAGATTATAGCGTTATGCACAAAAAGAACTGCGTTTGAATCAATATATTCGTGGTAAACTTCAACGAGTTTAACGATTTTTTCACTTTCCAAGCTATTATCGTAAATTTCAAACGTTCAAATCATATTCTAATACTTTTATTGGCAGCAGAATCTGACAGGTGTCAAATGCCAGAGTTACAAACTTAAAACTACGCAGTGATTGACAATATAGTTCCTCCAAAAAAAAACAAAACAAATAAAAGCTTTTTGAAAATTATCTTTTCTTAGGGATAAAAACAAGAAAGTGACTCAATTTTCGGGACCCTATTATTATTATTGCTATCTGTTTGCTTAATCGTAGATTGAAGCTGATGCTCGAAGACAAATTCTAGGGAGTTGCTTTCCTTGACATCGAAGTTGCTTTTAACAACGTTTACAGATCTGGAATCACATCTCCATTAACATCTCTGATAAACATCATAAAGTGGTGTTTAATCGCTTCTTGTCTGAAACGTGGTGGTACATTTAATCCTAACTGGTTTGGATGTGGAGGGTTTCAGAGTGATTGCCTATGCAGAGCTAATCAACTGAATGACAACTATAAATAACAATGTCAAGGAAACAGTAATGATACCACTAAAATTGAAGAAGTCCATCATTTTCCCGATTCATAAGAAAGGGACCTTCGTTGAGGTGTCTAATTATAGAGGAATATGCTTTCTAAATGCTTCATTTGAAATATTCACGCTGGTTTTGCAAAACCGTTTCAATAAATGGATAGAAGACAACAACCTCTTAAAAAAGTTTCTAGCAGGGTTTAGGACAGTGGGTTACCACATTTTTACCCTTAAAGGTATCGCAGAAACATTCCTGAATAAGGACAAGAAGCTGTATACGTTTTTCGTGGACTTTAAATCCGCATTTAATATGATCGATAGACATGCGCTTATCTGCAAGTTGTATAGTAATAAAATGTCATGCAGCTCGGAAGAATTATTAAGAATCTATATGCAGATACAATTGCTAGGGTATGGAATGGAGAAGAGTTGTCGAAAGGGTTTAAAACACAATCGGGAATCAGGTAGAGCTGTCCTTTGAGTCCGAATCAGTTTGCCTTGTTTATTGAAGATAGACTTCGCCGGAAAAACAATAAAAGCTTTGTCTGCGGAAGACATTGTTCTTTTGGCAGCACCACCTAGATCATTACAGTTAATGAATACGCGGCACAAACTTGGGGAACTAAGCAACACGAGACAGTTGAGAAACTTCTGCGATACTTTATTAAACGAATTTTTAGACTACCATCAAATAAACTATGTTATTATGTTGGAATCAGGATTATCACCTATGTTTATACTGACCCTAAACATGCATGTCGATTACATCTTGAGAGTTATTAAGATAAGCAATAATGGTCTTCCGAAGAAAGCAAAGCTTCAAGAAATACGAACCAAAACAAGTTGGTGTGCTGATTGGATAAATTTGGCAAGAGAATGTGGAATGGAACTTAACCTTTTGTGTAATAATCAGGATGATTTAAAAGCTCCTTTATACCAGCTCATTTTCGCAGTGAACATAATGCAATTAGGGAAATACTTGAATGACGCCACAGGATCTATCTGCAGGCATTATTTTAGGAACGATAATAGCGTTGTCAAAATTTCAATGATTGTTAAATTGAGAGGTGAAGTTATGCAGCTGAATTGTATACCTCATAGAGATGACTTACTAATTATTTTAAGCAATTTAAAGGAAAGGGCGGATGTGTAACACTTTGTTGGAAGATGTCTAGTTCTTAAAGAAATAAAAAGGAATACCTTTGGTAGCGAAATATTGACGCAAAATCAAGTTATACTCTTGCTTAACAATATGGTAGTTACAAAATTATATCAATTCTGCAGGCTAGGTCTTCTCTATAGAAGTAGAATTATAAATGGAAGTTTTTAAATACATTGTTGTTTTTATTTATATGATTTGTCAACTAGGCAGACGGCAGTAAAGCTACGCTTTTTGTGTTTATTTTTAAAATTTAAAAAAAAAAATATCGAATGATTGCCAATGCGGATGACGTTGGTAAAACGGTTACAGGAAAGCATCTTAACACTCTTAAAAAAATCTCAGAACTCCTAGAAAATTCCATAGAGAAACTAAAACCTTAGGCTGATCTTTGTGGGCTGGGTGTCAGTGAACACAAAACCGATTTAGTCTTATTTTCGAAGAAATACAAATTCCATATGTTAACCCTCCTTTTATTAAGAGTATCCTATTAAAGTTCTCCGACGAGGCTTCGTATCTTATTGTAAAGAAAGAACTAAATTAAAAACGCAATATACAAGAAAAAGTTAAAAAAGCAACTATAGCTATCTTCTTATAAATGGAGTTTGAACCAAGTATTGGTTAAACTTATCGGTAATCAGACCGATTTAAATGTACGGTGTGGCAGTATGGTGGATTGCTTGGAAAAAGATATAGTACGCGACAAACTAAATAAAGTCCAAAGTTTAGCATGCTTATTTATAAGTGGATCGCTTCACTCCACCATATCTGCGGCCCTGAATACCTTACTCTATTTGATATACTTAGCAAATAAATAGCTACAAGCTCTCCTGTTCCCCTCAAAGCTTCATCGGAGTGGATTAAAAACAACGCTGCCCACTCTAAATTCTTAAGTGTTTAGAATCAATTCCGAAGCACACAAACTACACCATCTCCCAACTGCAATTCGACAGAAATATTAAAATTTCTATGCCTTCCAGATCTTTCTGGGAAGATAGGGCGTTTCTGAAAGACGAGTCAGTCCACTTTTATACAGATAGATCAAAAACTAAAGTATTAGTAGTATGTGTACTCTGAACGTCTTAAATAAAGTATCTCATTCCGAATTTCCAATCATTGTAGGGTGTTTCGTTCGGAATTTTTGGCGATAAAAGAAGTCTTGTCCTGGCTTAAAGAAAACGTGATATCAACATCTGATAGCCCTATTTTTTCAGATAGTCAGGCCGCTATCAAATCTCTAGCCCTGTATCTCGAAAAACTCTGTAACAGTCCATAACTGTCGATCATCTCTAATGGAAATGGCACATTGGTGCTGTTCTATAGTGACATTCCCGAAAATTGTAAGACAGATTAACTCGCCAAAAATTGTACAGTACAACCTATTCTACCAATCGCTACATGTATACTATTGGTAATTTAAAACACTTTGAATAAATCAAACATCTGGTAAAATAACTTTAGCATTTAAGATGCTAGCTACTTCTAAACAGGTCGCATATAAGCTCGACAATCAGTGTCACAACCGAGCACTGTCTTATAAGAAAGCACACCACTTATCTAGGCGTATTCTCAAATGACTTTTGCAGAAGGTGTGTGGGTGAGTTTTTAGTGGAACAGTTCTTTACCTTCTCTTTACTACTAGCTCAAAAACCTAAGACTTACAAAGGATAACGAAATAAACCATCTCAACACATTATAATAATCAGCCTTTCACGTTCCTTGTTAGTGACGAAGGTTGAGCTTCAGCTCATCTCCAATTCAATGAAAAGTCAGCAGGTGTCGATGGTATATCCAACGTTGTACTAAGACACTTACCGATGGAAGCAATTGACATTTACACCACAATCTTCAACAATGCACTGAATAATGCATATTATCCAATGCATTGGAAGACCGCTATGGTTCATCCTCTCCCGAAAAAGGGAAAGGACAACTCCAACCCGTCAAATCTTCGGTCGATAAGTCTTCTTCCGAGTATCAGCAAAGTTTTCGAAAAGATCATTAATAGGGCTCTGACTAAGTGGGCTGCGGACAACAAAATAATTCCGGATAAACAGTTCGGGTTCAAGGCGGGTCATGACACAATTCATGCTGCGTCTAAACTCGTTTCTGATATCCAATGGAATAAATCAAAACAACAATGCACAGGTGCTGTTCTGGTTGATTTGGAAAAGGCCTTTGACACCGTATGGTTAGAGGGCCTTTACCTAAAACTGAGCAGGCTTGGCATAAGCAAGCCATTGTTGTATATACTTTATGATATGCTTAACGGTAGAAAGTTTGTTGTCAAAAGTGGCAATGTAACTTCTACCACAACATTCTCAATTAAAAATGGTCTTCAACAGGGAGCGGTGAATTCGCCGATTCTCTTCAGCATTTACACCAGCGATCTGATAGGTAGTCTTACAAAGGCAATTGCGTACGCCGACGATCTAATTGCGTACAGAACGGCCCGAAAGGTTGAGGTTATTAGAATTCTCTTGCAGCGTGATTTCGACAAGATTCAGCGACATTGCGACGACTGGAAACTGAAAATAAATGTCCAGAAGTCGGAGACAATTCTGTTCCGGACTCCGTTGGCTGGGACCACGAGGGATACGTGTAAGAATTGGCGCAAGATGGTCATCGTTGATCTTCACGGGCAGCAATTACCGAGCAAAAGTGTAGTGAAGTACCTCGGTATCTGGTTAGATCAGTATTTATATTTCGACAGGCATATAAATGCTGCTCTGACCAGAGCCAGAGGAGCCTTCGCTCTGACGAAACGGCTGTATTTTAGCAGTTGGCTTGACCCCAGAGTTAAGGTAATTTGCTACACAGCCAATGATCGGTTATGGTTTTCCTGTGTGGTTCAACGTTGCCCCTTCCCAGATGGAAAAGTTTCGGGTGTTCGAGCGGCAGTGTTTACGACGCTGTACCGGCTTTTATCGAACAGCCGAATCTTCATGTGTGCATTACTTCTCCAACGAGGTCCTATACAACGGGACTCGAATCAACATAATTGACAATTTCGTGATAAAACTCATTTGGGTTCACATTGAAAGAGCTATGTCTTTGCCAACAATTTAATTTTCATGGCGTTCTATCCGAACGACGAGTATTTTGAAAGTGCACTCTTGAATAGCTTCATTCCACCAGAGGCATTCCTCTTTTTAGACAAATGCGGTCTGATACAGGATAGATTGGCAGTTCCGTTAACCTACGACGTCAGACGAAGAACCGTGGATAGACAACTCCCATACAATCGGGACGTCATGGGCACAAGGCGGAGCAGAGCTCCTTCGGTTCGGTAGGGCTGTGTCCGAACGGGACCGAACTGATAGGGTGAAGCAGGAGAACCAGTTTTGGTGGCTTCAATCGGCAGTTGATATTGGGTAGTCGGGATGGGGTTTTAAGCCTTGGCCGGCTTACATACTTGTTTTATAGTTTTAGGGATTAGTTTTAAGTAGAATAGGCATGGTGGCACAAAAAAAATCCAAAAAAAATGAAAAAATAACAAAAAAAATAAAAAAAAAAACATAAAAAGACAAAACAAATGCTAAATAAAAAAACGTTAGATTTGCTGCTGTGGTCATTCTAGTTTTAAGTAGTTTATAGGTAGAATAGGCAGTTTAAGTTAGCTTTAAGTTTTATATTAAGGAATTTATTTTAAGTAGTTTTTAAGTAAAAATAAAAAAGGATCTTGACATTAGTTTTTTTTTCAAAATTTTCTAATAAAATACAAATTAAATGAAATTTAAATTGAAGTAAAATAGATCTTAGGGCCGAAAGGCATTAGCAGTAAGTGTTATAGTTTAACTTAGAGTGTCCGTATGGGACCATTAAGTTAGTTGTAAGTTATGGAGAATTAGGCTAGTTTTATGAATTTTTGTCTAGCTTAAAGATAGGTTTAAGAATGAATTAATAAAAATGAATTTACAAAAAAAAGCCTTTGACGTTTCGTAAGGGACTCGAACTGGCAGCTACTTTAACCTGACCTAACCTAACCTAACCTTAATTTTCGAGAGAATAGAAGCTTTTTTTTATAAAATTAATAGATATGAAGCGTTCATTATTTTTGTCAATTGGGCATTTGTTTAACGAAAGTGTCACTTTTGCTGATTTTGAGACATTTATATTCTCGAAATTCGTGTTAAAATCTCAGCGTCCAAAGCAAATTCAGTTCAAAGCGCTGATTTCTTTATTTTTAAAAGATGGAATCGCGGACGAGTTTCAGGAATTTAAAGGCGATCTCTTAATAAAGGTTTCTTCATAAGAACCTCTTATCTTATGAAAATAATTTAAATCATTACTAAAGTTTTTCGATACTCAAAATTTCTAGAAAACAAAGACTTTAGTTGTTTTTGACAGTAAACCGCTTTTCGGTGAATATCGTTAAATTACTAACAATTCTTTAGATGAAATCTTAACTTACACAACTTAACTGAAAAAGCTTTATGCCTTATATGACCTTTGCCCTGGATCGTCCGTTGGTCAAAACTTAATTATTTTTTGCCTAGCGATTGGAATAGTTCTGGATTTCCGATTGATATTATGTACTTGGTCCAGTCCAAAGTTAAAAGTACTACTTTTGTCAATAAAGTTCAAAGCAGTAAAACACATTTTTTTTTATATTAACATATACAAATTAAATTATTACAAACATAAGAGGTATCATATTCATTAAGGCAATATGATAAGTTTTTAATTTAAGGGATTTCCTATGAAAATTTAAAACAATATTTCCCAGGGAGTGGGGTGTACCCATTACCCCTACGACTTATAAATCACCCCAGTTTCAAAAATCTTCTTATTAAACACTGGCAAAGTTGACTTAAGTACTCAACCAAGATTATTGAATTAAGTTCAATATAGTCCTTATTAGTTCCTAACTGCTAGAATGTTATAGGTTTTTAAGTTTCTATTGCGGCGTTATCTTAATCCTTCCTCTTCTTCTATTCTAACTAATATTTAGTTAAAAAACTGATTTATAAATGGCATAACCGCTGTTTAATTTTGTAAGCTTCTGTTATATTCCCCTCCTTTAGAAAAAGACCATTTCGGTTCTCAAACTTGTGTCGAAATTCCATAAAATACTACAAAATCCTTACCCAATCCTCTTATAACAGTTCATTAAGCTTAATTTATTACTTTTTTATAGACATTATTCCACTATTAAGTACAAACATACATATTTGGTTATAGTTATATCATAAAACTGTTCTTTACGCGACATATTTTCATATATAAAATATATACCGTTGATAAATTTAACATGAGATTGTGAGTTTAAAACAATATGTAAGCTTTTAAAACTTTTCCTGACAATTTATCCGGTGAAACGTTTTTCGAGTAATACTACGGGTACATCAGCTACATATAGACGCATAAGAGTACATAATGTTGGAAATGTATTGTACAACGTATCATCCAGCTATAGAACCATTTAACAACGCAAAACACGCTCCAATGAGCGAAAAAGGGATAAAGCTTTTGGTTTTTAGTCTTTTATAATATGCGTGTATATAAAAGACTGTGTTTTCAAATAAATGTCATCTGCATTAATTTTTTGGGGTTGTGAAAATCCGAGATATTAAATGGAAAAAACGGGTTCAAATGAACCGTATATCGCAAAGTTGTGGGGTAGATTGTTTTAAACCATATTTTAATGGGAAGTTAAGCTTTTAAGGAGTTGTTTCGATAGTTTAAGTTTGGGTTTTTAGTAAGTTTGTTTTAAGTAAGGATGTTTATGAAATTTTTTTCCAAATGTATCTTCAATATTCAGTTTGTTAGATTTCATCTGCTTTACATAAACGTTAAAAAATGCTGAATAATATATGCTAAAACGTTTTTTAACAGAAAAGGGCAAGACTATTATATCAAGTTTTTAAAAAATATAGAAATAAAGTTCAAGACTCTTAAAAACTTCAAAAAAAATTCAAATGAAAAGTTATAACTTATGTGAATCCTAAAAGTAAGTATGATACTTGCTCCTACTCTCACCTCCCGCGGTTAACATAGGGTGCTTAGTAACACACCTGGTGATTGGGTTATAACCACATTAGAAAACGAGAGAGGAGGCTACTTCCAGACCGCAGACTAGGAATTTCCAAGATGGAATCAACGGTGGCGTCTACAGTTCTACTCGTTGTAAGGTTGAAATACTAAGTGAACACCTTATAGGGCTATTACGACATATTCAGAGCTCAGGACTGTAAGGAGTGGTAATGCCAGCTCTCACCCTTGGAGTTTAAATCAAAGACCTAGTCCTTTAGGTTTAAGACGAAGAAAGAAAAACCCAGTTACGAAGCATCAAAACCCATCGAATACGGACGGCTTTACTCTTGACAAACAAGAACGAATTAAGGCCAACTAGCAAACCACGTGCATTCAAGAATTAGAGGAGGCTCAAAAATGCTTTAAAGCAGTAATCAATGCCATTCAAAAAATGCGATGCAAAAAGTAGATGCAAAACAGCGATATTTATTATGGTGACTTCTACCGAGAAAACTAACAGCGCATATTTAAAAGCATTGAAACCAGAGTCTTCAGCTATACGTGCATCAACGTGCGCCTCATGACCTTCCGCATCAAGCCTAACTTTGGCAACATTAGCTTAATATGCACACAAGCCCTGCAAGACGCCCTTCCGATAACGGATTCAAGCTCATCGATTTTGCCGCGGAGCAAAACGTCATGGTAGCCGAAACGCGTTTTCCACACCTCAACGTCCACAAAGGAATGATAATTCTCTGCCCTTAATACATTGTATCGAGAACCAGAGGCAACATTGCCAAGATGCAATTACAAAAGCTGCCTCTGACTTCCTGGGTTTCAAACAACCACCAACAAAAATCCCCTGGTTTGATGAGGAACGTCGGCCCGCAAATGAAGCCAAACAACAGACACGCAAAGAAGTGCTGAATAGAAAGACTAGCGCTGGTCACGAGCTTTATTAGCAGAAGAGAAAAAAAAAAACAACGACTTCTCAGACGTAAAAAAAAGGAGTATGAGAAGCATGCTGTAGAAGATATTGAGAGGTTCAAAAGTAAAAAGAAACTCGAAAGTTTTATGATCAGGTGAAACGAAATTCACTAGTACATAAACTTATAACCGAAGGCTGCAAAGACGAAAGTGGAAACATCATACTGGGACCGCAGTTAATGCTGAGGATATGGAAGCCCCACTCGACGAAGAACCGAATTCCTCTTTTAGGCAGGATAATCCAACTTAGACGAAGTCAAGATTGGCATATCTAAGCTGAAGTCTTAAAAACCAGGTGGAGCAAATGGCTTGAATGCCGAGCTCTCCAAAGCAAGTGGAGATAATTGGGTTAGGAGTATGCACCAACTTATTTTTAAAATATAGTCGGAGGAAAGCATGCCCCATAAATAGAACTTCACTATTGTTGGCCCGATACTGAAAAACTTCACCAACTATAGAGAAAAACGTCTCTTTAAAAACGCTTACAAAATCTTCTCTACCGTAATATGTGAACGTCTTAAGCCCATTGGAATAAGTCCTTAGCAGTTTGGCATTTGACTAGGAAATTCCATTAGTCGATCAAATATTCTCATTGCCACAGGTCCTTGAAAAACCCAAGAACATCAAATCAACACCCATCATCTCTTTATCGATTTCAAAACCACAACATCTACAGGAACGAACTTTTTAGAGCCATGTCTAGTCTTAGCATCCTTGCCAAATTCTTCCGTTTGTCCAGGATGAACATGGAGAATTTGTGCTGCTCCATAAAGGTTGGAAACAACTTAAACGAACCCTTCGATATCAGAAAAGTCTTTAGACAGGGTCATGCATTGTCATGCGATTTCCTTAACTTTGTCCTTGAAAGAATTGTTCAATCTCTTCTTTGGTCAATTAATCGCCTGTCGAAAAACAAGAAAGTTATCGAATTCATATAAAAAATATTTGATAGCGTGACAGCTCGTATAAGCACCTTCTGTCTTTAAGTATTTCTAACTTTTTGTCTCCTCTTTTCTCTATATTTCCCCAGGCCGCTCAAGATTACTATCATCCTCCAGTATCCGTCCTAATGTATTCCACTTCCATGTTATCCCTGATTAAATGATCATTCTTACCACAAAAAAAAAACAGAACTGAAGAAGAAAACTCTCATCTTTCGTGTTTCAATTGTGACCTTCTAAATGTAGCTTAGTTCCAGTATCATGGTCATCGTTTTCTAACAGACGAAAAAATACAATCATTAATTTAATACGTATAAACGTACTTTGTACTTCGTATACCCATAGCTGCCCAACGCCTTTCGCGTCGTATCTTATCCTGGGCCCCTCTCATCCATGCCTCAAAAGTCTTCTAACCTAACATTCTATCTAATCCAATCTGACAGTTACTAAACGCGCATATTTTTCTTGATGTCGCTTCAAGGAATCACTATGCTGAATGTTGATGCTGAACGCTCTGCTGGTAGTATGGTCAGCTGTGTGTGTCCTGTCTGATGCCTGATGTGCATGCATCTCTATCATTTTATCCAAAACCCAGATCCCAGACCTACATCAGCTCATCACCTCCATCAACAACCATACCCTTTGGATAAAGCGAAATGTTTTTTTTTTTCCTTTTTGGTCGATGTCTGCGATGGTCTTATCCCAGCGTTATAAATGGACAGATACCGTTTAAGCACCCTGTCATTAATGTTAGCTATTTGTTTGGCCACATTGTAAATGATTGGGTGTGCGATGAAATCGAATTTACAATATCAAGTTGCACGCTACACGAATTAATCAAGAGCAGAAACACATCAGGGACAAAAAAAAGGATTCAAAGGTCAATTGGAATTTTTATTAGATGGGGGTGGTAGTCAGGACATGTGACCTTGTGTGGATCAGGATAAGAAAGTCTGCAATTAGGTTTTTATTTCGGTCAAGCTAAGTTCTTCAGATGTATTTAAACATTAATATTGTCTTTTGTAATAAATTCTTCTTTTAACCGTATTTTACACATTAGAGTCATTTTAGTGGACAGCACTCTTTTGAACATACCTATGATTATACTTTACATAATATTATGTCGATATCGTATGAGATGTAGATTTTTTATGTACCCAAATTTTCAGAAAATTTAAAAATATGGGATAAGTATTTGTAACTATTTTTTTTACTGAAAGTTCAGACTCGTGATTTCACTTCGACTTTGTACATAAAAGTTAAAAGACTTTTTTATGAATTTGGCTTAAAGATTGTTTAAAAGTCAATTGACTCAAAGTCTATTTTTGATTGCAGTCTTTTTGACTCTAAAAAGTTATTAAAATTACTTAAAAGTCAATTTTAAATGCAAGTGATTTTGAAAGTGAGTAAGTCATATGCATGCATTCTTTTGAATTTTTAAATTCAGCAAGTTATTTGAATTTGTCTGCATTTTAATGACTTACAGACTTTCAAGATTTACTTGAATTTAAATTTGACTTTTAAAAAATACTTTTAAAAAAAAGCTTGCGATGCGACCCACACTGATAACTTCCCATCCCGTCTGTCAATTTGTCTTGCTTAAAAGTTTTTCTATATGCATTACTTTTTACCAAATTTGCGTACTATTTTTTGTAGATTTTATTAACTTCCCATAGGAAGTAATTTTAATGGGTCCGATTTGTTAAATTGAAAAAATTAACATTTCTCGATGTTTCAAGGTCCCTAGAGTCTTAATAAAAGATTTTTAGAAATGTGTATCTGAGTGCGTCTATACGTCCGTACGCTAGCGACGTATGTTTCGTCGTCCATAGCTCAAGAACTAGAAGAGATATGGACTTCAAATAAATTTTGTTATACTGAAAAAAATATTATCACCTCGAAAATTTTACGAATAAAATATGATTTCATCTTCAATATGATTT
This sequence comes from Eupeodes corollae, assembly GCF_945859685.1. NCBI lineage: Eukaryota > Metazoa > Arthropoda > Insecta > Diptera > Syrphidae > Eupeodes > Eupeodes corollae. Next base: position 62,089,211 of record NC_079147.1, on the reverse strand, counting down.
TGTGCAGCGAAAAAAAAAACGTTTTTGACATCTGGTAAAATTTTAAGAAAAATCAAATTGATTTTTTTATAAGAACTAAAAGCCTAAACAAAAAAAAATTAATAGAATTAATAGAATAGAATACTTAACAATCAGTGAAATTTTGAGAAAAATCGAATTGACAGTTTTTTTTTTACAAAAAAACTAAAAACCTAAACAAAATTTAACAAAAGTTGGTAAAAATTGATTTTCGTCTCTAATATCTTTTCAAAAATTTGAGATAATGGCTTCCAACTAATTTTTACTTATAAAAAATATTTCTGTCAACATTCGATAAAATTTTGAGAAAAATCTAATTAAATACAGAAATACAATCATAAAAAAAAAAACAATATTAAAACTTGGTAAAAATTTACTTTCGACTTAAATAGCTTTCCAAAAATTTAAAACATTGTCTTCAAACTTTTTAATTGCATAGAAAATATTGTTTTCAGTAGTTTTTTTTTATAAAACTCCAACAATCCATTTTTTCAAAAAAAAAATTATATCTGCAAAAATATTATGCAAATTCGGTCAAAATTGATGTTCGCTTCATTATATCTCTCAAATTAATTTCTTTCATCCAATTTCTAAAAATTTAAGAAATGCTACTAAAATTAATAAAAATTTGTCTAAGAATTAAGTTTTATTTAACAAAACTAGATTTTCAAAGTAAACTATTTCTTTATACACAAAATATTGTTGGTTATTTTAAAATTGTCTAGAATAATTCAACTAACAATTTTTTTTAACCCAACACGCAAACCTACACACTTTTAAGGAAGATATCAGTGTGGGTCGCATCGCAATATCTTTTTTTTTTAAATCATAAAAAAGTTGGAACCCGTCAAAAAATACTTCTAAAAAATAGTGAACATTGATTTTTTACTCAAAAACCTCAAAAAAAATAACATGGTAACAGCGTAATTTTTGTATATTTTTATTTATGCGTTGATGGTTTAATACAAAGTTAAAACCTACTAAAAATTGATTTTGATATAAAATCTTTTTTATCTCAAGAAAAAAGTTGTCGTTAGTATTTAGTTAATGTTCAGAAAACAAATCAATCAAAAACTTGTAAAATCTCTTCACTTTTTCCACCGGTTGCGGAGAAATATTTATTTTTGTTTTGCCGGAATTAATTTTCAACCCCATAACTTTTGCTTCTCTCTCCACACTTGTTATCATTTAATGGAGATCCATCATCCTATGAGAAAGAAAACAAACATCGTCAGCGTAATCCAAGTGCTTTAAACAGGAAGTCAAAGTCTATTGGATCCCTCCACTACATGACAAAACTGCGCGCAGTACATCGCTTATCACAAACAGAAACAATTTTGGCGACATAATACAGCCCTGCCTGACTCCGATACGGATTTCAAAATCATCTGACACTTTGACCAGACATATGTTGCTTTAATAATAGCAATTAGTTTTTCTGGAATGCCTCTCCTCCGCAAAGCTAACCAGATATGCTCCCTGTTAACGCTATCAAAGGCCCTCTCGAAGTCCATGAACAGCAGGTGTAGCGGTGATCGATATTCAACGCAGTTTTCAAGGATGTTGGTATGATCGATACAGGAGGATCCAGCTTGTTCGACATCGAGTGTGTCCTCAAGGTGTTTTTTGGTAACGGCAGGTAGAACGCAAATTATACTCCAATTTTCGCACTTTGTAAGATCTCCTTTTTTTTAGGAGCTTGAAGGGACTTCAGTCCCTTCTTTTACTTATCGGGGAAGCTTTTTGTGTCCTGGGCTTTTTTTAGAAGCGGATGAAGCAGTTCGCTTGATGACGTTGGCGCTGCTTGTAAAAGCTCAGCGGGAATTCCATCAAGTCCAACCGCTGTTGGTCTTAAGTGCTTTAATTGCGGCAACGATCTCATCTTTACTTGAAGTACGGTGCAATTTCGGAGATAAGTTTGTTAGGCGCTTCAGAAGGCATTGGCTGCACGTTGTTGGCAAACACTCTGTTTAAAACCGAGGAAAAGTGTTCTTTCCATTTTCTGACTTGGTCATCTATCGGACTTATCACAGAACCGTCTACTTCTTTCACCAGGTGTTGCTTTGAGCTGTGTGCACCGGTCACCTCTTTTGTTATTTTGTAAACGGTCCTGCTGTCGCACCTGTTTGCAGCATCTTCTGCTTCTTGCGCCAATGCGTTGGTGCTAGTACTAAGACTCCAGCTCATTTCTTTCTTCCTCTTATGCAGCAGTTATTCAAGCCTTTAACTGCTTGCGTTCGTTTATCCTTTCCCAAGATTCTTCTGAAAACCAAGACTTGTTGTTTCCTTCTTTCCGACCGATTATTCTGTCAGAACCTGAAATGAAAACATTTTTCACAGTATTCCAATGGTGTTCGATGTCGTCATGTACTGTGCTGCTGATTTTATCTCATTTCGTGATACAAGTGGTCCTTGAATTGTTTACGGGTTGTAGGATCCTTTGGTCTGGCGATTTTGAATTTGGCGGCTCGTGTTATTCTGTTGGATCTTCGAGCTGTAGATTTACTCAATCTAAGGGTAGCTATAGTTAAGTTGTGATCACGGGCAAGGCGCATGTCGGTGCCTCTTCTGTTTCCGACTTAAAAGAAATTGCTTCTAAAGCGTCGACTAATCGCGAAGTGGTCAATTCGGTTGGAAGACGCTTGCCTGTTCATCGACATCCAGCTAATTTTATGACACAGTTTTTGTTCAAACATAGTGCCACCAATCACAAGGCCATTGCCGTTACAGAAGTCAATGAACATCTCGCCATTATCATTGCAATTGCCGACACCGTGAAAACCCATCACATGCCTTAGCCCGTTGTTGTTACTGCCAACCCCATAACCAAATAATATCTTCGCGGAAAGTGTTGTTGTAGGCGGATCCTAGTTGTTTGTAAAATCATTCATTTCCTTCATCAGATGCGCTCTCCGTCTACTCTGAAAGCTAGCTTTGACAAGCCTTTCCCAAAGAGGCTCCTTCGAAATATGGCTTCTGATTTCAAGAAGTAATTTGGAGATCCATTAAACTTAACCCTCGCAATTTTAGCTAGCTTAGCTCTATCGTCTATCGTCTATCGCCTACCGTCTATCGTCTATCGTATATCGTCTATCATCTATTGTCTATTGTCTATCGTCTATCGTCTATCGTCTATCGTCTATCGTCTATCGTCTATCGTCTATCGTCTATCTTCTATTGTCTATCGTCTAGCGCCTATCGTCTACCGTTTATCGTCTATCCTCTATCGTCTATTGTCTTTGGTCTATCGTCGATCGTCGGTTGTCTATCGTTTATCGTCTTTCGTCTATCGTCTATCTTCTAACTCCTCTCTCTCTATCGTCTATTGCCTATTGTCTATCGTCCATCGTCTATCGTCTATCGTCTTTCGTCTATCTTATATCGTCTATCGTCTTTCCTCTTTCCTCTTTAGTCTATCGTCTATCTTCTAACTTCTAACTTCTCTCTTCTATCGTCTATCGTTTATCGTCTATTGTCTATTGTCGATCGTCTATTGCCTATTGTAAAATCTTTCTTTCTCTTCATCAGATGCGCGCTCCGTCTACTCTGAAACCTAGCTTTGACAAGCCTTTCCCCAAGAGGCTCCTTCGAAATATGGCTTCTGATTTCAAGAAGTAACTTGGAGATCCATTAAACTTAACCCTCGCAATTTTAGCTAGCTTATGTATATAGAGATACACAAATCACTGCCCGGGAGCAACCACGAGGAGGTAAAGCAAGAACTTCAACGTAACAAGAAAGTTGAAGGCACGGCAATAGTAAGTCAATGAGAGTTTTTCATAAGATTGCTTAAAAAAGTCATATTATTGATACAACGATAGTAAGTTCTGACTGCACTTTCTTTTGACCCTATAATTATAATCAGTCCAAACTTTCAAAAATACATTTTTTATTTCTAAAATGATGTGTAAATGTACACATTTACACTATAAAACGGCATACTTTCCTCAATGCTATTAGGTAGAAATGGCGATCTCAGAGAACCTAGCCTAAGATCCAATTAGCACAGTAGTGCACCGTTTTGCTGTTACGGCAATAAGTTTTTTTTTTTTAATAAAAATAAAAAGTTTTGTTTAGCTCCTGCTTCCCTTCCCATAAATTCTACCAGAATCTTAGTTTTGGTGTTGTTAATGGTCTAAAGTATTTATATAGTATTCTTTTTGTTCAAAATATTACTTACGTTTTCGACAGAACCAAAGATCGAACAATAACAACCACAAAATGTATGATGATGTACATGTTAAAAATAAAAACACACATTATAACATCGCAACGTAAAGTATGTTTTGTTACTTGAAATTTTTGACAAGTATTTGAGATTTGGTGCCAATCGACACAAATTTTAATTTATCAATAAAGTTCGTTTATTCATCGTCTTTCGATATACATACTTCAGCAAGAACGATAAACGACACGAAAGCAGAAGTGCTACATGAAGCAAACTTCTGACGATATTGTTTTCGGCTAGTTACGTGATGAGAGTCCTTTTTTCTGTATTAATAAGTATGATGTTAAAATTTTTGACAAAACTGTTTCATTTTCAATAGTTACTAATTTTCGGTCAGGTACAATACTTCACATGCTTAAGGAACCCTAACGTTAACCGCAAAACATTTTTGAAGGTGCCGTAAAACGTGTTGCAACAATATTTTTTTAGTCAAATATATGGAAATGAAGTATGTAAAAATAGTATAGGTTTTCAAAAAAGTCGTTCGACAACAAAGGACTTATTTAAGCCTAATTCCATAAATTTAATATGTGGGGAAGTGTTTTTGTAAGAAAAATGTATGAATTTCTCGCTATTGTTTTATATTGTTTAATATATAGAATTTTATATTTGAAAATTTGGAAATGTTCAGGATATTTTATTATTGGAAGGTTACTTCAGCCATTACAAGAAAGCTGCAAACCTTCGTGAATAGATGTCTTTTTATATCCAATGAAGTCCTTGATAGAAGGACAGATCTTATAAAATCAATCAGGAACTTATAAAATCAATTATACGAGGGCGTAAGTGGTAATTAATTGGACATACGCCTCGAAAAGGTAACGACTGCATTGCTGGCCAAGCAATGCAGTTAATCCGCTCACACAAGAAGGAAGAAGGGCTGGCCGACTGAGAAGCACATTGTTCAGGACAGTCTAAGAGGAATCAGGGCAAGAGTTGGAGGGAGCTTAAACACATCTCTGATGGAAACCCGACTCTATGGCGCGTAGGCGTAATAGATCCCGTGTGCCCCTTAATTTGTTCCTAACTGACTTAACATGTCTGGGACCTAAGTAAGTAAGGATATTTTTAAACTTACTTATCACTTTATGCCCAAGCATTCTTTTACTGTGCTGAGTAATTTTTAACAATTCTTTTTCAGAACCTTACTGCATAAAATTTATGTGTGATATTACTTTTGAATTTACTGAATGCTGACATAGTTTAAAGTCATGTAAATAAGCCACATCTTATGACTTCTTCCCAAATATTCAAAAATATTTTTAGTAGCTATATATTGACAGGTTAAGTCTTTTAGATATTAATTTGAGGAAAAAATAAAAAAAAGTTTTAAAAAACCTTCGAGGTGAATTTTTTTTATTTGAAAAACTTTCCTTTAAATGAAAAATATTTCAAAGCTAAACCACAAAAACTTTTCCGCACAGTTGGAAAGCGCATCATTTTTTGTGTTTTTCTTTTATTTTCTATGTTGTTTACATATTTTTCAATTTTTTCTCTTCTCCTTTCCTCCTGCAGTAGGAAATTTATATATGGTATTCGTAGAAGTAGATATAGAGTTCGAAATTGAAAACCGCATTCAAAAACTCAACCAGAATATGAAGATCTAAGTGATTTTCATAGTGTTTCAGAATCCATGGGTAGGTAGGGTTTCCAGGGAAATTTTATATACATGCATATATAAATATGAAAATGTATGTACATCACTTTATGAAAAGTTTGTCCTTTTTTTGCAGTTGCCGTTTGAAGATAGTTGTTGTTGTTGTTGTTTTGTTGGTGTTTTTGCAGCGGATGCATATTTTACTTTGGGTTCGCGTTAGCGAACTTTGTGTGGCGGATGAACTTTTTATGTATTTTTATTTTTATTTTTTATTTCATACTCAACTACGTATTTATAAATATTTTATGAAGAAGTTTGAAGCATGGATGATGTGATGGTGCACCACTTGCCATACGTATTCTGTTGAAGGAAGCTGGGAGTCTTTGAGGGAATATTTTAAGATGAAAGGATATCTTGTTGACGTGTTCAAATTTTGTGTGATGTGGCATTTCGATATACCGCTATAAACTATGCATATACAACTGATGGTCCAGCAACTGGTATTTTCAAAAATTCATGTCCATTTTATTGTGCAGTAAAAAAAGTATCCTTTTGGGCAGATAGAGCTGAAATTATTTCATTTCATTACTTTATTTTCGTTTATTGAGCTTGTGGAACGCGTTCTTGTTTTGGCATATTTGTTGGGTTTTAGTCGCGCAATAAACTTTTGAATGAATTATAAATAAACCACTCTAAATATGTCTTTTATATATAATTTTGTGACCTTTACGCAATATCAATTTATTTCAGTTGGAATATTTTTAATTTACCATTTTTATATAAATGGAACTGCTGGCGTTTGTAAATTTGACGACATGAAGTTTTTTTTATTGAATTCTGAATGCTTGATTAAATTGGGTTAGGTTCTTAAATATATACCTGAAAAATTCATATTAAGAAAATATGGGATCGACTTTCTCTGACAGATATTTTCATCAAACTAAATACATGTCTGTATTTAAAGTTTTTTTTTTTTCAAATCGTTACATATCAGCTTTTACTACTCTTGAAAATATCGTCTATTCTGTATCGCTTATAGTGTATTTTGTATCGTCCATCGTCTATCGTCATTCGTCTATCGTCGATTGTCTATCGTCTATCGCCTATCATCTATCGTCTATCGTCTTTCGTCTTTCCTCTATCATCTATCGTCGATCGTAGATAGTCTTTCATCTATCGTCTATCGTGTCGATCGTCTTTCGTCTATAGTCTTTCGTTTATCGTCGTTCATCTCTTGTCTATCGTCTTTTGTTTATCGTTTTTCGTCGATCGTCTATCGTCTTTTGTCGATCGTCTTTCGTCTATCGTCTTTCGTCAATCATCGCTTAGTGTCTATCGTCTATCACCTTTCGTCTATCGCCTATCGTCTATCGTCTTCCGTCTATCAACTATCGTCTATAAACTATCGCCGATCAACTACCGTCTATCATCGATAGTCGATTGTCGATCGTGTTTCTTCTTTCTTCTATAGTTTATCGCCTATCGTCTATCGCCTATCGTCTATCGTCTTTCGTCTATCGTCTTTCGTTTATAGTCCATCGTCTTTCATCTTTCGTCTATAGTCTTTCGTTTATCATTTTTCGTCGATCGTCTATCGTCTTTTGTCGATCGTCTTTCGTCTATCGTCTTTCGTCAATCATCGTCTAGTGTCTATCGCCTTTCGTCTATCAACTATCGTCTATCAACTATCGTCGATCAACTACCGTCTATCTTCTATTGTCTATCGTCGATTGTCGATCGTCTTTCTCCTTTCATCTCTAGTTTATCGCCTATCGTCTATTGTCTATCGTATATTGTCTATCGTGTATCGTCTATCGTGAAGCGTCTATCGTCTATCGTCCATCGCCTATCGACTATCGTTTATCATTTATCGTTTATCGTCTATAGTCTATAGTCTATAGTCTGTAGTCTATAGTTTATAGCCTATAGTCTTTAGTCTATAGTCTATAGTCTGTAGTCTATAGTTTATAGCCTATAGTCTTTAGTCTATAGTCTATAGTCTATAGTCTATAGTCTATAGTCTATAGTCTATAGTCTATAGTCTATAGTCTATAGTCTATAGTCTATAGTCTATAGTCTATAGTCTATAGTCTATAGTCTATAGTCTATAGTCTATAGTCTATAGTCTATAGTCTATAGTCTATAGTCTATAGTCTATAGTCTATAGTCTATAGTCTATAGTCTATAGTCTATAGTCTATAGTCTATAGTCTATAGTCTATAGTCTATAGTCTATAGTCTATAGTCTATAGTCTATAGTCTATAGTCTATAGTCTATAGTCTATAGTCTATAGTCTATAGTCTTTAGTCTATAGTCTATCGTCTATCGTCCATCTTCTATCGTCTTTCGTCGATCGTCTTTCGTGTTTCGTATTTCTTTTATTGTCTATCGTCTTTCATCGATCGTCTATCGTCTATAGTCTATCGTCTTTCGTCTATCGTCTATCGTCTATCGTCTATAGTCTATAGTCTATAGTCTATAGTCTATAGTCTATAGTCTATAGTCTATAGTCTATAGTCTATAGTCTATAGTCTATAGTCTATAGTCTATAGTCTATAGTCTATAGTCTATAGTCTATAGTCTATAGTCTATAGTCTATAGTCTATAGTCTATAGTCTATAGTCTATAGTCTATAGTCTATAGTCTATAGTCTATAGTCTATAGTCTATAGTCTATATAGTCTATATAGTCTATAGTCTATAGTCTATAGTCTATAGTCTATAGTCTATAGTCTATAGTCTATAGTCTATAGTCTATAGTCTATAGTCTATAGTCTATAGTCTATAGTCTATAGTCTATAGTCTATAGTCTATAGTCTATAGTCTATAGTCTATAGTCTATAGTCTATAGTCTATAGTCTATAGTCTATAGTCTATAGTCTATAGTCTATAGTCTATAGTCTATAGTGTATAGTGTATAGTGTATAGTCTATAGTCTATAGTCTATAGTCTATAGTCTAAGTCTATAGTCTATAGTCTATAGTCTATAGTCTAAGTCTATAGTCTATAGTCTATAGTCTATAGTCTATAGTCTATAGTCTATAGTCTATAGTCTATAGTCTATAGTCTATAGTCTATAGTCTTTAGTCTATAGTCTATCGTCTATCGTCCATCTTCTATCGTCTTTCGTCGATCGTCTTTCGTGTTTCGTATTTCTTTTATCGTCTATTGTCTATCGTCTATCGTTTATAGTTTATCGTCTATCGTCTATCGTTTTTCGTCGTTCGTCTATCCACTTTTTCCTATCCTCTATTCTCTATCGTCTATCATCTGTTGTGTATTCTTCTATCGTTGAATATGCGCTTTAGGTCTGAAAACTAGAAAGTTGAGCAATTTGCAAATTGAAAAATATAAAAATACTTTGTCTACCTATTTCAAAATCATAACTAATCGTGCTTTTGTTGCGTGGTGTTGTGAACATAAAAGTTCAAAAGCTGTATTCCAAATCCAAACAAATGTCCTCCTTTATTTGAAAACCACTTTTTTGCATACCCAAATAAAATATCATTTCACATGCCACTTTGATGTGCATAGAAATATTTTCACTATGCACAGTTCAACTTAGTGTACGTATCTTAATGTTTTATGTAATTGGCAAAAAGTTCCAAAATTTGCAATTTTTGTTAGCTGAGGACTATTTTTGCTTAGATTACTTTATTACTCTATACTGTCACGTAGTCGATAACAGTGTTGACATTTTGTTAAAATTTTCATGTAGAATTTTGTTAAAAAGCATTTTTCACTATTTTCTCATATTTTTTATTTTAATGTTAGAAAGTGTATACAAAATTCCAAGTTTTAAACAACTGTCTTGGAATTTTGTGTTAAATAAGTTTTCTATATTTTGAATTCATGGTGAATGTAGTTATTACAGAGTTCTGATTTAAAAGCGTTTGGTTTTATTTCTTACTTTGGCGAAATAAAAATAATCTTTCTCAGTAATTCTCAGTAATTGTATATAATTAAATGCTAAAATGCTACTCAAACCAAAAATTTGTAACTTGCACTATGTATTTGAAATTTGCCCAAAATTAATTTTGCAATTAGCGGACAAGATCTCAAATTTAAATTTTAACTTTCTAAACGCTAATTTTAGGCGCAAACATTAAATATATACATATTACGGGATTAAAGTTTCAAGGTGTGTAATGAGAACAACTTTATCTTGTTGACCACTTCTTTATTAGACTCCAACTTAATGACTGACCTCTTACTTACATACTACATCTAAGCTGAGCTAGGTATGTCTATATACTTTAAGTACAGTGAGTATAACACTACATCTCCCTTTCTAGGTTTGTTTATACATTTTAATTCATTTCTTTTATATAACATCACTTGTCATTTGTAATATTTCATTTTTTAAATCATACAGCAAAATAATAGTTTTATAATTAGGTAATTCAATTTTGTGAAACTTTCTTTCTCTTCTATCCTCTGAATTTTTAAATTCAAGCTTATAATAATTGTTTTATGAATTAAAAGTGAAAAAATAAAAAAAAAATATTTAGTAACAAAGAATGAATGAATAAGATTTATAATTAATTATGTAATTCATTTATCTTAATTTAGGAAATTGATACTTCAAATATTATACTGTTTTTGTTATAATTTATAGAAATTAGATTGTTTTTTTCATTTTCTTTCAATTAAATAAAAGTTTTCCAGTCTTGTCATTAAAGAAACATTTTCAATATTTATATTCAATTTAGTACAATGTTTGGAATAAGTTTCTAAGCAAACTTCCAATCTGATTGAGCTTACTAGTGATTTATGCTCGCGATCTTATATACTTTGAGTTTCGGCGAAGGATTCTACCACTTTGCAGCTGTATCAAATATGATCTTGGGAGCGAATGTTTTTCTTTGATTATTCCCGGGAGCCAACATTTTCCTTCCTGCATCCAAACTTTCTGTTTTACTTGGAATGGGGTTCTTTCTTTTGCGCCGCGGTCGTGATAGTGCTTATTTTTAAGATTGTTGCTGTTAAGAACAGGTAGTAGTTCGTTACAAATACCACTATTCTTGTAGAATTTTTGATCCCCGGGCAGCAGTGTACGAGTTTGTCTGCCCATTAACACTTGAGTTGGTGTCAATTGAGAATTTTTAATTTGTGTATTTCTGTACTCGAGCAGGGCTAACCATAGATTAGTTTTTGATTCTAAGGATTTGCGAAGAAGATTTTTTGCAATATGAACGCACTTTTCACTAAACCCATTGGATTTGGCAAATTTAGGACTACTTGTGATTAGTTCAATATCAAACTTTTCAGTAAAGGCTTTAAATTCAAATGAATTAAAAGGCATATTATCTGCCACTATTTGTCTTGGGATACCATGAATCGAAAACACAGTCTCTAGTTTACCTATGATTGCTTTTGCTGTTTTACTATTCAGCGGTAAAACGTCAATATACTTAGACAAAAAGTCACCTATGACGAGGTATGATTTACTGTCATATTCCATTATGTCCATACCAATTCTCTGATATGGCCCCTCTGGTAATTCATGGTTTATAAGCGGTTCTTTGATGTTGCTCGACCTATATTTTTGGCAAATCCTACACGATGCAACTAATTTTTCGATTTCTTGGTTCAAGGTTGGCCAATAGACTAAAGAACGTGCTCTTGCTTTTGTTTTTTCTATTCCAAGATGTGAAAGGTGTAGAGTTTGTAGGACTGAATCTCTTAATTCTTTGGGTATAAATATTCTATAGAATAGATCGTCCTTCAAACTCTAAAAACATTTCAAATTTTCCGGTATTTTGCTTTTATCTTTTGGCCACCCTTTACATAAATATTCCTTGATTCTTTTCAGTACTATGTCTTCATCTGTTTTTCTTCTATAAAAATCTCTTTTGGCGTTACTAATGTTAACCGTATGTATTAACTCATTTAAACCTTTAATATTGTTTTTATCGAATTTTACTGAACAGCTATTTCTTGATAATAGATCAGCTAACACCATTCGACTACCTGGCATATATTCTAAATCTAAATTGTATTTTTCTAACTTAAGTTTCATGCGTTGTAGTCGAGGAGAGGGTATTTTACTATACTCTTTATTGATGATCCCTAAAAGTGGTTTATGATCAGTGACAATCTGAATTTGCCTTCCATAGATGAGTGAGTGCCATTTGCTGCAAGCAAACACAATTGCTAGCAACTCTCTTTCAATGTTTGCATATTGTTTTTCTGTATCCGTAAGGCTACATGAAGCAAAGGATACTGGCCTATTATTCTGCATTAAACAGGCTCCTCAACCAAAAAGTGAAGCATCCGTTTGAATAGTAATTTTTTCATTTGGATCAAATGATTTAAGAATTGGAGCTCGAAGTATCGAGTTTTTAATTCTTTGGAGGCATATGTCATGTGCCTCGGACCACTGAAAGCAAATATTCTTTTTTAGTAATTCTCTTAGCGGGTTAGACAACTCAGATAGGTTGGGAACATATTCTCTTACATAGTTTATAAAGCCTAATAATTTTTGTAACTCAGTTTTACTGGTTGGTGGCTTAAGCTCTTGAATTGATTTTATTCTGTCATCGTCTAATGCTATTCCATTTTCGCTTATTAAGTGCCCTAAAAACTTTATCTGCTTTTGTTTGTATTGAACTTTTTCTTTGTTAAATGTTATATTTCTTTCCAACGCTCGATTTAAAACCATTTGCACTGTTCTGTCGTGGTCTTCGACAGTTCTCGTGGCTATTGCTATGTCATCTATATAAATATAAACATTCGGAATATCACTAAAATTTTTTTCATTGATTTGTTGAAATGCTTCTGCAGCTATTTTAATACCTAGTGGCAATTTAATGTACCGATAAAGGCCAAATGGAGTACTGAAAGTACAAATTTTCTTCGAATCCTCATCCAATTCGATTTGATGAAATCCGTCCTTTATATCGAACACAGAGAAGATTTTCTTATTAGCAAAGTTTGATTTTATATTTTCAAAAGACGGAATTTCGTGAAAGTGCTGAATAATTGCTTGGTTTAGATGCTTTGGGTCGAGACAGATCCAAAGTTTATTCGGTTTTTAAACAATTACAATGTTAGATATCCATTCACTCGAGGTGAAACATGGTTCTATTATTGCTAGTTTACATAACCTATCCAACTCTCGTTTCAAATTATCTTTTATAGCGAGGGGCACGCGTCTTGATGGTTTCGCTACAGGTGTGGCGTCTTTTTTTATACCTATGTGAAAATTTTTATAACAACACCCTAATCCAGTGAAAACTTTTTCGTACCTATTTAAGAGGTTATTTTTTTCTGTTAGCATGCTTTCTGTATCATATTTAATCTCATTGTTTTTTATTTCATTTATTCTTTTAACTAGTTCTAACTTCATGCAACTTTCTAGACCTAAAAGAGGTATTCTATCCTCATCAACCACATAAAATTCAATAACCACACTTCTGTTAGCAACTAAGCACTCTACATTGGCTATCCCTAGCGATTTGATCTCCGTTCCATTATAAGCAGACAGTTTGGCTGCATTTTTAATCAAATTTATGTTTTTCAGTCCATTTAAATATTTTACTGGCAATATATTAACCATGGCTCCCGTATCTAATTTGAATTTTATATTAATGTTTTGTACCTTTATGTTTTCTAGCCAGGTACCCGAAATATTTTCTTGGTTCATGATACTGTCAATAAAAAAATCATCGTTTGATTCATTTACCTCGTTATCTTCTACATGAACTTCCCGAACCGGTTTATTTTTGCAAACAACTGCAAAGTGATTTAATCCGTTGCACAAAGTACATCTCTTTCTGAATGCTGGGCAAGACCTTTTGCCATGTGTTTTACCGCACTTCGTGCAATCAAATTGGAGGTCCGATACATGTGGTGATCTATAATTATGAGAAGAAGAGTTTTTATGATTAGTTTTGTTGTTAGTATTGTTATATTTTTGTTCGTTCTGATGATACGTCCCCTGCTTTTTAACTGCGTCTATCGATGCATCTGTCCTGGTGTTCATCTGCTCTATCTGTTTGTTTGTTACTTCGGCGCAACGAGCCATCTCTATTGCCTTTTCTAGCGTTAATCCATCCGTCTCCAGATATCGTTTTTGTAATTTTTTGTCATTAATTCCCAGTACGATTCGGTCTCTTACCATTCTATCTACGTCATTGAACTCACACTTTTTTACTAGCTTTTTTATTTCCATAAGGAAATTATCGAACGGTTCAGTATTGCCTTGGTTTCTTGTATTGAAGATGAAACTTTCATATACAGGGTTTGTTTTTCCAACACAAAACACTTCGAAGGCTTCAACTACAGTTGCTAGTTTTGTCCTATCATCATCGTTTAGTCTTAGCACATTTTGATATATTTCAGTGGCTTCATTACCCGCTGCGTTGAGGAATATGGCAACTTGAACTTCATCCGGTTTTTTAGCTAGTTCGATTGCTGTCGAAAAAACTTGAAAGTTTCTATAAAAAGTCTGCCAATTTTCACTTAGGTTTCCGGAGTTTAAGTTGAGCTCACTGATTTTTCTCAAGAATTCCATGCTTTTATTAATATAAACGAATCTTATTTGTTTCGGAGGTCTGCCACGCGGTCTTTTATTTTCTATAATGGGTTTTTTTGCTTTACCCATGTGCCACGAATTCGTATGTTCTCTTTTTTTTTTTTTTTTGTTATTTCGACTGCGCCATGTAATGAGAACAACTTTATCTTGTTGACCACTTCTTTATTAGACTCCAACTTAATGACTGACCTCTTACTTACATACTACATCTAAGCTGAGCTAGGTATGTCTATATACTTTAAGTACAGTGAGTATAACACTCAATTAGACTTTCGTCTAATAGTTATCTCAAAAGTGAGCTTTCAAATAAAAAAAATGAAAATTCCATTTTGTTGGAACATGATAATTAACCTTTAACTCACTGATGTAAGGTCTCTACATTATTAGGGACAGGCTACGACTTCTAAATAAAAAATTTGTCAAAATTGCACGTAGATTACTTACAAATTGTGTAAGTATTGAACCCTTGGTAAACAGTAAAATAAATGTAGATGAATCTTATAATTTTTTTGATTACTTAGAAAGAAAAATATAACTAACAATTAGTGGTAATATTCAGCCTAAATTCACATGAGATCCTTTTTTGCATTTTGCATTCCTTATTTTTTGTTAAATTCAAGTTGTTTGTTTTTAAATAAATAAGAATTTGAAGCATTATTAAGATTCATCATTGAAGTACATATCTATTTTTGAAGTGATACCAAGTTTTAAGATTTAAAAATGATTTCAAAACAATCATCTTACACAGACGAAAAAGTATAAACGATCAAATATAATATTCAAGAAAGTGATAGTCATTTATCAGCTTAGCCAATTTCACTCCTGATCAAAATTTCCATTTTGTTCATTTCTAGTAATTATAGCTGTTTTGAACAACAATTATGAAGCAAGACGAAGGAAGAGACTTTTAAAACTTAAAGTTTTTATAAAAAATTACCCATTATTATTATATTATATTATATACTATAAAAAATTACCCATTGGAATTCTTGATATTAAAATTTGTTAATACCATCAAAAATGACTCCTTTTTAACATCATTGATGCACTATGTTAAGATAATTATTTTCCTAAGTTGGTTTTGAAGTGTTTAAATATTATTATTCTACAATAACATTCACTTTTACCTATATCCAAAAAAAGAATAGCTGAGAACCAAAAATTACAGTGGCTTCACTGGTTTTCCTGGTGAGTAAATGGCATTTAAGATAGGATACAAACATTTCCCCCTTTTTTGTTTGTATAGATTGCATAAATGGATATTTTTTTGTATGTTCCTTCCTGAAAGTAAATATCTTTTTTTGCTTACGTTTCATCAACGAAGTTACGATACGTCTGTTTGTGTTATTTTGAATCCTTTAAAACTCTATCATTCTCTATTTCTAATTTTTCCTTTTTTAGCATAGCCTAGCATTTCCAAAAAATTTAATTACATAGCCAATTAAAGGTGATGACATTTCTAAAACAAAAAAAAAAGCAATCAATATTAGCTGTACCAATTTTCTTATTTTTTTTTTTGTTAATTAATCAATATATAGGTAAAGTCAATAATAACCAATTAAGTTCCAATCAAAGCATTCACTTCATCAACCAAACCCACCATCAGGACATCAAAACAAACAAAAATATATAAGATTAATTAATATTGAAAGAAATGACAAATTAGCTAAAATGCGGTCAACTTCAATTTCATGCTTCAGTGTTTAAAGATTTGAGATAATTATCAAATAAAAACATTATTCATTTCATCATTATGATGAAAGAATTAACTAAAGAAAGAAAACAAGAAATGCTAATTTGAAATAAGGGTACAAACTACCTTTTTAAAATTTTATTTCTTAGATCTTTTTCTGTTCTTTTGATTGAAAAAGTTTAGTTTTCGTGTAAAAGTTTACTTTACTATTTAAATAAATAGTATCACTTAAGTTGATGTAAAATTAATTGCGGGATAAAGTTTATTATATAAAGTTCACTTAACAAATTAAGAAATATATTCTCAGTAATGAAGACCAATTATTGGTTATATTAATAAAGTGTGTGTTTGAAATGTTTTTTTCAGTAAGGTTTGGAAGTTCATTATAAATCGTTTAACAGCAAACCAACGTTTCCAGATTGTGGAAATTAGCTTTGAAACAATAAAAGTTTGGTCGCGAACCTCATAAAGCACTTCCTCCATTTGATGATGTTTAATAGTAAAGCTTATTTCTCCTGACAATGCTTCGCTATAAACGTGTATGGAGCTTACACAAACCTCAGGGCATTAGCGAATCACTAATGAATCCATTAAAATGTAATGTTTTGTTATTTCTTTCGACATGAGGTAAAGGCTGCCGTTGTCTTGATTTGCGAGTGCTATCGAGCTATGCTGACTTTTTTTAAGCTTCCAAAAATAATCAGCTTAACATCGATGACATTTGGTTCCAAGAAGTGAGCGGTACTTCATATACAGCGCGACTTACTATCAAATATCATCTTCAAATGGTAAGCATATGCAATCAAGCCTTAGGGTTTTTTCCAAAACCCAACTCTGTTTATAAAATCCTACTCTCACCTCCACATAGGGTGCCCAGTACCTTAAATGGGCTCTAACCCCAGTATAAAGTTATTTTTGGGTAGCAAGCGGAGATGTGTTTCCACTAAGGTACCTTTTCTTATCCAGACGACAGCGAAGGAAGTTCCGAATTGTTTACTGAACGCCTTATAAGAATTCCACGACATATTTGGAAACCAGGCCTGTAAGAACGGGTATATCCGGCTCCCCATCCAGGGGTTTATACTAACTATCTATAGTCTTTTACGTTGGGGGTTGTGCCGTAGAGATGACTTCATAACCACGTAAAAATATTATTGTTGCGAATCATTAACAAGCCTCGGATACAGACAGATTTACTGATAATGAGCCTAAGAAGCGAATTAATGACAACGAATTTCGGGTCTGTACGTGGAACCTTAATAAACCAGGTGCAGCCGAACAGTTAGCGGAAGCCATAAGCTACTGCAAAATAGATATAACCTCGTTCGATGGCATGGACCGGGCAAATTAAAAGACTGCGTTACACAAAGCTACAGTGACTGCTATCGACACAAAGGCAGTGATTAATAGGGTGCAGGGTGGGTCTTTAGTTTCAATAGTATAAGCAAGCGCATATTAAGACAATCAAGGCAAATTTTCCCAACATAAGCCTCATATGCGCGCATGCTGCAACAGGGAAAAAAGACGAAGATACCAAAGCCATATTCTACGAGCTCTTAAACAAAAAATATGAACAATGTCCTTGCTATGATATTGGAACTCTCTTAATAGATTTCAACACCAGAGAAGACATCTTTGGTGGCACAATCGGGAGACACAGACTTCATAACACTACCTTCGAAAACGAACTCAAGTTGATCAATTCCACTGCAGGGCGAGTCACATCTTAATATTCACAAGGGGACATGGAAATATCTGGATAAATTAACTGTCAACCAGATTGACCACATCGCGATCGACGCAGGATACTTCTCCAGTATAACAGGATGACCGAACATTCCGTGGGGCCGACATTGACTAAGACCAATTCTTTGTTCTTGCCAAGGTATACGGTAACAGATATCCCGATCCAAGCCAAAGAAAGAAATTACTGTGAAAATATTCGACGTTAGACGTCTACAATCGCCGTGGCAATATTGTCCTGAAGACGTCAAAAATGACGCCTCTGAAGTGCTATGTTTCACACCACAAGCAAACCCCCTGGTTTGGCGACAAGTACCGGAAAGCGTACGCAGTTAAGCAACAGGTATACAAAGCAGACCAGAGTTGGTCGCGAGCTCTTCGAGCAGAAGAGGAGAGAGAAACATCGGCTTCTTAGATGAAAAAGTGGGACTGTAAATTTATGTTTGTAAATTTTACCAAAAGGTAAAAAACTTCCCAGTGATAGCAGCCACGAACCGAAGGCTGTAGAGACGAATATGGAAATACCACTTCTCGAAATTATATAACAGCGATAACGAATAAAACTCCACTGTAAAGAAGATCAACATTCCATAACATCGCTGCCGGATTATTCAAAACAAAACACTGTTATACATTCTGACAACGACACCACAGCTGAAACCAAACGAAGAATAACACTTTTGCAAATCGCAAAAAGCTTTTGACTAGTAAAGTCCTCTCTCGAGCATCTAACATCACCAACTATAAGACAATCATCACCCCTTAAAAGATGAAACCGGCTTAAAATGCTTACAGAGAAAAATTCTTCCAGTGATTTTTAGTCTCGTCTGCAAAGTTTAAGAGTAGAGAAGAAGATAAAACGACGAGCTGTACAGCGACATTGACCTGGTTAAAATAATCAAAGTCCAACAACTTAAATGGCTGGATCATATAGAGTGATTGGACATTAACGCTCCAGCCCGGAAGGTCTTCGAATCCAATTGCTAGAAACTGAAGATAGCTAGCAAGGAATCGAGTTGAAGTAAGCAACTATCAAATATTTCAAAATCAATTTGCTGACAAGTTCCTCTCGTACCTGCGAACCAACGTATCGCGCATCTCAGTTACATTGTATGTAGTCCTTTGCTAATGCCAACATAAGATTGACCTTTAAAGCATTGGAAGCCAATATTCAAGGCACCAAGTTAGACTAATCGAATTACACATGCCGGAAATCATATGTACAAAAAAAATGCCATGAATTATCTACCAGATAATGATTGTTTAAAGTTCAAAAGTTCTCAAAATGTATCCGAATTAAATTAATAAGATTTTAAAAATTAATTTGGACATCTTCAAAAAAGCATAGGTCCTAAAACCCAGCCTTGTGGAACTCCAAACCGTTGATATTTACAAAAGAGAACATGTAATTTGTAGATCTACGTTCATTTTAGAATTTATGTATTTCCAAATGAAGCATATACGTGTTTTTGTCGGACCAATAAATCATTATTTATTTGTTTTACTAAATATTTTGACATTAAGGTTTTGGTCATTAGTTTAAGTGCAAATTTAGTAAAAGTTGAAATGCGTCATAAACCAATTGGAAAACTCTGATATCAATAACTTTTTGCTACCTGTTAACATGTTTTCCAGGAAGCCGAATATGTTTTCGTTTGTTTTAATATTTCCCCTTATTCAAACACATCGACATCATCCCAATACTAATTATAATATGATAATTTTGTCAAATTATCTCTTAATCCCCATAAATGTAAATTAATGTTTGTTTGTTTTAAATTAATGTGATGTATTATTGCTACATGATTTGAATTTAATTTCCAAGTAATTCAATTTATATCCAATATCGATGTTGGTTGTTTCCATTTCAAATACATCGTCACTCACTTGGACAAGAAAATCCTTTATATATTATGGTAAACACATTTCAATATAGCCTCCCAGAATTAAACGATATGTAATTCCCAATTGATTCAACACCAGCAGCAGGAACCAGCTTAATAATGCTCTCTATCGAAATAATATTCTATGCATCATTACCACAGGACATTCCAGTGCTTTAGTTTAATATAAATAACATACTTACTGCACCATGGGCAATGGTACCGCTGCTGATGCCGGTGAAGGCCACCATCGGCAACATCGCATCGGCACCACCACCGCCATCGGCCGCCAGCCACTGCCGTTCATTGAAGCTGATTTAATCATTATTCTAAATATGGTAGGAGAACAGTTGCAGGGAATATTCCCACTAATAGTGTCATAGAGCTGAGGCTTTGACCAAAAAAATTCTTGTGAAATCGAATGTTTCTATATGCTTCTAGCGCCATCTACCAAACAATCCGTCCGTTCATACGTATTTCTACTGTTGTTTTCGTACTAACTAGTGGTCCATCGTTCGTTTATTGAATTTTAATTAAATTTTCTATTTGATGAAGTGGTGGTCAGGTGCGGATAAAGGGCGAGAAAATAAAAAAAAGTCTAAGATTATTTTCCAATTTAAAGTTTAAAAATTAATTCTGAAGAAAAGAGTTTTTGCATTGTGAACAAAGGTCTACAAAATATTTAATCGTAGCCTTAAATCCAGTTTGATAGTTCAAAACTTGGCAGATAGAGAACATACAGTATTTCTACACCAATCTAAAGGGTGATTTTTTAGCTATTATCATTTTGGCAACACTGGTTTAAACAGCTGGAGCACGTTTCGTGTTTTGTTTCACTGTCAAACATCTTCAACTGTCTAACAACCGAACAACGCTTGCAAATTATTGAATTTTATTATCAAAATGCGTGCTCTGTTAAGAAATTTCATCGCGCACTTGTTTTATTTTATGGTCAGTTTAATTGCAGCTGTTCGCAGCAATTGGACCTCCGATACTCAACAACGTGGAAAATTTAGGGGAAGGACTTGGGTGAGATGCCTTTCAAAATACAGCTGGTGCGAGAATTGAAGCCGAACGACCTACTGCAAAGTAAAGGTTTTGGTGAATATGCTCTTGGAAAATCAGCCGAAGATCCACTTTTTTACCGAAAAATTGTGTTCAGCGACGAAGCTCGCATTTTTGTCTCAATGGGTACGTAAATAAGCATAATTGGGGTGAATATTAGCTAGAAGCATTGCAAGAGCTACCAATGCAGTCACAGTTTGGTCCGGTTTATGGGCTGGTGGCATTATTGGACCGTACTTCTTCAAAGATGATGCGAATCGTAACGTAACTGTGAATGGTGCCACATGCCAACAATGAACTTATTGAGAGGCGAGTTCGGTAAACATTTTATTTTACGTTCGAGACTGGTCTATTGGCCGCCTAGATGGTGCGATTTAACGCCTTTAGACTATTATTTGTGGGGCTATGTTAAACCTCATGTCTATTTGTTCAACCCCGCTTCAATTGACACGGAAGACAGCATTGAAGTATTTATTCGTGAGTTACTGGCCGAAATGTTGGAAAAAGTATGCCAAAATTGGCTTAGCGGTGAACCATTTGAGGCACAGTCAAGGTCATTATTTGCTTGAAATCTCATAATTTGATGTGTTTTTTTGAAAAAAACTTTTCTACAGCTTTTAAAAAATCACTCTTTATTATTTCACAAGAAGTTACAAAATTGCCCTTTTATCGAAAGATATGTTGGATTAAAATCAAAAATAAATCGAAAAAAGAGAAGAATTTTTTTTTAATTTTTTTTTTAATTTTTCAAAAACATCAATTAATAATTAACCATCAATTATGCACAACACATTTAGAAATAATAGTACAGGTATAAAGATATAGCACTTCAAAACCCGCAAAAACTCTAACTGACTAACCTGATCATCAAAACTATGAAAAACGTCGAGTCTTGAAATTTCGCGCAGAGATAAGCCTTGTATGGTGTACAAAATAAAACCCACGACTTGATCATAAGAAATTTTGTCTGCATCGAAAGAGCCTTTTGAGTGACTGATAATTTAATAAAAATCTATAAGGTCATTTTTGAGAAACTTCGAATTTTGTTCAAATAATAAAAACATGAAAAAATAAACCTAACGCAAATCTACTTAAAACTTAATTTTTAGGTTTGAACTTCATAGACCAAATGTCAAGAGCAGGCCTATGAATAGAAGAATGCAATTGTTGGAACTCACTTTTCTATTAAAGGGCGTGGTTTCCCCCTATTTTACATTTATGTCTTTTTTATCGTGTGCAGAGAAAACTTCTGCTTCAAGGATAATGAAAAAATTTAAGATATTTTTCACTACGAGTTTATACGAATATTAATTATAATATAAACCTTATACCCCTTCTCTAAAACATTGGCGAATTACGTCCCTGACAGCTGGTAGCTGTTTCAAATACGATTAGGATATCTGTTTCGGTTGCTTGAGTCTCACAGAGAAATATGCCTATACTCGATAGATTCTTCTCAACTTCTATTTTGCTTTATTCTGTTTGTGGTATCGAATTCAATTAAGTTTTGGTTGAAAACGGTTTGTTTTCATGTTTAACCATTGCCGCTGACACTTCACGTTAATTTGTTTTGAACAATTGTGGTTGAGTTTGTATAGAAGGACGACGACGGGAAAAAAAAAACAAAACACCAACCAACCAAATTGAATGACAGTCATATACATAAGCTCTGTAAACGATATTGGTAATTAAGCCCATGTGTTTTTTTTTATATACATTTTTGTTTAAATTCTGAAAAAAGTGATGAAGTTACAAAGGAGATTAATATTGAAAAAAAAAGGAATAACTTTTTATATTCAATGTTTATAGGTTTCATATAAAGAAAACTTAGTAACTGAAAGAAAATGTAATTCTTAAAAACTTTGAACAAAATAAGTTAATTTGAAGTCGTTTACAAAGACAATTACGTTAGATACTACTCTTATAACTCAAAAAAGCCTCTAACTATTTAGAAGATTAAAGAGTGTACTCCGGCAAAACAAAAGCAATACTTAAAAAAATTGCCGAAGCACTTCTGGAAAAAAAAAACAAAATTGAAAAAGAAATCAAATACTAATACATTTTGAACGTAGCCATTTTACGACGCTATATTCATGATTAAAATGTCCTGATAGCCAGTATGCGTTTTTCACACCGCAACATCAATAAAAAAACTCATAGTTCTTCACATCCAAATACCATCAACCGGATTTACCATATTGCGATCGACGCTAGACACTCTTTCAGCATCATGGATGTCCTAAATTTAGGAGGAGCTAAAATCAACTCGCACCTTTACCTCCTTGTAGCCAGGGTAGCACTTCGGATTTCCAGACTCAAGGCAACCCGAAAAGATGCAGGGAGAAGATACAACGCCAAGAGGCTACAATCGCCAATCTCCTTCTCCGACCAAGTCACTAGTAATCTCTTTCACAGTTATCTGCAGCCAACACAATGTATCGAGAACCAGTGACAACATTGCCAAGATGCATCAACTGAATTTCGAAAGTGCGGTAAATTTTACGACGTTAAGTTTTACCTTCCTTTTTTCTAACCACCCTTAACGAATTTATACTGCGGCCCCACCATTCTGGAGGAGTTTAGTAGAAACCTGGACCATCAGCCAGTGATCTGCTCTTCTTGCATTTTGGGAAAGCAAATTTAACAGGTTTTACGAAAGTGTGGAAAAGGATTCCACACCAACGAACTGTGCGACGGTTGATCCACACATGGGCTAATAATATCGTCAAAGGTATGAAGACGATACCCAAGCCAAGTTAACTAAGTATGGCCGTGGGCTTATCATAACGTATTAAAGGTAGAAAATCACTCCAAGAATATTTTAATAACTTTTATTTTATATATAGGCTTGGCTACCGACTTTCTTCAACGCGACATAAGTAGTTTTTCCTCAACCAAAATCTAGCGCCTGTAGGTACTCGGTAATGCGAGGAATTCAACACGATCTTCCAGAAAGTCTTAGCTGGAATGGGTTCGAGCTGAACTCATTCACTGAGCTACTGTGTGATCGCATCACCTCTTTACAGAGATCGCGTGCTATGAAAAATACCTGGCTTCTCGGTCACACACTTATGGATGGAAGAATTTAGATCGATCACCACGCATAAGATCAGAGAAGATTGCCTAAGGGCAAGAATCCGGAAAGGTCAAGCTCGACATAATGATGACACTTTTTGGAGTGTGCCCAAAAAGACAATCGAAAATTGTGTGGAGGAATTTTTTGGAAAAACCTACGTAACGTAATTTTTTTGTACTATTGTTTTTTTTTTTTTTTTTTTTTTTTGAGTTTTCAACTGAGTTGAAGATTCTGTTCTGCTGTGGAGTAGTATTGGGTTGAGAAAGGACTACGATAGCTGTGTGGAAGTCGAAAAGCTAAGTACAGTGTTTTCTTTTTTTTTTAAGAATATTGTTTTTTTTTTGTCCTTCTTTTGTTTCTGATTCGTCCTTTTGACCTTATCGTCAAAAGGCTCTTTTCCCAATACTACGGGAAGTTTTAAACCTTTTGATTTTATCGTTGTTAAAATTTTTCTTAGGGTGATTTTTCCTGGTTGTGTTTTACCAATTTTGTTTGATAACTAATAATTTTTGTACTTTATATTTTTCCTACCTTTTTATCGAGATTTAACCTTCTGTCGATCTCAAAATCTGAATTTATAATTTTATTGTCCTAGTTTTTAATTCCGGCTTCGGCCAAGATTTTCCAGGCATTAAAAGGTAATTTTAATTTCCCATCTGGAAAATAAAACCACTCTTTACTATCACTTTACTTTGTTTGAAGACTAATTTTTCAGCTTTTGGTTTTGGTAAAATTCCATTAAAAAGTTTCCTGCTGCCCACTTTAATTAATACGACTTAGAGTAATTCACCTCGTCGTATTTCGATATCATTTTGATATCAACTTTATTTCAACTTATTAATCACCTCGATTAATATAATAACCAGTTAATCAAAACCCCCTCCTTAGGCTGAGCTACCGTGCTGGCAATACTTTTACGCTGCAAGGACAAAAGGGGAGCATCATATCGGTGCCGCAATCAATGCTGAAGATATGAAAGACTCACTTCAAGCAGGATGATAACAACTTTACAACAGAACCTAATTGGGTAAGGTCACTTTTCACTTTTCCGCGCCACCTGATCGGCGGTCTTCCTCCGTCCCTTAGCATTGGATTCGAAGGCCTACGGGACTGGAGCATTGGTTTCCATGCGCTCTACGTGACCCAGCCATCTAAGTCGTTGGACTTTTACCCAACAGCTCGTTGTTCCATCTTCTACTCCACTCGATGCATACGGGACCGTAGATCACACGAAGAACTTTTGTCTCGAAACCGACCCAAGGGGCTTTCATCCGCTTTTACCATAAGCCATGCTTCTGCACCGAATAGCAGGACGGAGATGATGAGAGTCTTATATAGCGACACTTTGGTCCCTCGCGAAAAGGCTTTCCCACTCAATAGCTTTCTTAGCCCAAAGAAACAGCAAACAATAAATCCGTCCGTATCCGATGCTTGTTGGTGCTTCGCAACTAAGGTATTTTTTACGTGGTTAGGAAGTCACCCCGACGGCACAACCCCCAACCTGGAGGGCCAGATCCTTAGTATGACTCCAACACGGAGAACCGGATAAAACCGATCCTTATAGGCCTTGGCTCCAAATAAGTCGTAGAAGCCCTATAAGGTATTCACTAAGTTGTTCAACCTTACTGGAACTGTAGACGCCACCGTTGATTCCATCTAGAGAATTCGTCCGCTGCCGTCTGAGTAAGGAGAGGTGCCTTAGTGGAAAACTTCTCCCCCCTTTCTCGTTTGTTGCCCGCAACAACTTTCCACTGTTGTTGGAACCCAATCTCCAGATGAAGTACTAGGCACTCGATGTTCACCACGGAGAGGTGAGAGTAGAAGTTTATAGACAGAGGTGGGTTTTGAGAAAAACCTGTGGACGCTTGTGTCCTATTGAATGCACATGTCTACCATTTGAACATCTTAAAACAATGTTTATGAATGTAAAAAGATAAAATTAGTTTGAAGCCGAACTCTTTAGTCGTTGCCTAGATTTTTGAGTCGAAAACAATTTTTACCAATTTTAAGCAGTATTTGTTTTATATTTGTATTTATTTAAGAAAACACTGACACTTAAGGATGTTTTTGGAATTATTTTTCCAACCCTGCATTGCTTTTAAATTGTCTACTATTTAAGCATATAAAATAGTAGCTTTGGTTAAAGCTGTAATAAAGTTTAATAAGGTCCTTAAAATACGCAGCTGTTTTACAGTACAATGTGATTTTAATTAATTTTAAACTATGTAGTTGCTTCTGTTTAATAAACAAAACATCCATTGAATTGAATAATAAAATTTAATTTTTCATTCTCCTGATTTTAAATCGATTTTCATTTCCCTTTTCTTTTTATTTTGTTGCAGATTACAGCAGCACCAAAGCCCTACGTATTTTGAACTCAGAACTTGCGGACACATTGGGAAACCTTCTATCGCGAGGGTGTGCTAAATCCCTTAATCCTCGTCAAGTTTATCCTCGCATTTATGTTCATCACTGCAACGATATCCTGCGATTAGATGCTGCCAAGCGCCTGCAAGAGGTACTCTCCGAACTACCAGGTAAAGAAGAAGAACAAGAACAAAAAGACTTCTCAGAGTTAATGCTTGAAGTAGAAAATATCAATCACTTTTATGCTACACCTGAAAAGTGAAAATTCTTATGTTCCCCTTCACTTTTCAATATTTACACCATCAGGCTCTATTTAACCCCTTATTTTCTTTTTTTCCTTAAACAAACAGAAAAATGTGCCCAGCACTATGAGGAAAACAATTTCTATTTAGTCGTGGATAAGGTTATGGCAGCACTCCATGCCACAAATAACTTTTTCGAGTCCTCTAAGCCCTGGGAATTGAAGAAGGCATCTTCAACGGAAGCATTAACGACAACGGCTACGACACCGACATCGACTTCGACAACTGCTGCAACGACACCAAGTGAGCGCTCACAAAAGTTAGATACCATCCTTTCGATGACAATGGACAGTCTTCGCCTTTGTGGCATCATCTTGCAGCCCATTATACCCGACATGAGTTCGAAACTCTTGGACAAGTTGAATGTCTGCCCAAGTCAGCGTACATGGGCAAACTTAGAGCAGTGCTTTGTATTCGATGTAAACAGCAGACCCCAAGATACACTTCTGACCGATACCGATCCAGTGCTCTTCCGACGTATCCTTTTGCAGGACGACAAGAGGGATAAGCAACTACAATCTTCACAGCATCAGCAATTGCAAAAGAAATCCCAGAATAAGAGGATGAACAAAGCACAATAATGACAGTCACTGGGTCGTCTGAGTCAGTTCCAGTATAACACGGTCATTTTGTGTCCATGGTGCAAAGCGAAAAGAAGTGGCAGGAAACTTATCATACGGCAACAAAAAAGGACGAAATAAAAAAGTTTAACTTAAAAAAGACAGAACAGAAAAATAAAACTGTAGTGCACTGACTGATAAATAGAAATAGAAAAAGAAATTGAAATAGAAACAGAAATAAATGTTAAACTTTCTAACTTGTGTATTGTTGTATGGAAAATAGCAACTTTATTTGTTTTTGTAGTTTTCTTTATTTCTGTTGTATCCTTTTTATGGTTATGGAGACAATGAATAAAAAAAAGAAAAAAAAGCATCTATTGAGATTATTCTCGTTTCACCCCATGAAATAGATGGAATTGATTAAAAAAACCAGAGGATATTTCCTGTCTAAGCAGTATTCAGATATAAAAGTTTAAAGCTTTTGACTTTCTAGTAGTATCCTTGAAAATCTAAAATATCAAATAACCAAATTGTCAATTAAGAACTGTGAAAAGTATGCAATATCAGGTTTAAGTTTAACAGAAGTTAAATTAAATTAGTAAAATGGTTTGTACGTTTTTATTTCGGGAAACAAAAATTCAAACTGGATCTACAGTGGTGGAAAACTAATTAGAAACAATGAAAAGAGTAGACATATGCACTTTTCTTATCATTGTTTATGCTCTTCACACACAAAAAATGATAAACGGTAAAATACAGTTCTCTTTTTGCTGCTATTGTGGAGCATGTTTTTAGTTTACAGGTTTCATAAACTGTTAATTTGTTAATATCGGAAATTTAAACCAGCTTACAAAAGAATATTTGAAATCTAAGCTTGGAAAAATAATTAGAAACAGTGAACAAATATTGAAGAAGTGATATTATTTAACGGTAAATCTTTGGCGCTACATTTTTGTTTTTGTTCAAATATCTTATCTTTACTATCTAGTTAAAAAAAAAATGGGTAAAAACAAGAGCTGCACACCAGAGCTAAGGAAGATAATTATCCACAAGTACTGCAAGGAAAAAGCTACCATGGATAACATCGCCAAGGATTTGCTTTGCTCCAAAAAGATGGTATATGGAGCAATTAAGGTCTATAGGGAGACAGGCAGCACGAAAACTCCCAAAAGGAAAAACCGTACAAGAAAAACAACTGCCAAAGAAGACAGACTTATTTGTAGGCTTAGCAAGGCCAACCCTTTTGCGACCAGCAAGGAAATTCATTCAGCTGTGTCATGCCAATTAAGTACAGGAGTAACGTCTAGGACAATAAGGAATAGATTGCTGGAAGTAGGTTTGCGGGGTTGCATTGCTCGGAAAAAGCCACACGTTTCAAAAAAAAATTTAAAACGTCGATTAGCATTTGCCAAGGAACATGGACAAAAACCATTAGCATTTTGGAAAAAAGTGTTCTGGAGCGATGAATCAAAATTTAATATGTTTGGATCTGATGGTAAAAGATATGTGAGACGCCCAATTAACAAATAACTCGATCCTAAGTATACCATCAAAACGATCAAACATGGTGGTGGAAATGTGATGGTTTGGGGAGCCTTTTCGTGGCATGGCGTTGGTCCTATTGTGCGCATCGATGGCCGAATGGATCAGCATATGTATAAAAACATATTGGAAAATGTTGGTTTGAGGAAGAAAACATCAATGTTTTAAGCTGGCCAGCACAAAGCCCTGATCTCAATCCGATCGAAAACTTGTGGGCTGACGTTGAGAGAAGTTTGGGAGTCAAAACTTCCAAAAACTCAAATGAGCTCTTCAAAAACATAGAAGAAGCTTGGCGGAATATCCCACTTCAACGCTGTCAAGATTTGGTAGCTAGTTTACCTAAACGGTATGCAGCTGTAATTGCTTATAAGGGTTACCCCACAAAATATTGATTTTTTCAATCGAACAAAGGTATTTTGAAGTAGAAAATATAATTTCTTTACCTTTTATTTGTATTTTTCTTTTTCAGTGAACTGATGTTTCTAATTATTTTTCCACACCTTTATTTTGTTTTTTTTTTTTCCGTATATAGTGCTATTTATGTTATAGTTTTTTTTTAATAACTTTTTCATAAAAGTTTATATAAAAGAACATCGTTTTTGTTATTTGTTATAATATTTATTTAGTTTTATTAAGGTTTTCTACATTTTGTAAATAAAAAAGTAAAACGAAAAGTTTGTTTCTAATTATTTTTCCACCACTGTATGTATTTATTTACATACACATACGTTCTAAATCTTCAAGCAAAAGGTTATTATTCATTTTTATTTTCTGTTACTAGGTTAGTTCGCGATCAATTTTTCATAATAAATAGTGTATTTTCGTAAGCCAAAATAACAAATCAAGTCTTTATTTCAAAATTTGTTATCGCACAACAATTGAAGTCCGCGAATTGTTAATAAAAGGGACATAAAAATGGACAGTCTATTGGGCAAATTGAAAAAATGTGTAAGTTTGAGTGAATCAAAAGTGCAGCATAGTATTATAATAGAGAGATTTTTTCATGAAAACCATATTAAAGACAAGAATCACATTGAACATTATTTTTAACGCGTTTGATGAAAGATTGTTTATCAGCCCCGAAAACTGGTAATGAGATACAACAAGGACTAGGGAAGACATGCTGTGCTGAAATCATTCGCGTGTGCTTCGCGAGCATGATTTTAATGGGCGAGTGACTCGTTAAAGCCTCTGATCAGTAAAAAAAATCAGAGAAGCCGCCTTGCCTTTGCTAAGGAGAATATTTTGAAGAACTCCGACTTCTAAGACAGTGTGATTTTTGCAAACGAATCTAAATTAAACATTTTTGGGTCCGACGGGATGTCCTACTTCTGACGAACCAAATACGGAACTCAAAACGGAGAACCTGAAAGCTACAATGAAGCGCGATTGTATCTGCTTGCTGCTTGTATTTCTGCAGCAGGGATTTTAAATTTGGAATTCATTGAAGGGACGATGGACATAAATATGTACCTAAATATATTAAAAAAAGAGGCTGGGATGCGACCCACACTGATAACTTCCCATCCTGTCTGTCGATTTGTCTTGCTTAAAAGTTTGTCTATATGTACTCGTATCAATTTTTACCAAATTTGCGTACTATTTTTTGTAGATTTTATTTTTTTATGAAAAAACGGATTGTTGGATTTTTATCTAAAAATACTGAATATCGAAAACAATATTTTCTGTGAAATAAAATAAGTTTGAAGCCAATATTTTTAATTTTTGAAAAGCTATTTGAGTCGAAAGTTAATTTTTACCAATTTTAAGTATTGTTTTTTTTAAGAGTTTTATTTTTTGTAAAAAAAACTGTCAATTCGATTTTTTTCAAAATTTTATCGAATGTTGAAAACAATATTTCTTATAAGATAAAATTAGTTCGAAGCCAATATTTCAAATTTTTGAAAAGATATTTGAGTCGGAAATCAATTTTTACCAACTTTTGTTAATTTTTTTTAAGGTTTTTAATTGTTTGTACAAAAACTGTCAATTTGATTTTTTTAAAAATGATACTGAATGTTGAAGAAAATATTTCTTATAAGATAAAATTAGTTTGAAGCCAATACCTACAATTTTTGAAAAGATATTTGATAAATTTTTATAAACTTTTATAAATTTTTTTTAGGATTTTATTTTTTGTAAAAAAAAACTGTCAATTCGATTTTTCTTAAACTTTGTCCTAATGTTGAAAACAATATTTCTTATAAGTAAAAATTAATAAGAAGCTATTATTATTTGAGTCGAAAATCATTTTTTACCAACTTTTGTTAATTTTTTTCCGGTTTTTATTTTTTTGTAAAAAAAAACTGTCAATTTGATTTTTCTCAAAATTTGTCCTAATGTTGAAAATAACATTCATTATAAGTAAAAATTAGTTTGAAGCTATTACCTCAAATTTTTGAAAAGATATTGGAATCGATATTCCATTTTTACCAACTTTTAGTAATGTTTTTTTTTAGATTTTTTTTTTTATAAAAAAACTGTCAATGCAATTTTTCTCAAAATTTTGGAGATGAAATCATATTTTATATGGCTTGAAATTTTAGAGGTGACTAATTTTTTTTTCAGTTTTTTTTTGATTTATAAAAAAAACTGTTAAATGGAATTTTTCCAAAAAAATATACTTGTTTGGTATCACGTTACAGTTTAATATATATTTATATAATATATTTAATTCAAGTCTAGCGTTTTTGGTTCGTAAGATATTTAGGGTTAACCAACATTTTCACCTTTCTTTCAAACTGCGATGGTAAAAAAAACCACCCACGCAATTTTTTTGATAGCCCTTTCTGCATCTGTCTGCCTTATTATCTGTACAACAAAATTTATTTGTAATTGATATCTCTTCTGGTTCTTGAGCTATGTACAACGAAAAAAACGTCGCGAACGTACGTACACACGCAAGCACTGACATCTTTCTAAAAATCTTTTATTTCAACTTTAGGGACATTGAAACGTCGAGAAATGTCAACATTTTCAATTTGACAAATCGGACCCATTACAATAACTTCCTATGGGAAGTTAATAATCTGATGCGAAGTGCAGAAAAGTTGGGTATTTGTCAAAATTTACGATTTTATCAACATAATAACCCGAACCATTAATCAAGAATCGTGCAGACATGGCTCTTCTGGAATTGTCCTCACTTGATGACACCCCAGCGCAGTCACGAGATATGAAGATGATAGAAAATTTGTGGGGTTTGTTGGATTTTAATATACACATACAATTTATAACAAAAATGATCTGAAAAAGGCCCTTCTAGAAGATTGGCAAAAAGTTACACCGGAAATAACAAAGAACCTTGTTGGTACCAAAAGATTATAAGCTCTTGAAAAGGAAAAAGGGTATCACACTAAGTACTGAAATGTTAAGAATTCTTTAAACTCTCAAGTTTTTTCAACGACAAATGATCATATATCAAATAAGCTGTGGAGTGAAATTTATTGCTTTTTTTAGTTGTTACCTTTTTAAATTCCAATATTTTTAAAAAAAACTCTTGATCTTTGTTGAAGTAGATTTGATTTTCTTTGAAATAATGTATGAATATGGAACATGGCTCTGCAAGCCTACATTTAAATTTCGGACACATATTTTACCTTAACCCTAGAAAGACAATCTATGTCTGCGGGACGTATGGCGCGGGGAAAAATTGTTATATCTTTTCAATTATAAGCCGTATTACATTAGTTTTTTATATTTGCTCAGGACTAGGTCAGAGCTTGCATGGTGCATCTTAAAATTTACGCTGAAGATACATTAGGACCAGTAATGACTATGTTCTACGTCTGGGAGACGTATGATTATCTTTTATGAAACTTTTGTGCACTTAACAAAATTATATGGGGAAAAAACTTTTTTTCTCAAAAATTACTAAAACTATTTTTAATAGTAAGCTTACCCCTCAATGAACTAATTTACCAAATATTAAGACTCAAAGTCAACTCAAAGGTTTCTTTAAAAAATAAAGAATTTTGTTCGTTCTGTTTTCAAAGGTGGTTCAGATTTTTTATTAATTTTGCTCAAATTTTACTTCTTTTGTACTTAATTATTGATTCATTTTACTTAAAATAACCCAAATGAAATGAATTAAAATACAAAATAATGATGAAAAATCAATTGTCATCTTTAAACGTGCTTAATAAGTGCCATACGTCTCTAAGACGTATGATTATCTTTCACGCACTAAAAAATATGATTATCTTCCTAGGGTTAAGAGATATACAACTTTTATTTTGGAAATATAAACTGTATCAAATAAGCTGTGGGCAACTGTATCTATTACCAAATGTCAAACACGATATTTGTGAATTTTTTTTTATATTGTGCGCGCAGTAAAGGGGTTATGAATACCCTTATAATGATTAAAAACAGTGCGAGCAATTAGAAAGGAGAAACCGATAAACATTAGTTTTGAATGTCTGCACCAATGCAATGAGTGGGAAATATTGAGTCTGGTAAAGCAATCCACATTCGCGTAGTGCGGCTAAAAAAAGAAACTCTGTACTTAACAGTACGTCCGAAAATGAGCTCAAGGGTAAACTGATGGGCATTCCTAGCAGTACGGGATTACGGTTGAATTGTATAAGGGCTGGCTATTTCGCTAGAGCATTGTTTATAAAAATAACGATAGAACAATGACAGGCATGAGACATTGCGGTGGTGTTGGAGAGAAGCAAATGTCTCGTAGAGAAAACGATCACCTATCATCGTTAGAGCTCTTCTTTCAACTCTATCCAGAAGACTCAGGTAAGTTATTGGGGCTCTAGCACAAATATGAGAGTTATACCCGAGCTTAAGACGATTAAAAGCTTTGTCAATTATAGCGAGATCAAAAGGGGTAAACAAACTTCTTTCTTCGTCGTAGAAAACCTTAGTACTTAGCAGCATTTTTGGCGATGTCAAATATGTGATCATTCCACAACAAGTGGTTTGTGATTCATACATCCCTGACTGACTGTTGTTAAATCTCCTCGATGCAATTACCGCCTATAGATAGTGGCGTTGTGAGAGGGTTACGATTTTGTGACAGAAGACAGCATTGAGTTTTTTGAATCATTAAATTCTACACGGTTTTTGAATCCCCATTGAACAATGCTATCAAGATCAGAATTTAATGAGCTTATCGTACGCTGAATATTGAAGTACGGGTTTAGAAGGCCTGTGTTGCCTTGCACGCCTGCAGCAAAACTCCGGCAAAAAGTGGGGACTTCAGTCGAAGATGATTTTATGGACGTACCAATCTTAACATATGGGTCGATTGCGTGGTAGCCTGCTCTTAGCAAAGCCTATAATATTGATAAGCTTAAAAAGGTTCAGAGAACAGCTTGCGTGCGCACCACAGGGGCCATGCGTACTTGCCCAACGGACGCCTTAAACGTTATTTTGGATCTTCTACCAATCGACCTTTTTATAAATACATAGTTTTCTGCAGCGCTATTCGGCTGAAGGAATCAAACAGCTGGTTGTCAAAACCTTATGGTCACAGCTCCACAACGAAATTTATTCCCTCAGATATTATATCAGTAGACACTGACTACTGCACTCCTACTTTAAGCCTTAGTAAGGGTCTTAACGTTATTTTTCCATCCAGACAAGATTGGGAGGATGACATCGTGTCGATAGGTTTTGACACAACCATCTTTTTGACGGCTCAAAGATGGAGTGCGGAGTTGGTTCTGGGATATTTTCTGAGTCCCTAAATGTAGTTAAATCCTTAAGGCTTCCTGACTTTGCTAGCGTTTTTCAGGCTGAACTGCTGGCAATAAGGGAGGCATGTAAGATGCTTAAAAGCCTTAACCAAAACCGAAATGCTGTTATCTTTACAGACAGTCAGGCAGCTGTCAAAGCCATTAACTCGGCCACATCCTCATCTTAATTGGTCCAGCAGAAATTTACACAACTGCATTATATCTAGGAAGATATGGCCCACATCTAATAAAACCCGTACAAATGATCTTCTATGCAGGCCTAGCAAGACATAGCCAGGATTGTGGCGGTTTGTATTGGGCATTGGCCTATAGGAGTTCATGAAGAGAAGTTGGGTATCTCTTACAACACCTTTTGCTGTAGTTGAAGTGACCAAAGAGAAAGTGAAACGATATTAAATTTCCTCTGCAAATGTCCTGATTTGGCAAACACTAGAATGAAATGCTGTGGAAAAGCGTTCTTTCACGAACTTGATGAGCTATCTGAGATAAAGATTAGAGACCTAATATTTTTTCTAATATAATCGCTATATGGAGCTTCTCTATAAATTTCCGTTTTTATCACAAGTCAAACGAGTTTTGGTATCAAAATGGCGCACTACAGCGCTAATTGGATCCCAGGCTAGGTTGCCTTGAGATCGCCATTTCTACCTACCTAAAATTACAATTCCGAAATTCCATTTTATCCAACTCGATTCAGTGTATTTAGAAATAAAAATGGAGTGAATTTCCGTGTTTTATATTTAGATTGTTGCGATGATAAGTTGATATCTATCAAGACTAAGTGCGTTTTTGATTCAAAGAGAACAAATTGTTTTTAGACAGAAGTAATTTTATTTATAGAAAATGAATCTGAACTAATTTTTAATTTAGAATTTGTTAGCGGAAATTCTCAGCTTGCATTTCGTGTTTTAGAAATCGGACAAGACATTAAAAGAAACGTTCCAACAAGATATTTTCCGACTTATTTTTTGACTATATCTATCAGAAAAGTACTTGCATAAATGTATATCTAAAATAAAAGCTTATGATTACAACAGAGGTCATCCGTGGAATTAAAAATAACCTCTATTTTATTTCACACATCGTCTATACGTTTTTACCTGCACTCTATTTAATCTCCTTACACCGGGCTTTTAGCTTGAAATAGATAATATGTAATATAAATTTCAAGAATTCTAACAAAAACCTATAATTTCATTTAAACTTTGCCTAACATAAGAGTCCTCAATTTTTTTAGGTTTAAAATACGTATTTCTATTGAAAACACCAAATTAAATGTATTCTACTGATACACAAAAATATGTACAGCCATGGCCTAAATAATAGAAACAAAACTTAATTTTTGGGTATTCCGTCTTTCTCACTTTGTTTAAGTCAAAATATCTATAATTTAAACCAAGTACACTGTATTATTTAAAACATTTTTTGACAACATAACATTTTCATGACGTGTTCGCTTTACCTACTTATATGAAAAACGGTTCAACTCAAAAGAAAGAAATATTCCTATTATTTTGGCCATAGCTGTATATGAAAATACATAACATTTCAACCGAATATGTAATACTATTTTCATGTTTTTTGTTTTTGTATAATTCTTGAGAAGTGCACGAGAGCTTAGCTTAATAATTAGAAACCTTTCACAATCACAATGAAATGATTTTATATCTTTTAAACCGATTAGCTAATGATACGCATGTATGTACATAGATGCGTAAAGCTTTTCATAATTTGATGGTTTTTATCCTCTTCTTGCAAAATATTATTTTGTTGCAAATTTTCATCCATCCTCTTTTTCGTTAAATTACATAATTCAAAGCAAAATCTAGGTTTTCCGCGATTTGGAGATTAAAAAAGAAGGCCTTTTTGATTTAACACATGATAAGGGCTTTCCTTGTTAATGATACTTAATGTTAATAATTTGGCGAGGGTAATTAGGTAATTTTGTTCGAAAAGCCATACAAAAAATAATAACTAACATAAACTGCAAAGGCAGCAGTTTAGAAAGATACTAAATAGATAGTTAGAAAACCTACAAAACCAGGGATGTGAATAGGTTTTATATTATATAAATTGGTGTATAATATTAATTATTTCGGGTAGACCCGAAATTGGTGCAAAATAAGTGAGCAACTATTTCCCTACTACTTCCCATTCCGTCTGTCAATTTGTCTTGCTTAAAACTTCAACAAAATATTCATAACAAAATTTCAATATTTTCTTTTGTTCTCTTAATATTTGAGTCGAAAAACCATTCCTTATTAGTTTTTTTTTATAATTTTTCGTGTTTTGTTAAACAAGTTGACAGTAGAATGAAATTATGTGTAGTCAACACCTTCATTTATTGACGAGATATCGAGATTCGAACGTCAATTTTTACCAACATTGCATCTTTTTTTTCTGAAAAAGAGGCTGGTATGCGACCCACACTGATAACTTCACATCCCGTCTGTCGATATGTCTTGCTTAAAAGTTTGTAGGTTTTTGTGTTAGGTTAAACAAGTTGTCAGTTGAATTATTCTTGAGAATTTTAATATTACCAACAATATTTTGTCATATAAAAAAATAGTTTAGTTTGAAAATCTAGTTTTGTGAAATACATTTTTATTCGAAAACTAATTTGTACCAATTTAAGTAGCATTTCTTAAATTTTCACAAATTGGATGAATGCAATTAATTTGAGAGATATCAAGAACCGAACATCAATTTTTACCGAACTTGCGTACTATTTCTTTGTAGATTGCATTTTTGTATGAAAAATCGAACTTTTAGGTCTTTATAAAAAAAAAACTATGAATATCGAAAACCATATTTTCTGTGGAATAAAGCAAGTTTGAAGACCAAACTTTTAATTTTTAAAAAGCTATTTGTGATGAAAGTAAATTTTTACCCAGTTTTATTATTTTTAACTTCCCATAGGGAGTTATTGTAATGGGTCCGATTTGTCAAATTAAAAATTTTGACATTTCTCGACGTTTCAAGGTCCCTAGAGTCGAAACATTTTTTTCGTCGTCCATAGCTCAAGAACCAGAAGAGATATCGATTTCAAATAATTTTTGTTATACAGATAATAAGGCAAAAAGATGCAGAAAGGGCTCTCAAGAAAATTGCGTGGGTGGTTTTTTTACCAAAGCAGTTTGAAAAAGTTGAACATTTTGGTTAACTCTAAATATCTTACGAACCTAAAATGCAAGAGACTTCAATTAAATTTTATATAATATATTGTAACGTTATATCAAAGAAGTATATTTTTTGAAAAAAATCCATTTAACGGGTTTTTTTATAAATCAAAGAAACTGAAAAAAATATTTGGTACCTCCAAAATTTTACGACTAAAATATGATTTTATCTCCAAAACAATTTTGTGCAACGAAGAATAATATTTTTGACATCTGATAAAATGTTGAGAAAAATCGAATTGACAGATTTTTTACAAAACTTTAAGATATTGGCTTTAATTTACTTTTATCTTTCAAAAAATCTTTTTGTCAACATTCAGTTAAAGTTTGAAAAAAATCGAATTGACGGTTTTTTACAAAAAATAAAAACCTAAAAAAAAATTTTATAAAAGTTGGTAAAAGTTGATTTTCGACTCAAATATTTTTTCAAAAATTTTAAATATTGGCTTCAAAGTAATTTTATCTCTTAAGAAATATTGTTTTCAACATTTGGTAAAATTTTTAAAAAATCGAATTGACATTTTTTTTACAAAAAATAAAACTCTTAAAAAAACAATACTAAAGCTTCGTAAAAATTTACTTTCGACTCAAATAGCTTTTCAAAAGTTAAAAATATTGGCTTGAAACCTATTTTATTTCACAGAAAATATTGTTTCCGGTATTCAGTAACTTTTATATAAAAATCCAACAGTCCGTTTTTTCATAAAAAAATAAAATCTACAAAAAATAGTACGCACATTTGGTAAAAATTGATACGAGTACATATGGACCAACTTTTAAGCAAGAAAAATCGACAGACGGGATGGGAAGTTATCAGTGTGGGTCACATCCCAGCCTCTTTTTTAACCATGAATCGTCTTACTACAACGCTTGCAAATTATTGAATTTTATTATCAAAATGCGTGTTCTGTTAAGAAAGGTCATCGCGCGCTCCTTAGATTTTATAGTGTTCAGCGACGAAGGTCATTTTTGGCTCAATGGGTACGTAAATAAGCAGAATTGTCGATTTTGGAGTGAAAATCAGTCAAAAGCATTGCAAGAGCTACCAATGCGATTAGGGGCTAGTGGCATCATTGGATCGTACTTCTTCAACGATGATTGCGAATCGTAACGTAACTGTGAATAGAGAGCGCTACCTTGAGATTGTATCCAACTTTTTTTGCCCAAAATGCAAGAGCTTGACTTGCACGCGCAACAATGAACTTGTTAAGGCGAGCTCGAACATTTTATTTCACGTTCGGGACTGGTCAATTGGCCGCCTAGATCGTGTGATTTAACGTATTTGAGAAAATATTTAAAGTATTTTAAACGAATTTTTAGCAAGACAAATATCTTAAGTATAAAATTTCGAGAAAACGAATGTTTCTTAAAACAACACACCCTTTTTCGACTTTGCTTGGGCCCATAAAAACGTGAGTTTTTTTAAACCTATGTTTGAAAGAAATAAAAGTTAATCTACAGCTAGCTGTTATGCACAGCAACAAAATCTAAAGAGGTTATAATGAGTAAACAAATTTATTTGAAATCGGTATCTCGACTCGTTCTTGAGATTTAAATGAGAAAAAACTGTATTCCAAATCTATTGACGTAGAAAAGCACACGCAAAAATGGACCAAGAATTTACATTGCAGGGAACTTGGAATGTCGGGAATTGACAAATTGGATATATTACAATAGTTTCATATGGTAAGTTATGTTACCTCTAATATTTGACGGACAAAAAATGGTATTAACTTAAAAGTAATGTTATATGCAATGGAAAATAAAGTTTCTGACATACAGCGTTTATTTAAACAAAATATGATGGACGATTTTTCTTACTAAAAATAAAAACTTAAAAAAATACTAGTACAAATTTATTTCCAACAAAACCATGACCGTAATTATTGGATCCTTATTTTTGGCATTTCATTAAATGACTAATTTGGGTTAATGCAAAAAATAATCCTCTTAACGGCCAGCAATTGAAATTTTCTGTGTAATTTATATCCCAGACTCTTTTATTTGACTTTGACTACATTTAACAACAAAACATGGTTTTGTAGAATATAAATCAAACAATTCTTTAAATGAAATTTGTTTTTGGCCTGATTAATTTGTAACCAATATGAAAATTATTATGGGGTGCATTTTAAATGGATTATATAAAGAGTTTCTTAGCAGACCTTCTAAAAACATAATAATTCAGAATTTTTTCTTTAATTGAGTGATGTTTAGCGGGGTAAGATCACATAATTTGGATGAACAACTAAGCTTGCTATATAGGTTTAGGGTATTAGAACACTTTTCAAGCAACATTACCATTGACTAACGTGAAGGGTACAATATAGCACATTTGATCGAGTCCATTCCTACCGTTTCGTTGCTGGTTATAGAAAGGACGTTCGAAGCTTTCTTAGCATTCCGCACTTGTTCCTTTAATGACAAACACAGTTTGCGAAAACGAAAGAGTCATTTTGTTGGAATAAATTCGATTCTTTTAGTTGTGACAGTGTTTTGGACGGGTTGTTGTCTTGTTGACCACTACACACTCTAAACAGAATTACTTCAAAAAAAAGAGGCTGTAATGCGACCCACACTGATAACTTCCCATCCCGTCTGTCGATTTGTCTTGCTTAAAAGTTTGTCTTTATGTACTCGTATCAATTTTTACCAAATGTGCGTACTATTTTTTTTAGATTTTATTTTTTATGAAAAAACGGACTGTTGCATTTGAATAAAAAAATTAGTAAATATCGAAAACAATATTTTCTGTGAAACAGAATAAGTTTGAAGCCAATATTTCAAATTTTTGAAAAGATATTTGAGTCGAAAATTATTTGTTACCAACTTTTGTTAATTTTTTTTGGTTTTTAATTTTTGGTAAGAAAACCGTCAATTCGATTTTTTTCAAAATTTTATATTGACAACAATTATTTGAAAGATGAAAGTAAATTAAAGGCAATATCTCAAAGTTTTGAAAAGATATTTGAGTCGAAAATAAATTTTTACCAACTTTTATTATTTTTTTTTTAATTATTATTTTTTGTAAAAAAAACTGTCAATTCGATTTTTCTCAAAATTTTATGAGATGTCAAAAACTTTGCACAAAATTGTTTTGAAGATAAA
The DNA here is from genome assembly GCF_945859685.1 of Eupeodes corollae. Classification (NCBI taxonomy): domain Eukaryota; kingdom Metazoa; phylum Arthropoda; class Insecta; order Diptera; family Syrphidae; genus Eupeodes; species Eupeodes corollae. The sequence goes on along the minus strand of NC_079147.1, from coordinate 62,048,601 downwards.
TTAATATTTGAGTCGTAAAATTTTAGAGGTGAAAAAATTTGTGTTCAGTTTTTTTGATTTATAAAAAACCGTTTAAATGGATTTTTTTTCAAAAAATATACTTCTTTGATATCACGTTGTTGGTTCGTAAGCTATTTATATTTAGGCTTAAATAAAATGTTCACCTTTTTTTCAAACTGCTATGGTAAAAAAACCACCCACGCAATTTTCTTGAGAACCGTTTCTGCATTTTTCTGCCTTATTATCTGTATAACAAAATTTATTTGAAATCCATATCTCTTCTGGTTCTTGAGCTATGGACGACGAAAAAAACGTCGCGAACGTACAGACGTACGAGGTACGAACGTACGTACACACGCACGCACAGACATCTTTCTAAAAATCTTTTATTTCGACTCTAGGGACCTTGAAACGTCGAGAAATGTCAAAATTTTCAATTTGACAAATCGGACCCATTACAATAACTTCCTATGGGAAGTTACTCATAATAAAGCAGACTCCAAAATGCTAAAAATGTTATTCAAATCATGCAACATCAGTATCTCTTAAAAGCATAATGCCTACTGTTGTGTTCCGAAAAAAAACATTTTAGTTTTCATTTCACTTCATTTAATAATTACTTATATACTAACTATATTTCATTCAATTATAATATACAACAATTTTAACATGATACGTAATTTTTGCTATCAAGAAGTGTGGATGAGATGAAGAGCAAAAGCGAACTGATTTCTTATAACTAAGCTCTTATTTGATTGTCGTCTCTCGGCTAAAGGTACATATAGATGTTGGGCGTTCATACTCATCACCTACCAAAAACACTTAGAACCACGATCATGGGAAAAAACACAAAAATTTCCACCATGATCCCCTTTTGGTTGTAAAATAACATAAAAACATCCTCGAGATTTGCCGCAAAGTTGTGCGTATAGTGAAGCCTGCTTTATAACTACATTTCCTTGGAAATGAAAAATAGTTATAGTTAATAAACTTATCACATTGAAGTTTATAAAAAATTGTTTAAGAAGGTTCTTAGCAGGGGACATGCCACAAATGTTTGATATTTGTTAAGACAATATCGGTTGTTTTAGAAAAAATATAGAAATTAAGATGAGCTAAGATTCACACAAAATTTCATACAAATAGAAACTTTTCTTTGAGTTGTTAATCTATGCTATACGGTGTCTAGACACGTGCATAATCTTCAAAAAATATATCTAAGTAGAAGTGCCAACAAGCTAGCTTCTGTTCAATGATCTTATGTTTGAATTCAGGCTTTTGAATATGTGGTTAAATAATATCGGTAATAAGCTGCATTTGAAATCATTTCGTTGCTACTGATATAGTCATTTAGGTCACAAAAAAATATGTTGTATAGGAAACTTCTCTAGAACTTCCTGAAGATCTTGATAAAAGTCTGTGGTCTAACTAATACAAATTTATTAGTAACCTTGATATTCTTTGATGTTCCATTCTAAATAAAAGCTAAATTGTTCTCAGTTAAATCAATATCATCAGTAGCGAAAGATCTGTCATCTATGCATGACGTGTTTAATTCTACTGTAAATTAAACCATTAAACCTACAAAATTCTAAAAAGAAATCGTTCTTCTTCAATTGAAGACATTTTGTCTTCGAACAAAGTGCGTAAAATCACTAACTTAGCCATGTTGAATAGTGTTGAAGATTCCAGAAAAAATTTCTGGACACCTTTACAATGTCCAGATGATGAAACGGATAGTGAAGTGATTGTGGAACCCAAAACAATTAAGAAGGAGCGAATTCCTCCAATTAAAGTGTTGCAAAAACCCAGTGAATTTATCCACAATTTTATGAAAATAATCAAAATATCTGATTATACAATCAAAAAAATGTCCATTGGGATAAAAATTCAGTGTGAAAGTATTGAATCTCACAAAAACGCATGCGATGCCTTAAAATCAGCTGATTGTCAATTTTTTTCTCATGATCTCTACCGAAAGATCATTTAAAGTAATTCTTTTTGGTCTTGTTACCTTACCAATAGATGAACTTAAATCTGAACTAATTAAACTCGGTCTTATGTGCAGAGATAAAAAATTAGTGTCCAAACGATATGAAAAATACATCGAAACATTATACATTGTGTATTTAGAACAAGGTTCGGTACGACTTAGTGACTTAAAAAAAAATATAAAATCCATTTATCGTACCCAAGTTAAATGGGACTATCAACGTCGTCGTAGAGTAAATATTACCCAGTGCCACAACTGTCAAATGTTTGGACACGGGGAAAAGAACTGCCACGTTAAAACATTTTGTGCAAACTGTTCCGGTCACCACAAAACCAGTGAATGCAACGTTTCTGATAAAATTCAATGTGCGAACTGTAAAGAGTGTCACAAATCGACTGATCCTAATTGCAGGAGCAGGCAAAACGTTTTGAAAATTAAAGAGAAAATATCACACTGTAAGTGGCAGATTCCCATCCAAAATCATACCCAGCCTATGCGTCCAGCTACGTCATTTGTCAAATCAATGGAGAATTTCCCACCTCTTAAACCTTTACCGAAAAGAGTCCAAACTAATCACCTGAGGAATACTAGCATACCTACACAATCGGCCGCAGCCCCTTCATACCCATCTCGACCTTGCCCAAGTCAAAAGTGGTCAAACCTGCTTAGTGGGCGAGCAACAACTACTGATGATACTCTATTTTCAATGGAAGAGATCCAATCTCTAACCGTAGAGATGACAACTCAACTTAGCGACTGCTCAACAAAAGCAGAAAAATTTAATGTTATCGCCCAGTTAGCGATTAAGTACTTATATAATAAAAATGACAAGTAATCATTCGTTAAGTGTTATATGTTGGAATGCACTAGGCATTCGTAGCAAAAGTATTGAATTGTTCTCTTTCTTAAGCAGAAATAAAATTGATATCGGTTTGGTCTCTGAAACTTGGCTCTCTAATAATGCAACTCTTTCTAACTCTGAATACAATTGTTATAGAATAGATAGAGTTGATAGAACTGGTGGCGGTGTTGCCATCGTTGTGAGAAAAACACTTAAACATACACTTTTACCAGTAATCAATACCAAATACATTGAAAATATTGGCGTTGATGTACATTTTGCAAATAATAGAAAGATTTCTTTTTTTTCGGTGTATTTCCCGGGTCGCTCAAGGAATTCCTTGCGGGGCGAACACTTTAAGTCGGACATCTTAAAAATGACTAATATTAACGGTCCATACTTAATTGGGGGTGACTTTAATTGCAGACACAGGAAATGGGGATGTGTAAGAGCAAATACATGGGGTAACATATTAGAAAACATATTATTGCTACTCATGGGATTGAAATTATGTTTCCAAATAGTCCCACTTATTATCCATCGGACAGAAGAAAAAGTCCGTCAACTATAGACTTTTAGTTAAAAAATACGTCAACCTTATTTTCGCAACCTATCGTTTGCAACGAATTGAGCTCTGACCATTTACCTGTTAAGTGTGGGGTATTAGAATCCCCCAGCACAAACACACGTATTTTTTATGACCTAGGTTAAGCAAACTGGTGGAGGTATCGGAACAAAATAAAAAATCGTTTAAGACATAGCGATACAAATTTAGACACTATAGAATCCACTGAACAAATAGATAGTTGTATCAATGTCTTTAATACTACTATTTCTGAAAGCATAAATTTATCCGTTCCTAAAAAATCTCCATCTGATCAGAAAAAAAAGCTACCACAACATATTTTAAATACTATTAAGCTAAGGAACCGTCTTAGACGACAGTGGCAGCGTAATCGTATTCCAAGATTAAACATTGAAGTTAAGCTACTTACAATACAATAAAAACTGAAATTTTTATGTTCCGAAACTCTGAATGGAATTTAAAACTCCAATCTTTAGATAAAAATAGTAGACCATTCTGGAACATAGCTAAGGCCTTAAAGAAGAAAAATAGTTTTGTTCCTGCATTTCAAAACAATCATAATATATGTATTACCAATACCGATAAGGCAATCACAGTGTTTTCAACAGAATAGGATCTCCTCAATTTGAAAATACTGTGCAAAATTCTATAACCAATTTTAATTCATTAATTCTTGACGTACCTGACAACTTTTACGTTGGTATGGATGATTTGATCCCCATTATTCGAAAACTTCAAATAAGAAAATCTGTAGGATTCAATGGAACAAAAACCATTTTTCTTAAAGAATTACCAAGGAGTGGTTTTGAATATCTTGTATTTATATTCAATTGCTGCATTAAGTTTCAATACTTCCCTATATCCTGGAAAGTGGCTACAGTTGTACCAGTTTTAAAACCCGGGAAACAATCAAATGACCCAAAGAGTTATAGACCTATAAGTCTCTTAAGTTGCACAAGCAAAGTATATTTGAAAGACTTATCAAATTCAAATTAAATGATTTTATTTATGAAAATAATATTTATCCACCTCAACAATTTGGCTTTCGTGAACAGCATAGCACTGTTCAGCAAGTAAATCGAATAACTAAGCATGTTCGTTCTAATTTCAATTTTCAAAAATCAACTGGCCTAGTTCTCTTAGACGTGGAAAAAGCTTTTGATAGTGTTTGGCATAATGGTCTGATCTATAAAATGATAACATTTAATTTCCCATTATACCTTATTAAAATAGTACAAAGTTTTTTGACAGATAGATATTTCGCCGTTTATGTAAGTGGTGATTTATCTCAAAAGCTATGTGTGCCAGCAGGAGTTCCACAAGGATCTGTTTTAGGCCCTCTCCTCTATAACATATATACTGCTGACTTTCCTCAACTGCCCAATTGTGAATCGGCTATATATGCCGATGATACTGCCATTTTTTCATCTGATGTTCTTAGTTTCTCTATTGAAACTAATCTACAATCAGCTTTGAACATTTTAGACAGCTACTTTACCAAATGGAAAATTCAAATTAATGCTTCAAAGACACAGGCAATCTTTTTTTCAAGAAAAAGGAAGTCCTGTTTTCTTCCCAGCAATAATCTGATGTTAAACAATACGAATATAATTTGGGGAACCTCGGTAAAATACTTGGGAATACACTTGGACAAAAGACTTACTTTCAATGAACATGTACAAAAAACAATATTAAAAGTTAATAAAACAATACAAATTTTGTATCCGCTAATTAACAGAAAATCACTTTTGAACAATGACAATAAGTAATAACAATAACAATAAAGTAATTTTTCAATCAATTATGCAATACGGGAGTCCAGTTTGGGGACAGTGTGCAAAAACGCATATAAAAAAATTACAAATCGCTCAAAATAAAGTTTTGAAGTTAATGCTCAAACTTCCATGGCATTTTTCAACTAGTGAATTGCATAATCTTACCGATGTCGATTATGTTTCTGACAGAATTTTAAAGCTAAAAGAAAATTATGATATTCGATGTCAAATTTCAGATAATGTTCTAATTACAAGTTTAATCATAGACTAACTAATAATAAAGACGGGACACTTCATAGAAAGAAAAAGAAACCAATTTTAGATTGCCTCCACCGAGATTGCCTCCACAGCATACATGTTTTGTTCGAAGAGCGATAATTTGTTTGTTGTTATGATTAAACGTTGCAAGTTGCAATGAATGATCGAACCACACACAGGTCAAAATAAAAAGAACACAGCGCAGACGCAGATACGTACGTCGTACATATTCACTTTCACAGTTCGATCCGTCAACTTCACAACAACAAAAACACACGCAACGAGCTGTTAGTCTATGGTTTGATTAATTCCTAGCCCTACCATTGTTGTTTATTAATATTATGTACAAATTGTATTATTTTTTTTTAAATTTATTTATTATCTTATTCATTATTACATATTTATGTTTTATTATTTATTTACTTGTTTGTTTGTTTATTTATTATTTATTTATTTATTTATTTAATTATTTTCTGTTCTTTAATCATATTCGTTATTTATAATCTGTCCACCCCACAATATAAAAATTTGTAGATGTGGCATTAATTCAATTTTAACTTAAAATTCAAATGCTACAACCTATTCCCTCTAATTAAGTGTACAAAATACATATATTATTAAATTATAAATAAGATATCTAAAAATTGTTAGGAGAATATGATATTAATAAATAAAATAAATAAAAAAATATTTATTAACTTCCCATAGGAAGTTATTGTAATGGGTCCGATTTGTCAAATTGAAAATGTTGACATTTCTCGACGTTTCAAGGTCCCTAGAGTCGAAATAAAAGATTTTTAGAAAAATGTCTGTGCGTGCGTGTGTACGTACGTTTGTACGTCCGTACGTCCGTACGTTCGCGACGTTTTTTTTCGTCGTCCATAGCTCAAGAACCAGAAGAGATATCGACTTCAAATAAATTTTGTTATACAGATAAAAAGGCAGAAAGATGCAGAAAGGGCTCTCAAGAAAATTGGGTGTGTGGTTTTCTTACCATAGCAGTTTGAAAAAAAGGTGAAAATTTTAGTTAACCCTAAATATCTTACGAACCAAAAACGCTAGAGACTTGAATTAAATTTTATACAATAGATTGTAACGTGATACCAAACAGGTATATTTTTTGAAAAAATCAATATAACGGTTTTTTTTTTAAATCAATAAAACTGAAAAAAAAATTTGTCACCTCCAAAATTTTACGACTGAAATATGATTTTATCTCTTAAACAATTTTGTGCAACGAAGAATAATGTTTTTGACATCTGATAAAATTTTGAGAAAAATCTAATTTACAGTTTTTTTTATAAAAAATAAAAATCTAAAAAAAACATTACTCAAAGTTCGTAAAAATTGAATATCGATTCAAATATCTTTTCAAAAACATTAAATTTAGGCTTCAAACTAATTTTATCTTATAAGAAATATTGTTTTCAACATTCTGAAAAATTTTGAGAAAAATCGAATTGACAGTTTTTTTTACAAAAAATAAAAACCTAAAAAAAAAATGTATAAAAGTTGGTAAAAATTGATTTTCGACTCGAATATCTTTTCAAAACTTTGAGATATTGGCTTTAATTTACTTTTATCTTTCAAAAAATCTTGTTGTCAACATACAATCAAAGTTTGAAAAAAATCAAATTGACAGTTTTTTTTACAAAAAATAAAAACCTAAAAAAAAAATTATAAAAGTTGGTAAAAATTGATTTTCGACTCAAATATCTTTTCAAAACTTTGAGATATTGGCTTTTATTTACTTTTATCTTTCAAAAAATATTGTTGTCAACATTCAGTTAAAGTTTGAAAAAAATCGAATTGACAGTTTTTTTTACAAAAAATAAAAACCTAAAAAAAAAATTATAAAAGTTGGTAAAAATTGATTTTCGACTCAAATATCTTTTCAAAACTTTGAGATATTGGCTTTAATTGACTTTTATCTTTCAAAGAATCTTGTTGTCAACATCCAGTTAAAGTTTGAAAAAAATCGAATTGACAGTTTTTTTTACAAAAAATAAAAACCTAAAAAACAAATTATAAAAGTTGGTAAAAATTGATTTCGACTCAAATATCTTTTCAAAACTTTGAGATATTGGCTTTAATTGACTTTTATCTTTCAAAGAATCTTGTTGTCAACATACAATTAAAGTTTGAAAAAAATCGAATTGAGGTTTTTTTTACAAAAAATAAAAACCTAAAAAAATGTATAAAAGTTGGTAAAAATTGATTTTTGACTCAAATATCTCTTTAAAAATTTTAAGTATTGGCTTTAAAGTAATTTTATCTCATAAGAAATATTGTTGGTAAAATTTAAAAAAAATCGAATTGACAGTTTTTTTTACAAAAAATAAAACTCTAAAATAAAAACAATACTAAAACTTCGTAAAAATTTACTTTCGACTCAAATAGCTTTTAAAAACTTAAAAATATTGGCTTGAAATTTATTTTATTTCACAGAAAATATTGTTTTCGATATTCAGTAATTTTTATATAAAAATCTAACAGTCCGTTTTTTCATATAAAAAATAAAATCTACAAAAAGAGTACCCAAATTTGGTAAAAATTGATACGAGTACATATGGACCAACTTTTAAGCAAGACAAATCGACAGACGGGATGGGAAGTTATCAGTGTGGGTCACATCCCAGCCTCTTTTTTATTTATGTAATTATTTATTTATTCATGTAATTATTTATTTATTTATAAATTTATTATTTGTCTATTTATTGTTTTTATTTATTAATTCACTTATTTATTATTAACTTACGAATTTATTATTTATTAACAACTTATTCAATTATTTATTTATTCACTTACTTATTTATTTAATTATTCATTCATCTGTCAATTTAAGTAATTCCATGTTCTTGTTTACTTCTTTTTCTCTTTAGTACCTATAAATTCTGTGATATTAATTCTAATTCAAAAAAAAATATATAAATATATACACATAAATATAAATATTTTTACCTTATCTTTAGTGAAACTGATCACAGTACAAACTTTTTTTTTATATAACTCTTAAATAGGAGGTTTTCATGACCTTTCCTCCTCAAACTAACCTATATCTTTAAAATTCAATAAATTGTGCGTTATTTATAATATTTTTTCAGAAGTAAGGTAGTTCTAACCATAACTCTGTAAACTGGGCGATAGCAAAAATGTAATAATTGTATAATTGTATAATTGGCTAATAAACAAACCTACTCAAAAATCAATATCATAGAATGAGAAGTGATAAAATTGTTATCCCAATCCTTGGAACTTAGATGAACCTCAACACCAACAACATAACTTGAGAAATTATAGAACTCCTTTAACCCCTTTTGTATCGACCAACGAGTTTATCGTTCTTAAAGTATATAAAAACAAAACACAAACTTAACAATGTGTCTAAGTAACATTCTAACAACTAAAATTACCTCCAACTCAGAACAACAGCAATATAATTCGTTATACTGTATTAAAAGACATTTAATTCAGCTTAGGTACCTAGAGTAGCTACATTAAAGGATTTTAATAGCCTTCAGTGAATAGTACTAAATAACTTCGGATAATACCTACGAGTTTCCCACATGATTTGAAATTAATTTTAATTGCACATGAAAATCCTTTCAGCCGCAGCCCAGCGAAGACTGACGGCATCAGCAGCGGCAGATATTTCCCAGAGACAGAAAACAAATCGTCCTATTGTATGATGTGTCCTGTCCTAGAGTCCTTGTTTCTGTCCTGCATTATGATGGTTCTACTGCAGTAATTAAGCAATGTAATTGAATATTCATGTGAAAAAGCATTGTACACAAAACACAAAACAATCATCATCAATGAATCATGATGCAAAATCAAAATGCATGGTCTAGGATTATATTTTATGGGTATTCCGAGATTTAATATCATCCAATTAGAAATCAGATGGACTAGAATTTGGAATGGAAGCTTTAGGTACCAGTTCTAGTAACACAGCCAGAACCAGAACCAGAGTGAGAACAATAATAATTACATTCCACTTATAATAAAATATATAGGTACTCAACTCAGCATGGAAGAGTTTGTTGCAGGAGTTGGTAGGTAATATGTAATTGTTTGTGGTTGATTCAATGTCAATAATTTTGAAATATCCTTTGAATCCGAAATCATGAAGGGTATAATTTTGCATGTTTTATGATGAAGGACCAATTTGGGAAGGATTTGATATATGAGAGATCACAATAAGCAGGATACATTTGAAAATACTCAATTAGATCGCACTAACTATGTTGTTCATTCATTTTAAAGCTTAAGCTTTGTATATGTCATTTGAAATATTTCAGAAAGTGAAAGTACTTATACGAAAATGGTTATAAGTTTGGAGTCATAAAGGCTTAGTAGCATTTACAACTTCAAATTGAAAGTAATTGCAATCGGTTCGACATTTCAATATAAAATTTTTACAACTCTCGATGATTTCATTAGAATCTTTATCTATAGTTTTTTTTATTAAGATGTCTGTAAGTACGTTCAGACGTCTGTACGTTCAATATTCACTTTTTTATCCTCCATATCTGATGAACCAGAACAGTTATTGAAATAATTAATAAGAAAGGGCTTTCATATGAATCCGTTTTATTTTTATTTTTAAAAACACTGAAAAAAAATGTTTTACTCAAATATCTAGTAAAGACATAAATATATATTGACCTCAAACATATTCCATCTTTTACAGGATATTGGTTTTAATATTTGTTGAATTTGTTAGAAATATCCGATTGACAGCTTTTTACTACAAAAATAAAAACCTACGACAGTAACTACTACTCCTACTTAAATTTGTATTTTGTTTTAAATATACGAGGATATCCATTTTGCGGTTTCAAAAGTAAACGTAAAGAAAATACATATAAAATATTTGTTTTGTGATATTTCTTTTTTATTGCAAAGTTTGAAAATTGACTCTTACTTACTTACTTAAGGTGGCGCTACAGTCCTGTGTGAACTAGGGCCTCACCCAACAAACTTCTCCATCTAGCTCGGTCCCTAGCTAGATTTCTCCAGTTTCGTGCTCCAAGTTGGGTGAGGTCACCTTCCACTTGAGCGTGCCACCTGATCCGCGGTCTTCCCCTACTGCGCTGTCCTGTGGGTGTGGATTCGAAGACTTTCAGGGCCGGAGCATTGGTTTCCATGCGCTCTACGTGACCCAGCCATCTTGGTCGTTGGACTTTTACCCTTCTGGCTAAGTCTACGTCGCTGTACAGTCCATACAGCTCGTCGTTCCATCTCCTCCTCCACTCCCCTTCGATGCATACGGGACCCTAGATCACACGAAGAACTTTTCTCTCGAAGCGACCCAAGGTGCTTTCATCCGCTTTTGTCATAGTCCATGCTTCTGCACAGTATAGCAGGACGGGGATGATAAGGGTCCTATATAGCAACACTTTGGTCACTCGAGAGAGGACTTTACCACTCAATTGCTTTCTAAGTCCAAAGAAACAGCGGTTAGAAAGAGTTATTCTACGTTTGATCCCAGCGCTGGTGTTGTTTTATAGGTTTACAGCGGAGCCTAGGTAGACAAAGTCCTTGACTACCTCAAAGTTACGTCTGTCGATGGTGACGTTTTGACCAAGACGTCGGTGTTGTATGTCCTTTCTAGACGACAGCATGTACTTTGTTTTGCCCTCATTAACCGTTAAACCCATTTTTGACGCCTCTGCCTCAATACTCAAAAAGGCCCATTGACATCACGCTGAGTTCTTCCAATTATGTCAATGTCATCAGCATATGCCAGTAATTGGACAGACTTTTGAAAGATAGTGCCTCTAGTGTTGACGTGTGAGCTCTGCACTATTCTTTCAAGCACGATGTTAAAAAAATCGCATGACAGCGCATCACCTTGACTAAAACCTTTTTTGACATCAAAAGGTTCTGTTAAGTTGTTTCCAACCTTTATGGAGCAGCGTGAATTCTGCATGGTCATCCTGCACAAACGGACGAGTTTGGCAGGGATGCCAAAACTAGACATGGCTCTATACAGCTCGTCCCTGTAGATGCTGTCATATGCGGCCTTGAAATCGATGAAAAGATGGTGGGTGTCGATTTGGTGCTCTTGAGTTTTTTCCAGGATCTGCCGTAATGTGAATATTTGATCAACTGTGGACTTTCCTGGTCTAAAACCACACTGATAAGGACCTATCAGGTTGTTGACGATGGGCTTGTTAAGTAGACTTATTCCTCTATAGTTGGTGCAGTTTAGAGGGTCTCCTTTTTACGATCGGCAAACAATACTGAGGTTCCATTCATCGGGCATGTTTTCTTCCGACCATATCTTACACATAAGTTGGTGCATGCTCCTAACCAACTTATCTCCAGCTGCTTTAAAGAGCTCGGCATTCAAGCCATCTGCTCCAGCGGCTTTATTAGACTTCAACTTAGATATGGCAATCTTTACTTTGTCTAAGTCGGGAGGACGGGATTGTTGGCTTTCGTCGTCTATATTGAATGGATCATCCTGCCTGACAGCGGAATTCAGTTCTTCGTCGCCGTTATACAGTCTGCAGAAGTGGTCCTTCCATATCCTCAGCATTGATTGCGGTTCCACTATGATGTTTCCACTTTCGTCTTTGCAGCCTTCGGTTCTAGGTTTATGTACCTGTGAATTTCGTTTCACCTGTTCATAAAACTTTCGAACCTCATTCCTGCTTTTATACCTCTCAACATCTTCGACCGCACGCTTCTCATGCCCTCTCTTTTTCCTTCTGAGAAGTTGGCGTTCCTCTCGCCTCTTCTGCTCATAGAGCTCACGAGCAGCTCTCGTCCTTTTATGCAGCGCCGCTTTGCGTGCCTGTTGCTTGGCTGCATTTGCCTGCCGACATTCCTCATCAAACCAGGGGTTCCTTGTTGGTGGCTGTTTGAAACCCAGCACATCAGAGGCGGCTTCTGTGATTGCATCTTGGCAATGTTGCCACTGGTTTTCGATACATTGTTTTGGCGGCAGAGAACTTTGAGAGAGGTTACTTGTAACTCGTTCGGAAAAGGATTTGGCGATCCCTGGCGATTGTAGCCGTTCGACGTTGTATCTTCTCCCAGCACCTCCCTGTTTTGCCTTGGGTTTGGAAATCCGAAGTGCTACCTTGACTACAATAAGGTAGTGGTCCGAGTCGATGTTAGCTCCTCGTAAAGTTCATACATCCAAGATGCTGGAAGCGTGTCTGGCGTCGATCGCAATATGGTCAATCTGGTGGACCAAGTTCCTTTGTGGATTTTAAGGTGTGGAAAACGCGAACTGACTACCACGATGTTTCACCCCACAGCAAAATTTATGTGAATTCATTCGTTGTCGGAAGTGTTGTCGTGCAGGCTGTTTTTCCCGATTATTCCACCAAAGATGTCTTCCCCTCCTAGCTTGGCATTAAAATCGCCCAGGACTATTTTAATATCGTAGCTAGGGCACTACTCATATGTTTTGTCTAAGAGCTCGAAGAACATACATATCTTTGGTGTTGTCGTCTTTCTCTTCTGTGGGGGCGTGCGCGCATATCAGGCTAATGCTGCCGAATTTAGCCTTGATGCGTATGGTCATGAGACGCTCATTGATGCACCTATAGCTCAAGACTTCTTGCCTAAGTCTGGCTCCAATGACGAATCCGCATCCAAATGAGCGCTGTTGGTTTTCGTGGTAACAGTCACCATAGTAAATATCGCAGTTTTTTTTGAGTGAAAGTTGACTCAATATGTGAAATATAACATCATTTAAATAACCACCACGCGAATTGTTGAAGGCATCGATTCTTTTAGGGTAATTTTCGACCACTTCTTGATACGAATGTTGGCCTTTAAGTGCTCAGGAGCTAAAGGTTTATCTGCATAAACATGGTCTGTCTTGTAGCCTCACAAAAAAAGTCAAATCGAATGATCTTGGTGGCCAGTAGATACCGCCACAACGAGAAATTACGCGGCCGGGAAATGTCTCTTGCAATAAAGCCATATTCGCCAGAGTTGTGTTCCATGTAGCATGTGGTACCGTCTTGTTCAAACCACATATTCTCCAAGTCGTTTTCTTCATAGCAGACAAAAAAAAGTTGGTTATCATATGACCATAACGCTTTGAATTGACGGTGACCGTCGTTCCATCATCGTTTTCGAAGATGTAAGGTCCAATCACACCTCCGAAACAAAGAACGCACAATCTCTTAAGTTACTTTTGGATTCTTAGAACCCCAAGGATGACAATTTTGTTTATTAACATACCCACCGGATGAGAAATGTGCTTCATCGCTGAAGAAAATGTTGGTCGAAAAATATCTGTCGACTGTTGTTCAAGCACTCATTCGACGAATCTACGACATTGTGAATGGCTTCAGTTGTTGTGTTAATGATCCAAATGCGAAGTGCGCCATAATGTGCCGTAAGACATAATTCGTGAGAACGAAGAGGAATCGACACATTCAGGTCTTCAGCAACACTCTTACTTACAACATCGATATTTTCAGTGGTACGACCGAAACGATAGTGCACATAGGTCTTACAATATCTGTAACCAATCCAGCGTCTTCAATTTTTTCACAATTTTTCCAATTGCTTGTTTAGTTGGATGGCTATGTAAATCATGATCTTCTCTTAAAGCACGATATGTGGCTGTAATGTCAAACTTTCAACTGCAAAACTGCTTTAACAACTTAGTTTGACAGATGTCGAGATCCAAGTACATCAGACTTCCGTGCTTTAAATCTTCAGTTAAAAATTTAAGTTTCCGAAAAAGAGTGTTATCATACTGGCACGTTGCAGCTCTTCATACTGTTGCGATAAGGACTTAGTCCCCCATAAAAATAAACAACACAAACAGATCGTTTTTTGTGAACTCATCAGAAACAACGTTGCTGCGAAGTTTTAGATCATATGAAGGAGAACTGCCGATTAGTTGAGATCGACTACAGGATTCAAAAGGGAGACTTCGGAAGGCATAAAAGGTGTGCGTTAAAAGAAGCGCGCTTTTTTCTTTTTCTGCCAGATCCCTAAGCAGCTAGCACACTTCCGTAACATCAATCCTATAAGTGAATATCACAATTTATCTAAAAAAATATATACGTCCTGGGAACCAGATGCTTTGAATTAAATTGTATCTGAAAGCTACAAATTGTTTTATTTATTTGCAAGGGTTCTTTCTTTCCTCGATTCTTACGTTCTCGGCGATTTTTGCTACAATACTTTCTTTTTTTTAATTGCTTGTTCATAAAAATTCTATAGGGAGTTTTGTGGAACCTTGGATACGCTACTCAGGTGTCAGGGTTAATCGCTACATCAATTAAAATCACATAATTTAATAAATTATTTATTTGGGGCTTAACCGTGTTTTCAAGTTGTTTTTACTCAAAATTTTTTTTTCGTTTAAACTAACATACTTAATTGCAGGACCATTGTTCGTGAAATTACTTTTCCAAAAAATAAAAGTACTGCTCTAAACTATTCTTTCGATTAAGTGAATATTTAATTAATCAAAGTGATCAATAAAATTGAAATGAAATTGATATCGAAATACGACGAGGTGAATTTCTCCAAGTCGTATTGGTTAAAGTGGGAGCAAGGAAACTTTTTACTGGTAGTTTCCCAACACCAGAAGCTGAACAATTAATCTTCAAACAGAGTTATGAAATAAAAGAGTGGCTTTATTTTCCAGATGGGAAATTAAAATTATCTTCTATTGCCTGGAAAACCTTGGCCAAAGCCGGGATTAAAAACTAGGATCTTTTGTAACAACGAAATTACAAATAGAGATTTTGAGATTGACAGTAGGTCAATCAAGGCAAAAAAAAATGTATGAAGAATATCAAGTATGAAAATTATTAATTGTTAAACAAATTGGAAAAAAAACACAACCAAGAAAAATCACTCCAAGAAAATTTTCGACAAAAGACAACAAAAATCAAGCGGTTAAACACTTTCCGTAGTACCGGGAAAACAGACTTTTGGCGCGAAGATCAGAAGGACGAATTCGAAATTAAAATGAAGAACACCTGAAGAAAAGCAATATTCTTAGAAACAAACGAAAACACACTAAGCTTCTTTTGCCTCAACAACTTTTCTCACAGCAGAACAAAATCTTCAATTCACTTAAACTTAAAAAAAAGTATCGTACACAAATTACGTGTTTTTCAAAAAAAAAATTCCTTCACACCATTTTCGTTAATCTTCTAATCGCTTTGGGCGCAATCCTCTCGGATCTTATGCGTGGTGATTGATCTGTCTCGGTCCCGCAACTTCCACCATCCATAAGATTGGGGTGTGCGACCGAGAAGCCAGGTATCTTTCATCGGACGCGATCTCTTTAAAGAGGTAATGTGATCACCCGAAGCTCTGTGAGTGAGTTTAGCTCTTCACTTTCGAACCCATTTTAACCAAGGAAAAACTACTTATGTCGTGTTGAAGAAAGTCGGTAGCCAAGCCTATTAATAACTATCATTATATAAATTATAGTTATTAAAATATTCTTGGAGTGATTTTCTATCGTTAATACTTTATAATGGGCTCTCGGCCATACAAAGTTAAAGATGGTGTGACTTTCCTACACACGTAGTTGGGCCTGGGTATCGTCTTCATGCCTTGATTATCTTGTTCAACCAATATGTGGGTCAACCTTCGCACAGTTCGTTGGTGTGGAATCCTTTCGCACACTTTGGTGAGACCTGTTAAATTTGCTTTCCCAAAATGCTAGGAGAGCAGCTCACGTGCGCCAGGTTTCTACAAAACTCTTCTAGAATTTTGGGGCCGCAGTAAGAATTCGTTAAGGGTGGTTAGCAACAAGGGAGGTGAAATTTTGTGTGGTAAAATTTACAGCAACAGTGTGTTTGGTTTAATCCTAAAAGATTTAAGCTATAGCATGAAACCTAGCATTTTCAAATTTGAAATTATGTAATTGTAAAAACACATAAATTTGTATAATCTAAAGAGTACTATAGATTTTGTTTAAAGGATTGTTAAATTTTAAGAGCTGATGATGTTTTAGATTGTCATTTCTTTTTATTATGATAATAATGATGCTGTTCAATTACGCATGGAAAAAAATTTCGGCCAAATGGCTGTCATGACCTAAGCGGTGCATCTCCGATTACACAGATTGTCGAATAAGTCTCATACCTTTTTTTCAAATAACCCTGAAAGAAGTCCAACGGTGACAAATCACATGATCTTGGCGTCTAATTGACATCGTCAGAATGGAGATAGTACGGCCATGAATTGCGCAAAAGAATTATTGTTTCGTTAGCTGTGTGGCAGGTGACCGTCCGCAGTTTGGATAAAATACTGCCCGATGATGCCGCCTGCCCATAAGCCGCACCAAACTGTCCGTGTTTGTGGGTGCATTGGTTTTTCGACGGTCACTCTAATACTACCATTCTCCCAAATGTGACACTTCTGCTTATTGACGAATCCAATAATGTGAAACTGAAAATGATTGATAATTCACTGTGTCATTTTTTACCACCATTCTGAAAATTGACGGTGCTTGAAATGGCTTAAGTTCTAGAGTCAATAGCACGTTGTAAGCGTGAACATGCAATTCTCTATGCATAATGCTCATCAACGACGAACGTGTGAGATGAAAATGATGGGGCCACCGCGAACAGCAGCAATATTTTCTGCAATACGAGCTGTACGAATATGCACGGATATTTTTACATCTTCTACAGACCCGGTTTGCTCAAATTTTACACGATTTTACGATTGTACGCATATTGGGACGATTAAATTGATCAAAAAATCACGATGTGCACGATATTCAATTTGATTTCATTTTAAGTCGCTTTTGCGACAGAGGTCAGCATTGAGTTATCAAAGTATTGGACTCTACACGGTTTTTGATTCCCCATTGAACAATGTTGGCAAGATCTGAATTTTATGAGCTTATCATACGCTGCCTTTGATTTTGTGGGTATCAGATTTGAACCCGTCCAATACTACTTAAGTTGAACGGTTCAAAAGATAATTTGCCAACCCAACGAAGAAGAAATTCATTAATACCAAATGCACGAATTTTCTATCAATAAAGTACAATAATTTTACTTTCTTGAAAACGATGTAAGATTTCTTCCACTTTTCGGTAAGATAAACTATGAGGTCAACTTTTCACTGTTACTTAAGCCATATTGGCGGTCATTAAGGAAATTTCGTTTTTTAAGACGATTCTTATGCTGAAAATTGATCGTCGTTTCCAGAACCTTCGAAAGAAGGGATGGAAAGCTTAGTTTTGCCAGCGTTGAGGAACACCTTTTTAGGTTAATAGAGGGGTTACTATCCGGTCCATCTTTGTTCAACTTTGGGACATTGTATATAGTTTTGTCTTTAATTACCCGCTAAGGTAAAAAAAAACCTTTTATACTCCCGTCCACTCGGGAGTTTCAAATTAAAACACAACACGAATTTTTTCTTAGTTTTTTAGACTTTTATTTAAACTTTATAAAATGTTTTACTCGGAGACAATTAATTCTTAATTACAGTTTTTAAAGATTAATTTATTGAAGCTTCTGGTCCCTTACCGTGGGTCGGGGGAAACCATAGGCTTATACGAAGTTATGAATGAAATAGACGACTCATCGACTGTTACAGGCTTATTTATAACCAACCGATCATCCCCATTCTAATATTCTGGTATACGATCAATATAACGGGAATGATGGTGACACAATCGATAAGATGTGCGAATCAGCACATTTATGTTAACAGCGAGTAATTGTTTATGTTACTAGCTGGGAAGAATTTTTATCTGTTTAAGATTTTTGTGACTGGTCATTGACGGAAGTTATTGTTTATATTGGACGGCGCCGATAGCTCGATCCGTCCATCACGTTAAGTGATATTGTAGGTATGGTAGTGGTGTATGTCTGTGACATAACTATATATTTGGTAATTTTTGGTCATGCAGAAATGCAATGCATGACCAATATTTCCGTTACAGGTCTTTCTAGCTTGTTTAAACTTATTCCGGAGGGATTACTTTTGTAAATCCATAAAGATACATCTTCCATTTTCTATCTTCTATCTTTAAATGTGTAACATGTGTCATATTGCAGTAATTTCATACCTCCATCTCAAAACAACGTATCACGGTTTTAAACACCTGAAAATTTGAAAATTTAAAAATTTTAAACTTGATAAATCAAATCGGAAGCATACAAAATTTCTTAAAATAAGGATTTAGAATTGCCTTGTTTATCAGATTATTCTAACAAGTGCTGAAACTTAATCTCATTTAAAACGTATGATTTATCCTGTTTTCAATAATTTTGTACGTCAAATGCCATCAAGCATTCGAATATGTAAATATGTTATGAGCGCAGGTTGCTTGCTATTCGTAAACGACCATAATCATCAAAACTACATCAGTATTAAAAATGAAAAAATAAAATAATCTTCAACTCACGTAATTCATTCAAATATTGTAAAACACATCATTTTAAGTTGACATAAATGTGCGTGCATGGAGAATAAAGTAAATAAAGAAAATCTAAGTTCTAGGTTAAAAGAAGAATGTGCCTGTGGATTTCAATATTGCACCCTCGATTTGTCAAATTTAAGTCAAACAAGTTCCTTAAGGCCACCATCAACATCCAGGATCAACGCAACAATAACAATTTCACAAGGCTATACCCTAAAGTCTTGTCTGCCAAAATTAGCATACAAAGAAAAACACCGGCGGCGGCAAAAGTGGCGGCGACAGCGGTTTTTTTCTATTGTTATAAAAGTTAATAATATATTAGCAACAGGTACATATGAAGGTAGAACTTCATAAGGGCTGCAGACCGTTTAAATATATCTCTGAACTGAACAAATTAAATCGCTTCTGTCAAATTAGTCGTCGTCGTCCGTTGTGTTGTTTGATTTGCCAGGACAATTAATGAAAATCCTTTTCCCATAAAAAGGATGATGTAATCATCAGACAGATAATATTCGTAATACAATGTAACAAAGTTGAGTTGAGTAAGCCTCATTTCGCTTAATAAAAGACAAAGTGTAGTTAATCGGAATTCAGTGAAACCGAAACAATGTATGAAGGTCCTTGATCTTAATGGTATTTCAATTACAATAATTGTCTACGTTTATCCTGGAAACACGCTCAATTGTACGCACGAACGCGCCTTTTCTCTGTTTTACCTATGGATACAAAAATTGAATTGTAATGGACCCTCCTCGCGTCGTGGCCGTTGTCGTTGTAGTCAGTGGTCGTCCTGGATGTTGTCACAGGTGGTGACATAATATCACTGATGGAAGTTCAAGTTGAACAATGAAATTAAAATGTTTTAATTTTAATTAAAACAATCTACCTACATGTTTCCACCGCACCGTACCGCCTCCTCGGCTCAACTCAGGTTACACAAAAGAAGTAGCATGGAGATGAGCTTAATTGTATTCAAGTTGCCATTAATAACGCTGCTGTCGCCAGCCGGTGACGGTGAGTGTAAAAAATTAAATGCACAGAACCATTTAAAAACAGGACTTCTTTGATAGGGAGTATGTATGCAATTTTAACTCGAAAGACTGAGAAGGGCAGGAGGTCGAAGAAATAGTCCTTTCAAACTATAATGTGACCCAAAGGAGCATTCTGGCAAAAATAAGTAGTATAGTTTTGGTTATTTGAAAACTGGATAGCCAAGACACAGACCTGGTGCTCTTGTGCAGCGTGCAGCACATAACTTTTCTAATTAGAGTATTTTCTAAGGAAAACACTTTTCTTGAAAAATTTGTCTTGTCCTTCAAGCACACGCAAGGAAAAGGGATAAAGTTTTTAAGTAACAGCTTGCAGTTGCACTCTGTCCAAAACTTTTAGTTATTCTGTAAGACCTGCCTCTGCAAAGAAGTAACATTTTTGGATATTCCTGAAATAGAACAATCAATACGCAACTAATGGATCCATCAAGGGTACATTAAAATAAATATCTATTTGTCTCAAAAAGCTCTTTTGCATTAAACAAAAAGTCTTCTTGAATTAATTATATTTTAATAGAACGTTGGAGTGTAATTATTATCATTGATTTGAGGATATTTATTTAGAAAGGTTTGTTTATCTGGATTTTCTTAGAAATCTGGATTGAATTAACCTGTGGTATTATATAGTTGGTGCTAGGGGTTACAAATTCCGGGCTTGTACAACCTACACGTTCTGTTGCAGCCACTACCACTTGAGAGAAAATACCAAGTCCTACAAGAGAATCTCCAGTTAAAACAATCTTTCACACCTCACATCCCACAATCCTATGGTAAACTCGATAAGGCTTTTTGTAGAGCATAAAATATATTATGGAGGACTTGTCAATTCATAACAAGTAGCAGAGCCATTAAACGCCCTTTAAATGTGTAGTTGATTTATTTTGTATAATATTTAGTAAGCATTGTGGATTTATGCAATTTTTTATTGATTGATTGTAAACTTCTAATGTTTCAAAAAATTACGTTAACATAACATATATTGACATAATCTTAATTTTATTTTAAACACAACAAATCGTACAAAAGGACTTTATATTATACATTTTGGAACGTTCAATTAAAGGCACGGCATCAGTTATGTATTTAAAGAAAAGCCGAAAATGATAAGAGCACAAACATAATAGTATACATAGACTAACGCCCACAAAAATGCAAACAAAACAATATATGTATGATCTTTTATAAAGCGGTTACTTACCTTTTTTTTATTATAAGCACACACTAAAGGGGATATTACTACCCTTACTATGCAGACAGAGGCAAAAAAAAGAAAGATGAGAAAAAATATAAGTATTTATGGTTTCAAAACTCGCAAATTTTAATGAGAAAGATTGATAAAGGTAGGGTTGTTGTCATAAGATGTTTTGATGATTTCACAAAGCTGGAAGACTAAATGTCTTTCGTTTAAAATTTTTCATTTAAACTATGTTTGATTTGAACAATTATTTTGATCTTTTAAGCAACAATCCAACCTCTAAAACTATAATAAGCATTAGCGATAGAGTTTTTAATAGTAATACCAATGAAGGCAATTCATTTTTTGTTGTGCATCAGAACATACGTAGTTTAAGGCAGAACTTTGATTTATTGGTGTGTTATCTGGATGCTCTTGTTAGATTACCAGATTTTATAGTTTTGTCTGAGATTTGGATTTTTGAATGTGAAATAGATGATTATTATATTCCTGGTTACAATTTTTGTGCCAACACAAATGAAACATATGCTGCAGGTGGAGTGGGAGTTTTTGTTCGTGATTCTTTGAATTATGAAAATTATAAAATAAATTATGTTAATTTTGTGAGTGCAGATGTGATTGAATTGTTTTGCAAAATCCGCAATGAAAATTTTAAAATTGTGTTTATAGACTACACGCTCATGATATTCAAGTGTTTTTGGATGAATTCTCAATGTTCTTAAGCAATGAAAAAGCGGGTAATTTAATAATATTGGGTGACTTTAATATCGACATTTTGAATCCAGGAACTACATCTGACTGTTATCTTGCCTTAACAGCTGAGCATGGTCTTAATTCATTCGTAAATGGAATCACAAGACCAATCTCCAACTCCTGTCTTGACCATGTTCTTGGTCGTTTTACAAAAATTTCTTTAGACCAGTGTGCTGGAATTAACCTTAATCTTGACATAACCGATCATTGCATGACAGGTATCTTGATCGAAAAACTAATAACTCAAAACACTGGGAAGTATAATTTGTCACCTTGTGTTACTAAAATTAGATTTGACTTACTTAACAATGCATTACGTTTTGAAAATTGAAAAGAAATCTATGAAGAAGATAACCTTCTATAGCGTATGATCTATTTTTGTTATTATTACTTAAGCACATACGAAAGTTTAGCAATAATTTTGTACTGACAAAGTCTGAAGTAAAGCTCAAGCCTTGGATTGATCGCAATTTACTAAAGAAAATTAGATTGAAAAATCAATTAGGAAAAAAAGGTAGTAAACATCCACTTAATCATCAACTTAAAAGACGTTTCAAAATATTAAGTAAAACAGTTAATAAAGATATAAGGTTGGCTAGAGAAAGATACTATTACTCCAAAGTACACGGAGCTCTCGGTGATCCTAGAAAAGAATGGAAAGCAATAAGTAGTATCATTGATGGCAAGTCTCAAAGTTCTCCTAAATCTAAAATTCTTAGAAATGAAAGTGTTGTTATTGATGATCCTACAATTATATCGAATGTATTCAATGATTTCTTTTCTACGGTCGGTCAAATATCCCGTGAGAATGAGTATCTCCAACATTGTAGGCATTGTACAAGGACTCAACTAATGGCAGACAGTATGAGTAATGTAAGTTTTTTCTTTGAACAGATTTCTGGCCTTGTACTTT
This sequence comes from Eupeodes corollae, assembly GCF_945859685.1. Taxonomy (NCBI): domain Eukaryota; kingdom Metazoa; phylum Arthropoda; class Insecta; order Diptera; family Syrphidae; genus Eupeodes; species Eupeodes corollae. The sequence continues at coordinate 62,025,848 of NC_079147.1, read as the reverse complement.
ATAAAATTATAAATTCGTTGGATAATTCCCATTCCTGCGGTTGTGATGGTATCTCAAATCTTACACTTAAAAAAATAGCACTAAATATTGTAGATATACTAGCACACATTTTTAACTTGAGTATTCTCACTGGTAATTTTCCTGACAAATTAAAGTGTGCTTATGTAATACCTCTTTTCAAAAAGGGTAGTAAATCTGACAAAAATAATTATAGACCTATTTCGCTATTGTCTTCAATTTCTAAAATTTTTGAAAAAGCAATTAAGTGTACCTAACAAAAATAAAGTTTTTAAGTCCAGCTCAGTTTGGGTTTAGAGAGGGGCTTTCTAATGAAGATGCCCTTTTGGAATTCTGTTCTTCCATATATAAGGCGTTGGATGACAAAAAAATCGGTGCTGGCCTCTTTGTGGACATAACCAAGGCGTTTGACATGGTAAACCATAGTGTCCTATTAGAAAAATTGTATTGCGTAGGTTTCCGGGGTTTTATTTATGATTGGTTTAAGTCTTACCTAAAGGATAGAAATCAAAAAGTTAAAGTCGGAGATATACTTAGTAACTCAAAGATTATAAATCAAGGTGTGCCCCAAGGTTCAGTCCTGGGGCCTATATTGTTCCTAATTTACATTAACTCTCTTTTTTAATCAACTGTTTAAAGGTAAGGTTACAGCCTTTGCTGATGATCTTGGGATTGCTTACCGTTCAGATAGTGCTTTAAACCTTAGTGCTGAAATCAATCACGATGTTCATCTTCTTCGAATTTGGTTTTCTGAACACAAATTATTTGTGAGCAGGAAAACAAAACTAATGTTCTTCAGCCATAGTAGTCCGGAAAGCTCTGGTGGCGAAATTTATTTTCATGCCAACAACTGTATCAGGCAAAACTTGTTGAGTTGTTTGTGTACTTCTGATGCACCTGATAAAATGTTTAATGAACATGCAACTTGTGACATTAATTGTTTTTAAATTGAAATAGTATCAGAGTTTAAATACTTGGGTATAACTATTGATAATAATATGAGATGGCTCGAACATGTTTCAAATCTAAAAAAATATTTACGTTATTGTATTCGCAGTTTTTTTCGACTCAGAAATTTCTGTGACAGTAAAACACTTAGAATGGTTTATTATGGAATATTTCAATCAAGATTACAGTATGGATTGAGTTGTTGGGGGGTGCTTACGATACAATTCTCCAACCACTCCTTGTTTTACAAAAGTGCGCTATAAGAAAAATACTCAGAGCAAATCGTTTGGCTCATTCTATGGTTCTGTTTAGGACATTGGGAATTCTGCCACTAAAACACTTATATTATTTCAAAGTCTTAAAAATATTTTTCTTGAGAGGTGGTTATATGCAGAGTCCAATTTCTGGCACTAGGTATTTGCGTAGCAATTCGGTTAATTCTGTTCTCACACCATCATTTCGAACTACACATTTCAGAAACTTTTTCTCCGTTGTATCATTTAAATTGTTCAATCGTCTACCTATGAACTTTCGGTTTATTAGATCTCTAACTATTTTCTTAAATAGAATAAAAAGTTGGCTTCTAGATTTCAATCACCGTGAAATCAAAACTCTGCTGCTGTATATCACTTAATTATGTTTTTCATTTATGTATATTCTTATGCACATTATCAAGTATAGATTTAATACTTTTTTTCCTTTTTTGTTCTAAGCCTTCTGCTCAATAATAAAATTCTTTGCCTTTTATTTAATTTTGTATTTTAAATTGGTAATAAATTGTTGTACACCCCACATTTTGAAGGTAATTTTCAATGATGTGACATTAACACTATTTTATTTTCAAATACATATATTTTTGAATTTGTTATATTATTATATAAGCACAAAGTTTGTAAGATAAGAATAATGAAATAAAGAAAAAAAAAAAAAAGAGTGTGAGCACTAGAAAAAGAAGAGAGGGTTTGAAAGGAGATGTCGTTGCACATCGGTTTTGAATTCCTGAACATTGCAATGACTAGGAAAAACAAAATGTTTTAAGGCATTACACATTCGCGTAGTACGGCTAAGGAACGAATCTCTGTATTTGACAGTACGGCTGAAGTTGGACTTGAAGGTATACCGATGAGCATTCATAGAAGCTATTTCATTAAAGCATAAGCCCTTGAAATAACGGTAAAAAAGGGTCGGACAAGAAACCATACAAAGATGTTTTAAGCAAAGTAAATGAACTAATGATGATATTATCATCTATCAATTTAACTGCGCTACGTTCAATACTGTCCAAAAAGCTTAAATATGTTGCAAGAGCACGAGCCCAGATATGGGAGTTATACACAACCTTTGGACTTATATATAAGTCTTGTAGAAAATAACTAAATCAGAAGTGGAGGAACATTTGTTGCATCACCTTAGGAAACCTAAACTTCTTGCGGCATTTTTGGCGACATCCGTATGTGACCGTTCGACAAGAGGTGGTAGGTGACACACATACTGAAAATATCGAGATGTTCAGTTTCCTCTGTGCAAGTGCCATTTATGGATAATGGCAAGGGGGGTATATTTCACTTTAACGATACAAGACAGCATTGCGTTTTCGAAGAATTAAATTCCACCCGGTTTCTTATTCCCCAATGCTGTTTAGGTCGGAATTTAATAAGCTTATCATATTTTATCGTTGCAGTTCCACATCCGAAAAAGATGAACCCAAATCTGAAAATGAATATAAAAAGCTAGGAGTACTATCGTCAGCGAAACACTGAATTGGATTAGATTGCAGACAGGACATCATTAATAAAAATGGGAAAAAGTGTTGGAGATAGAATAGAGCCCTGGGGCACACCAGCATTTATTTTGTGGTTTTCAGACTTGAATCCATCCAATACAACTTGTATTGAACGATTCGAAAGGTAATTACTAATCCAATGAAGGAGGGATTCACGAAAACCGAAAGCACGCATTCGATAACAGAGCCTGATACCAAACCAAGTGCAATGATCTTACTTTCTCCAAAATGATGTAACGATTTGTTCTACTGTTCAGTGAGATGAACCCTGAGATCACCAATGGACCTATCGGTACGAAAGCCGTATTGTAAGAATTAAAAACCTTTCGATCCTCGAGACATTTCTTGAGCTGATAATTAATCAGCGTTTTCATGACATTGGAAGATTCGCCTTTTTTGGGAATAGACTGGACAAATGCGGTTTTCCATCCGCTCGGGACGAGAACTGAGGAGTAGGACAGATGAAAAAGCTTACGCAGTGGTTTTGACAGCGTTGAAGAACACCTCTTCAAACCAATAGCGGGGTTACCATCCGGACCAGCGGATTTATGAATGTTGAGATCTTTAAGAACTCTTGCCACAGCCCGAATGCGAAAAAAGATTGGTCCCATAGAATCACTAAGTAGCTCAAGTGCAGGCGGAGTCATAACACTCACTGGCAGCGTTGAACTGTCTAGCAAAGAGATTTGCTTTCTCTAAAGAGCTAACAAATGGAGTGTCATTCACAACGAGCGTAGGAACCGAGGATGAGGAATTATTCTTCATATTTTTTACAACTTACCAAACATCTTTACTATGCCTTTGGGGCAGTATTTTTTCCGTAATTTTTAGTCAGGTACAAATTTGGTCCGTCGAATATGGGCGTTGCAGGCCTTCCTGGCTTGCTTGAACTTATTCCGGCTTCCCTCAGTACGGTTGGCTTTAAAGCAACGGAAAATTACTTCTTTGGCCCTAATAACCTCTTTACAGCTCGCATCAAAAGATGCGTTTTCCTTAGGTGTGATGCTTTTAACCCTGTTCGGGATAAACGTTCTCATTCCCAGGATATTTAAACTTGTGATTATATCAGTGCTGGCGTCAACGTCACTATCGAGGAAGCCCAATTAATGATCCTAAAGTAATTATTGAGACCGACCCAGTTGGCCTTCTCGTATTGCCAAACAGTTCTCTTAGAAGCCCTTTCTTTAACTGGAGATCTTTTACACGAGAAATTTGCTGTTATGACACAATGGTCAGATGTGCCTAGAGGAGATAGAACACTAAAAGCGTACTTATCAGGGTCAGAGGTAAGAAACAAATCAAGAGTGTTTTCTGCTCGACCTACCACGTTCGATATTCGAGAGGGCTCGTTGACCAGATGAGTTACGTGGTTCAATTCTAGGCTGTGCAACTATGGAAGAAGGGGAAAGTAAGAATGCGATAGTTCTCAATGTGATGTGCGGTGTTGAGTGGCTTATGGGAAAATATTTTGAACTCAAAGTTATAATCAAAAATGAAATTTCGATGCCAGAGAAGCCGAATAAAGTGGGTCCACGTATTCCTTCGGTCTGTCTGTCGGTTCTCGCTCCCACAGCCACACTTTTTTTTTCTAAAATAAAAAAAAAATAAATTTTCTCTGAAACGCACTGAGATTTCGCCTTCAAATATTCTGTTATACAGAAAATAATACGGAAAGATGCATAAAGGATGCTTAAAAGAATTGAGTGGGTGTCTTTATACCATACCAATTCAAAAAAGATTTGTCTTGCTTAAAACTTGTACTCGTATCAATTTTTACCAAATTCGCGTACTATTTTTTGTGGATTTTTTTTTGCAAAATTTTACTGAATGTTAACAACAACTAAAACAGTAGTTTGAAGCCAATATCTACAATTTTTGAAAAGATATTTGAGTCGAAAATCATTTTTTACCACCTTTTGTTAATTTTTTTTCGGTTTTTAATTTTTTGTAAAAAAACTGTCAATTCGACATTTCTCAACATTTTTTAGAATGTTGAAAACAATATTTCTTATAAGATAATATAAGTTTGAAGCCTAAATTTCAAGTTTTTGAAAACATAGATAGATTTTTTATTTTCGTATTTGAATTACATTTGATAGGCTATCGCACAGTTTACATATACAGAGATTTGATATAAGATAGAAACATTACATCTTTCTACTGAATCAGTATTTATGTTATTAAAATTAAGAATTGTATGATGATATAAATATTTGAAGGAAAGTACAAAAAAAACCTTCAATATGAAAAAAAAAAGTGTTCAGGTACAGTGTGTCTTAACATAGTTTTTTAAATTATACATATTTGTCTGAAATAAATGGGTTAGTATTTTGGGTTAGTATCAAAATTCATAAATAATATATAAATATACTTATGTTTATATTTTAGTATGAGTTAGTGACTTTATAATTGTAAATGTATTATTAAATAAATAAATAAATAAATAAAAAAAAAATAAATAAATAAATAAATAAATAAATAAATATAATAATAAATAAATTAGTTATTTAATAAATAATTTAGAAAATACAAAACAAACAATTAAACGAATAGTAATTTAACTATTACTGCACAAAGAAATTGATGAATAAATAAACAAACTTATAAATAAATAAATATACATAATAAATTAATTAATTGATTGCAATACATTAAAAACAAGTAGACAAATAATTGTGTAACTCACATAGAGGTAAATAAATAATAAATAAACATTAAATCAATAAGCATAAATTAATATCACAATGTGTTTAAGTAAATAAATAAATAACATAATTTAAATATCTAGAAGAAACGAAGCATAACAATAAGTAAAATTACATGTTTTAACAGAAAATTATATTGGTTGGCAGAAAAATGGTTAGGAAATTAGTTGGTTGATCAATGGATTATCCGAAAAATCACATTTTGATAGAAATGAATTATTCAGCTTTTCAATTCTATCACAAATTTTTTCAACATTTGCTCTTGCATGCAAGTCGGCTGTAGAATAATAACAAGGAAGATTAAGCATCATTTTAAGCAATTTATTTTGGGATATCTGCAGTTTTTGTATATGACACTTTGCACATTTCCCCCATATCTGGCAACCATACAAAAGAATTGCCTGAAAAACGACTTTATAAATTATAATTTTATTGTCGTTACTAAGACCGGACTTTCTATTGATAAAGGGATATAGAAGTTTTATCGCAATACCAACTTTCTTTAATGTTTTTTCGATATGTTCTCTGTAAATAAGTTTTTGGTCTAAGCAAACCCCTAGATACCTTACGCTCGTTTCCCAGTTTATGTTGACACCGTTAACATTTATCTGGTTGCTTGGAAGAAAACAAGACTTTCTTCTTCTACTAAAAAAGATAGCTTGTACCTTATCAGCATTTAGTTTTATTTTCCATTTAGAATAATACTGAGTTATAAGATCAACTGCATGGTTTAAATTTGTCTCTATATTGAGACCAAATTCATGCGATGAAAAAATACCAGTATCATCAGCAAAAATAGCTAATTGACATTCAGGAAGCTTGGGAATATCGGACGTATAGATATTGTAAAGGAATGGCCCTAATACAGATCCTTGTGGAACACCATGTTCAACATGGTAACAATTTGACGAACAGTTATTAACATAAACACTAAAACACCTATCAGACAGGAAACTTTGAATAATTTTTATTAGATAAGCTGGAAAGCCTAAGCAAATTAGTTTATGGACCATTCCATCGTGCCACACAGTATCAAAAGCTTTTTCTATGTCTAGTAAAATGAGACCAGTTGATTTGCCAAGCAAACGATTCTTTTTCACATACTGGCACACTCGCAATATTTGGTGAGTAGTACTGTGAAATTTTCTAAACCCAAATTGTTCATTAGGAATAATGTTCAATTGATCAGAAATTTGTAATATTTTTCCTTTTAAAATCTTTTCCAAAATTTTGCTAAGACTACTCAACAAACTTATTGGTCGATAGCTTTGTGGAAGCTTTAAGTTTTTCCCAGGCTTTGAAATAGGTATAACCTTAGCTGTTTTCCAAAGCTTGGGAAAATATTGTGTTTTTAAACATGCATTGACCAAAAAGACTAAAAATACAAGCCCAGCCTTGGGTAGCATTTTAATATATTCGTTTTTGATTTTGTCTAGTCCAACAGACTTCTTCGATTTAAGATTGGAAACAATATGTTTAACATCTTCTATGGCGATCAGTTGGTCAACAGGTGTATCAACAATTTGTGTGTTTATAGCACTTATTGATTGGCTTACAAGGTTTTTGGTTTCATCATCACTGAGATGTTGGGACACTAAATGGTTATTCAAAAAAGTTGTTCCGAGGACATTAGCCTTTTTTGAGTCTTCGTAAGCTAAATCATTACCATTTTCTAGATTTGGAATATGTCTGTTTTTGTTTTTAATTATTTTGGCAATATTCCAAAATGGCTTCGCATTTGTATCTAGTTTGCTAAGATTTTCGTTCCGCTTTTTATTGCGAAACTTTTGTATTTCCTCAGTTATCTTTTTATTGTAAAGTTTAACTTGAATGCGATATGAAGGAAGTCGATAACGTTGCCATTGTCTCTTAAAAGAATTTCTAATACGAATGTATTCAAGAATGTATTCGGGCATCTTAAAAACAAATGATTTTCTTATTTTCTTGGGAGCGCATGATTCTATTGTTTCTAAAATAGTATTAGAAAAAGCATTGATCTGAGTGTCTATATCATCTTTTGAATATACCCTACTCAGATCAACAGGCATTGTTCTAAGTTTTGACTTTATTTCTTTTTTATATCGTTTCCAATTTGTATTTTTAACATCCAAATAATAACTTTTACTAACTTCCGGTTTTTGAAGCATTTTAAAACAGACGGGAACATGATCAGAATTTAAACGTTGCATAGTTTTAGGTTGTGTGAAAAAAGATGGAATATTTGTGATGAATAGGTCGAGGACGGAAGGGCTACCTCTAGACCCAGACGGAAAGTACGTAGGACTAAACGGAAACAAAATTGAAAACGGGAACAAATTAGACATATCAGATAACACATTACCCCACGAATTTGCACGATTACAACCCCAATTTCTGTGACGGCAGTTAAAATCACCACCCACATCGTAATTTTCGTTTCTTATTAATAGTTTTCTAAGGTCACTTTTAAAGTGCATTCGTTTTTCTTCGCAAGAATTTTTGCCTGGGAAATATACGCAAAATATTTTGACTGAAGAATGATGCTTAAGTTTTACTTCGATTCCAATATTCTCAACATAGCGTGTCCTTACAATAGGCAAGAGGGAATGTTTGATAGATTTTTTAACAAATATTGCAACTCCACCACCCATTTGATTTAAGCGATCAACGCGATAACAAAAGTAGTTTTGAGTTGAAAAAGTAATGTCTGAATTTAACCACGTTTCTGTAACCAGAGCTATATCAATTACATTTTGATTTAAGAAGTTTAAAAATTCTAATACTTTTTTCCGAATGCCTTTGGCATTCCATGTTATAACATTTAAATTATAAGCTGAAATATTGTTTTGCATATTTTTTTTACTTAACATCATTATAGAGAAACTAAGTAGCTAACTGTGCGATAGCTTGAAATTGATCGACTTTTGTTTTACATAAACTTAACTTACTTATCATTTCCATAACAAGCGTGTTGAGTTCTTCCATTGAAAATAACTCACCATGAGAAACTGAAGACGAAGCTGGTTGATTGGTATTCACCATAGGTTTTGAATTTACCCATGTACTTGTTGGTATAACATCCCTGTTCATCTGTGCTCTTTCTTGACACCCACGTTGCTGCCGTGGTAAAGTTGGGAATTCATCCATTGACAGATAAGATGGGTTCACTCTTTGATTGTTTTTATCAAGATTGGCGATTGTAGGCTTTGAAGTTTGAGTGTGAGTACGATGACTTGCTTTATTTGATAGTTTTTCTCTCATTTCAAGATATCTCTTTCTGATCGCACATGCTTCGTCAGTTGATTTGTGATTTCCACTGCAATTTGCACATTTATGAATGTTTGTGCTATTGCATTCTTCAGTCTTATGCAAACCAGCGCACACAGAACAATATGTTTTTACATGGCAACCATTCTCTCCATGGCCAAACATCTGACAGTTCCTACATTGAGTAATTCGATTTTTTTGTTTACGTTGATATGCCCAATTTACTTGGGTGTGGAATATAGAACTATAGTTTTTTTTTCAATTGAAATAATTTAATTGAACCACTTTCAAGAGAAACAATGTAGAACGTATCTATGTAGTGTTCATACTTTTTAGTAATAAGTTTAATATCTTTACACAAAAGACCAAGTTTGTTAAGTTCATCTTTTAGAACAGACACATTAATTTCATTGAGGCCATATAAAATAACTTTAAATGCTTTTTCACTTTTAAGTGCATGTGTAAAGTACTGACAATTGTCTTCATTTAACTTGTTAATCACAATGTTATACGATGTTATTGATTCGCACATGATTTTTATGCCAATTGACATTTTTTTTATCGAATAATCGGACACATTAATTGATTTCAAACATGTATGAACATATTCACAAGTTTTTTGTAACAGTTTAATTGGGGGAATTTTAATTTTTTTGATGCGATTGATTTGCGAAGCCGACTCGTCTATATTTTCAAGATCGCAGTCGTCATCGTTGTCACTATCCGGCAAACATTGAAGAGGGCTCCAGTAGTTTCCCCTGGAACCTTTGTTGTTAATGTTCATGTTTTGGGTTTTTCGTAACTTACTATCCGAGGACAATACAAGTTTTTGAAAAGATATTTGAGTCAATATTCAATTTTTACCAACTTTGAGTAATGTTTTTTTTTTTAGATATTTATTTTTTATAAAAAAAAACTAATTTCGATTTTTCTCAAAATGTTGCTGAATTGTTTTGGAGACCAAATCATATTTTAGTCGTAAAATTTTGAAGGTGACACATTTTTTTTTCGGTTTTTTGATTTATAATAAAAACCTTAAATGGATTTTTTCCAAAAACTATACATCTTTGATATCACGTTACAATATATTATATAACATTTAATTCAAGTCTCTAGCGTTTTTGGTTCGTAAGATATTTAGGGTTAACTAAAATGTTCACCTTTTTTTCAAACTGCTATGGTAAAAAAACCACCCACGCACTTTTGTTGAGAGCCCTTTTTGCATCTTTCTGCTTTATTATCTGTATAACAAAATTTATTTGAAGTCGATATCTCTTCTGGTTCTTGAGCTATGGACGACAAAAAAAACGTCGCGAACGTACGGATCTACGAACTTACGTTTACACTCACGCACAGACATCTTTCAAAAAATCTTTTAAACGTCCTTGAAACGTCGAGAAACGTTAAAATTTTTAATTTGACAAATCGGACCCATTACAATAATTCCTATGGGAAGTTAAAACTACTCAAAGTTTGGTAAAAATGTATTTTTGACTCAAATATCTTTTCAAAAATTTGAAATTATGGCTTTCCACTAATTTTCAGAAACATTTTGAGAAAAATCGAATTGACAGTTTTTTTACAAAAACTTAATACCTAAAAAAAATTAACATTAGTTTGTAAAAATTGATTTACGACTCAAATATCTTTTCAAAACTTTGAGATATTGCCTATAAACTACTTTTATCTTTTAAAAAATATTGTTTTCAACATTCAGTAAAATTGATTTAACAGTTTTTTTACAAAAAATAAAAACTTGAAAGAAAATTGAACCAAATTCGGTAAAAATTTACTTTCGACTCAAATAGCTTTTCTAAAATTAAAAATATGGTCTTTAAACTTTTTTTATTTCACAGAAAATATTGTTTTCGATATTCAGTAATTTTTTTTTATAAAAATTCCAAAATTTCGTTTTTACATAAAAAAAAATAAATCTTCAAGAGATAGTTCGCCAATTTGGAAAAAATTGATGTTCGGTTCTTAATGTCGCTCAAATTAATTTCATTCGTCCAATTTATAAAAAATTAAGAAATGTTACTAAAATTGGTACAAATTTGTTTTGGACTAATAATCTATTTAACAAAACAAGATTTTCAAACTAAACGTTTTCTCTATATGAAAATTATTGTTGGAACTCTTAAAATTTTTAAGAATAATTCAACTGGCACGAAAACATACAAATTTTTAAGCAAGACAAATAGACAGACGGGATGGGAAGTTATCAGTGTGGGTCGCATCCCAGCCTATTTTTTAAAATGCCGTGGTTATGATGTTATTATATATGTGATTAAATTAAAGCTTTGATAGTAAAATCATTTGTAAATAAAAACAAATCCAATATTTGCCTTATTGAACAGTCACATGCGTACATAAGTAGATACTTCTTGTCAACGACAGTTCTGAATTTCTTCCAAAACTTTGAAATATTGTTCAAACCGTTTTTATTTGCAATAAAGCTAAACATGGATTTATAACCCACTTTTCTGCATCCATATCCTCCCCGGAAATCTAAACTAAATCGAAAAGGATACAAAATGCTGATAAAATATCAATTCGTTTCCATAAGACACAATTCCTTTAAAAAATAAAAAGAGCTTTTTTATGATTCATAGTTGTTAATTTAATCCTGCAAAAAAGAAAAAATTGAAGAAAAGAGAAAGGAAGGGAAACGCATAAAAGAAAAAGAATATTATGGAAACGTATAAAAGAAGACAAAGCTTGAAATTTTCCCGACCGTAAAAAAAAAGAGGAAGAGGATTCAACAAGAAACTCCTAACTAAGAGTTGAAGCTATGGAGTGTCAATCAAAAGGATTATTCCCCTGTAAGATGCCTCACTCACTGTGTCACACGTCGCAGGACGACAACGACGACGTCGTCGTTATTGACACATTCGATTCGGAGATTTTTTCGGTAATTGGATAGGTGAATATACATCAACTCGGATCTCGTATGTGACGTAAAGTCTGAAGGTAGATACAAAAAAATGAGGATCAAAGTTTCCAGCGGCAGTAAAATTGAAAATCTCTGTTCATATTGTCACGTTTCCAATGAAAGGAATCACGCAACCATATTTTTTCAACAAATTGTCAAAATATTTTCGTATATACCTACACGTACCAAAACCATCAACGACGTAGAACCAAGGGGAGGACACCTATACGAATAATATATAAAATCCTTTATGTCACAGAGGGAAACATTTACTTCTCCATCATCACGATACGCAGCCTAAAGGTCAGGTCTACTCTTTTAAACTTTGCTATTTTTTTGTTCGTACCTACTCTTTAAAAGTTTCAACTTTGAACTTCCAAACTAAACATTTAACCATCGCACTTCAAACTTTCTCCTATCATTTTCTATACCTAACCTAACTTCTTCGTCCTGCCTGCTTAATTTTTTATCCTTGCTCTACGTAATTTGGTTTGGATTTAAATTTATAGAAAGGAAAACTTCTTGATTTGATTGCTGGAAGGTATCGTTTGTGTTAATTAAATCATGCAATTTATATACAGCAACATCTGTATTAGTTTACCATTAGGGATAATTAAATTATCGTAATGATTTAAAATAAAATTAAAATAGAAAAACCACGGAAGCAATGAATTTAAATGAAAACAATCGATACACAAACTAATATCCTTTTTTAGTATTTATAGAAAATCATGAGATACAATAACCAAAAGCCCAAAAGACTTGTTTCAGTTTTATATTAATCAAAAACTACTTGACGGCCATATCGGTTTTCATAATGAAGAACATAATTATTATAATTGAAATTAATAACCAAACTTGATTAGTCTCCCTTGTGGCATTTTTGGTTTCCATGACATTGCATTTGAGTATAGGGTAAAGTGTTCTGCAATGGACAGTAATACTTTAGTTCAGGAAAATTTTAAAAAGGGCTTAGGTACTTCAACAGTGCTTTGCTTCAAAGAGAGGATTAAGGATGTGATCTATACTTACAGCTTTAAATAGGTGCCATTTATAAAAAAAATAATCCTTTTGCAAGTAACCAAATTGTCACAATTTGCAATTGATTTTTCTTTTCATAATTTTGCCAAAAGTGAAAAACAATATTTTTCAAAGGATAACATAAATTTGAAGTCAATGCCTCTATTTGTTCTGAAGATATTTCAGTCTGAAGAAAATTTAACCAACTTACTTCTATTTTTGAGATTTGTATTTTTTGTAAACAAATTTCCATTTTTTTCAAAAAAAATTATAGATCTTAAAAACGTATTTGTATCCTACTCACTCTCTAACTATAGCCCTTACATCCCTCCTTTCCAAATTCATGAAAATGCTCATTATTTTTCAGATTAAGAAAAATCTTGAGGAACGAAAGCTTCTTAGTTACCGGCAGTTTGACTTTCGTACCAAAAGGTCCACTAGTGATCTTATAATATATTGTTGCGAAAATGACTTAGTCCATCATAAAAATCAAGAACTCAAACAGATCTTTTTTTCTGAACTCATCAGAAACAACGTTGCTGCGCAGTATCAGATGAAGTTAAACGGCCGATTAGTTGAGATAGAATAAGACAACTGTTTATTGCAAAGAAGTGCAAAGAAGACGACTACACGACTACGCGTTAAATTCAGCGCGCTCTCTTTTTTCTGGCAGATCCTTAAGCAGCAAGCACACTTCCGTAACATCAATATTATAAACGAATATCACAATTTATCCAAAAAAAATATACCTCTCAGGAACCAGAGGCCTTGAAATTTACTTTCAAGGGTTCTTTCTTTCCTCGATTCTTACCTTCTCGGCGATTTTTGCTACAATATCTAGCCGAACAGTGGAACATATATTTACATTTTTGTGGAGAAAGTAATATTATTGCATTTGATGTTTCAAAGGCATTTCATAGAGTTTGGCACCAAGCTCTCTTATTGAAAATGTGTGCGTTTGCGTTGGTATTGATAAATCTTTTCTTGCAAGTTGTATCGAAAGGGTTCAAATCTAATATTCACAAAATATACGCTGGTGTGCTTAAGAACATAGGGTCCGGTATGCATATAGAAGGGGAGTGGAGGAAAGATAGAACAGCAAGCTGTACGGGATCTACACCGATGTAGACCTAGCCAGAAGGGTAAAAGTCCAACGACTAAGCTGGTTGGGTCACATAGAGCGCATGGAAACCAATCATCTGTCCCGGAAAGTCTTCGAATCCACACCCACATAACAGTGCAGTAGAGGAAGACCGCGGAACAGGTGAAACTCACAAGTGGAAATTGATCTCACCCAACTTGGAGCGCGAAACTGAAGACATCTAGTTAAGGACCAAAATAGATGGAGAATTTTGTTGGGTGAGGCCCTAGTTCAAACAGGACTTTAGCGCCACCTAAAGTTTGTCTCCGACACGATCTTTTTTCTTAAACTTCTAACACTCTCAGTTATTTCGCTGATGACAGTATCCTCAGCTTTTTATGTTCGTTTTTAGATTCTCATCCTTGTTCTTGGGATATGGAATATCAACAGATTCCCCAAGAGGGAATCAAAAACCGTGTAGAATTAACGATCGCAAACGCGTAGCCCTTCCCTAATGCCACTATACAGGGGTGGTACTTGTATCGAAGAGCCTTCACAGCTTTCAGTTTTAGGTATGTGTATCACAAGTCGCTTGTTGTGGAAAGGTCACATATTCGACTTCGCCAAAACTTCTGCTATTCTCTGACAATGTGAGAGTTTTTGTACCCTGATCTGGAAATAAATTAAAAAGCTTTTATTCGTACAAAACTCGAGTAAAATTTTCATTTTTGGGCTGGTGCCCCAAATTTAGTCTATTGGATTGAATTGAAAAAAGAGCTTTGAAAATTTAGGCGATCATTCTATTGCTCTGTCATTAGCTTCTCTTAAGCACTACCACAAGGTTTCATTTGTATCATTGTTAAATTTAAGCGATATTTTTATAAGGGAAATAGCCAGTTGCATTACTCCCCTCAAACTCATTAGTTTACCCCTGTGTCCAGCTTCGGTCGTACTATTAAGTGCATTGATTCTTTCTCTAGCAACACAACACGGATGTGGCTCAATATTTCCCACTTATTACAATTTGGAGACATTCAAAACTATGTTTAATCATTATAAGGGTGTCCATATCCCCTTTAGTACACTCTGAATTGAAAAGGAAACATATTCAGGAGGTTATATCATTGTTAGTTCATAAAATGTTCGAATTGACAAATATTTCTTTTTAGTTCATTTGGTATAACATCACAGTGTATAATATATAAATTATTAATGAAATTTATGCCCGAGAAATTTTATGGTATGTTCTTGTTTTTTTTTTAATTGCCATAAATAATTTTTTAAAAAAACCTTTCTAAATGTCTTGATGTTGTTAACTGTAAAATAAAAAAAAATTGAAGTCAAAATCTCTGATACTTTTTGAATCTCTCTAAAAATTATGGAATAGGGTATGGATTTTTAAGTGTGAGAAATCTAACCGATTACAATAACTTCCAAAGAACATATTAGAAAATCTTGTGCTGGCCATATATTGGAATTTTTATAATGGGGAATGCAAGTTAAACTTAAACCTTTTATTTTTTGTTAAGCATTGCATCCATTCATTTAAAAATATGAGTTTTTAATAACTAATTTTGAAGATTAATAATAGCCTAGAAAAATTCGATACAATTCGGAAAACGCTGAATTTGTTTTTATAATTTTGTTTTATAATTTCTTAAAACTTCTGTTAAAGCCCTCTTATTTTGGAGCAGAGCAAGAAATTTAAGTGGGGGGAGGGATAGTGTTTGATCAAGTGCACACTTTTTCAAAATATCCGATTTATTGGAAAAGGTTGCAGCTACACTTTACAACAGTAAATTCTGTACTTTTGTCATCCATTGGAAAAAACGGTCAAATACTTTGAATTATAAATTTAATAAAATTAGTTTACCTATCTATAGATATAATGGCTGAATCACAAACACGCTTCAGGTTCGGCTTCGCCTGACGTTTACGAGTTCACAATGAAGCTTCGACCTCACGTTTTGTTTGACAATCGTAAGGAAAAGAAAGTAATGTAACGTAATGTAACTCCTAACGGAAGCTCTAGTTAAATTATCTGGACATTTGCTTTGTCTCACAGCTTAACAGCTGTAAAAAAACGTCAGCAAACAAAATATTTGCTCTTTATGGGATGAAATAATAGAAATGTCACTCAAAGCAACCTCGCAGTAGAAAAGTAAAGAGTTTTCTGTATTTTGGAAGTATGGTCTCTATGTAAGGCAGAATCGTACAAGATATCGTAAACCGTATCGGATGTTGTCCAATGTTTGGAGAAACCACTTTCTCAGCTTAAAAAGAAAGCTACGACTGTTCCGCTTAAAAGTTAAATAACAACAACTACTACTACTAGCAGACCTTCAGTAGCATATGTCTTCGAAACTTCTTACGGGTTTTCTGAACCTATCGATTATCTAATGAAGAACTTTATTAAATAACAGTTCAGGAACTATTATACGCAGGACAGGTGATGTGGTGTAAGCCAGACCGAAAGGCACGTGAAGAAGAACAGTTGAGGATGAATCTTCGAGATTGGGGAAGAGCTGGGGCTCTCAAACAATTCACTGGAAAGTAGTTGAGACCGTTTTCCCCCAAGTTACCATACGCAAACTCAAATACCTTTATTTTTAATTATACTCATAACCTTGTATGTAGTTATCTTTACAGCCTTAAAAATAAGCCCTATATAATGAATATCGGAAAAGTGTAGCCAAGTATGCAACTGCAGGATCTTTCAACTCTTTCGAACTTTTTCGCAGCTTAGAATTTTCCAATTTTCATGATATTGGTCTCATTTCAAACATTATTTAGAACACTTTTTTAAAAAAAGTAAAAGATTTATAAAAAAACAAGAAAAAATCGAAGTGCATTAATTATGTTAATATGATGAAAAGCCTTTTTTTGTATTTTACACAATTTATTAGTCCTTAGTGTTTTCATCTATATCAATTATGACACATTTTACCCTATCAATATATGTTTTGTTGAAGAACATAATGATTTCATTAGAAATATTGGTCTATTTTAATATTAAGATGTCATGTTTGAGTTTTCAAACTAATGAAATAATTAGGCAACCACATTGAACCTATCATGTGTAATATTGGGTTTCCATAAGTAACGCATGATTGATTTTCTTAATGATCAATTAGAAATTTTAAGACATTACATCATAAAATATATACATCACATTATATAAACACAAGCCGCATATAATATTATGCTGTTTCGTTTACTTGCATAGCTGGAATTTAATTATAAATTTAATTAAAAAAGACACAAACTGATTAAACACAAAGAGAATATTTCGAGCAATAAAATTTGAATTAAAGGTCCTTTGAAAGTTATTGCTTAAGTTTTTATTGTAAAGGGTGATTAGTATTTGACAGATCACGCGGGATTTCAGACATGGTGTCAAAGAGAAAGATGCTCAGTATGCTTTGACATTTCATCATGAATAGACTTACTAACGAGCAACGCTTGCAAATCATTGAATTTTATTACCAAAATCAGTGTTCGGTTCGAAATGTGTTTCGCGCTTTACATCCGATTTATGGTCTACATAATCGACCAAGTGAGCAAACAATTAATGCGATTGTGACCATGTTTCGCACTCAGTTTACTTTATTGGACATTAAACCAACCACACGAATGCGTACAGTGCGTACAGAAGAGAATATTGCGTCTGTTTCTGAGAGTGTGAAATGTCGATTCGTCGCCGTTCGCAGCAATTGGGTTTGTGTTATTCGACCACATGGAAGATTTTACGCAAAGATCTTGGTGTAAAACCGTATAAAGTACAGCTCGTGCAAGAACTGAAGCCGAACGATCTGCCACAACGTCGAATTTTCAGTGAATGGGCCCTAGAAAAGTTGGCAGAAAATCCGCTTTTTTATCGACAAATTTTGTTTAGCGATGAGGCTCATTTCTGGTTGAATGGATACGTAAATAAGCAAAATTGCCGCATTTTGAGTGAAGAGTAACCAGAAGCCGTTCAAGAACTGCCCATGCATCCCAAAAAATGCACTGTTTGGTGTGGTTTGTACGCTGGTGGAATCATTGGACCGTATTTTTTCAAAGGTGCTGTTGGACGCAACGTTACGGTGAATGGCGATAGCTATCGTTCAATGCTAACAAACTTTTTGTTGCCAAAAATGGAAGAACTGAACTTGGTTGACATGTGGTTTCAACAAGATGGCGCTACATGCCACACAGCTCGCGATTCCATGGCCATTTTGAGGGAAAACTTCGGAGAACAATTCATCTCAAGGAATGGACCGGTAAGTTGGCCACCAAGATCATGCGATTTGACGCCTTTAGACTATTTTTTGTGGGGCTACGTCAAGTCTAAAGTCTACACAAATAAGCCAGCAACTATTCCAGCTTTGAAGACAACATTTCCGAAGAAATTCGGGCTATTCCGGCTGAAATGCTCGAAAAAGTTACCCAAAATTGGACTTTCCGAATGGACCACCTAAGAGGCAGCCGCGGTCAACATTTAAATGAAATTATCTTCAAAAAGTAAATGTCATGGACCAATCTAACGTTTCAAATAAAGAATCGATGAGATTTTGCAAATTTTATGCGTTTTTTTTTTAAAAAGTTCTCAAGCTCTTAAAAAATCACCGTTTACTTCTTTTTATCAAAGTGGGCCTACAAGATAACTGCGGGTGCAGTTTCAACTCACAAATAACCTATCGGTAAAGAAAGTGACACAAGCAAAAACTGATGAGATATTGGCCATAAACATTTAGGGTAAGGGTATCTTTCTTTTTACGTTAGACTTAATGATTCATTTTTAAAGCTTTGAAAATTTTAACCAATAAGTATTTATACATTTCCTAGGAGTATGTCAATTTATTTCTGCTGTACTTAACTAGTGTCAATGAAATTAGCACCTAGTTTCCATTACCTACCTTACTTTCGATAAAGATATTATTTTGAGTGGGGTGTTTTTTAGCTGCTGAAGAAGTTTTGATGGTTGTTGTCTATGGTTTGAGTGCACACTTATTTTACAATATTTAGCACCTTAGTTTCAGGTTAAAGCTTGGACTCCCAAGCGCATATTGTTATTCCAATTAATACCTTTGATAAAATATTGGTCACTATTAAATAACAGAAGAAGGTAGATTTCCTTGTACGTATTTTGTACAATAATTCTTTATATTCTTTAAAAGTAAAATCACATTGTTACTAAATTGATAAAGCAATTAAGGAAAAAGAACAAAAAGAAAATTTCAAATAAATTAAAAAGTCCAATGGCAAGAAAAATTGTTTCCTTTTTGCTGCTATTGCTGTTATTTCTATCCTGCTATTGCTAGTATTGGTATGGTGAGTCGCCAGTTTGGCCATTTCGTCAAACGATGGCAGAGCATCATATCCAATTTCATTTCTGTTTAAATGACTTTGCAATGAAAAGAATCCTAAAGCGCCATCACTATTACATAGATTTCAATTGAAATTAGAAGAACTAATTTTTGTTTAATAAAATTAATCAACTAAACATCGAAGACATTTGGTTCCAACAACGGTTTAATTTATCTTACAGCACACAAAATTAATTTAGTGATAATTTTATTTTCAGAAGCGTGCTGTCAACAGCCACCTCGTTCGTGCGACTTTACGCTTCTTGATTACTTTTTATGGCTTGTATACGTATACAATGTCTATGCCTTTTACCTTGGTTATGAAGAGTTCTACGTAGCATAAACAATTATTGATTCAATTAAATTTTAAGATTTATTTTCTTCGAATTGTCTGTTTTTGCTCCTAGTCTAATAACGATTTCTAACAATGCATGGTGAGTAGTATAAATATCGGACTTGAGGAATAAAATGCTCCTCCCTAGTGTAAAAAATGTGCTCCGAGCATCAAAATTGCTCCTAAAGGAGGACAGCTATGACACTGGCTCGTTGGTGTAGTATCATGGGCAGTATGCATTGAGTGTCATGTGTGTGCTTGTGTGTGGAAAAAAAAGGTGGATGAAATTTGTGGGGATTGAAAATGTGATAGGAAATTTCGAATTGATAATGAATGAAAATGTAAGGAAAATGTAAGGAAAAAAAAAAAAAAAAAAAAAAAAAAGTGTTGGTAGAAAACTATTGTTGGGACTGTAAGAATATACTTTTTGGGCATGGGAATAGGGATGGGAAAATTTCATGCATGTTAATTACAACAACTATACAGTAGTATAAATATCGGACTTGAGGAATAGAGCATTTGGGTAAAATGTATTTTGTTGTTGTAAATTGTGAATTTTGGTGTGAATTTAGTTTTCGTGACTGTGAATTGCGGTTAGTGATGTACCTACAAAATTTTTTTATGTTTTTAGCTTGAATATTGACGTGGAGGATGCGGTGTATGTACACTGTACAGTAGGATGCTAGAAAAAAGGGATTCTTGTATGGTTTGTAGGTAGATTTCATTAGAGTATGGGTATATGAGTTTTGTATGGTAATGAGATCATATTACATCAGTGGGAGTTCATTGACTTTAAGATGCATTGGTTGTTTGAAGGTTGATAGTAATTTATGAAAAACAATTTAAGAAATAATAGAAAGGAAACAAATATTTTATGTCGTTTATAATAATTGTGATTTATTAATCCATGAATTGTTAGTCGGTGGGAAGCCGAGCCATTTAACATATACATTGTCTCCATTACTTTTAAGTACTTTTTCCACGAGATAAATATGAGGGTATTTAGTCTTTTGTAATTCTTTTTCGTAAAAACATCCACTAATAGGTTGACCATTAAAATCTTCAAGGAGATATGTTGGCGGGTTGGTTAGGTTTACTTTTCTTATCATAAAAATTTCCGTTGTCCAATTTGGTGTGATTAAAACTAAATTCCTTCCACATTTTTTTCAGAAATTTCTGTATAAATAGCTGTTTCAGTTTAGGATGTATCTCATACCGTCGACGATGAATCTCAGAGAAGAACTTTTACAAGTTGAAGAGGAAGTTTTGTTCAAGCCTTGTAAAAAGGTTATTGAATTAAAACAAAATGAAAAATATCGTATTGGTAAACTGAAACGTTGTGTTACGAAATTTGGAGAACGAATTGTTGCTGATTTGGGCGAATTTCAGGTAATTTTCCATTTTTATTTCTTAAAACGTTTAAAAACGTAAATACTAAAGACTTTTTTCTTTCAGACTTTCTTCCCAATGCGATACAACAAATTGTCAGACGCTGCAATAACCGAAATCAATCGAGGTTCATTCAACTTTACCTATTTATGTCCGTTAGGACGAACTGCTAGTATTAAAATTGAAGAAGAACTGTAAATTATTAAATAAACCTTACATGTTCTGAGCATACATATTTTGTTTTTAATTGCCTCTTTTCATTTCATTTGCGTAAAAGTGTTTACTTTATGAGGGGGAGAGTTTGACAGGTTTCAACATGTTTACCTCTGGTTAATCAGCGAAAATAAATTAAACTGAATTCATACAAAATCAATAGTATTTAAATATACTTTTAAGGTTTTTATATTGGGCATGTAACAAGTTATTAAGGCGAGAAAAGCATATTACAGTTTCAAAATCTGTTTGCTAGCTAGAAAACCATAAAATACAAACTTAATAGCATTTTTTCTTAAAAAATCATAGATACTAAATTTATTGGGTCAAAGGATGGTCAGTAAATTTAAAAAGAATAAATTATAAACTATCTTCACGTATACCATCATCATGTAAACTTACTTTTTAAGTTATGAGGCCACTAGAAAATCAGAAATATAAATATTTTACCAAAAGTAATATGTGTCAATTTTTAAAGCATGATGAACATCAGAAAATCCTAGATGAATAAATTATGATGTATACTTATCTACAGTACATAGTCAGAGATTCATTAGAAAATAATAAAATACTAAATTTATGAGGTGTAGATTACTTACTAAAGGGAGTCTGATTATCTACTAACTCGGTTTTGATATTCAAGATGTTTGAGCTATATACAAACCTAGCTGATATATTCAAAATATTCTTATTCTTAAAGAATACCTCACCCCGGTACGACCCAAAAATCAATTCAATCATGAAGTCGTTTTTATGTGAAGTTTGCGGAAAATCGTTTTCCAAAAATTTTAATTTGAAAAGACATATGAAAATTCATACGTCTTTAAGGGAATCGGTTAACGGTGAAAATAAAAACTTTTGCTATGTGTGTGAAAAAAGTGTTAAAAAGGGGCAGTGGATTGATCATGCTAAAACCAATACTCATTCGGAATTGGTTAAGCAATTATTTGAGAAAATGGATGGCTCGAAAGAAGCTGCCCCTGCAAAAAGATTATGTGTGGTGTGTGATAAAAATGTGATCCCATGTCAATGGAATAACCATTTGAAGAGCAAGGCACATTTAAAAATGCAACAAGAACTTTTATTTCAAGACAGTTCTTTGGATCATGAAATCTTCCAAAACGGTGATTGCTCGACTCAAGCTGGACCAGCGAAAACGCGTTGCGAAATCTGCGAAAAAGATGTTATATTTTGTCAGTGGGATAATCACTTAAAAAGTATTGAACACATCAGTTTGATAGAGGCCATGTTTTCGAACGCAGAAGAAACTCAGAAGTCTGCAATAAAATATTGTGATGTGTGTGAGCTGAACATCAATGCAAGAGATTGGACAAACCATGTACGGCGAAATGTCCATAAGCGACTTGTTGCAGAACTCCTTTCTGATGACTTCCTGGTGCTGAAAAGTTGTTTCAATGGGAGAGTAGAAACTCTCATTTATAAAAACAAGAGTGAAGAAAACCTAAGTCCCCCTGAGTTTCTCAATGAAGCAGAGTCAGCAATTCTAGGAAAATTGAAAGATCACCTGGAAAAGTTGCAAAGTGTTAAGTTCAACTTAGAATTGTTTGCTGAGTATATTAAATTTACGTCGGAGGATGAAATGGAGCTAAGTCTTAAAAGTTTCAACACAAAAATGGAAATTGCACTTGAAGGCAGTGATATAATTTCTTCATATAGGAATATGATAGATGAAATTGACACGAAAATGCAAGAATTTCAAGAAAAAGACAGTGGATGGGCCTTGCTGCGGATATGTCACGTGGAAATAAACATAAATCAATACACACCAATCAAAGGTTCAAGACATATACCGTTGCCTAGTTTTCTTTCTAGAAAAAGAGCCTGTATAAACGTTCACAACACTGATGAGTATTGTTTCAAATGGGCCATCATCTCAGCACTTTTTAGCAAAGGAAAGAACAATACCCATAAACCTGAAACATACAAGATACGAGATATCAGTTCACGAACGATTTATAAAAATAACATCAGAATTGATTAAGCTATACATTATAAAATTCGTTTCATTTCTTTTCCACTGATAATGTCGATAACACTTACACTGAGCGGGAACAAGTCTACTCTCACAACAGAGTACTTTCCACCAATAGTATTAGACTCGAATTATGTTTGTGGATTAGTGGATTTCCAAACATACAACTCCATACCTAACGTTGATGTAATGAATAATTTATTTCATTTAGGTAATGATGTAATTAAACTTCCTATTGGCTCTTACGAAATTGAAGATATAAATAATTTTATTCAAGAAGGGCTTTTAAAAAAAAATAATACGGCAAGCGTAAAGATCAGAGCAAATAACAACACTTTAAAATGTGAAATATACTGCAGTGAAGACATAGATTTTTCACATCCTAATTCCATTGGTTCACTACTGGGGTTCAGTAACAGAAAACTGGTTGCAAAACAAATGCATGAGTCAGATCTTTACGTTGATATCAATCGTGTAAATACGGTGAGAGTTGAGTGTAACTTAATTGACGGAACATTTATAAATAACCAATCTGCGCATATACTTCATCAATTTTCAATCAAAGTCAGTCCAGGGTATAAAATAATTGAGGTTCCTAAAAATGTTATTTATTTACCAGTGAACGTGAAGAAGATAAGTTCAATAACAATAAATTTGTTAGATCAAGACGGAAACCTTATTAACTTTCGAGGTGAATTAATAACGATACGATTACACCTCAATCACCAAAAATGATAATTTATAATACTATATCTGATGCTAATAATTCCTATAAAAGACAGGGTTCACCGGGCTCTATAATCAATGCTTCATCAACTCCTAAAGCAACAGTACAAACGCTAACAGAAGCAAACCAATTGTTTTTATTATCATTAGGATTCACATTGAAGAAAAGAAAATAATAAATTCAATTTAACAAAGTAAGATATGCTGAATATTTTTCAAGAACCAACATTTGATGATAGTATTTCAAAATACGAATATCATTCCTATTCCCCGTATTTAAACAACTTCGGTAAAAATGACATCATCCACATCTGTGTGCAACATCAAAATCTCAATATATTACCTTCGGAAAGTTACATTTATGTTGAGGGGACTGTATCGAAAAATGATGGATCGGAAGTCAAAAAGACACAACTTGTAAACAATTGTATAGCATTTCTCTTTGATGAGATCCGATATGAACTGAATGGTATTGAAATAGATAGTAATCGTAATGTTGGAATCACAACTTCTATAAAAAATTATATTTCTTTGAATCAAAATGAAAGTGTTATGTTGTATAATGGAGGTTGGTGTCCAAATTCTTCATTAAACTTAGATGGACCATATTTTAATTTTTGTTTGCCGCTAAACAAACTTTTGGGTTTTGCAGAGGATTTCAAAAAAATAATTCCTAATGCTCGACATGACTTAATTCTAACCCGTTCTCGTACTGATGAAAATTCACTAATAGCTGATGCAGATGAACAAGCGAAGATAACATTACTCAAAGTTCAATGGAAAGTTCCGCATGTTCACCTTACTGATTCTTTGAAATTGAACCTATTCAAGTCTATAAATGATAATGACACTATGAAAATTGCATTTCGTAATTGGGATTTATATGAATATCCTGTCCTACCTACAAGTGACCATCATATTTGGAATGTTAAGACCACTTCACAAGTTGAAAAGCCTAGATACATTATTGTTGCGTTACAAACTAACAAGAGAAATCAACTGAAAGAGAATCCTACCTATTTTGATCATTGTAACGTTACCAACGTAAAGGCATATTTAAATTCTGACGTTTATCCATACGAAGACCAAAATATATCATTTAAAAACAACAACTTTAGTATTATTTATCAGATGTACTGTGAGTTTAGAAAAAATTATTATAATTGTTCAGTTGCAGAGCCATTGCTAACAAGAACTCTCTTTAAATCACAAGCACCGATTTTTGTGATTGATTGTAGACATCAGAATGAAATAGTGAAAACTGGACCAGTTGATATTCGTTTGGAAATTAAAACAGCTAAAGAACTACCTCCAAATACATCAGCGTATTGCCTTATGCTGCATGATCGAATAATAAATTACAATCCTCTGAGTCAATTAGTATCTCGAAATATTTAAAGATTTAGTTCAATATAGCTTATAATCAAGAACACACGAACCCTAGCAATGGCATTCATCATTGACATTCAAGGTTTTAGAGGTCCCAATGACAAGTTGATAGTTAAGGAAATAGCTATTCTGCGTGGCTGTAGCCATCAGCACTTCATTATAACACCTCCGTTTGACTTTAAGCATTTACCAACAACATTAAAAAGACAAGCAAAATGGCTATATCAAAACCATCATGGTTTGCACTGGAATGGCGGATTCACCAAATATAATAAAGTGGAAGAATTTCTTCGAGATAATATTATAAATCACATTGTTTATGTAAAAGGCGATGAAAAATTACAATGGATAAAGCGATTACTAAATGAAAACGTTGAAGTAATAAATGTTGAAAATATAAACTGCCCCAACTTCAAAGAACTGAAAAGACTTTTTCCAAGTGAGACAAGATGCTTATCACATAGCAAATGCTGTGCCCTGCAAAATGTATTTTTAATTAATAATTTTGTATGCAGCCAGAATCTAAAGTTTTCCTAAAAATGTAATGTGAAATAAAAAGCAACAATTTTTTTTTTTTTTTTTTTTTTTTTTTTTTTTTTTTTTAATGTTCTTTATTTTAAAAATTCCTTAAGCTTAACATTTTTTTGTTTTGTTTTTTCTTATATAAATAGGTTAATAAATAAAAATAATTTACTTAAAATTAACAATATTTCTTTTTTGTTTTTAATGTGTATTCATTTGATAATGACCCCATGCGTAGGTGCTTACTCCATCTTCCCTTATATATCTCTTATCATCAAGATGACTTAAAACAATCTTATTTAGCTGTTGTGTATAGATTTGGTGAGCAAAAGATCGAAAAACAAACATTTCACCATGAAAAATTCGTTTGTTATACAAACAATCCTTATAGCTGGCTAAATTTATATCATTCAATGCTATTTTCTTGACGCCTTTAGCTTTTTTTACTTCCGTTTCTTCAACAGAATAAGAATACATTTTCGATCTTAACCCAATAAATTCCTTCATTATCTTCCCAGAATTTTCATCTTTCATCATACCCAAGACTTTTTTATTTTTTATTGGAATATTATAGGGATTATCAACTGAGTATGCAGAAGTATCGAAATATGAATCAATATCATGTTGAATATCATTATAAAAATCGTGAGTTTTTATTGTATATATAAATGAATCTGTATCCATATAGTTTAATTTTAAACAATTACCATATTTGGGTTGCATATAGCTATAATGGAAGTCATACATTTTCCATTTAGAAAACTCTAACACACAAAATCCCAAGTACAACGGCTTATCGTAATAAGTATTAACTCTTTTCATTTGAATTGCCGTCATTTCATCAGTGAATTTAGTTAAACTATGGAAATTCGGTTTTGCTATTAAAGCTCTAGCTCCTAGACGTTTTTTGTGACTCCCCCAAGAGGTTACAATCTTAACATCTTTTCTTTTATCTACGTTTTCCATAGTTTTCCCAAAAACACTATTGTTCATTAACTTAAAGAAATTTTTCTCAAAATCGCTCGTAGCTAAGGTGCGATGTTGATTATTCAAATCAATATATTTTTGAAGCCACCTAGATTGTTTAAACTGTAAAACTCTATGTATACGAATGAGTTTTAACCCATTTTTAATACATTGTTGTAGATTTTTATAATGTATAACATAATTTTGTTTTGGAGTTAAATCTGCTATTAATTTCGAAAACTTTGATTGATTTACTTTTTTGTTTTGCACACAAAATGGTAAATCATTATGACATTCATGCAAGGAATCTGGGTATTCTAAGTCTACTTCATATATATACCCGACTTCCGAGTCATCTGAAATATTCATTAAATCAATGTTTTGAATATTATTAACCCATTTAATAGATGAATAAGGTAGAGGACAAGACATTGCCCACCCATATAAATTGTTGGCATCAACATACATCAAATACTGTGAATCTTTTGTTTCATCATAGTTTTGCATATATTTATTGTTGGCAACTGAGTGGCGATGTGAACATTGAGAGATGCCTCCTCTAATACCCTTCTTTATGAAATTATATATTTCAATGTCTTGAATAAGATCCAGCTTTATATGGGTTTTTCTAAGCATTGCATCCCAAGATAACCCTGGTGCTGTGTAATAATGACAGGGATCAAGTTCGTAAATACTTTTACAAATAATTTTAAAATTTTCAAATATGTCAGCTAGTAGAAGAACGTTAGTTTTTAAATATAACTCCATATAATCTGAAAGAGTCTGACATTTAAAAACTGTCCATACTTTTTTAGCATGATTGTATTCGCTATCGGAGCAAGCTTCACCAGTCAATTTATTTTTAAAACACTCTTGAGGAGGAAGGGTTTTTTCCTCTAAACTCTCCCATGTTTTTACATGATCATAGGGAAATACACCTTTCCTTGTCAGAAGCTTAAACTCTTCTTCAATTGGAAAATTAGATCTTATTAATTTAAAATCACTTGGTGTTAAGTCTTTTGTAAGGGAATCAATGCTAGAAGGCATAAAACGTAGAGAATCCAAAAATCTCAGTTCTATAGTTCTGTTATCAAACGTATGTAATGTCTTTGAAACAGAAATATAGCGCTCCTTATTAAGAGGAATGCAAGAAATATTTCCGTTGTATGAAGCAAGTTCTTTGATAAGTAAATGCGAATCATACCCGGTGAAATTATGGAACAATATTGGGAAAAATTTAGGTTTTTGGTAAATCAAATTACATTTATTATGCGCTGGGCCATTATATTTGCCTGTATAATGACAATGATCTGCAACTCGATCTGTTCCTAACTCTTTGTTGCAGATATGACATAATGGACAATTTCTTTGATATTCTAAATCAATTTCTGATAAAAGTAGCATGGGTTTAGAATTTCTTTTATGTAATTCATAGCAATCTTTTATCAGAGAACTAACAAAATCTTTTACACAATTGCTGCCTTTAAACATTTTAAATCTATTGAGAGAACTATCACAAGATTTTATAAAGTAAGCACCTGCGCATGGGATATGTTTTTGAATATTTAAACTACTACTAATACTACTACTACTACTAGCATTACCTGGGGATCCTACTTCCTCGAGGATGCATTCGAAATCTGCATATATTGTGAAAGGCACGTCCATCTTCCGCTCAAAATGTTCAAACGATACAGTCTTTTTATCGTCGTTGGGCATTTTTGTCACCATTTTACAGCAGTTGTCCTTGTGCGTCATCAGTTTTTCTTCAGATATAAATCTTAGCAAGCACGTGTTGCAAAACCAAGATTTTCCTCTGTAGTTTTTCGCCTGCGTTGAAACAAGTCTAAAAATAAAAAATTTTAAAGAAATTAGAAAAATGTATATGTTTTAATAATAGGTAATAATCAGATCTATAATTGCAATAAAGCTTACCTTGATATGCTTTTAATCCAGACAAAGTGCGAAATTCCCTCGTTTTGCAAGAGAATTAGATTGATGTGATTTCTCTTCTCCTGTGGTGTAATGTAATAGGGTCCTACTACTATCTTCTTCTCATCGTCAAATCCAAACACATTGATGCTTAAAGTAGGGTTTAGTGTTTCAAACTTAGAAATATCGCTAAGTCTTAAAGGAAATTGCAGATCAGCGAAATCAATTCTGATGTTATTTTTATAAATCGTTCGTGAACTGATATCTCGTATCTTGTATGTTTCAGGTTTATGGGTATTGTTCTTTCCTTTGCTAAAAAGTGCTGAGATGATGGCCCATTTGAAACAATACTCATCAGTGTTGTGAACGTTTATACAGGCTCTTTTTCTAGAAAGAAAACTAGGCAACGGTATATGTCTTGAACCTTTGATTGGTGTGTATTGATTTATGTTTATTTCCACGTGACATATCCGCAGCAAGGCCCATCCACTGTCTTTTTCTTGAAATTCTTGCATTTTCGTGTCAATTTCATCTATCATATTCCTATATGAAGAAATTATATCACTGCCTTCAAGTGCAATTTCCATTTTTGTGTTGAAACTTTTAAGACTTAGCTCCATTTCATCCTCCGACGTAAATTTAATATACTCAGCAAACAATTCTAAGTTGAACTTAACACTTTGCAACTTTTCCAGGTGATCTTTCAATTTTCCTAGAATTGCTGACTCTGCTTCATTGAGAAACTCAGGGGGACTTAGGTTTTCTTCACTCTTGTTTTTATAAATGAGAGTTTCTACTCTCCCATTGAAACAACTTTTCAGCACCAGGAAGTCATCAGAAAGGAGTTCTGCAACAAGTCGCTTATGGACATTTCGCCGTACATGGTTTGTCCAATCTCTTGCATTGATGTTCAGCTCACACACATCACAATATTTTATTGCAGACTTCTGAGTTTCTTCTGCGTTCGAAAACATGGCCTCTATCAAACTGATGTGTTCAATACTTTTTAAGTGATTATCCCACTGACAAAATATAACATCTTTTTCGCAGATTTCGCAACGCGTTTTCGCTGGTCCAGCTTGAGTCGAGCAATCACCGTTTTGGAAGATTTCATGATCCAAAGAACTGTCTTGAAATAAAAGTTCTTGTTGCATTTTTAAATGTGCCTTGCTCTTCAAATGGTTATTCCATTGACATGGGATCACATTTTTATCACACACCACACATAATCTTTTTGCAGGGGCAGCTTCTTTCGAGCCATCCATTTTCTCAAATAATTGCTTAACCAATTCCGAATGAGTATTGGTTTTAGCATGATCAATCCACTGCCCCTTTTTAACACTTTTTTCACACACATAGCAAAAGTTTTTATTTTCACCGTTAACCGATTCCCTTAAAGACGTATGAATTTTCATATGTCTTTTCAAATTAAAATTTTTGGAAAACGATTTTCCGCAAACTTCACATAAAAACGACTTCATGATTGAATTGATTTTTGGGTCGTACCGGGGTGAGGTATTCTTTAAGAATAAGAATATTTTGAATATATCAGCTAGGTTTGTATATAGCTCAAACATCTTGAATATCAAAACCGAGTTAGTAGATAATCAGACTCCCTTTAGTAAGTAATCTACACCTCATAAATTTAGTATTTTATTATTTTCTAATGAATCTCTGACTATGTACTGTAGATAAGTATACATCATAATTTATTCATCTAGGATTTTCTGATGTTCATCATGCTTTAAAAATTGACACATATTACTTTTGGTAAAATATTTATATTTCTGATTTTCTAGTGGCCTCATAACTTAAAAAGTAAGTTTACATGATGATGGTATACGTGAAGATAGTTTATAATTTATTCTTTTTAAATTTACTGACCATCCTTTGACCCAATAAATTTAGTATCTATGATTTTTTAAGAAAAAATGCTATTAAGTTTGTATTTTATGGTTTTCTAGCTAGCAAACAGATTTTGAAACTGTAATATGCTTTTCTCGCCTTAATAACTTGTTACATGCCCAATATAAAAACCTTAAAAGTATATTTAAATACTATTGATTTTGTATGAATTCAGTTTAATTTATTTTCGCTGATTAACCAGAGGTAAACATGTTGAAACCTGTCAAACTCTCCCCCTCATAAAGTAAACACTTTTACGCAAATGAAATGAAAAGAGGCAATTAAAAACAAAATATGTATGCTCAGAACATGTAAGGTTTATTTAATAATTTACAGTTCTTCTTCAATTTTAATACTAGCAGTTCGTCCTAACGGACATAAATAGGTAAAGTTGAATGAACCTCGATTGATTTCGGTTATTGCAGCGTCTGACAATTTGTTGTATCGCATTGGGAAGAAAGTCTGAAAGAAAAAAGTCTTTAGTATTTACGTTTTTAAACGTTTTAAGAAATAAAAATGGAAAATTACCTGAAATTCGCCCAAATCAGCAACAATTCGTTCTCCAAATTTCGTAACACAACGTTTCAGTTTACCAATACGATATTTTTCATTTTGTTTTAATTCAATAACCTTTTTACAAGGCTTGAACAAAACTTCCTCTTCAACTTGTAAAAGTTCTTCTCTGAGATTCATCGTCGACGGTATGAGATACATCCTAAACTGAAACAGCTATTTATACAGAAATTTCTGAAAAAAATGTGGAAGGAATTTAGTTTTAATCACACCAAATTGGACAACGGAAATTTTTATGATAAGAAAAGTAAACCTAACCAACCCGCCAACATATCTCCTTGAAGATTTTAATGGTCAACCTATTAGTGGATGTTTTTACGAAAAAGAATTACAAAAGACTAAATACCCTCATATTTATCTCGTGGAAAAAGTACTTAAAAGTAATGGAGACAATGTATATGTTAAATGGCTCGGCTTCCCACCGACTAACAATTCATGGATTAATAAATCACAATTATTATAAACGACATAAAATATTTGTTTCCTTTCTATTATTTCTTAAATTGTTTTTCATAAATTACTATCAACCTTCAAACAACCAATGCATCTTAAAGTCAATGAACTCCCACTGATGTAATATGATCTCATTACCATACAAAACTCATATACCCATACTCTAATGAAATCTACCTACAAACCATACAAGAATCCCTTTTTTCTAGCATCCTACTGTACAGTGTACATACACCGCATCCTCCACGTCAATATTCAAGCTAAAAACATAAAAAAATTTTGTAGGTACATCACTAACCGCAATTCACAGTCACGAAAACTAAATTCACACCAAAATTCACAATTTACAACAACAAAATACATTTTACCCAAATGCTCTATTCCTCAAGTCCGATATTTATACTACTGTATAGTTGTTGTAATTAACATGCATGAAATTTTCCCATCCCTATTCCCATGCCCAAAAAGTATATTCTTACAGTCCCAACAATAGTTTTCTACCAACACTTTTTTTCCTTACATTTTCCTTACATTTTCATTCATTATCAATTCGAAATTTCCTATCACATTTTCAATCCCCACAAATTTCATCCACCTTTTTTTTCCACACACAAGCACACACATGACACTCAATGCATACTGCCCATGATACTACACCAACGAGCCAGTGTCATAGCTGTCCTCCTTTAGGAGCAATTTTGATGCTCGGAGCACATTTTTTACACTAGGGAGGAGCATTTTATTCCTCAAGTCCGATATTTATACTACTATGGTGCTTATTCGGTAACGCTGTAGGTACCCAACCTGAGAACAGCAACAATTCTGAAACTCATGTTCTTACAAACCCGGTACCTTTTTAACTCTTTACTTTCGTATGCTTTTTTAAGTTCTATTCTATCCTCACATTCAATAAAAAACGAGAGAAGAGAAGTGTCGTTACTTGTACTTTTCTGGTTATCATAGTAAGGAAGTTAACTGTGATGATAATGACCTACAAACCGTTTATTGAAACTTGTGGTATCTTCTTGCAACTTATGTGGCGTAACATCATTCAATTGCTTAGGAGGTATTCTCCCTTCGCCCTTGTTTGGGATGGTTAAACGTTTTTTATTTAATCGATTTGGCCCAAGTGGTTCTCATAATGATTCAATGTGACATCCTGCGTGTCAACATTTCAAGCTGTTGTTTTTTTAATTTCTAAGTTTGTTTATCTTAAAAAAGATCAACTTCCTCAAAAAATGTAACCCTTACGTGAGAATTCGAATAATATGATTGTACCAGTCAATAACAAAATGTATACAAAACGTTTTTGAACAAGTTGAGGGTAGTGCAAGTAATTTTTTTTAAATTCAACTATTTTTAACTTTTGTACCTCTCAAACTCAGTAGTCATTTAGAGCTTTTAATATAAGCTTTAGCTTATCTAAAAAGTTTCATTATAAAGGCGAACCTCCCTTATTCGAGAGATCACGACAAACATGTCATAATACTCTGACCTTTTGTTATAAGCTAGATTCTATTTCGGTCTAACTGCGACACCCGACTTTTTCGGCGTTTTCAAAACCATCAGGCACACATTTATAATATATTTCACCTTGTTGATTTGAATCCCAACCTTCAGTTAATGGACGAGTTCATTTCTTGTTTGTCGAATCCAAATGGTCTAAAAAGTAAACGAAGAATTATTGAGAAATGGCTTATAAAATCCCTAGCTCAAACCGGCCCAGTTAAGTTACTTGAGAAAAATATTCTTGTAAACGGGAACCCTGTCATTTCCCAACAAAGATTGTGAAACTCGATCCGATAGTTCACGCGAAGTGACTATTTCTTGTATTATGACACTTTAGGATGGGCGTTAAGCCATAACTAAATTTAGATTGGTGTGCAAATTGTAAAAGGTATCACACTATTGGTTGATCATGGGTTAGTTCTTCATGTTTTGTATTTATCATGCAAAAACTCGATTGCATCGAATGTTGAAAACACTCTTTTCTAATAAGTTTAAACTTGCTTTAAGCAAATATATTTGATTTTTTGCAAGATATTCGAGTCGAAAATCAATGCTTAAACACAAACATGCTTTAGCTTCGGCTTCGCCTGACGGTTACGAGTTTAGCCATAGGAATTCAATGCATACTATTACAATGAAGCATCGACCTCACGTTTTATTTGACAATCGTAAGAAAATAACGTAATGTTACGTAATGTGACTGCAAACGGAAGCTTTAGTTAAAATTTCTTGAACAACAGCTATAAAAAAGTCAACAAACAAAATACTTTTATTTTTGGAGAAATTCCCATTGGTTATTATAGGTTTAAGCTACTTCCGCGAAAATGGATCTCTTAACTATTGCACAACGCATCGAAATAGCTTAAAACTACTACAAAAATGAGAATACTGTCACAGCCACATATCGAGCTTAAAGAAGAGATAATGGTTTACATAATTGTCTAACTATGCAACCAATTGTAAAAATTGTGAAGCATTTTTGAGAGACTAGATGGTTACAGATATTGTAAGGCCTGTGCATTGTCATCGTTTCGCTTGTACCACTGAAAACATCGCTGCTGTAAGTGTTGCTGAAGACCCGAATTTGTCCATTCCTCGTCGTTCTCAGGAGTAAGGACTGTCTGACGGCACATTATGGCGTAGTTTGCATTTGGATCTAAACCTACATCCATATAAAGTGCAGTTAAAAAAACAACTAACGCCAGCTGACTAATCAACACGTCGTACATACGTCGAATGGATTTTTTTTATTTCGGAGGTGTGATAAGACCTTACTTCTTCAAAAACGACGATGGCGGTGAAACGACTGTTACCGTCAATTCGGAGCGTTATAGTCATATGATAACAGACGCGTTTTTGCCTGCTATTAAAGAATACAACTTCGTGAATGTGTTTTTTCAACAAGATGGTGCCACATGCCACACAACTTCTGCTTTAGCTCTTGAACTTTAAACAATCATTCGTTAAGTTATGGATGATATAACGCCGAATGTGTGTCAAAAAGTGGTCGAAAATTACCTCAAAAGAATCGAAACTTGCAAAAATTCGCGTGGTATTTAAATTTACTAAAAAGCCCTTTCAGTAAATCTTGACATTATTATCTTCTATATTGATCACGGAATTCCGCTGCAAGGGAGATAGAACCACTCAACCTCGGCAACGCAGATCAACAATTCCGCCTACCCGACCTTGACGAAGTGAAGATAGCTATATCTAAACTAAAGCTGCTGGAGCTGACGGCATCGCTGCCAAACTATTCAAAGCAGCAGGCGATGACTTGGTAGGGAGCATGCACCAACTCAAAATATGGTCGGAAGAAAGCATGCTTGATGAGTGGAATCTCAGCATAGTGTGCCCGGTACATAAGAAAGGAGACCCTATAAACTGCACCAACTACAGAGGCATCAGTCTCCTTAACATTGCGTATAAGATCCTCTGACGTATTATGTGAACGTCTGAAGCCAATCGTCAACAACCTGATAGGTCCTTATCAGTGTGGCTTCAGACCAGGAAAGTCCACTATCGACCAAATATTCACACTACGGCAGATCTTGAAAAACACTCAGGAACTTCGAATCGATACCCACCATCTCTTTATCGATTTTAAAGCCGCGTATGACAACATCTATAGGGAAGAGCTCTACAAAGCAATGTCTAGTTATGGCATCCCTGTCAAACTTATCCGTTTGTGTAGAATGGCGATGGAGAATGCACGCTGCTCTATCAAGGTCGGAAAAGATCTTACCGATGCATTTGATGTCAAAAAAGGTTTTAGACAAGGCGATGCACTGTCATGCGACTTCTTCAACATCGTTCTGGAAAGAATTGTGCAAAACTCAACCGTCAACACTAGAGGCACAATCTTCCAAAGATCCATCCAATTACTCGGATACGCAGATGATATTGACATAATTGGAAGATCAAAGCGTGATGTCAGTGGAGCGTTTTTGAGCATTGCGAAGGAAGCGAAGAAGATGGGTTTAGTGGTTAGTGAGGGCAAGACCAAGTATATGCTGTCATCAAAAAAGGACACTGAACGACGACGTCTTGGACAAAATTTCACCATGGACAGCTATAACTTTGATTTAGTTAAGGACTTTGTCTACCTAGGCACCGCTATTAATGCAGACAACGACACCAGAGCTGAAATCAAACGAAGAATAACTCTTTCAAATCGCTGCTTCTTTGGACTTAGAAGGCAATTGAGAAGTAAAGTCCTCTCTCGAGCATCTTTAATCACCATCTATGAGACACTCATCATCCCGGTTCTCATTTATGGCGCTGAGGCCTGGACCCTGTCAAATAAAGATGAGAGTGTCTTAGGATGCTTCGAGAGAAAAATTCTTCGGGTGATTTTTGGTCCCGTACGCATAGATGGAGAATGGAGAATGGAGGAGAAGCTATAACGATGAACTGTACGGGCTGTACAGCGACACTGACCTAGTTAGCAGAATTAAAGTCCAACGGCTTAGATGGCTAGGTCATGTAGAGCGGATGGACATCAACGCTCCAGCCCGGAAGGTCTTCGAATCCAATCCCGAGGGACGGCGCAATAGAGATAGACCGCGACTCAGGTGGCGCACGCAGGTGGGAGAGGACCTTAACCAACTTGGCGTGCGAAACTGGAGACAGCTAGCTAGGGACCGAGCTGGCTGGAGACGCATGTTGGTTGAGGCCCAGGTCCGCCCCGGACTGTAGCGCCACCTTAAGTAAGTAAGTAAGTAAGTCTTCAAAAACGACTGTCACTGTCAACGGAGCGTTATGGTCATTTGATAATGGACTTGTTTTTGCCTGCTATTAAAGAATACGACTTGGGGAATATGTGGTGGTTTGAACAACATGATGACACGTGCTACACATTTTCAGCTTTAACTCTTGATCACTTTAAAACAAACATTCGTTAAGATAAGGCTGATGTACCGCCCGAAAAATTACCTCCAAAGAATCGATGCTTGCAAACCATTCGCGTGGTAGTCATTTTAAATGATGTAGTATTTCACACATAATTTCATGAAAAAAATATCTTGTTTGTGTTTTATTTACTTTTAATTTTGGAACCGGATAACCGAATAAATGGATAACCCTGTTTTGTATATACAAAAAATACTACACAAATTTACTTAAAAGCCATTTCAGTAAATCTTGACATTATTATCTTTTATATTGGAGCCTGGGAGCCTTGAAACGTAAATAGGACAGTTTACAATAACTTGCTATAAAAAGTTAATGCAATTGTATCGGGGTGTGTTGCAATTAGCCTTACTTTCAAAACCTACAATTATTGATTATTTATTTAAACAAAAAAAAATTCAAAAATCAATCAGTTCTTCTACCAAAATAGATAAATCTTAAAAGGTAGAACATATTCGAAATACTTAGAATGAAGAAGGCTCTTTCTGTGAAAACATACTTATTTAAGTTATGGTTGTACTCTGCTTGCCCCCATTACCCTTCCTTTATTACAGATTTTGCTTTTGGTTCTTAATAAAATCATCCTTGAAAGGGGTTTTTGTTTTTCGTTCCAAACTTTTTAATATTCCCAATTCAATTTGCTAACATCGGCAAGAGTTCCTCTTCTTCCTGGGGGAGTATATGCATCAGAAAACCATGCTGCGTTAACTTTTCCTTCTTTTTTTTTGAATTGTTGGTTATTTTGTTTTTTGTTAAACAGCACTGTAGGCAAAGTTTTCCCGGATTTTGTTTGTTCATTGTTTTTGTTGTTGTATCCTTCAACATCTATTGTTTTGTATCTACATAGTATCTAGGATCTACCTAGTATCAGAAGTTATTTCCGCATACTCAAGCCAAATCGAAATTCTTTTATTTTGTTTTTTGTTTGCCTGACAAAATTTTATTAAGGACTAGAAGAATTTTTACGAGTTTTTTACGCGACTAAACAAAGGCCTCTTTTTAGGGACTAAAACAAAAAAGATACATTGATACAAAATGCTGATTGAGTATAGATACATGTAGAAGTAGATACTGCTGTAATGTTAACGCGATTGGAATAATGGTTTATTTCATTAATCCCAACCAAAACACGCAATAAAAACAGGACAAAATAACAGATACAAATATTCAAAAGATCAATAATGTCCTTGAATCACAATGGAATAGTCGCGTGAAAGGGATATGAATTTCATTTTGTTGGCCCTGCTGCTTGAAGTCTATGGGGACATTTATTAATGTGCCCTATGGGAGCAACTTTGGTTCCCATAATATAGCAACACAAATAATACTTAGATGAAATAAAATGCAAATTTTATTCGCATCCACGGCTGGTTCCAGGAGGGAAGTATATAAAATGTCCGTAAAACATTAATTTTGTAAAGAAAATATCACTAAATATTTTAATCTATCTTAATAATGAAAGAGGGGAGAGGCTTAAACTCAAACCAATCGAATAAACAAAGTATTTCATATTTCTTGGGATGAGTTCTTTTTTACGGTTAAAGCGGTTTTGCATGATTTAAGCGAGGGAACACCTCATTCTAAAATAGGAACTCATCCCAAGAAAAATGTAAGACTGGTTGTAACAGATTAATGGTTTGTATCTTTGTTATTACCGTTTGACTTTTTTAGTCAATGTGGATGACTATGGAGAATTCGCTCTGCTCCATAAGGGTAGAGAACTACTTAAGAAAACCTTTCGATGTGAAAAAGGCTTTAGACAAGATGATAAGCTGTTATTCGATTTCTTCAACATCGTACTTGAAGGAATAGCGCAGTACTCTTACGTCAACACTAGAGGCAATTTCTTTCAAAAGTCTGTATTATAATTTGCATATGCTGATAACATTGACATTGAAGAACTAAGTGTGATGTCAATGAGGCTTTTTCAAGACTTGAGACATAGGCAGCAAAAATGGCTTTAACAGTTAGTAAGGGCAAAACAAAGTACATGCTGTCATTAAGAAAGGTTACAACATCGACGTCTCGGTCAAAACGTCACCATCGGCAGACGTCACTTTGAGGTTGTTAAGAACTTTGTCTACCTAGACTTGCCATAAACGCAGAAACCAACACTAGCGCTGAAATCAAACAAAGAATAGCTTTTGCTTACCGCTGTTTCATTGGGGAAAAAAAAAACAATTTAGTAGAAAACTTCTGTCGGGCACTCATGGCTGAAACACGAACACTCTTTAGCTTCGGCTTCCAGGTTGCTTTGAATGACATTTCTATAAAAACCAATGGGAACCCCTCCAAAGTCAAATGTATTTTGTTTGTTGAGTTTTTTTTACAGCTGTGGAGCTGTCAGACAAAGAAAATATTCAGCGAATTTGAACTAGAGCTTCCGTTTGCAGTCTCATTACGTTCTTTTACTTACGATTTTCAAACGAAACGTGAGGTCAAAGCTTCATTGTCATAGCATATATTGAATTCCTATGTCTGAAACGAACTCGTAAACGTCAGGCGAAGCCGAAGCGTTTTTGTGTTTCAGCCATCAATTTAATTTAATAAAAGTAGGAAGAGATGCATTAACCCAATGATTAAATAAAAATGAAAATAAAAAAATAAATTATTTTTTTGAAGCTTTTGAGTTCAGGCTACAAAAATTGATTTCTGGAAAAACTTTTTCAGTCTGAAAATCATAAAAAGCCAGCGAAAATAAAACTTACCATGACAAAATGATCATATTTTTACCGAAATTTGTACTTGCCCGTTTCATAACTCAAATATTATCCAACTAAAAATATGGATAAGATAGTACCACCTTCCAAACGACGAAACATGTTGTTTTATATTTTGAGAACCAAATTATCATCCAGACCGTTTCTAACAAAGGATAAATCAAAAATTAGTTCGTTATTTTGATGTTGATTTGATCTTTGAATTATTTTCTTGATTCTTTGGGTACTGGAGTTGATAAATTTCATCAGATTAATTTGATGATTTTTAAAATACATATGTACATAAAGACTGTTGATATTGACGGACTCGTTCTTTTATTTCACGGATACGTCCGTTAATTCAATGACTTTGTCCGTTCGTCTGTTGGATATGTCCTTTTATTTTGTCAGATTTATCTGTTTACTATTCAGCATAATACGTCCGTTGATTAACTATAAATTCGTCCATTGATATACCGAATTCGTCTTTTGATTTACCGAATTCATCCATTTATATCCTTAATATGTCTGTTGATCTTGCCATATACGTCTGTTGAATTGTCAATCCTCGTTAACTCTTGCCAGATTAATCTGCTTATTTTCCATATTAGTCCGTAGATTTTGCCAGATTAGCCAGTTGATCTATTTGATACTTCCATTGATTTGGCAGATTCGCCCCTTAATTTTTTGGGGCGGAATATAGTCTAGTAGAAATGTCTAACATCTGATAGAAGTCCAACTATTGAATTTTTGCAGGAAATTATAAAAGTATCAGTCACCTATCGCATCAAACCGTCTATACCAAATATCCGTTCAGCCTGGTACGATAAGGAATGTGATTCTGTTAGGAAAAATTTGTTTGCATTTCTAAAATTATACCAACGTTTTAAGTGTGAGTCGATAAAACAAAATTTACTGAAAGCAAACAAAAAGTATAAGAACTTTAGCAAAATTAAAAAGTTTATTTTTAGCAAACATCAAGAAGAAAGCTTAATATCCTGCAAAAACCAATGTGATTTTTGAAAATGTATAGGAAATATAAAACACAAAACTGTTGGGACGTCAAAGCCTTGTTTAAATACATCAAAACTAAGTGAACGTTCGTTTGTCTATGAAAGTCATAGACAAACTAACGTTGGACTTTTCACTACTTTTGACATTTTTGAAACTTCGAAAATCAATTGTTGGATAGCGAGTGAAGTTCCCGACTCCTTTAGACAGTCAATAATATACCCTTTATTACAAAAAGGACATCAGAAGGATCCAGTAAATTACCGGAATTACATTTCTCAACACAACACTCAAAATTTGTATGGAAATTCTGAGATGTTGTTGTCTCATCGAATTGATTGAGAATAACCACCTTCTTACCAAATTTAAATTGTATTCAGAAATTGTTACTCCACAGTAAACCATATATTCGTCTGACCAATATTGCAGAGACATATCTACGTAGGCGGACAAAACTCTACGCTTTGTATATAGACTTTCCAGATATTTTTGATTCCGTACATCGTAAGGCGCTCATCTTTAAGCTTTTTCCGGATAGGATATCCCTTCTCTACATTGTCTCTTTGTCTCTTTTTGAAGATTTGCTAAAAAATATGCCTTCAGCCTTTTGGCGAAATATAGTTGGGCTTGTGATTAAAATTCTTATGTACGCTGTTGTTCTGATATTATTGTTTGAAATGGAACCTTACGATGAATCTGCACAAATCAAAAGCAATTGTTTTCGATAAGGAACAGGGCGCTTAGTTGCAAACAAGAAATGGGTTTTTGAAGAGGACATCAATGAAAGAGTAAAAGAATACGATTACTTAGGTCTCATTATTTCAACGAACCTCAATATGGAAAGACACCTTTTAATGAAACTATCTGCTCCTAAGAATGTGATTGGGACTGATTGGCACAATGTTTATGGAAACACAGATCTCTTATTTAGCTCAAAATATCAAGTATTTTCCACAACTTCAGAAGCAATAGTACTATCAGCTGCAGAATCCTGGTACTATTGTCAATTTGACACTGCCGAAAAACTCGTGCGGTACTTCTCAAGTCGTTAATTTTGGCTGTCAAACACAACTCCAAGTTAAATGCTCCTTATTAAAAGTGGACTTTCACCTTTCATTTCAAAAACTTAATTTTAATTATATTGTTAAACTTGTGCTTAGCCACACTGGAAAAATAGCTAGAAGGATTGCAGTATCGTTAATAAAATCTAGAACTTCGTGGTTTGTAGAATGGATGAAGTTAGCTGAAATTATGTGACCTTTGTTTTAGTCCTACCTTGGAAAACCTGGCGGAATGTAAACCATTTCTAAAAAACCTATGTACTTAAATGGCTGGATTAGTTAGAATGTCATGCAAAAGGTCTTGGGTTCAATCATTGCCTGCACCACCTAACATTTTTTCACGGGGACTGCTCTTGGAGTTGACAAATCCTCTAAGAGTTATTCTTGTTAAGAAAAGTGCTTTCCCAAATTAGATGTTTAAATTCAGTGTTTAAACTGTAGGTCCCCTCCATCACTGACATTATTGTTCGAACGAAAGAATAATTGAAAGTTGTAAGTCACTAGGCCCTGATTCTCTTCACACTGTTGCACCACATAATTTATTT
This sequence comes from Eupeodes corollae, assembly GCF_945859685.1. NCBI lineage: Eukaryota > Metazoa > Arthropoda > Insecta > Diptera > Syrphidae > Eupeodes > Eupeodes corollae. The sequence goes on along the minus strand of NC_079147.1, from coordinate 61,984,136 downwards.
ACTTAAGAGCTAAAGAAAACGTTACACATTCCATTGCACGTTGTCAAATCCTGGCGGAGGTACGGCCAAATTTTGGCAACAAAACACCTTGGAGAAAAACGAAGTAAAAAACATTTTGAACGGAAGCGATTGGCTAAAGTTGGGACAGTTTATAAAACTAGCACTTGCATATAGAAACAAAATTATTCGTAAAGACTTTTAATCTTAAAATAACTAACAAAAAGATATTTTAAACTTAATGTATCAAACAATCTAAAAATCTTAAATTATTTAAGCTAGGCTATCATGCGGTAGACGGCCCATAGGGCCATGGATTTATAGATATATTTTAAGTATTTTATACATGTTACAATTTTAAAAGTAGAATAAATCTTAGATAGATATATCTGAACTCGTTTCTTTAGGGTTCGTAAACTCTTTCATTCGGTTCACTCAATTGGGAAGTATTTATTTTGATGTTTATAGCCGCACCCTGATCCAGCCCTGTACCACTATAAGGCTGCATTATTTGCCCACGTTAACGTTAGTCGTTCTTACTGCGGTTCTTAAGAAAAAATTATTTATCTCTGTTACTCTTCCAGAAGGTATTTGTAGATATTCTTGGTAAGACTTATTTTTAGAAAACTTTTATTAATGGGATGTTGTGTGTGGTGCGGTGCAGTGCAGTGCATAAGCAAAGAAAGAATTATGTCAAAGTTTATACCCACTTCTTTTGCGACTTAGTTTCTATATAGTTTTGTATTTCTATGGGGATTCATCATCATCACAGAGTACTTTTGTTAGGTATTATTCGTGTGAACTTGGTATATTGGAATACCACCTACTCTCGAGTCTATGCGTTTTGAAGACTGACACTGAAGTACTCGTATTTAATATATTGCTCCCTCTCTCTGGCTCTGCAAATGCAGATGTGAATTTTAATACTTTTTGCAGTTTGTTTGTGGAATAGAATGTGATGGGCTTAAGCTTGGGCTTGGACAGTGATGGGTGGTATGAATGCAAATGTAGAAGGCTTAAGGAACCATCTATAAAAGAGCGTTGTAAGTTTAAAAGAGGAAGGAAAAAACTTTCTTGAGATGAATTGAAACCACTTTTAATTCCAAAAATATGACAAAAATAAAGAGACAAGTGGTGCAATTTGTTAAAGGTGTTTGTCTTTTCCAAAGATGTTGTAGTTTGCAGCTGAGAAAATTGTTACATTATCGACAAGAGAAACATCCTTGTTGATAGAAATGTTAAAGGTAAACAAAGGTATTGACATATGCGACACAGAAGCAATAAAGCGTTTTGCTTGATATGAAATTATTAAATTGCATTTTTTAATTCTCAAAATTGGAAGTTTTTGCAGCAGGCGTACATTCACATGAAAACAGTGCAGTTTAAAGCATTTGATTTAAAAATTTATAAGAAAAACCATTTAATTAAAATTCCTATAGACTTTTTTACAACACTTTAACCAAAAAGTTTTTAGCTGTTGGAAAACATTCATTTAGTAAGCAATTCATTTCTATTAACTCCGTAGTAGTTTTGAATCGTTGAGAAAGGTTTGATAAATAGGGGATTAAGTCAATTTAAGATTTTAAGATTTAAATTGCTAAAATTGAAACCTGAATGAATTTTTCTCTTTTGGCGAGTATCGAGTAAGCAATTAAATGAGGTATGGACCTTATAAAATAATTAAGCTGTCAAAACTAGTTTAAAAAAAATTAGAACATTCTTATATGCTGCCTTTTGGGACTTTTAGGGGCTGTTTTACAAAAAAAAACAGTCCTTACAGTTACCGATCGTGTGTCATGGAATTCCCATTTGGAATCTAAAATCAATTTAGATCTGATTTTAGAAAAGCGATTGATGAAGTTGTTGCTACTCATTGAAATTGAAGCCTTGAAACTGCAAATGTTTCACGAATCGCTTACTCACTTCGGGGTAGAAGTTTTAAGGTTGAAGTTCAGTTTGTTGTAGATCATTCTGTAATGTGATGATTGTGCATCCGTTTTAAATTTTGTGTAATAAGTGTGGCTTATTCTCTCAAGCATGCCAATAAACATGTTACTTAGGTCCATCGAACTTATTTCGGATGAAATTCGGGAGATCTCACCAAGAACATTTGCCAGCTCCTCCCACTTTATGACAAGATTTCCCCTAGTAGTTAAGGTGTGCTACAGAAGTTGTTTTGGTAACCTTTCCTCATCCATCTCCAATAGTTTAATAATATATTCAAAGTGAATCTTAAGAGTGTCGAAAAATAACAGTGGAACTAATAGTGGAACGGTTGTGTCTAAATGCAGCATATAGTTTGGTGTGCAAGCTGGTAATCGTAAAATTCCTTTAAAAAAAATATCTCAGAAACCTTTCGACTTCTTAGAATTCTCCAAAGCCCCAAACTTGTGTCCAATAACGCAGTATGGAGGTAGCAGTCACACGAAAAATTTTCAATTTTGAACTATGATCAATGTATTTATTATCAATGCATCGGTTCCACACTGAAGAAACTGAGCATTTTGCATCGGACAGATTACTTTGAAAATGTTTTCTCATGTAAAGGTTTCCAGTGACTATCACCCCTAAGTATTTATACTCCCGCACTATTGTTACATCATCATTTAAGATTTCTCCAGATTGAAGGACAGTAAGTTTCCAAAGTTTACAGTAGCTTTCAAGACGGTTCATCGTTCGCTGCATTCCTTCGACAGATTCAGACAAAAAAACTACGTCATCAGCAAACATTAAAGCAGGTATTCGTATGTTTCCAAGCTGGATTCCTCAACCGGTCGCTTCTATGATATCATTTATCAACAAGATGAGGAGTAGAGTGCTTAAGACCCATCTTTGTCTTACTCCCATTTGTGTTGTGAACGCCTTGGAAACAAACTGGACATCCCATACATACGCCGCATTGTTCTCGAACAATGCTTTTAATAGAATTACTATTTTGGAAGACATTCGTAATTTGTATAGCTTATAAAAGAGTGCTTCACGTGCGATTGTATATAAAGCTGAACGAAAATCGACGAAAAAAGCAAACAGTTTTATTTCCTTCGTTTCAAGTTTTCCGCAATTTTAACGAGAATGAATAATTGATCCAAGGTCGAGTAGTTTCCCCTTAGCCTAAAAAATTCGCACAGTATTTCCTTGTCATTTATCCACTGCGAAAGTCTATTAAAAATCACAGCACTAAAAAGCTTCTCCGACGTATTCAAAAAAGTGATCCCTCTATAATTTTTGGGATTATCGTATGACCCTTTTTTTGCAGTGGATATATAATGGCCCTTTTAAAGCCTGCAAGAACAGCTGCTGTCTTAAATATTATATTATATTCTTTTGTTAAGAACGATTTTTATAAAATTCTGCCGGTAATCGGTCGTCACCTGGAGCTTTTTCCTCCTTAGATTAACCTATTCTGTTCTGTTATTCATCAGTTGTAAACGGCGCATCTTAGAAATCATCACTAAAAAAAGGATAGCTCAAACGCATGCAATGCTGCTGAAATTGTGTTGGTTCCTCAAGTGAAAGTTGTAGCGGCTTTCCAAAAAGCTGCAGAAGATTTTGATGAATTCAAGATAGCAACATTTTTTCCTCCAGTTGTTTCCTCTTCGATATACAGAGTTTCTTAAAACTTTTAATAGCTGCTGCGTACATATTTTAAATGAGCCACGATTTATTCAGAGCAAAATTGAACTGATGCTCTTTGTAACAAAAATATAAATGCATGCCTTCACAATACCTTGACTGAACGTCAAATCCTATCTTAAATTTGACGTTCTTGAAATAGCTAGAAATATGCAAAAACAAAACATTGAAGAACGGGTTAAAAAGGCCTTCAATGCCTTTTACGGCTGTAAAAAAAATTTGTTAGTGGACATACACAGCCGTTGTGTTGCACGTCCTTATGGATTGATTGGCTTTCGTGTAACAAGAAAACAACTTCGAGAAACTAGAAGAAAAGGTAATGCAGTAGTACATGGCCCTTCGATCCTGCCCAACAGATGTTTTAATGCTATTCAACAATGTTGGTTTTCCAGACCCTATGGGCATGGCGACACTAACAAACTGATTCCAGGGCTCATTTTTGCGACTGACCCTTACTACAGCACCACTGCTTTGAACCTCAGTAAAAATTGTGCAGTCATCTTTCCTTCCTTCACTTTCTTTCCTTCTTCTCTGAGTCTTTTCGAACACTTAATTTTGCTAGTGTATTTTAAGCTGAATTACTCGAAATCAGAAAAAAACATGCAAAAGACTCAAATCAATCTCAAACCAAAATAGAAAAACGGCTAAATTTGTTTTCAATTTTTCTGACAGAATCTAGGAAGCTATGGCCTATGGTCTAACTATAACAATAAAAGAGTATTAGATAGATGCAATATGTAACAACCATGGGCCGATAGGAGATCATGGAGCAAAGTTATTCTAGGAGTTTCAACACTGGTATGAAAGCGCATATCAGTTTTTCTTTTTTAGAGAATAACGATTTTAATTAAACCGTGCCAAAAAAAGCTTAATGACATTGATAAATATGTAGTTGGAAGCTTAAGCGGGAAAATGAAACACCTCGTGTCTTTGAATGTTCGTCGAGAAGTGACGTCTTTTATTTCATAAAGTTTCAAATTGTATATGACATAAGGACCATTACATACGATGCGGATAGTTCAGGTAATGAGTTATTACTGCCACATAAGGTTCAGTATATAACAGACATAAAATTATAGCTCTTTGAATAACAAATTTAACTTGACGTCAATTGAATGTTTTATAAAGGAAGAAGCCTCAAATAGTTTCTCACCATCAATATATCCTTCAAGTCATGCCTTCTTTGCGCTTTCTATTCAATGAGTATATACTTTCTTAACTTCCTTCCTTCTTAATGTTCGAAAAAAATGAAATATGGTCTTAAATTTTAAAGGTGCAGTGCATAATAAGGAGACCAAAAACTATATATGCTCATCACTAACCCAACCATTCCCTTCAACCTTCGTCACGAAAAATGCACCTTCACTGCAAATTTCCATAGAATGTACAAACATTCATACAACTTCTACTTTTAATATAACTTTACAACCATGTCCTTGATAACATGAATTAATCAAACTTTCATTGACTTTGTTCCCAGAAACATCAAATATGACACAGAAGTCAATTATTTTTGACGCCCATAAAAGTTGACAGTGATGATGTCAAAGGAACATAATACGATTTTAAATGAAACTCATCGTTATTTTGCAAGGTCATTAAATAAAAGTCGAACTTTCTGTGTCCATAGCCTTAATCAAGAAGTATCAAAAATATGTACATAGGCATTATCCGACTTAATGTTTAAAGAACAAAACGTTATATACTACTGTCTTTTTGTGCTTCAAACCATTCCATTTTTTCTTTAGTCCTTTTGGTCTTTTGTTCTCGAAATGTCAATAAAATGAATATAAAACAACAAAAATCGCCTATAAAAATAAAGAAAAGAGGAATTTTCTAATTATGCAGGTCATTAAAACTGATTATAGCGCAACACTTTTATTGTAAATACAGAAACAGTCAAACCGCAAACGTTAAAAAGTTCAAATATTTGCTTTAAGGGTTCTATTTAAATTTGTCCGATAGGAGAATCGAAGGACTTCGTCATAAGTTAGGAGGCAATACAAAATGATTCGTGTTATGGCTATACATACATATATCTGTAATTAGCAGTTAAATGGCCTCTGCCGTTGGCTCTGCCTTTTTCAGGATTATTAACCCCATTTTTTCTAGATAATCAATTTTCGCATTTTGTTATAAAAAAGGAGTAAAGCGAATATAAAAATAACAATTTATGACTTCCTTTCGGCTGAAAAACCAAAAAACCTTTAGCGTAATATTTTAACAATGATTTTTTTTTAATTGTTTAAACTTAAAAAAGTAATTATTATTTTGGGTTAAAAAAAAGATCAAGTCTCCTGCCTTTCGTTTATATGTGTGTACAGTCGTAGTAGATAAACAAACAAGTAAAATAAACATTAAATTGTTTTTTAATAATTTATTCTTCATTATAAAATTTCCCCTGCCAGGTAAAACATGACTTTCATATGTAGCATTATAAATATTTTTGTTGTTGTTATTTCATAAATATTCATGGGATTTTATTTGATGAGAAAAAACAATAAATAAATTGGTAAACATATCCGGGAAGTGTATGTTCAATGTTCATACAATAAAACCCTTTGTGTATTTTATATTGCTTCGGCTTTTGCTGTTTTGTATACGTTTGGTTTTTGGTGCGCCAGTTCTTATGTTGTTTTTTTAAACAATATTATTTTTTTTAATTAAGTTCGGCTGGAAACAAAATATTATGAAAAATGTTCTTCCGGTATTCATTATCAACGCCAACTAGGAACGTCGACATGGAATATTTGTCAAACATGATATTAAAGATATACCGTTTAATATAAAGGTATTTACAGAAATATAATACAATTTTAAAATTTTTTAAATTACATTATGTGGCAAAATTCGAGTTGTTTTTTAAGTTTAATTATTAAAAAAATGTCGGGACACGTTGTCTTCCTGTAAACAGGCCCTCATTATAGAGATTTTTCCAGAAAATTAAAATTTTAGGTTAAAGTTGGTAGTGCTGGCATTTGACACCTGTAAAACCCAGATGTCATTTGAAGTGTCACCATGCAAATTTATATAGCCACTTTTAGTGGTAAATTAACAATTTTATAAATATTAAAGTATTTTATAATTTTACCATCTCTCATATCATTTTACTACAATCAATAGTCTTGACAAATACAAGATATAGACACCATCCATCCCAACAGCGTTTAAACTTAAGAGAAATAATACCCTCGACTATATTAGTACAGTTTCTAGACCACGTGCAGCCGAAGAATTATTAGAGGCCCCAGACTGCTTTGAAGCATTCATCACCGCCATCAAGGAAATACGATGGAAAGGGCAGTGCAAAAAGAGGATGAAAAACTGCGATTACAATGGTGACTTCTACCGAAAAAACCAACAACGCTTATTTGGATGCCGCTTTGTCATTGGAGCCAGACTTAGGCAAAAAGTCTTGAGCTATATGTGCACCAACATGTGTCTCATGACCATTCGCATCAAGGCTAAATTTGCCACTATTAGCCTAATATGCGCACACACTCACAGAGAAGGGAAGGATGACTATACTCAGGATATATTCCTCGATCTCTTTGGAAAACCAAATTAACAGTGTCCTAGCTACGATATTAAAATTGTCCAGTGCAATTTTAAGCTAAGCCAGGAAGGGAAGATATCTTTGGTGGACCTAAAAGGGGAAAACTGCTTGCATGACAACATTCCGATAACAGATTCAGGCTCATCGATTTTGTTGCGGGGCGAAACGTCATGGTAGCCAGTACGCGTCAACCAGATAGACCAGCGTCGATGGCAATGACGCTAGACACGCTTCCAGCATAATTGATGTCCGAACTTTAAGAGTAGCTAACATCGACTCGAACCACTACCTCGTTGTAGCCAAGGTAGTACTTTAGGTTTCCAGACCCAAGGCAAAACAGAGAAGGAGAAGATGCAACGTCGAACGGCTACAAGAAGTCGCAAGATACTTCTCCGACCCAGTCTCTAGTAACCTCTTTTGAAGTCCTCTTCCGCTAACACAATGTATTGGAAACCAGTGGCAACATTGCCAAGATGCAATCAAAAAACCAATAAGAAACCCCTATTTAAATGAGGAATGTCGGCAGGCAAATGCCGACAAACAACAGGCACGCCAAGCGTCGTTGCAAAGGAGGACGGGGCAGCTGCTCACGAGCTCTATGAGCAGAAGAAGAGAGAGGAATAGCGACTTCTCAAAAGGAAACAGAGAAAGCATTAGAAGTGTGTGTGAAGTGTCGAAGATGTTGAGAGGTTCAAAAGCAGAAATTAATTCCGAAAATCTTGTGAGCAAGTGAAACGAAATTTACAAGTACATAAAGCTCGAACCGAAGGCTGCAAGAACCAAAGTGTAACATCATAGTGGAACCGCAGTCAATCCTGAGGATATGGAAGGATCGCTTCTGTAGACTGTTTAAAGGCGATGACGAACCGGATACCGATGTGAGGCAGGATGATCCATTCAATATAGGCGACGAAAGCCAACCTAGACGAAGTAAAGATTACCATATCTAAGCTGAAGTCTAGCAAAGCTTTAATTAAGGCAAAAGAAAGTACATGCTGTCATCAAGAAAGGGCCTATAACACCGACAGCTCGCTTAAAACGTCGTTCCTGTGCAATGTACTATTTCTCAAACAAGAAAATAAAACATAACAGCAAGTTCCATGTGTTTGAAGCAGTGTCTAGGCCTATTATGCTTTACGCAACACAGGTTTCGGGGTACAAACAGTCCAAAAATGTGGAGAAACTGCTAAGATTCTTTATTAAAAGAATATTTCATCTCTTCAACAACACTACAATCACACTCCCTACTTAAGCTCCATTGATAAAGCCTGTTTGCTTGCAGTACTGGATGATGTTAATACGATGATGCTTATGAGTGAAATAACTTGAAAGCGTAAACGATTCTATGGGACGAATCTTCTTTCGTTCACGTTCAGTTATTAGAGTATACTTAAAAAATCTTGACATAAACAAATTGCTGGCCCGGATAGTATCCTCGCTATTGTTCTAAAGAGGTATTCTTCAACGCTGTCAAAACCACTGCGTAAGCTTTTCCATCTGTCCTATTCTACAGGTGTCTTCCCGAGTGGATAGAAAACTCCATTTGTCCAGCCTGTTCCTAAAAAAGCCGAATGCTCTTCACCATCTAACTATCGTCCAATGACACTTATGTCCCTTCTTTCTAAGATCATGGAAATGCTGATCAATTTGCAGCTTAAGAAATATCTTGAAGAACGGAGGCTTCTTAATGACCGGCAGTATGGCTTTCGTTGCAATAGATCCACTGGTGATCTCACGGTTTATCGCACCGAGCAGTAGAACAAATCTTTACATTGTTTGAAGAAAGTAAGATTGTTGCACTTAATATATTTCAGAGGCATTTCATAGAGTTTTGCACCCAGCTCTCTTATTGAAAATGCATTTGGTAATGATCAATCCCTTCTTCGTTGTTTTTGAAATTACCTATCGGACAGTTCAATTCAAGTAGTATTGGACGGGTTCAAATCTATTATGCACAAAATAAACGCTGGTGTGCCCCAGGGTTCCATTTTGTCTCCGACACTTTTTCCTATTTTTATACATTATCTTTTGTCTGAAACTTCTAACCCACTTAATTGTTTCGCTGATGACAGTATCCTCAGGTTCTCATGTTCGTATTTAGGTTCTCATCCTTGTTCTTCGGATGTGAACTACCAACGACAGTGTTTGATATGCTCATTAAATTTTTATGTCGACAGAATTGTCCAATGTGGAATCAAAAACCGTGTAGAATTTAATGCTTCGAAAACTCAATGCTGTCTTCTGTCACAAAAGCGTATAATCTCCTCCCAATGCCACTATCCATGAGTGGTACTTGCATCGAAAAGACCGAACAGCTTTTAGTTCTAGGTATGTGCATTAGAAGCCACTTGTTGTGGAGTGATCACATATTTGACATCGCCAAAAATGCTGCTAAGTTTTTAGGTTTTCTCCGAAGATGCAAGAAGTTTTTACTCCTTCTGATCTGGCTATAATCTATAAAGCTTATATTCGTTCGAAACTCGAGTACAATTCTCACATCTGGACAGGTGCTCCTATAACCTACTTAAGTATTTTAGACAGAATTCAAAAGAGAACTGTCGAACTGAAACTTTTGTATCACTCGTACACCGTCGCGTCGTAACGTTTCATGCCTGCCATTATTTCATCGCTACTTTCATAAACAATGCTCTAATGAGTTGCATTCCTTCGTTCTTCTAGGAATGCTCTTCAGTTTAACCTTGAGCCAAATTTCGGACGTACTGTAAAGTGCAGAGATTCTTTCTTTAGTCACACTACACGAATGTGGAATACTTTACCAAATTCAATGTTTGTCACACTTATTACAATGTGCAGACATTTAAGACCAGTGTGCAACAGTCTCTCGTATATATTCCTTCCTAATTCCTGGCACTGTGATTAATAATCATAACGGTACTCAAATCCCTTTGAGTGCACGTAAAAAACCCACACCCAATTACATGGTTTTGCTGGAAACTGGACTATCACCGCTTTTTATTCAAACCCTCAAACTAAATATAGACTACATCATCAAAGTTCTGCAAATGCCCTCAATGCAATCAATCGAGAAGTAGTTGGTACCTACACAAAATTTCACGAGCTGTTTTTTTGGTGTGAAACGTCAATGGATCCATTTAATTTGTATCTAATGATTTATAGTTTTCGTTGCAATTGGAATTCAATAAAATGGTCAATAATTGTTACAAATTGTGACGTGTTATTCAGTTTTATAGAAAATGTATTTTATCTTTCATTTGTTACTATCATACCACAATTTTATTGAGTCACATTGGAATATAGCGTAATTTTCTTTGCATTTTTGCCTGCTCCAAAAAGTATTGTTGGTGGCAATCAAAAACATGCTGAAGAAAATATAAAATTTTTTTTAAGGATCTCGATTGCAATTTTAATTTTCTTTTCGAAAGTATTAAATTTATGTACTATACGAAATTTACTAATATTTTCCTCTCTCAAAGAACTCATGTTGCTATAGTTACGGCCTTGTCACATCACAGCCACAAGGGAATCCCTTTTACATTTTCTACAATTCATAATATTCAATAAACCACAAAACAGCAAACAACAATAAACTGAACAAAAAAGAAAATAATAAATAACGAATCATTCAAGTGTCATTAAGTTTACATTCCATTTTATTTTTGTGGTCAGCAATAACATTAATTGAATAACATTATGTGAGGTATACCAATCACTTTGTACCGCTACTGAACGCCCACCAAGTGGGAGGACATTTCTTTCATGCTGTCCTTAAAAAAAAGGAACAAAACAACTTTCATCAGAAAGGAAATTAAATTTTGTTGTTTGTTGTTTTTTTTTTTAGTTCACCCCCCCCGTAGTTGGGGGTTTTCAATGAAATAACCCACAACACAATATAAAAGAAATTCAATTAAAAAAACCGCTTCCATGGGGGCAGAAGGATAGGGATTGAGGGAGAGTCATTTGGCAGGAAGAAATTTAATTTTTTTTATTGTCAAAGAGGCTTATCAAAAGTAATTAAAAAGCGCTACAAGATGCTCCAGTAGTTCAAAATTATCCTCTTGAAAAGAAAACAAAAAAGAAGTCCTGATACATCAACATGGGTTATCCTTATCATACCTTTCCGCGTAGCTAGAAAATTAATTTTTAGTGCATTTTTTTGTTCTTCTTTTGTGTCTTTTTTAAATATTCTAGAAATATTTTAAGACATTGGTCCTTTATGCTCTGCTTCAAATGAAAAAAAAAAACAATTAATTATTTTCCCTTAAAAGCAGACGAGGAACTTAAGCGCTCTGCAGGATTATCACACGATATAGAGATAGACAGATCAGACAGACAGGTATCCTGTTGAACATGACGGTTGAAATTGTGCAATTATTTTCCTGGAGCGCTCGCTTTTTGAGTTTAAATTAATGCCGATGCTCAACTATGAGAGAGAAGGAGAACCGAGCGATGAGGACGACTACGACGCACAACAAGGATAAAGGAAAATGAGAATAGCCGTCTATTAGTTGCAAATTATTATATGGAACAAAAGCAAAGCAAAGCTGTGCTGATGTTTGGACTTTAATGAAATGGGAAAGTGAAAGTAATATTATTTATGAACACATTATCCTTAAACGCCGCTGGGAAAGCTGAAAAGGTAAGGATGGATGCTAGTGTTGGTTATTTCCTTTCCTTTAAAGGTAGGTGAATAGTAGAAGAAGGGGCTTAAGTATAGTTATGACTTATGAATGTTTAAATAGACGAAATTTTTGCATTCGTTTGATAAGGATGATTAAAGTAGGTATCCCTAAAGATGAAACCTTTGAACTACATTGCTAAATAAAGGATTCTATATTCCTTTTGAAACGGGAAGTTGTATCAAAACCTTCAATCTAACAAATAAGACAAATTAAATAATAATTATCAGCAATGGAAATAGACAATATTTCTGATTATGGTTGTGATCTTATTCAGGATGTCTTACCGTCACAACTACAGAAAAAATTCACGGATTTTTGAAAAAAGTTCCAACTTTAAAGTGAAAAAAAAAAATAGGATAGAATTATCTCGTTTCACTTTAATGTATACTTATAAATTTTATTATTTTTGATCCACACATTTTTATGTGATCAAACTCCTTTTTATCATCTCAATACAAATTGTTGCTATCAGTCTGTTCTGTTCAATTCAAAATTTTCTTTACGGTTAAAGGTTTGTTAAAAAATTATGCAGCATGTAACCCCTTAATATCTCACAAACCAATAATGCAATCGACTTCATTCAATTTTTTTTTACACATCATGAAGTCGTACAAAAATTCAATGAATTGAAAAAAATCAATGAACAATTTTAAAATTTATTGTTATGTATATTTTATTACATTGATAGTATTTTTCATCTTGAATACAGACATATAATATGAAAAATCAGTTTTTGATATGATAGGAAACTTTTAGCGTGTTTAGAAAAAACATACAAACTAAGAGTAGTCAATTTCTGACACAAATCAAATCAAATGGTGTGGCGCAACAGTCCGTTGTGAACCAGGGCCTAGTGACTTACAACTCTCAACCATTCCTGTGTGCGTGTACTGTTGTCAGGAATGGAAGGGACCTACAATTTTAGGCCGAATCCGAACGGCTAGTTTGAGAAAGCACTTTTTCATGACAAGAATTACTCTTGAAGGATTTGTCAATTCCTCGCAAGAGGCAGTACCCGCGAAAATTATTTTTTTAAAAAAGGTGGCACAGGCAGGGATTGAACCCAAGACCCCTTGCATGACAGTCCAACGCACTTTTTTTTTTTTTTTTTTTAAATTCATTTTTATTAATTCATTCTTAAACCTATCTTAAAGCTAGACAAAAATTCATAAAACTAGCCTAATTATCCATAACTTACAACTAACTTAATGGTCCCATATGGACACTCTAAGCTAAACTATAACACTAATTACTAATGCCTTTCGGCCTTAAGATCTATTTTACTTCATTTAAATTTTATTTCATTTATTTTTGTATTTATTAGAAAATTTGAACAAAAAACTAATATCAATATCCTTTTTTTTATTTATTTTTACTTACAAACTACTTAAAATAAGGTCCTTAAATAAAACTTAAAACTAACTAAAACTACCTATTCTACCTATAAACTACTTAAAACTAGAACAACCACAGCAGCAAATCTAACTATCAAACATTTTTTTTTTCATATTTTGTTGTCTTTTTTTTATTTTTATTTTTTTTTTTTATTCCATGTTTTCTTTTTTTTTATTTTAATGTTTTTTTTTTTTTGTTTTTTTTTTGTATTTTTTGTATTTTTTTTTATTGTTTTTTTTTTTTTTTTCCTATTTCTTTTTGTGCCACCATGCCTATTCTACTTAAAACTAAGCCCTAAAACTATAAAACAAGTATGTAAGCCGGCCAAGGCTTAAAACCCCATCCCGACTACCCAATATCAAGTGCCGATTGAAGCCACCAAAACTGGTTCTCCTGCTTCACCCTATCAGTTCGGTCCCGTTCGGACACAGCCCTACTGAACCGAAGGAGCTCTGCTCCGCCTTGTGCCATGACGTCCCGATTGTACAGGAGTCGCCTGTCCACGGTTCTTCGTCTGACGTGGTAGATTAACGGAACTGCAAATCTATCCTGTATCAGACCGCATTTGTCTAAAAAGAGGAATGCCTCTGGTGGAATGAAGCCGCTCAAGCGTGCACTTTCAAAATACTCGTCGTTCGGATAGAACGCCCCGAAAATTAAATTGTTGGTCGAAGACATAGCTCTTGCAATGTGACCTCGAACGAGTTTTATCACGAAATTGTCAATTCTGTTGATTCGAGCCCCGTTGTATAGGACCTCGTTGGAATAGTAATGCACATAAGAAGATTCGGCTGTTCGATATAAGCCGGTACAGCGTCGTAAACACTGCCGCTCGAACACCCGAAACTTCTCCATCTGGGAAGGGGCAACGTTGAACCACACAGGACAACCATAAACGATCATTGGCCGTATGAGGGCCATGTAGCAAATTACCTTCACTCTGGGGTCAAGCCGACTGCTAAAAAACAGTCGTTTCGTCAGAGCGAAGGCTCCTCTGGCCCTGGTCAGAGCAGCATTTATATGTCTGTCGAAATATAAATACTGATCTAACCAGATACCGAGGTACTTCACTACACTTCTGCTCGCCAATGGCTGCCCGTGAAGATCAACGATGACCATCTTGCGCCAATTCTTACACGTATCCCTCGTGGCCCTAGCCAACGGAGTCCGGAACAGAATTGTCTCCGACTTCTGGACATTTATTTTCAGTTTCCAGTCGTCGCAATATCGCTGAATCTTGTCGAAATCACGCTGCAAGAGAATTCTAATAACCTCAACCTTTCGGGCCGTTCTGTACGCAATTAGATCGTCGGCGTACGCAATTGCCTTTGTTAGACTACCTATCAGATCGCTGGTGTAAATGCTGAAGAGAATCGGCGAATTCACCGCTCCCTGTTGAAGACCATTTTTAATTGCGAATGTTGTAGTAGAAGTTACATTGCCACTTTTGACAACAAACTTTCTACCGTTAAGCATATCATAAAGTATATACAACAATGGCTTGCTTATGCCAAGCCTGCTCAGTTTTAGGTAAAGACCCTCTAACCATACGGTGTCAAAGGCCTTTTCCAAATCAACCAGAACAGCACCTGTGCATTGTTGTTTTGATTTATTCCATTGGATATCAGAAACGAGTTTAGACGCAGCATGAATTGTGTCATGACCCGCCTTGAACCCGAACTGTTTATCCGGAATTATTTTGTTGTCCGCAGCCCACTTAGTCAGAGCCCTATTAATGATCTTTTCGAAAACTTTGCTGATGCTCGGAAGAAGACTTATCGACCGAAGATTTGACGGGTTGGAGTTGTCCTTTCCCTTTTTCGGGAGAGGATGAACCACAGCGGTCTTCCAATGCACTGGATAATATGCATTATTCAGTGCATTATTGAAGAGCGTGGTGTAAATGTCAATTGCTTCCATCGGTAAATGTCTAAGTACAACGTTGGATATACCATCGACACCTGCTGACTTTTTGTTTTTTATTGAATTAAAGATGAGCTGAAGCTCAACCTTCGTCACTAACAAGGGACTTGGTCCCGTTTGCTCGGCGATTATGGCATTTGCCAAGGAATCGTCATTGAACCGCATGAAACCGCGGTTCTCAGATCGCCATTGTGTCATATCATTTCGAAGGTAAAAGTGATTAAGTAGGGCTCTGTTTTCCAGGTCGTGGTTGGGGCGAATGCTAACATTCACCTTGTACACTTGCTGGAAAGCAGCTCCCACCGCCTCCACTTTTTCCTTCGGATCTTCAATTATGTAAAAGTCATCGTCAAAGATGGCTTCCTCTGGATCTATTTGCGCTGTCCTGAGTACGTCTCTGTTCTCTTCGGTTCTTTGGAGTTTAAGACACGGAAGGTCATTGTCGTTTTTTTTTCTGAATATCTTATTGATTTTGGGGAACATACCAGGGTCACTAGAATTAACTGACCGGATCTTGCGGTCCCAGTACTTGTTAATTGATAACCTGTAGTTCTCCTTAATCAACAGATTGACATTTTTTATTGACGATTTCAGTGTCCTAACCTCCAAGTCGCGTGGGTCTGTAAGTCGTCTGTACAAGTTTTTGAGTCTTGTCAGTAAGCCACTCTTGTGCTTTCGCAGTGCGTCAATTGTCGCGTTTCTGTAAGCGTCCATTTGGTCCCGTTCTCTGTACTTTGGAATTGTCCGTTCCATCGTTCGTTTTATTGTTTCGTCCATCTGTTGTAAATGTTGGTCAATCTCTGTATTTGTCAGGTTTCTGTTGTTTGGTGGGGCTATGTCACTCGAACGAAGTTCTCTCGCTAAGGCGTTGGTGAAACGAGGCCAACGCATCTTACTGTAATTGTAAGAGTGCGTTGCAACGTATTCCTCCAACTCTACGCGTTCGTTCGGAATCTGCATTACAGCAGCCAGTCCGCAGTGATCACTGTCGTACTCGACTGTCCGTAAGCAGTTTCGAGGGTGATTACCCACTTTGTCTGTTACTGTCAGTCTAGTGTCGTATAGCAAAAGATCCAGAAAGGAGCCGCTTCTTGGATACGATGGCTTTTCGGTAGCCAGCAGGTCGATGCCATATTCAACGCTGTAAAGATTCATCAAATTAAAAAGATGATTACCTCTCGGATTACTATGTTGATTTCCCCAATCTTCATGTTTTGCGTTCAAATCACCGGCCAAGATGAAATAGTTTTCTTCCAAGCTCAGTTTCAGTTCCCTAAAAAGAATCTCGAGTTCTGAAGCAAAGTAAGTAACCTGCGGAGCTCCAGCCGCATAAGCCGCAATCATATACATCCGCTTCCCTTGAGTGAGAGAGATGCATACAACGCAAACTTCTAGCGTCTTGAGCTTTCGCAATTCATTGTTGTATATGACTTTATAATTAATGCCTTTTCGTATAAAGAGAGCGACACCACCCCCTTGAGTGGAGTCGGGCCGGTCTCTTCTTACGATATTGTAATTGTTATGAGTCAATTTGTGTTTGTGGTTTAGCTTAGTTTCGCTAGCCATAAACACATCGGGACTGTAGTCTGTCAACAATTGGAACATATTGGCTCTTCGTTCAATCCTAATCAGTGAATTTACATTCACAGCTAGGACTTTAAGGCGCGTCTCCGGCAGCGCGCCCATTATGATCTAAATTGCGCCAGGCCAGGCAACAAAGAGTAGAGATGATCTACCCTTTTGCCTTGCTCCTTTATCTGACTTTGCAGTCCTGTTAGTTGACCTTGAATGCTCAACAACAAGGCTACAATGTCAGGCTGCACCTCTGGTGCCTTAGGCACAGGGGCCTTTGGGGCAACCGTTGGTGGAGCCTGTCTCGTGTTCCCATTCCCTGACACCATTTGGACGTAGGAAAATTTGGGATCTACGAATTTTTGTGTTGGAGCCTGTCGACTAACTGTTCGACTTTTTTCGGCTTTTTGACTGGCCTGTTTCTGTTTCATTTGTTGGACCTTAGGGCAACCCCTATAGTTAGCCGGGTGCCCTTGGTTTCCACAAAGGACACACTTGAGCAGGGTCAAATCCTCAACCCGCTCATTCCCCAGCTTGCACTCTTCTTCTTTGTGGGTTTCTCCGCACCTCACACAACGCAACTGCATATTGCAGTTGGCATTGGCATGGCCAAACCTCTGGCACTTCGTACATTGTAGAATGTCATCGTGCCTTTTTAATGTCTCCCAGCGTACAGCTTGATTGTCGAGAGTTGTGATTCTCTCGACACTATTCAAACTGCTTTGGGGCGATAATGTTACGAGGAACATTGGCAGCTTATAACCCCCTCGTCTTGACTTCACCGTAGTGAAAGGCTTGACCCCGATAAAATCGAGATCGTCACTGGCTTTTTGGCGGAGCTCAGCTAAGAGCTCCTCCGGTTCCGTGCAGGAACTTATGCCCTTCAGAAGGACCGTCTTAAACTTTTCACTTTTTGGCGTGTAGCTGAAGAACTCAGCTGTGGCCTCTTTTAACAATTCTTTCACAAGCTTGTATTCGGCCAGTGAGAAGCACTGGACCGAATAATTCTTTTCTTTTTCGCTTAAGAGTTTAATTAAAAATTTGCCCTTAGTGGCCGACTTACATACCTGTTTTATGTCGTCCAGGTCAACTCTATGAGTTCTTATCGGTGGTATTTTTTCTTTCTTGGGCTGTGGTTGTTTCTGTTGTTGCTGCTGCTGTTTCTGCTGCTGTTGCTGCTGCTGCTGCTGTTGTTTCTGCTGCTGCTGTTTCTGCTGCTGCTGTTTCTGCTCCTGTTGTTGCTGCTCCAATGCTTTAGTTGAGGTCGATGGGCCCTCAACATTTGGGCCTGTCACTGCTGAAGGCGGTTTTTTCTTTTGCTCCGCTCCTGTGTTTTTGGTAGCGGGCTTGGTTTGTGGTTGGTTTTGATGCTGTGGTTGTTGTTGCTGTTGTTTTTGCTGCAGTTGTTTTTGCTGCAGTTGTTTTTGTTGCTGTTGAGCTGCCTCTTGTTGTCGGCGCTCCTCTTGTTTTAATTTTAACTGGCTGAGGAGGGGCTCCATTTCCTCCTTGAGCTTTCTGAGGTTTTCCTCGAATTGGCTTATTTGTGCTTGTTTGGCTTGCAGGGCCTTTACAAGCGTTGTCTCCTCTTGGAGGTCCGCCTCTACCTCCAAAGCCTTCGTTGTCGGCGGGACTGGCTCTGGCTCCGATATGATTAAATGCATATTCGGAGACCTGAAGAGCCCCTCTCCACCTTCGGAAACATACACTGTTTTCTCAGACTCGGCGTAGTCTGAGAACTCACTCTCGGTGGTAATTCCTCCCTTACCACCTTCCATTTCTCTCCTCATATCCCGCCGCTTAGCAGAGTTGGCCCTCTCCACTTTATTTGGGCTATGTTTTTTGATTTTTCTTTTTTTGTTGGTTGTTATTTTCATCCATTGGTCAGTTGCCTGACCTGATGTTGTTGCAGTTGCTTGCGGTACCGCTGCTGGCACCACCGCAACATCGAACGATGTGTTGGCAGAGGTATCTTTCGATACCCCCGCTTTCTTCTCCTTAACCATTTGCTTCTCTTCCCAACTAATAAAGTCCACAATTTCTCGGTTGTGAAAAAAAGCAATTAAATTTTTGGTAGACTCCGACTGGGACTCGAACCCACGACCCTTGGATCTGCCTTCGGACGCCACCTCCACTAAGCTATCGATTGTTAATTTCTTTGGTGGCAAACTGCCAACTTTACTTTTTAAATATAACTTGCACTAATTTAACTTTGAAATAAAATATGAAATACACTTCTTTACACTTTGGAAGTCAAAGAACGACTGAGTCCAACGCACTAACCATCATGCTACGGGTACTACAATTTCTGACACACAGATTTTTAAAACTTACGAAAATATTATACATATATACTTTTATCTTGAACAAAATATGTTTGGTAACAATTGATATTTTTTTTGAATTAAATTAAATTTGCTTTATTTAAAAATTAAAGTTTTTAACAACTAGACAGAAAACAGCCTTAACTTCAATTTTTAGCCAAATGGTGTTCCAATACGAACAGGTTGATTGATAGCTCGTTGAGGCCATATTGTTTCTTATACTTTTTGTCAAAATATCAATCAATCAAAATTGACACAAGTCATCGTGCCAAGTTACAGTGTCGAACAACACATGCAAATTATAAAACTATGCCTGTACTGTGTTCGCTGATTGGATTAGTTAGCAATGGGTTAGTTAGCAGAATTTGCGGATTTAGAACCAAACATATCAATGAGAGCGCCAAAATTGTCGAAAAGTAGACAAGCGAAGCCACTGAGGCGGTTATATTTCACACATAATGTCATGAATAGAGCTCTTAAATAAAGATAAAACCGTCCCAGTAGGAAATTCGCTCCTCAATGAAAAAGTCTTTGGTGAAATCATTAATGGCACTTTCATATAGGAGAAGGGGTTCACTGATTTCACCCATTACCAGTAATGCAACCGGTCACCGGTTCACCGTTTAGGTTTCATCATATGCTTTGCTAGGAAAAGAAGGTAGAGAGAACACAAAAAACATCAAATTCTTATTCTGGCATCTAAAACTCAAAGGAATTCAATAATGAACAAAATACATTTTTCTTGCATCTTTTCAGTGGTATGTTTGGAATTCACAGAACGTTCTGTGAGAAAGAGAAAATTCACAAAAACAAAACATCAATATAACCCGTTTTTCGCTTCGGCAAAACTGTGCTTATCGCTTTTGAAAAGGAATGCACTCCGTTTGCTGGTAGGATATTCTATACCTGAACAACAAAAAAATGATGCAAAAGTAAACCCTTATTTTGTTTGGGTTTTTCCATCTATCGTTCGATTATGACGCGACGGCGCGCGCCACTAATTACTTTTTGTTATGGGCGTCATTTCTTTTGTTCTAATCTAGTCAGTTCTATTTCGCGCATCATATTATAAAGAAGTCGGGTGCAGAATAATTAAAAAAGAGGTCAACAATTAATAACAAATAACTAATAAAGTGCACAATTTGGTGAGTGTCTTAAATAAATAATGAGTGGATACAGTAAAAGAAATTTCAAGCGCTTGGTAAATACGTATTGATCACTCACACATCGACACGCTTTCAATGGAAAACGCTTTCCATACTTTTTCATATGAAGAAAATTTTCACTTTGAATATCTTACGAACGAAAAAGATTTTATCTAAAAAATAAAAATTAAAAATTAAAAAAAAATTAAAAATTATTGACAATATTTTTCATATGATTAATGAGTTTGATTTCAAAATTTTTTGTTGGTTACTTGGGTGAGGTCACCTTTCACTTGTGCGCGCCACCTGATCCGCGGTCTTCCTCTACTGCGCTGTCCTTGGGGTGTGTATTCGAAGACTTTCGGGCCGGAGCATTGGTTTCCATACGCTCTACGTAATAAGTCTACGTCGCTGTACAGCCCGTAAAGCTCGTCGTCCTATCTTCTCCTTCACTCCCCTTCGGTGCATACGGGACCGTAGATCACACGAAGAACTTTTCTCTAGAACCGAACCAAGGTGCTTTCATTCGCTTTTGATATAGTCCATGTTTCTGCACCATATAAGCAAGACGGGGATGATAAGGGTCTTATATAGCAACTCTTTGGTTCCTCGAAAGAAGACTTTACCGCTCAATTACTTTGGTGTTCTTGGGTTTTTTAAAGGATCTGCCGTAATGTGAATATGTGATCAACTGTGGACTTTCCTGATCTAAACCCACACTGATAAGGACCTATCAGGTTATTGACGATGGGCTTTAGACGCTCACATATTACGGAAGAGAAGATTTTATAGGCGATGTTAAGTAGACTGATTCCTCTATAGTTGGTTTAGTTAAGAGGGCCTCCTTATATCAGGATCGGGCAAACAATACTGAGGTTACATTCATCGGGCATGCTTTCTTCCGACCATATCTTACAGATAAGTTGGTGCATGCTCCTAACAAACTTTTCTCCAGCTGCTTTAAAGAGCTCGGCATTCAAGCCATCTGCTCCAGCGGCTTTATTAGACTTCAACTTAGATATGGCAATCTTTACTTCGTCTAGGTCGGGAGGACGGGATTGTTGGCTTTCGTCGTCTATGTTAAATGGATCATCCTGCCTGACAGCGGAATTCAGTTCCTCGTCGCCGCACAGTCTGCGGAAGTGGTCCTTCCATATCCTCAGCATTGAATGCGGTTCCACTATGATGTTTCCGCTTTCGTCTTTGCAGCCTTCGGTTCTAGGTTAATGTACCTGTGAATTTCGTTTCACCTCTTCACAAAACTTTCGAACTTCATTCCTGCGTTTAAACCTCTCAACATCTTCGACCGCCCTCTCTTTTTTTTCTTCTGAGAAGTCGGCGTTCCTCTCTCCTCTTCTGCTCATAGAGCTCATGAGCAGCTCTCGTCCTTTTTTGCAGCTCAGCTTTGCGTGCCTGTTGTTTGGCTGCATATTCCTGCCGATATTCATTATCAAACCAATGGTTCCTTGTTGGTGGCCGTTTAAAACCCAGCACATCAGAGGCCGTTTCTTTGATTGAAACTTGGCAATGTTGTCACTAGTTTTCGATACATTGTGCTTGCGGCAGAGAACTTCGAAAGAGGTTACTTGTAACTCGGTCGGAAAGCATTTGGCAATTTCTGGCGATTGTAGCCGTTCGACGTTGAACCTTCTCCCAGCACTTCCCTGTTTTGCCTTGGGTCTGGAAATAGGAAGTGCTACCTTGACTACAACGAGGAAGTGGTCCAAGTCGATGTTAGCTCCTCGTAAAGTTCATACATCCACGATGCTGGAAGCGTGTCTGGCGTTCCTTTGTGGATGTTAAGGTGGGGATGTTTCGCCCCGCAGCAAAATTTATGAGAATTCATCCGTTGTCGGAAGTGTTGTCGTGCAGGCTGTTTTTCCCGATTATTCCACCAAAGATGTCTTCCCTTACTAGCTTGGCATTTAAATCGCCCAGGACTATTTTAATATCGTAGCTAGGACACTGCTCATATGTTTTGTCTAAGAGCTCGAAGAACATATCTTTGGTGTTGTCGTTTTTCTCTTCTGTGGGGGCGTGCTCGCATATAAGGCTAATGTTGCGAAATTTAGCCTTGATGCGTATGGTCATGAGGAACTCGTTGATGCACCTATAGCGTATAGCTCAAGACTTCTTGCCTAAGTCTGGCTCCAATGACGAAGCCGTATCCAAATAAGCGCTGTTGGTTTTCGTGGTACCAGTCACCATAGTAAATATCGCAGTTTTTCATCCTCTTTTTGCCCGGCCCATCCCATCGTATTTTCTGGATGGCGGTGATGTCTGCTTTATAGCGGTCTAGGGCCTCCGCTAATTCTTTGATCGTACGTGGCTTGTTGGTGCTATGAAGCTTTTACGTAGCCAGGAAGTCACCCCGACGGCACAACCCCCAACCTGGAGGGCCAGATCCTTAGTATAATTCCAAGGATGGCCAGCCGGATAAAACAGCTCCTTATAGGCCTGGGCTCCCAACAAGTCGAAGAAGCCCTATAAGGTGTTCACTAAGTAGTTCAATGTTTAAGTTTTAATTGTATAATGAAAAAATGTAACCAATTAGGGCTTGCTTGGAAGATGTGTTCACGTCGGCAGTAATCAAACAAAATAGGAAAGTTTAAAATACATAGTAGTTTTTTTCTATACCAAATTACCCATATCCATCTATCCATATTATTGGCCTTGGATGAGGATTAAGCTTAAATTGTTTGTTTCAAGTAAGTACAGTGAGCCGCGCGAATTATCTTTTAAGCAGGTTTTTTCTTACAATCAAATATAATAAGAAATTGAAAATGAAAATAATTAAATTAAATAATGTTTTGAATTTAAATTTAGTTTGATTGATCCTGAACAATGACATCATGATGTTGAGAAAGTCGAAAAAAGTAGGTTCTGCGATTTTGCTTCCGTCTGTCTAGCTGTCCTCGCTTCTACAGTCCAAACTATTGGGTCGATTGATTCGCTTTAGGCGTTTTGTTAATTTTTTTAACACTGCAAATAACAGTTTCAATTATATTTTGGTCAAAAATCGACCAAGCAAAAGTTCTTATAAAATTTTGTAAATTTTTTTTGTTTAATTCGATATCTCAAAAAATAAGTCAAAAGTTTTTTAACGAACACTAGACTACAAAATTGCATACTTAAAAATATTTTAAAGAAAAATTATATATACAAAAGTATTCTGGAAGATGCACGATGATGAGACGCTACCCAAAAAATAGTCAAGGTTTATGGATTAATTAAGTGACATTCGATTTTTTAATGACAAACTTATTGTATGGGTACATTCTAAAATATAAGTTCTTTCTGTAAACGAGGCTTTCTATTAAGAAGCAAGTTCGTGCGATCTTTATTTATTTTAATTCAACTCATAGATTTCATTCATTAAATTTTTCATAAATTTGAAATATTTGAATTCACTTGAAAGGTATAAGTTCAGTAGAATTCAAATCTCGCCAAATAATTTTTGTATCACATCAGATTTTTTAGATACGTATTTTTTAAAAGTATAATCTAAAATACAACATATTTCGTATTAACAAGTTGTGTGATGGTTTTAAAAAACACCAAATTTTGTCCCTGGAGCTTTTTCATTAACTCGCTTTGACGATTTTCAAATTTAGTTTTAAGAGATAATTTTTGGTGTTGATATTGAGCCCGATCAATTTTTAAAAATACAAATATTTGAAAAACTCGAAAGCATTCAGCATTAACCATTTCCTTACCGGTTTTATAAAATTTTTGTAGAATAGTTAAAGGCTAGCAGGTGAAAGGGATTTATTTGAAATGCTGACGTTATTTTAATTAATTTATGAAGATAAGGATTAACCATTTTGAAAATCGACATAGCCCATCAAAGTCGAATGTGTATGAGTGATTTTTATTTTTTAAAGGTTGAATTTCCGAAAACATGCCGGTATAAAATAAATTTCAAATCAGATTCGAAGCTAGGCCGGTGGTCAAACCCCTTCGCATTTAAGTAAAAGTATAATTACATCTTTTTTGACTATGGTTTTAATGTATATATTAAACGTTTAAACAAAACAAATTATGAAAACTGATGCTTACAATTTTTCGGGCTTTTCCTATTAGAACTGTTATTGGCACTTAAAAGTAGATGAATAGAATGTACATACATTACATAACATATATTCAAAATTCTTTGGTTTCAAATATTAAAAATGTAATGCTTTCATTTTATTAGATTTAATTTCAATTTTCCATTTTTTATTTTAATCATATTTTTCAGTGTTTCTTTTTTATTTAAAAATGCCCTCGCATAATAATGTGTTAGTATATCAGGATGTTCGAGGTGAAAATTGATGTCAATACCATAATATCCAAAAGGAAGGTAGGGTAGGTAAAACAAAAAAAAAACATAATTGTTTCAGAGTCACGATTTTTAACGTTCTGTCAGTTCAGCTAAGGGTAAATTGGTGACAGCGACATCATGAATGTGCTGAATACGTGATATTTAACCAAATCATCATCTCTTCTTTTTTTGACAGTCACATATGTAGGCCAGGTACGTATTTTAATGAAGTTTAAATTTTTATTTTTTTTTATTAAGGTATTGTATTGGAAACAGGATTGTTGTAGAAGTGACAAATTATTGCAAATTGCACACAAATTCAGGCGCAACAAAGGACATTTTTCAGTGTTTACATTTATATATTTTTACAATGTTATAATAAAAAACACATTTTACATTTTTATAATGAAATCCTTCATATTGGTTATTTTAACAACTTTTAACTGATGCTTTTCCTTGTTAAGGTTTACTGATTTAGTTTTTTTGTTGCAAACAAGCACTTCTATTGTCTAAATAATATTTCTCTATCAAAAATAACAATCATTTTTTTTTGGTTTCTAAAAAATATTAATTTTTCTTTCAAAATTCGATATCTTAAAAACGGGACAATATTTTTTCATATATAAAGCGTATGATTATAAGCAGTAAGTAACTGCATAATGCAGAAATATTAAAAACCATTTGAATCATACGTAGGATGGCTTGGTTCTAAAGCGGAAGCAAAAGACTTGTCTAAAAAAATCAGATAATTATTGAACCCAAATTAAATTTAAATATTTTCCGAGTTATGAACAACTTAAAAAAATACAGAATTGAAATAATTTCGTTTGAATAGTTTTGCAATATCTTCAGTACTTGAATTCGAAAACCAAGTACCTTAACATTAAAAAAACATTTGTCAGATATTCATGGTTAACTTACAAGTGCGGATCCAGACTTGTCACTTAACGTAAAGACGAGTTTTTGAAAACCGCTTAAAACTATTCTCTTATGTTCTGTAGAGGAGGCCGACAAAACTTAAATATCATAATGTATATATTAGTCTTGCATAAACATATTTAAAGGACTAAAGTGACAACTTTAATAAATTATTTTAGAGCACTGTTGTCTAGCAAGATTTGGTTTAACTATTCCGAGTCCAGGCCTATAAGGAGCGGTTTTATCCGTCTCCCCATTTATGGAGTTATACTTAGGATCTGGCCCTCCAGGTTGGGGGTTGTGCCGTCGGGGTGACTTCCTGGCCACGTAAAAGCTTTCATAGTTGCGAAGCAATAACAAGCCTAGGATACGGACGGATTTACTGTGGACAAAAAACGCAAACGAATAAAGGGCAACGAACTTCGAATATGCACGTGGAATGTTAGGTCCCTGTACGAACTTTCCGAGGAGCTAACATCGACTCGGACCACTACCTCGTTGTAGCCAAGGTAGCACTTCGGATTTTAAGACCCAAGGCAAAACAGGAAGGCTCCGGGAGAAGGTACAACGTCGAACGGCTACAATCGCCAGAGATCGCCAAATCCTTTTCCGACCGAGTTACCAGTAACCTCTCTCGAAATTCTCTGCCGCCAACACAATGTATCGAAAACCAGTGGCAACAGTACCGAGATGCAATCAAAGAAGCCGCCTCTGATGTGCTGGGTTTCAAATAGCCACCAACAAGGAACCCCTGGTTTGATGAGGAATGTCGGCAGGCAAATGCAGCCAAACAACAGGCACGCAAAGCGGCGCTGCATAAAAGGACGAGAATTGCTCATGAGCTCTATGAGCAGAATAGGCGAGAGGAACGCCGACTTCTCAGAAGGAAAAAGAGTGGGCATGAGAAGCGCGCGATCGAAGAGATAGAGGGATATCACAACAGGAATGAGGTTCATAAATTTTACCAAAAGGTAAAAAATCTCCCAAGGGTACCAGCCACGAACCGAAGCATGTAAAGACGATCAAGGGAACATCGTAGAAGAACCACAGTCGATGCTGAGAATATGGAAAGATCACTTCTCCAAATTATATAACGGCGATGACGAACCGAATTTCGCTGTAAGGGAGATAGAACCACTCAACCTCCGCGACGTAGATCAACAATTCCGCCTACCCGACCTTGACGAAGTGAAGATAGCTATATCTAAACTTAAGTCAAACAAAGCTGCTGGAGCTGACGGCATCGCTGCCGAACTATTCAAAGCAGCAGGCGATGACTTGGTAGGGAGCATGCACCAACTCATCTGCAAAATATGGTCGGAAGAAAGCATGCTCGATGTGTGGAATCTCAGCATAGTGTGCCCAATACATAAGAAAGGAGATCCCCTAAATTGCGCCAACTATACGGAGGCATCAGGCTTCTTAACATTGCGTATAAGATCCTCTCTGCCGTATTATGTGAACGTCTGAAGCCATTCGTCAACAACCTGATTGGTCCTCATCAGTGTGGCTTCAGACCAGGAAAGTCCACTATCGACCAAATATTCACACTACGGCAGATCTTGGAAAAAACCCAGGAGCTTCAAATCGATACCAATCTATAGGGAAGAGCTCTACCGAGCAATGTCTAGTTTTGGCATCCCTGTCAAACTTATCCGTTTGTGCAGAATGGCGATGGAGAATGCACGCTGCTCTATCAAGGTCGGAAAAGATCTTACCGATGCATTTGATGTCAAAAAAGGTTTTAGACAAGGCGATGCACTGTCATGCGACTTCTTCAACATCGTTCTGGAAAGAATTGTGCAAAACTCAACCGTCAACACTAGAGGCACAATCTTCCAAAGATCCAACCAATTACTCGGATACGCAGATGATATTGACATAATTGGAAGATCAAAGCGTGATGTCAGTGGAGCGTTTTTGAGCATTGCGACGGAAGCGAAGAAGATGGGTTTAGTGGTCAATGAGGGCAAGACCAAGTATATGCTGTCATCAAAAAAGGACACTGAACAACGACGTCTTGGACAAAACGTCACCATGGACAGCTATAACTTTGAGGTAGTTAAGGATTTTGTCTACCTAGGCACCGCTATTAATACAGACAACGACACCAGCGCTGAAATCAAACGAAGAATAACTCTTGCAAATCGCTGCTTCTTTGGACTTAGAAGGCAATTGAATTTTAAAGTCCTCTCTCGAGCATCTAAAATCACCATCTATAAGACACTCATCATCCCGGTCCTCATTTATGGCGCTGAGGCATGGACCCTGTCAAACAAAGATGAGAGTCTCTTAGGATGCTTCGAGAGAAAAATTCTTCGGGTGATTTTTGGTCCCGTATTTATAGATGGAGAATGGAGGAGAAGATATAACGACGAACTGTACAGGCTGTACAGCGACACTGACCTAGTTAGCAGAATTAAAGTTTAACGGCTTAGATGGCTAGGTCATGTAGAGCGGATGGACATCAACGCTCCAGCGCGGAAGGTCTTCGAATCCTAATCCCGAGGGACGGCGCAGTAGAGGAAGACCGCGACTCAGGTGGCGCACTCAGGTGGGAGAGGACCTCAACCAACTTGGCGTGCGACACTGGAGACAGCTAGCTAGGGACCGAGCTGGCTGGAGACGCATGTTGGTTGAGGCCCATGTCCGCCCCGGACTGTAGCGCCTTCTTAAGTAAGTAAGTAATCTTTTATTCACGGCTTCTCATTTAAACCTGAATATTTACTCTTTCTCTGAGAAAAGATCTTATGAAAATAATTAAAAGCATTAGTAGAGATTTTCTTAGTTATAAATATTGTAAAAATAAAGAAGACGTTAGTTATTTTGACAGCAAACCGCTTTTTGATGGATATCTTTAAATGACCTACTAACAAATCTTTACATAATTTCTTTACTTACAAAACTTAGCTGTATAAGCTTTATGACTCATTTCATCTTCCTGGATGGTCCATTGGTCAAAAGTTAATAAATTTGTGCTGCGCGATTGGAAAAGGTTTGGATTTCCGATTAATATAATATTCTAAGTCCAGTTCTTAGTTAAAAATAGTACTTTTAACAACAAAGTTTAAAGCAGTAAAATACAAAATATGTCTTTAAAAAAATAATTATTAATAATACAAGAGGAACCATATCCATTAAAGCATAAAAAATACAACAAATTTCAGAGGGGTGTTGTCATGACCCCGCATTCTTTGCTTAAGGCCATTAAGATGGATATTGAACACAACCATCTGATTAGAAACTATTAAAATATCTATATCGAAGTTTGTAAAACGTTCACCAATTATTCATATATTTTTAAAAATAATTCCTTGCAGTTTTTTTATTTTTTTTTACTGTTCCAAAATTAAATCTAAGACTTCAAATTTGTGTGTTCACATTTCTATACAATTTAAATCTTTTGTTATTTTTTCGACCCTCTTTACCATAAAAAGACGAAATTCTGATATTTTGGTCTCCTTTCCAAACTTTGAAATATTGCTTAATACAAACCAATCCCTAAGACACTGTTTAGTACCTTGATGATTTTCGTTAAATGAGTGGAAAAAAGGCAAAAAAATACATATATACGCCTAGTTCAATTTTTTTTTTAACTTGTGCTATTTCGGATATTTGCGGAAATGCTTGGCAATTATTATTTAAATTGTTCCTACCTATCCAATATTATTTTCTTTTATTACATTTTTTTTGTTGATGATAAAATTGAGCGTTAAACATTTTTAGTTCCTGTCTATAGAATGTATTATTTTTTCATTTAAATGCATAGAAATGGAAATAAATTTGTACGTATACGAATATGGAAATAGAATCAACTATTATTTGCATATTCAATAATTGCATTTTATACAAATGAATGCATTCAGTGAATCAACGTATTAGCTTTATCTCTATATAACTTATGTTTTATTGCAGACAGTTTAATCATTAAATATGGGATCATCAGAGATAAAAAAATATAGAAATATATTTAAATGATTTTATGTAGAAGTAGATACTCGTATGTTGGAAATCATCGCTAATCACTAATTAGAACAGATATAGGATTTTTGTATTGATATAATAATTAATTTATGTTTAATTCTGAAAATCAGTAAAATATGTAAATTATTTGTTTTGTTATAAATAAATTCACTTGCATTGTCTGAACAGCGAGTGTGGGTTTTAAAATTCGTTTAAATTATTGATTTTGTTTCAAATGATATAATTTAAGGTATTCTTTTTTTGGAAAGTTTCTAAAACTAAATACGAAAAACATTAGAAGCGAATACGATTCTATGGAAACCTTAAATATTTAGATAATTTTATTTTAGCTAAAATAAAAAGAAATCCTAACCTAGGCTAGTTTATTTTAGGAATAATAAATAATTAAATTATGTGTGAAAGGTTTAAGTGAATTATCTTTATTATCAAACCGAACTGTCATTATCAGTTTATTTTCAATATACGACCGTTTTCATTGTTAAAAGCGAAAAATTTAAATAAATGATATGTGTTTGTCTGTTTAAAATCAAACCATATAAGTTGCTAGTAACCGTGATTTTACGTATTATAAAATTTGTTATTTTAAGTTATTGATTTTACTTATTTATTAACTTCGAATAATGAGTTATTGTGATCTTCATGAATGCAGATGTAAACTTATTTTACCTTAATACACATTTTCTTGTGAACACTTTTAGAATCTAGCATTATATCATCTAATTGATGCACTATTAAAAAAAAAAATTAGAACCTACCCAAAATACAACTGACAATTATGTAAAATTGATTTCAGGCCCTCGAATTAGGGGGTCTATAGTATATTAGAATTAATTTAGCAGTTTTTGTACTTATTCCAAAAACTTAATTCTTAGATTCATTCCGGTTTTGCAGACCACAGGCACATTTTATGTTCAATAATTAAATATTGTTGTAGAAAATATATAGACATGGACGGTTTGTCAAAAAGTCATAAATAGAGCAGATAACAGTTTCATAAAATGTAAAACTTACATAAGCATTTAGATCCATTAAATAATTTACTTTTCGTGCGCTTTATTTTAATTTGACATATTTTTACATCAAAGGATGGAAGGACATTATGAAAACTAGCGTTTATTATAACCATGACTGCTGAGTCTACACAATACATAACATAAAATACAAGACATTATACCTATTTAAACTATATCAATAGATACCATTTAACCTTAAATAATTAGTATAATTATGGACAGCATAAAAGTGTAGATGATGTAGAGGTTGAAAGGAGGTGTTGGTGCACATTGGTTTTGATTTCCTGAATATTGCAATGACTGGGAAATACAGAGTGTGGTAAGGAATTTTACATTCGCGTTGTACAGTAAAGAACGAGTCTCTGTACTTGACGGTACGACCGAAGTTGGGCTCAAGGTATACTGATGAGCATTCCTAGAAGAGCGAGTATTACGGTTGAACTGTTTAAGGGGAATGCAGCTGACAATTTAATAACGGTAAAATAGGTTGAGACTGAAAACTTTACGACGATGTTTGAGCGACGTAAATGATCATATCATGGTATTATAACTAATCAATCTAAATGCTCTACGTTCAATACTGTAAAAGAGATTTAAGTAAGTTGCAGTAGCACAGGCCCAGATATGGGAGTTATACTTTAGCTTTGGACGTATATAAGAATTGTAAATAACAGCCAGATCGCCTTAGAAAACCCAAATATCTTGCGGAATTTTTGGCGACATCGCGTATGTGATCGTTCCACAAAAAGTGGTAGCTGATACACATACCGAGAATATTGAGATGTTCAGTTTCCTTGATGCAAGTGCCATTTATGGATAGTGGCAAGGGGGGTATATTTCGCTTTAACGTTACAAGACAGCATTGGGTTTTCGAGGCATTCAATTCCATGCGGTTTTGTATTCCTTATTCAAGAATGCTGTTTAGATCAGAATTAAATGAACTTATCATATTTTGACGTTGCTGTTCCACATTAGACGGTGAGGGATGTGATTCTGGAAACGAATATGAAAAGCTAAGGCTACTATCGTCAGCGAAACAATGAATTGGATTAGAAGTTGTAGACAGGAGATCTTTAATAAAATTGAGAAGGAGTGTTGGAGATAAAACAGAGCTCTGGGCACACCAGCATTTGTTTTGTGGTTTTTAGACTTCAATCCATTCAATACAACTTGTAGTAAACGATTCGAAAGGTAATTACTAATCCAATGAAGGAGGGATTCATGAAAACCGAATGCACCCATTTTCGATATGAGAGCCTGATGCCAAACCCTATCAAATGCTTTTGAAATATCAAGTGAAATAATCTTACTTTCTCCAAAACGAAGTAAAGATTTGCTCCACTGTTCGGTGAGATGAACCATGAGAGCACCAGTTGCCCTATTGCTACGAAAGACGTATCGTAAGAATTAAGAAGCTTTCGATCTTCGAGATATTTCTTGAGCTTATAATTAATCAGCGTTTCCATAACCTTGGAAAGAAGGGATGTAAATGCAATCGGTCGGTAATTAGACGGTGAGGAAGATTCGTTTTTTTGGGAATAGGCTGCACAAATTTCCAATCCGCTGGAAACGAGACCTGAGGAGTAGGACAGTTGGAAAAGCTAACGCAGTGGTTTTGCCAGCTTAGACAATATCGGGGATACCATCCGAACCAGCGGATTTATGAATGTTGAGATCTTTAAGAACTCCCGCTACAGTACGGGTGCGAAAAAAGATTGGCCCATAGAATCACTAACTAGCTCAAATACAGGCGGAGTCATAACACTCACTGGAAGCGTTGAATTGGCGGCGAACTGCCTAGCAAAGAGATTAGCTTTCTCTAAAGAGCTAACAAAAGGAGTGTCATTCTCAACAAGCGTAGGAACCGAGGAAGAGGAAGAATTCCTCATAATTATTGTACAAATTACCAAAAATTTGTACTGCCTTTGGGACATTGCAGTATTTTTTGCAGTAAGTTTGGGTCATGTACAAATTTTGTCCGTCGAATATGGGCTTAGCAGGCGTTCCTCGCTTGCTTGAAATTATTTCGGTTTTCTTAGTTGGATAGGCTTTAAAACAACGGAAACTTACCTATCTAACCCAAATAAGCTACTTACAGCTGGAATCGAACCATGAGTTTTCTTTAGGTCTGATGCTTTTAAGCTTATTCGGGATAAAATTTCTCATTCCCAGGAGAATCAAATTTGTGATCACATCAGCACTGTCGTGGTGATAGAACACTAACAGTGTACTTATGAGGGTCAGATGCAAGAAACAAGCCAAGAGTGTTTTCTTCTCGACCTACCACGTCTGATATACGAGTGGGCTCGTTGACCAGCTGAGTTAGGTGGTTTAACTCGGCGAAGATCTCAGCACACACACCTTCTGGTGTTGTTTGACCCGAGTGTTGAAGTCATGAAGAATTGTGTACATTGAAATCGTCCGTAATAACGATTTGCGTGCGAGGATAGCTTCCCATCCCGTCTGTCGGTTTGTATTGCTTAAAAATGTTTAGGTTTTCTCGTTTTCTTGTCAGTTGAATTAATCTTAAAATTTAAAAATTACCAACAATATTTTGCAAAGAATGCAATAGTTTTGTTTCAAAATCTATTTTTGTTAACGAGAATGTTAGTCGAAAATCATTTTTTACCAATTTTAGTAGAATTTCCTAAAAAATGTATTTCTTATATAAACAAATACAAATTGTATAATTTGAAGTCAATATCATCTATTGCTCATCAGGTATCGAGAACTGAACATCAATTTTTACAAGAAATTTCGTACTATTTTTTTTTTAATTTTGTTTTATAAAAAATGGACTGTTGAATTTTTATCAAAAAATTACTGAATGTCGAAAACAATATTCCTTGTGAGATAAAATAAGTTGAAAGCCAATATTTTTAATTTTTGGAAAGATATTTGAGTCGAAAGTAAATTTAAACCAAGTTGTAGTAATATTTTCTTAGGTTTTTATTTTATATAAAAAAAACTGTCAGTTCGATTTTTTTTCAAAATTTTACCTCATACTATTATTCTTCGTTGCATAAAATTATTTTGGAGATAAAATAATTTTTGTTGGTAAGATTTTCGAGGGACAAATATTTTTTTACAGTGTTAATTGGAATTTTTTCGAAAAATATAATTGTTTGGTATCACGTTACAATATATGATATAGAATTAGGGGAGAGCACGATAACTCCGGATGCAAAGTTTAATGACGGATTTGTATAGAACAGTTAAAAACAAGCATTTTTTACTGAGGAAGGGGGTCCCCCAGTTTAATAGTAGGAACAATTTAAAAAATATGTACGTTAAATGGAAAACAAAATAATTAAAAAATAATGGTATTTCAACTAAGTTTTATATATTTTTTCAAGTCAAAACTGTGCATAGTTTTTGATAAAAAATTGTTTTAAACTCAAAATTTGGACAAAATAAGTAAAAAAAAAGGTTTTAAGTGTAATTTTTGAAATCTTTAAGATTGTCTACTATTATTTTTTTTATGATTCATTGGTCTTATTTGTTTTTGATCAAAAACTGAAAACTAGATGAATTTATGTCTTCTCTACCTTGAGAAAATTGAATACTACCAAAAACAATCTTTTAATTAAATTATTTTTAAATTATACTTGCTTGAGTATTTGCGTAGTCTTATTTTGATAGTAATAATCAAATAAGGATTAAGATATACATAGGATGAATTAATTTTTCTTATATCCAAACTATTTAAATGCAAAAGAGACCTGTACGCACGCCATCTTGCGCCTACCGCACCTTGCAGCCACTCCACCTGGTACCCACCCCAAATCCTATAGTGTGCCCAAGCAGGGAGTTCGACCTCGGTGTGGCATACACCCAAACTCGCACTTACTATTATTTTATAACTATCAAAATAAGACCACTTAAGCAAAAAAAATAATTGAATTAAAATAGTAGTTGTGGTTATTTTAAATTTTCTCAAAAACAAAAGGGAATTACAATAAATTTTCAGTTGTTGATCAAAAACAAATAAGAACAACAAATTATAAAATAAAAACCTTGAAGTATTGAAAAAATACACTTTTAACTTTTTTTTCTCAAATTTTTAGTTTAAAATTAAATTTTTCAAAAACTATGCATAGTTTTGACTTAACTAAGAACTGACTTAAAAAAATGTATAGGACTTGATAGTAAGTATTACCGTTATTATTTAAGTATATCTTCCGATTTTAAGTAACAATTTTTTTAAATTGCCCCTCCCGCCTAAACAGCGGATCTGACATCTCTCTAAAAATCTTTTTATTTCGAATCTAAGGACATTGAAACGTCAATAAATGTCAAAATTTTCAATTCGACAAATCGGACTATCAACATAATTTTTATACATATATTAATGTTTTCAAATAATTTCATAACACACTTCAAATTATAAACGGTTTTCAGCGAATAAAGCATGTTTACAATTACCCCTGTTCACCCTACTTAATTTTGTTTAGAACCTATTTCAACAATAAATACAAATACAAAATTTAAAAACTGAAAACTAAAAATTGTTTTTTGAATAAACAGATATCTAAAACGAACTTATTGTTATTTTTTTAGGGAAATCCAAAAGTTACAAAAAAGCACAAAAAAATGTTGTACAAACGGATAAACGGAACAGTTTTCGACTCTAGAAAACAAGTTTTTTTGGCTTTTACAAAGTTTTACTATTTAAAACTTTTAGAAATATAGAAAGGGTAAGATGAGTAAGTTTAAGTGTGTGGAATTTGTTTCAAATTTAACTTCATTTAATATTTTCTTATTTTTAAAAATCTTGTATATAATTAAGCTGTCAAAAACAAGCAAACAGCTGATTAAAAACTAATTTTTATTTCTTTGAAGTTCAAAGAAAAATAATATTTTCTTTGTGTAGAACTAACAAACAAAATTCAAACATGTATGTATGTACGTATAATTTTGTTTTGAACAGGATTTCCGGAATACATATAAATTTGTTATGAAATATATGACCATAGCTGATAAATCGAACATAAATTCAATTCAATATCCTGCAGCTTGTTTTACATGAATTAAGTTTTTTCTTGTATTAAATTAGTTCCTTATTATTGATATTATTATCTACATTATATAGATATAACATTCAACAGATTCATTGTTAATTAAAGGACATTATATCCGGTAGTGAATGTTGCAAAATTAAAGAAATTATTTAGTGGAGCTCCCAATATAACAAAATCAAAGAGTTCAATAAAAAAAAGAAATTGTAATCGTTTAAAACTTTTCACTCAAATACAAACATATATTTGTAACAATATACGTAAACTTTTATATATTTGAACGTGATAATTGGTAATTTTCACTGATTTATCCTGATACGCAAATTAAATTGAATCAAAATTGATCTATAACCCAAATATCCCTCATTTCCAATTGTACCTATTGTAATTATAGAATTGTGAAAAATTCAAAATAAACTAACATAATTTAAAAAAAAAGTCTATTGGTTCGATTTTAATTAACAACATCTCGTCCTTGATTATACATTTTTTTGTTTTAACGATTGCGCAACATGTTGTTACTAATTAGCAATCAATTTGCTTGGCCTTACATACTTACATACATTTATACATTCATTCCTTCCGCCTGTAAACAACTAGAGGTATATTATTTATTGCATGTTGAAACCAATGCGTTCTGAATGAGTATTGTAGATGAGTATCCGTTAACTTCCTGTCAGCAGTGAAGCCTGGGGATAAATGCCTTGGTTTAAATTCAGAAAATTATGTTAGATAAATTTGTTTATATAATTCAATTCAATTGTTTGGTAAATAATTTGCAGCATTTGATTTGCTGGTCTGTATGTTGGCATCCTTATTATAGTTTGGAGTCTTTGGGCATAAGTTTATTTTTCTGTCTAACCAATATTTTTTAGCGAAAATACCGCTCTTCTAATTTAATAGAGTTTAAAAAACATCACGTTTCTTATCTTATTGAAATATTTTTTCTTAAAGCTCATTAAAAAGTGATTTACTATATATGAGATATCGAAGAAGAAAAAACTCTTTCAAGAAATCTACTTCAAATTTGTTTTAAACTGACTGTTGGATTAAAAAATAAAATGCACGACTGGGTCGCACGAACTTGCTCCTGTATGCAAAGAGTCTGTTTAAAAAAGTACTTATATGAATTGTCAAAAAAACCGAACGATCTTTGTATATGAAAACCATAGTACTCTCATGAGCAGAAATTTTTAGGGCGACCAGATGCCGAGTCGTTGGCGTGGCGTTAGTTTTGAAAGTAGAGAAATTCAGCGGGAGCGAGAGAAAAATATTATTCCCATTCCCATAAGCAGCCAGCAGAATAAGGGAGATAATTAATTTTCGACCCAAAAAGTCAACACAATTTCCTTCATTTTATTTGAGTCTATCCTCGTATATGTTTTCAAGAAAAGAGCTTCCATATGAAGGTTGATAAATTTGTTTTTGTTTTATTTATATCAATGTACTTTATATAACAAACAAAATGGCTTCATATTGTATCTAATAAGGGGATGAAACAAACTTTTTCATGCGTACGTCAGCTGTTTAGGATCTTTTACCGATATTTGTTTTTTTTTACATTCACAAGTCTGCTTTTACTTGTGTACGATCTTTGTATATGAAAAATGGTTTCTATTATGTATAAAGCTACGATGCGATTCATATAGATTCAACTTGTTCCTTAAAAGCTTTTTTCCTTTAGATAGCTTTATTGTAATTTCATATTAGAAGAACCAGGATGGGAAATAAATAAGATAAGAAAGAGGCAGACCATGAATGTTTAAATTGTAAGGCGATCGCCTATTGGTTGTGTAGTTAGGTAGCAGGTAGATGTCTAAAACGACCATAGAATAGTTCACTTGGCGTGCTTAGCTTTATGCAGATAGATAGATAAGGACATGTTTGTGATGATAATGAAGGAATGTTATTGGTGGCTAGAAGGTATATACTACATTCCTTCTTAAGTTTTCAGCGCAAACATGGAGTTATTACGTTCAATTTATTTTTTTCACTAAAGTTTTAAAAAACAAGCATACGAACAAGTGCAAGAATTTGCTGTTCATGTGTTGTTAACAGTCAAGCTCTTGTGCGTTTTGGATTTTAGTTAAGAAGTGACACGTAAGCAATAAGCAGTAGTTGTAGAAGTTGTACGTAATACCTTTATAAATAGGTACAATGTGTATGCGTTGAAAAAGTGATTCTAATAGAAAATACATATTCTCTCTCTGGCCAGTTTCTTTAACTTGTAGGTACTAAGTATTTATTTTTTTATATAGGCGAAGGCCAGTAAATCATGTGGGAAACAACCTTATTCGTAAGGAATAATATTTTAAAATCATATATATACAAAGTTACCAAGATAATACTACTTGATAGACTCTTTAAAATAGATTGTTGATTAAATATATCATATAAATGTGTACCAAATGCATTAATTTGGATGAAAGATAGGAATGTAATTACAATTTTGTTAAAATAATGCGCTCTTTCGGGCTCATGCACACTAAAAATAATTTAAAAAATAATATTTTAAGATTCAAAATTTTACCTGAAAAATAAGTTTGTCTTCAAAAATTTAAATTCCATTTTATAAATAAAAAAACCGTTGATTTTTCAAATTTTTATTTTGAAAATCGTTAGAGCGGTTTTTTTTTAAATTAATTTTTTATATATAAAATTTTCCAATTTTGTTCTAAAAATATTTTTGGAATGCAGTTGTTTAGTGATTGTAAATATACGTCTTAAGTTTGAATTTCGTAAAAAATTGTTGACCCGTTTTTGAGATATAGAGTTTTGAAAAATAAAAATTCAATATTTTTTAAAAAACCCAAACAATTAAAAATTGCATTTTTGTTAATCAAATATTGTTAACGCAATATAGGAGCTTATTGAGAAAAAAAATTATTCAAATCAGTTTATAAGTTGCTGAGAAAATTAAAAAACAAAATAACGGTTCTATGAGAGGTACCTTTCCTCAGCAATACAAAAATATGGTTTTCTTATAAAAAGAAGCCAAGTTAAAAAATAAAATTTTAGAGAAAATTTAAAAAAAATCCATCGGTTTGTTTTTGAGAAAATTCGAATTTTCGGTTTTTGACCAAAAAAATTGTATGGGGGCCACTGTTAGTTTTGATCTTAAAAAAAAAATGAAAAAAACGCCTAACGCGAATCTGCTCAAAACCTTAACTTCCAAGTTTGAACTCAATCGACCCAATGGTTTAGGCTGTAGGAGCGTGGACAGACAGACAAAACCGACCGGACGGAATCGCGGGACCCACTTTTTTCGACTTCTCTACCATCGTAATATCATGTTTGATTAAAATCTCGAGTTCGAAATTTTGCACGAATGCAAAACTTGCCATATAGTTCCTATATGTCGCAAGTAAAAATATGGCTGAATGTCGAAAACTATATTTTCTGTAAAATTAATCCAACTACTTACATTTTTAAAAAGATATTTGAGTCGAAAATCTATTTTTACCAAGTTTTAGTAACGGTCTTTCAGGCTTTTAGTTTTTGTAAAAATGTCAATTCCTTAAGAAAATTGCGTGGGTGGTTTTTTTTACCATAGCAGTTTTAAAAACAAAAGTAAAAATTTTGGTTAACCTTAAATATCTTACGAACAAAAAACGCTAGAGACTTGAATCAAATTTTATATAATATATTGTATTGTGATATCAAAGACGTATATTTTTGAAGAAAATGCATTTAACGGTTTTTTTTTTTATAAATGAAAAAAACTGAAAAAAAATGTGTCACCTACAAAATCTTACGACTAAAATATGATTTCATCTCCATAACAATTTTGTGCAACGAAAAATAATGTTTTTGACATCTCATAAAATTTTGAAAAAAAATCGTATTGACAGTTTTTTTTATAAAAATTAAAACTCTAAAAAAAAAATACTCAAAGTTGGTAAATAGTTGAATATCGATTCAAATATATTTTCAAAACCTTGAAATTCAGGTTTTTAACTTATTTAATGTTATTGGAAATATTGTTTTCAACATTCTGAAACATGTTGAGAAACTTCGAATTGACAGTTTTTTTACAAAAAATAAAAACCTACAAAAAAATGTATAAAAGTTGGTAAAAATTAATTGTAGACTCAAATATCTTTTCAAAAATTGTAGATATTGGCTTTAAACTACTTTTATCTTTCAAAAAGTATTGTTGTTAACATTCAGTAAAATGTTGAAAAAAATGAAATTGACAGTTTTCTTACAAAAAATTAAAATTGTAAAAAAAATTAACAAAAGTTGTTAAAAATTGATTTTCGACCAGAATGTCTTTTCAAACATTTGAAATATTCGCTTCAATTTGAAAAAAATCGAATTGACAGTTTTTTTATATAAAATAAAAACCTAAGAAAATATTACTAAAACTTGGTAAAAATTAACTTTCGACTCAAATAGCTTTTCAAAAATTAAAAATATTGGATTCAAACTTATTTTATTTCACAGAAAATATTGTTTCCGATATTTAGAAATTTTAATATAAAAATCCAACAGTCCGTTTTTTCATAAAAAATAAAATCTACAAAAAATAGTACTCAAATTTGGTAAAAAATTGATACGAGTAGGTACATATAGACAAACTTTTAAGCAAGACAAATCGACAGACGGGATGGGAAGTTATCAGTGTGGGTCGCATTCCAGAGTCTTTTTTATTATAGAGTTTGAACGATGACATACTGTGTGAAACACTACATAATTTAAATAACCTTAATGCGAATTGTTGCAAGCTTAGATTATTTTGAGGTAATTTTCGAACACTTTTTGATATAAGTATATTGGGCAGTATCTGAGCCTTAACTTGACCCCACAAAAACTCCAGCGGTGTCAAATCAAATGAACTTGGCAACCAGTTGATATCGCCACCACGAGAAATTACACGGCGAGGAAATGTCTCTTGCAATAAAGCCATATTCGCTCGAGTTGTGTCGCATGTGGCACCGTCTTGTTAAAACCATAAATTCTCAAAGTCGAATTCTTCAATAGCAGGCGAAAAGAAGTCGAATATGATGTGACCAAAACACTCCGATTAGTCGTTTTCAAAAGAGCAAGGTTCAATCAAACCTCCCGGACCAAAAAGCGCAATAAACAGTGACTCTTTATGAATACAATGGCCTCTCTTCAATTACTTTGGGAATCTCGGGGAATCAACGCGACAATTATAACATATTAACCCAGTGAGAAATGTGCTTCGTCGCTGAAGAAAATTTTGAACGAAAAATCGCCGTCCATCTCCTGTTGATCAAACACCCATTCCACGTATCTACGACGTTCTGAATGGTTAGCTGTCTTCAGTTGTTGTGTTAGCTGAACTTTATATGGATGATGGTGTAGATCCAAATGTAATATACGCAATAGAGTCTCGTCGGACAGTCGTAATTCCTGAGAACGACGAGCAAACGACACATTCGGGTCTTCGGCAAACACCTTGACTTACAGCAGCGATATTTTCAGTGTTACGAACGAAACGATGATGCACAGGCTTAACAATATCTGTAACGAATCTCTTCAATTTTGCCAATTGCTTGCACAGTTGGATGATTATGTAAACCATAATCCCTCCTTAAAGCGCGATATGTGGCTGCGGCAGGACCACCATTTTTGTAGTAGGTCTTAAGAATTTGTTTGCGCTGTGCGATAGTTAAGCGATCCATTTGAGTAAATGCCAAACTTTCAACTTAACCCGCAAAATTGATAACCCGTGATATTTTTTAATTCTGTTCAAAGGACTTAAACTTGTTTTAAGAGCACCTTTCCGATTTCGGGAGTTACATATAGGTATTCAAGTTTTCTACGAAATAAAGCTTTCTCAATAACAGCCAGATCAGATCAGGGTTAAAACATTTCTTTTACCTAAGCGTTAAATAATTTCCTCTGATGATCAATTTATAAGGGATGATCTATGATCTAAATAATAATCGATGCACATGGTTTTTGCTTAACCTCTTAACTTAACTCTTTATTGGACATCGAGTTCGTTTTAAATTTCCTTTAAATTTGATAATTTCAATACTATGAACACTTTTGCCTCCAGTTTGTCACTTTAAATCAAGCATTGCAAATCTATTTTTTGTTTAAAGGGTGTTTTGTAAGGGGCATTGAACATTGGAAACAAAATTATTAAGCCTAACGGCGCTGAACCCTATGAGTTAGAGAAATCCATTGCTCAAGCTCTATTGGAGCTCAAGATGAATTCCGACTTGAAACCCCAATTAAGGGATTTTCACATTACCCGTGTTCGTGAAATCGAGTTCAACAACAAGAAAGCTGTCATCATCTATGTACCTATGTCCCAATTGTCCGCTAGATGGCGAATAAATTCTCTGGCAAACATGTTGTGTTCATTGGCGATCTAACCTAAGCCAAAAAGGAAATCGAGGAACCCTTTGAAACAAAAGCGGCCACGTTCCCGCACTCTTACAGCTGTTTACGAAGATTTGGTATTCCCCGCTGAAATTTTCGGCAATCGCGTTAAACTCGATGGCACACAATTGATTAATTAAATTTAATTTGTTCGTTGGTGAAAAGGTTCTGCGCAACTGCTTAGGCTATATGAACACACCACGGCCAAATTCTAGTCGATCAAGAACTCCCGAAAACATTGAAATGCTTAAAGAGAGTTTACGTGAAAATTCATGACTTCAGGTTCAATCCATTCAAATCTAAATCGTTCAAGAACTCAAATAAACTGTTTTTGTTTCACTCAAAGATAACGTATGAGACGGTGTTGGAGTGTTTTTATATTGTGAATCCCGTTTTTTAAAGCAACTAGGCTCATTTTCATTTAAAGAGGCATGTTCACACATCTGCCGGTGCTGGGCTCTAAAAATACATAACCCTCGACTGAAACACCAAAAGATAATGCATTCCACCAGGCCAACTGTTTGGTGCCCCTTAACTACGCATGGGATAATTGGTCCTTTTTTCGAGAACGCTCGGGGCCAGGCCACAAAAGTCAATAGTGACAATACACATCTGACCATTGTGTTATATCAGCAAATTTCTCGTGTAAAAACTATCCAGTTAAAGAAACAGCTCCTAAGAGAACCGTTTGGCAATACGAAAAAGCAAACTGGGAAGGCCTCAATAATGCTTCAGGATCTTTAACTGTTCACTATGCTTCCACGATCACAAGTTTGATTCTAATGGGAATGAGAACTTTTATCCCAAATATAGTTAAAAGCATCAAACCTGAAGAAGGTAAGTTTCAATTATTAAAGCCAATCCAACTGAGGAAAACCGAAATAAGTTCCAGCAAGCCAGGAAGGCCTGCAACGCCCATATTCGACTGACCAAATTTTCATATGACCAAAAATCACATAAAAAAATACTGCAATGTTTAAAAAGGCAGTAAAAATGTTTGGTCATTTGTAAAAAATGTGAGGTATTCTCCCTCTTCCTCGGTTGGCTCTTTAGAGAAATCTAATCTCTTTACTATAGTCTGTCCGATAAAAATTGGCAGTACAGGGAAGATAGGGATATCTGCATCTCGTTCGCACTCTTTTCCTACGCATAAGTACCTTTCTCAAAAAAGATCTTACAGGGTTGCCGTAATGCGCATTTTGAATTTGAAAAAGCTAAAAAAATAACTGCAGGGTTACCATTCTTCTTTTTTACATTGAAATTTCATTTTGTTCATAATTATATATGAAAATGAAATCAAAATTATCTTTTTCCACACCACCAAGAGGTAAGATAAATGGCGCGTTTTTGAAGGGTATCCCCAGTAGACCTAATCCCTTTTTGATAAAAAAACAAAAAAAAAAAATGTATTCATAAAT
The DNA here is from genome assembly GCF_945859685.1 of Eupeodes corollae. NCBI lineage: Eukaryota > Metazoa > Arthropoda > Insecta > Diptera > Syrphidae > Eupeodes > Eupeodes corollae. Next base: position 61,940,919 of record NC_079147.1, on the reverse strand, counting down.
ATTAAGATAACAAAAAAATAAAATAAACAAGCATAACAAAAATAAATAACAATTCATGTTTCATAATATTTACAAAACATATATACATTTTAATCCGAAGAGTAGTTACTGCTGCTGCTCTCTTCATCTAAATTTATGGTGAGGCTTTCCACAGCATCTTCCGAAAAAACGTTCATTTCCCACATTTTTGGCAAAATGAACAAACCTACCGCCCGGCACAAGAATCTACGCAAATAATATACTTCCTCAAATAAAATGGCTTTGCTTTTTATAACTGCATTTTAACTGATTTCCAGAACTTTAAAAGAAATGCAAAAGTCAAAACACAACACGATAACACTCATCGTTAAGAACTTTTAAAAAAGCTCTCAAAGCAAAAGCTCCTCAACAGAAACCCATTGAAAAAGTAAGAAAAAAATACGAAGTGAGTTAAGAAATTGAAAAAGGCAACTCTGAATGTGTGTGATTTAATGAGGGTTGAAAAGCAGCAGAGAACGATCAGTGCATGCTCAAGTGTGTGCCAGGTAGGTCGTTGTGGGATCTACGTTGGATGCCATCGAAAATTCATGGGTGTTTTATTAAACTTTTTAAAGGAGTTTCCTTCAATTGGGTATGGTGTAGAAAATAGCGCGCCACTGATTTTTAAAAAGCTCTCCCATAAGGCCTGTACTGCCAATTTTTATCGGACAGATTATAGTCAGTTCGCCGCCAATACAACGCTGTCAGTGCGTGTTATGACTCCGCCTGCACTTGAGCGACTTAGTGATTCTATGGGATCAATCTTTTTTCGCATTCGTACTGTGGCAAGAGTTCTTAAAGATCTCAAAATTCATAAATCTGCTTGTCCGGATGGTTTCGCCGCTATTGTTCTGAAGGATATTTCTTCAACGCTGGTTAAACCAATGCGCCAGCTTTTTCATCTGCCCTACTCCTCAGGTCTCGTTCCGAGCGGATGGAAAACCGCATTTGTCCAGCCTATTCCCAAAAAAAAGAATCTTCCTCACCGTCTATTTACCGACCGATTGCACTTACGTTCCTTCTCTTCCTATCAAGGTCTTGGAAACGATGATTAAATATCAGCTCAAGAAATATCTCGAAGATCGAAAGCTTCTTAATGGCCGACAATACGGCTTTCGTAGCAATAGGTCCACTGGTGATCTCATGGTTCATCTCACCGAACAGTGGAGCAAATCTTTACATCGTTTTGGAGAAAGTAAGATTATTGCACTTGATATTTCAAAAGCATTTGACAGGGTTTGGCATCAGGCTCTCTTATCGAAAATGCGTGCTTTCGGTTTTCACGAATCTCTACTTCATTGGATTAGTAATAACCTTTCCAATCGTTCAATACAAATTGTATTGGATGGATTCAAGTCTGAAAACCACAAAATAAATGCTGGTGTGCCCCAGGACTTTGTTCTATCTGCAACACTCTTTCTCATTTTCATTAATGATCTCCTGCCTGCAACTTTTAATCCAATACATTGTTTCGCTAACGATAGTACTCTTAGTTTTGCATATTAGTTTTCAGACTCACATCCCTTACCTTCGAACGATCACATACGGGTTTCGCAAAAAATGGGTGGTGCTCTTGCAACTTATTTAAGCTTCTTGGACAGTATTGAACGACGAGCATTTTAATTGTGAAATGATAACATCATCATAATTTCATTTACTTCCCTTGAACATCCGTGTAAGCTGCATTCCTCTCCTTAAACAGTTCAACGGTAATACTCGCGCTTCTAGGAATGCTCATCAGAATACCCTCGAGCCCAACTTCGGGCGCACTGTCAAATACAGAGATTCGTTCTTTAGCCGTACTTTAAAAAATTACCGGACTCTTTTCTTTTTCATAGGATGAAGAGCACATTTTACACTCTAGCGGTAAATCAGCCTCTTGTGGAATTTAATTATTAGATCAAATATTTTACTACGTTACGTAGTCTAATAATCACAAGGATCACATGGACATTATTGGAATCATCGTGTTGAACCTGTGGCTTCAATTTTTAAAACGACAAACCAAAATACAAATAACTCACCAGGCAGCTCAAAAAATGGCCTCCAAATAAAACAGTGGTTACAAATTAAATAATTTAAATGCTTCTTAAAAAAGACCCTTAATTCTGAAAACAGATATAATTATAAAGTAACAATTTATAGACATTAAAATAAAAATTTCAAAAAAATAATTTGATGTACATATATGTATTTATGATTCCATTCACATTTGTTATCAAAGGATCTTAAATCCTCTAGCATCCTTATAACCTTGAACCACAAGAGAGATATTACTTTGTGTGGTTCGTCCACTCGTTCATTTTGTTACAGTTTATAACAAGAAGAACAACTCCCATTGGACTCAATTCAACCTATGTAATGTAATAAAGCTCCTTTTGAACCCTCATAACCTAATGAGAAAATATCCTTGTTGCTTTGATGTTTAAACTGTTTCTGTATTTTTTGTATTCCTTTTTATTTATTTATTGATTTTGATTTCATAAATTGAAGTCCATAATGGAAAATTTATCGTTCGTCTTATTTTTTGTATATATCGAACACTCCTTAAAAGGACTCTCACAAAGAGGGATTGAAGGTGACTCCTTCGCCCTTCCAATAAACTCATCCACCCCTAAATGTACATTGTAACGATTAGCTTTGTATATATTTTGTGTATTGAAAACTTTATCAATAATTCCTTCATTTTATTGGCATAAAAAAAAATTGTTTTTAATCCTTTGAAAAAGTAAAAGTGAAAACAAAAAAAAAATGCAAAACAAAACTCATCATCATCAAAGAACAAAATGAGAAATTCTCAAGACCTAATGCAGTGGAAATGTAAATAAAACAATCAGAAAAATGTGTCAAAGGAAAAAAAGTTATTTTGTTTAAATGTGTCAACGACAATAAGGATGAGACATTCGACGCGGGAGACGGTAAAGAAGACGGATTTTAATGATAAAAAGACAATACCCACCCAATCGTAGTATCAACGTTATAGCAGACGGAAATAATCGTTTGCCAAAGATTGACGGCAAAAAGTAACTCTTGCCGTTTTTTCCCATAAACTAAACTTTGCCCCTTTAAACCTTTTTGTCATGGGCAGGTCCTGGTGGGTAATAGGAGACTCTTTCTTAAACGATCTGTCTCATTGTCTGAAAACAAGAAGACGACGACAACATCCGTTTAGCAGGAGCAGCAGGCAGGGCCAGTTCGTGCTGGGCCGGGTAGCTTCGCTGGGTGCTATTGACATAAAAAGCAATCATTCTTAAATTGCTATTTTCCCAGGGAGGCCAGCACTTTTAGGTGAAGAAAAAATAAGAAAGGGTAAAGGCAAACATTCTTTTTTCTTTTTTTGGAAACGGATTGGATTTTTATTCATTTTTGTTCCTTTGTTTACTTGTTATTGGAAAGGGTAAGGAAGAGATAAACACAAATTCAAGCCCTTGCTGAACCGCTGAACAACAACGGCTAAACTCTGTTGCTCTATGCCTGATGTTGCCCTGCCCGATGATAGTAACGGCCGGTTGGTCGGTTGGTTCGGGGTAGTTACAGTGATTTATTTATTGAATATCAGACAGACCAAAGCTGATGGTTGTTGAAGGTACGAGTGTGGAGACCACTTCCATTATTCCGAATGAAAAAACAAAAGCGACCCTGTGCCATTAGGGTCGGCAAACCCTTATAAAGTGTGCAAGCAACCATTATGCTCGTAGCGTTAATCTGCCAACCTTTTATTTTCAGCTTGAAAGTTGGTCAGTCTTGCAATGGTATAGAAGAAAAAAAGGGATAAGCTAGGTGAATATCATCTGACGAATAAAATGGTGTAAGGTACACAGTAATTTTTAAATTCTTACCATAACATAAATTTGACCTTAAAAGAAGTAGTGCGTATTTTTAAAAAACCATTAACTATGCATGGTCGCTTTTCAAGTTAAGCAGGAAAAGTTTATGAATGTTAAAATTCCAAAATGGAAACTATAAAAATGTTGTGATTTAATATGACAAAAAAGGTTTCTCTGAACTGTCATTAGCAGACATTAGGCTTGACAGAGCCAAGAAAAACTGTTAATGTTGAAAATATGAGGCTGGAATGCGACTCACAAAAATAACTTCTCCTTCGTGTCCTTTAAAACATTTAAATGTGTTAAATAAGCTATGTTTATTGTCATTTTGGGTACATCAAAAAGTAGCTATCGAGATATTCGGAACGTAAACAAATTTAGTTTGGCATTTTCGGTAGGATTTAATTATTTTTTGTGCATTCCAATATTTTGATACCTTGAACTAAGTTTAAAGTGTATTGTTTCAAGATATTCGAGTCTTAGGGCCTTACTAACAATTAAAATTTATGTTGAAGTTTAAATTTTGTGTACAATTGACCTATGGACTTTTATTAATAAACAGTTAATGATATGACATAAATATTAAAGTCGATTCTTAACAATGAATCTTTTGCGGTTTGTAATGAACTAAAATTGGATTTAACATTTATGGATCATTATTTGTGATCTTAACTATAAGTGGCCATTTAAGTTCATACAAATTTGGTATGACTTCGTAATGCGTCCCTTTTTGATGAACATTATGCATAAAGACTTGCATTTACACTCCTACAAGGTGCAATTGACTCAAGAGCTAAATTCTTTTGACCAATTTAAGCGTCGTCAATGGTCAGAATAGTGGCAAGAAATGATGATCAATGATCGAGCTGCATGAGCTTACAAAGCAATGGCTCTTTTGCGTGACAAATTCAATAGCAGTGTTATCGCACGTGGTGGTGATATCAATTCGAAACCAAAATGATGCGATTTGATATTTGGACTTCTCTCTTTTGGGAAAGTTGAAAAGGTGTACATTTAATTCGACGTTTGAGCGGAACAGTCTTATAGCTCTCCTGAGAGAGTTGTACCACCAAATATTGGACAAAATCCCGAATGTCTAGTTATGTATATCCTTTTTTCAATTCTGCCTCCAGTAGAGACAATACTTCCAAGATTCTAAAGAAAAAAATCTCTATTTTTTCTTCTGGTTTTTGAGCAGCGTTTATCAAAGAAGATGACTGTGAAGTTCCGATGCTGAACATCTTTGATTTTTCAACCCAGGATTTCCGATTCCCACTCATTCATTTGATGAAAATCCATTATCCCTTTGAGCAGCGTCTCGGCACTCTAGATGTTTCAGTTATGATGTAGTCCAATATTATTCCTCCAATAAGAACAAAATTCATGATAGCCCTATCTGATTAAACTTCTGACTTCAAACCCTTCTGACAACCTTCTTTCGTGTGAGACGTGACATTTGAACCCATCATAAGTCGTCTTTATAGTGGGCTTCCTCAAAGGAAGCCTTGTCAGCAGGTAAGGTGGTCATTATGGAAGGTGGATATTTATGAAATGTGTTATAGATTATTATTATTAAAAAACATCATAAGTTGCCAAATCATCATGGCAAGTTACACAATTGAACAGCACCTTTCAAATAATAAAGCTGTTTTATCAAAATGAGTGTTTGTTAACGCAAACGTTGCGTGCATTGCAAACATTTTACGGTAGACGTGGTGGCCCTTCACGGTCAATTTTTCAACGTTTTTGAGACGACCGATTCAGTAAACAATCAGCCAACACCCGTACGTTCAAGGAACCCAAGGCAGAGAACAACGCCATGGTATGTGAAAATGTACAGCAGAACCCAAGGCAGACATTAATTTTTAGAATTTTGCGTCGGGACTTGATCCTACACCAGTACAACGTCCAACTGACCCAGGAGCTCAAAGTTTATAACCATAAACAACGCCGCACAGTTTGTTCGCTGACTGGGCTTTAAATCTTTTGAAAAAAGACCCCAATCATCGAAAAATCATCTTTAGAAACAATGCGTATTTTGGAAAAAACAAACAGAATTGCGGTATATTGAAAGACACCAACCCACGTTATTGGTCCTTTTTTTATAATATATTGTAACGTGATATCAAAGAAGTATATGTTTTGAAAAAAAATACATTAACGGTTTTTTTTATAAATCAAAAAAAAAACTGAAAAAAAAAATGTGTCACCTCCAAAAATTTTTCATCTCCAAAACAATTTTGTGCAACGAAGAATAATGTTTTTGACATCTGATAAAATTTTGAGAAAAATCAAATTGACAATTTTTTTTATAGGTACAAAATAAAATTCTAAAAAAAAACATTATTCAAAGTTGGTAAAAATTGATTTTCGACTCAAATATCTTTTCAAAACTTTGAGATATTTTCTTTAAACTACTTTTATCTTTAAAAAAATATTGTTTTCAACATTCAGTACAATTTTGAAAAAAATCGAATTGACAGTTTTTTTTTACAAAAAATTAAAAACCGAAAAAAAAATGTTTAAATATCACGGTTAAATCGGACCGGAAAAAAGACACGTCTGTTCTATAAGTACAATTTTTTTCAAGTAAAAGAAAGAACTAGTTCCCCAGTCTGCATCTCTGAAGCAAACATGATTTTCATTATTGGGAGCATAAGTTAAAATACCTTTGGGTTTAAGTTTTAGGTATCTTAGAACCTGTTTTGCAGCCACAAATTGTTCTTGGTGTGGATAACTATGGTACTGAGCTAATCTGGACACAATGTGCATGATGTCAGGTCTCGACATTGTTGCTAAATATGTGAAACCTCTCCAAGTAATAATTGGAACTCCTTGATTTTAGAGCCGGAATAGGGTTCATCTTCACATTTTTCTAGTATGGAACCTTCTACAGATAGTGTTGCAGCACCCTTACAATCCAGCATTCCCCATTTCTTCAGCAACTCTAAGGTATATCTCTGTTGATGTATTTTAAATTCGCCTCGAAGACCATTTCGCTGAATCTCCCACGATCAACAGTTTCAACTTGGGATGACAATTTTTCAATTATATTTTTCATAGTGGCTTCTTGAGAAAAGGCTATTAACAAATCATCGACGCAAATAGATATTATGTTGATTTCATTTCGGTGATTCATGAAATAAATACAATTTTCTGTTTCGCACATTTGGGGCTGTTCCATAAAAACCTTTTCTTCAAGTCCCTGTTCAAATAAGCTGATACGTCAATGTGGTTGATCAGCAGATTGTGCTTAGCCGATAGTGCCAATAAAAGGCGCAAAAGGAGCATCCTTGCGCAACTAGTCGTGCCCTTAATTTTTCTACCGTGCCATCTGGATTAAATTTTGTTGAAAAAATCCATCTGTTTGATTTGAGAACAATTAAGTGGTGAGTGGAATCCATCTCGATCCAATAATATTCTTATTAACCGGCCGATCTACCAACTCCGCCTGCATAGCATTTCCATTTGATACTATCTTATGATTTCATGGCATCATAAACATTGGATGGAGTCACAGCCACAGCGTTTAAGAGCTCCAAATTGTCGGTGATATACTTTTTTCTCGGGCGTCCAGAGTTGCCAGTTCGTATAATCCTTGGCCTGCCTCTTTTCCGTTTGCCTACAACAACTTGATCATCTTCTGAAAAACTATTATCATCGGGGACAATTGGAAGATGATTTTCCTCTATAGCTTCAGTAACTTCGCACTCAGTCGCATGACCAACTACTCCAGACTTCTCAGTGAGATTATCATTTCTCAATGTTCCATCCTCTGCTAGATAAACTAATATGTTGTACCTTTCATCATCATGGACATCCAACTCTTCACCAACAACGTTTTGCTCACCATTCTCGAAAAATATGACATCTCTCGCAATAAGAATAGATTTGCTTTGCTTATTGTAAAGCCTGTAGGCTTTCGTTACATCGGCATAACCAACAAAAACAAGACTTGTACCTTTTGGTTCAAACTTCGACCTTGTCCTCTGGTGGTTTAAAGACACAGCTTCACAGCCGAAAATCTTGAATTGAGAAACCGATGGTTTTCTACCAAACCAGCACTCATACGAGGTCTTTGATAACAGAGCTTTTGTTGGACATCTGATCCTTATATATGTGACTGTGTTAAGTGCTTCGGACCAAATACTTTGACATGACCTGGAATTAAGAAGCATACACCGCGCCATCTCTACCAGGCTTCTGATGCCCTTTCGGCAATGCCTTTCTGCTGCGGGCTATAACTCACTGTATTTTGGTGGACAATTCCATGTTCTTTGAATAAATTCTCAAATTGTGAGTTAATATACTCGCGTCCGTTGTCGCTTCTCACACACTTTATTTTGCGCCCAGTTTGTTTTTCGCTAATATTCATGAACTCTCGAAACATTTCGAAAGCTTCTGGTTTGTGTTCAATAAAACGATTCACTTTGTACCGGGAAAAATCATCGATAAACGTTATAAAATAAAGGGATCCAACTTACGAAGACACCTTCATCGGCCCGCATATATCAGTATGCACTACCTCGAGAACATTTTTGGTGAAAATTTCTTTAAAACTAGGAAATGGCTTCCTATTAATCTTGCACATCGCACAAGTACTGCAACTGAAATTTGGAGGCATTTTGACCTTCAGTCCACGTACCATGTCTTTATTTGACAACACACAAATCATTATTATTTAGATGGCCAAACCTGGAGTGTCATAATTCAACCTGTTTATCGATCTTAATTCAAAATCAAATGGGGTGGCGCAACAGTCCGTTGTGAACCAGGGCCTATTGACTTACAACTCTCAATTGACCTTCTTCATCCTCTGAGCCTTAGCTACTTAAAAACTTTCACTATTGGGCTCAGTTTTTTCACTACGTCTCCAATCTTCCTCCAGCTCCTTAACCTTCAATTGCTCGAATGTAGGCAACTTATCCTTGCTTTCTATCGCTACTACGAAACTTTCCATATCATCTGGCAGACCACACAAGAGCAAGATGCAAAGGAGATCTTCTAATACCTTAACATTTATCTCATTTAGATTATCAATAATTGTGCAAAAATTATTAATTTGACTTGCGAAATTTTCCCTAGACCCAATTTTAAAGCGTACCAATTTCTTGAACAAATTAACTTTTCGTGCTGCGAAGCAACTAAGCTTCTTTGGTATTTTTACAATGCTTAAAATGAATAAGTTCTGATGGTTTTACGCATAGAGTTAAATATGCCAGGGCTTCACTATTCACTTCTTGAGTTCTTTATTAAGTCGGTTAAGTCCCTTAGCTCGATTGGATCCTTCTGAATTATTAGATTTTGAAAATTAAAACTACGATTATTTTGGTACTCAGTCTTTTTCCGATTATTTTACTGCAATTTATGCAACTGATTAAACTTGTTTTTGATGTTGGGTGTAGAAATATTCTTTAGAAACAATTTTATGCGCATCTAGTAGAAAATTATGAACAGTTTTTCAACACCTTTAATACTTAAATTCGAAAAAAAACAAGATCTTAATCTATTTACTGGCTATAGATTATTGGGACATTATTTCTGAGATTCCACCGGACCATTTAAAGTAATACAAAATCGAGTTTTCAAAAATTATAAGGTGGCCTAGGTACTTGAAAGAAAAGTAAAAAATGTTTGTCTTAGTATACAAAATTTATAATAGAAACAGTTTAAGGTAGACTAATGAAATTCTCCTATCAATGCAAACAAACTCAAATATAGGGACAGCAATGTTTTTTGGCTTGAATGGGAGCTTTCATTTGTTTGTTTAAAGTCAACACCAAAGTGGTTGTGATTTTTGCATTTATTTTTGTGCCAATTCTGTTGCTTTTTTTTAAGTGCTTTGTATTATCAACACAACATCTAAACTTCAAAAAAGTAACTAACGAAAACTGAAGGAAAAAAAGGAAACAGGGAAAATACACAATCTTTGACCATTTTGTAAACTTTAAAATTGGCAAGAAGAAAGAAAACCTGAATGTATAAGCCCATCTCGTTTTAAGGGATAACAGAGATTAAACATCGAATTACTTTTGAAAATCTAAATCGATATAATTTTTTCGGATGGACAAGATTCTTTCTTCTTCTTCCAAGCTGTTGCATATAATATGAGAAAAAACTGTATTAAAGGATATGTGAATGATTTTTAAGTTAATCCTTGGACTCGTATTTTTCAAATAATCACACTATTAAACCGATTGGTGTTTCATTTTTATTTTACTTAGAAGACAAATAAAAATATTGTGGAGCATTGAAAAGGATATGAGTGTAAGTTTACACATGACTAAGTTCACTCTATTGATCATTTGAAAATGTTATGGTAATTGGTTTAGGTATAGACCAAAAGCATATGAGCTGAAGCACACTTCAAAGGATATCTATTCTTCCGACTGATTTCACTTCTGACCTTTTTTTTAGGTGAAAGAGAGTTTGAGGCTTGGAGCTTGGGTAAATAGAAAATCTCTTCTGCGAGAACTACCTTAAACACTAGACAAAAATATAAACACATACCTAACACAAAGTGATATTGTTAAAACCCCTATGGTTGAGATTTCCAATTACTTTCCAACAAATCCTTTGTCCTTTTGAGAGGAAAATACTTGCAATTTAAATTTACAGTGAATTTACACATATTAAACACCTATCGAAAAACACACGCAAGCACACATTAGGTACCAAGGACTCGATGAACTTGAAATACAATAATTAAAGGAACAAAACTCAAGTTTTGACAAGTAAAGGATACATCCATCAATTGGGCTTAAGGATATTTTCAGTCGAAATTGTTTTGATTTTGATGAGTGAGCAATTAGTGCACTGTTTAATTATACAAACTTAAAGGCAATGTAGGCTTAAGAAGTGTTTAATGTTATATTGTAAGTAATGAAATCATGTTATTTAGTTCAAAATTTTAGTTAGTATATTATTCATCTAAAACTATTTATATTTAATTTAATTTATTTTATCATATTTGTAGAATTCCAAAATTAAGAACACCTTTTCAAACTAAATTAAAACAATCTAATTCTACGTTGTTATATGTCAATGGAAGATACACGAACAAGTATTCAATGTTGAACTACAGGAGAATCTCGAAAGTCTTACTACTTGAGCAAAAACGGTTTAAATGTGGATGTTCTAAAGATGAATATTAAATTAAATTATTTTTTCTTTTGATGTGCATAGAACGTTCAAATCCTTTACATATTTTATTCCGGCTCTTTAGGGCGCGGTGTTACTGATATTTTAGATTAATTTTGTCAATTTTAAATAGACAAAGCCCTCAGTGAAAGTTTTTTTAAACATGAATAGCCTAGTTGAAAAAAATTAATGTTCAGGTTTTTAAAATATACATTTTTAAATTAAAATTTAAAACACAATCTGAAACACAAAAATCTGAAAGAGACGTCAAACTGACTTTATATTCTGCTATCCATCGGGTAAACTACATTATTCCAAACCAATTTGACATTCAAATAAACAGCTGTTCATGTAAAAATCTTGGGAATGTTGGATAAATTGTTTTCATTCATACAAAAATTAAGAATTGTATAGAATGAATGCTTTCACGTGAATAGAAGAATACCGCACAGTATTACCGACGTTACCGAAATAAACAGATTCACTTCGAATAAATAGCAGAATAATAATTAGTGAAAATTCCCCCCGATGAATAGCACAATAGGCCTGATAGCCTTAAAAAAGCACCGGTTTTGGTTGTTTCCAACAATTTTTTATGAATTATTTTGAAAACCTGATATAGTAAACAAATTAAAAGTGGAGATATATGTTAAGGACATATTAATATTCTACATAAGTATTGCTGTATTTGAAGGACAGTAAAAAGCAGTAATTTTGTCGACCAGTTAATAATTTAAAATTATTTATTCTTTCTCGATATGCGGGCTTATTTTGCGTGGAAAACTGTGTTTCTTCAATTTCTCATAATTTTTTTTTCTGTTTTTAAACTTATGTTCATTTAAAATAAAAGGAATTAATTGTATGTTGTATTGTGTAGGCTTTTGCTTGAAAAAATGACAAATATGACAGACATATCAAAAAAAATTGCTTTATATCTATTTATCTTTTCAATACTCTAATGTCATTTTTAAAATGAAATATTGAAGGAACTCTGCTGACTTCCCATCCGTTCACGTCTATCGTTTTTTTTTATAAAACTTTATACAAATATTTTGTTATATTATACTTAAGACGAAAACCGTTTCTTATCGGTTTGTTTGTTGTGGTTGTAGGTTTTCGTGTTTTTTTAAAAAAAAGTTCGTCAATTGAATTTTGATAAAAAGTTAACTTAAAGTTAGCAACAATATTTTGCATATAGTAAAATAAGTTTAATTTAAACACATATTTTTGTTCCGGACAAACTTGGTCGAGAACAAATATTTATCAATTTTAGCAGCATTCCTTGAAAGTTATTATGTATTATAAAAAAAAAAACACACCGATAGGATTTTTACTAAAACATCGCCTTACGTTAATATTTAAATTTTTACATATAGTGAAATAATTTTAGAATCTAAACCTTCATTTATTCTCGAGATATTCGAATTAAAACTAGTTTGAAGGCAATATCCTTGATTTCTGCCAAGATAATTCTGCCGATGATCAACCATCAACTGTTAGTACTGTCTTTAAATTTTTATCAAAATTTCACCAAATGTCAAAAACGTTATTCTTCGATTCATTATATTTATATTCATTATAATTTTAGACACAAAACCATTTTTGTTTTTGTAAAACTTTCTTATTTCTTACTTTTTTTCAGTTTTTTTTGCTGCATCGCTTTACAATATCTTATATATATAAATTACGTGTCACGATGTTTTTTACACCGTGTGAAGTTTGATTCAACTTGAAATAAAGGATGGCTTAAATCTCAATTTATAATCGCAATATTATGTTATTGTAAATTATTTGTCTGTTTGAAGGTTACAATCATCTGTTTGCTTATATAAGCTATCGTCTCAATGTATGGATCTGGAACAATAATCTTATTGGGGAGTGTCAAGCTGGTTTCAGATCAGGCTATTCTACAATTGACCACATTTTCGTCTTGAGAAGTATTGCAGAATCATTTATGAATAAATCAGCATTTGATACTGTTAATAGAAATGCTTTGATATATTAGTTGTATGGCATGGGAATGTCCTGGAGGTTTGCAAGGATAATCCAAAATCTTTATATCAGCACAAAATCAGCTGTCTGGAATGGCGAAGAGATGTCAGATTGGTTTCACACTTGCACAGGAGTTAGACCAGGATGTACTCTAAGCCCATCGTTGTTTGCCCTCTTTATTGAAGATCTCGTAGAATGCCTACCTTGTGGTATTGAGTACGCCGGAAAAGCTATCAAAGGACTGATGTTCGCCGACGATATTGTCATTTTTGCATACTCGCCAGAATCTCTCCAATTAATGATAAACTGCTTGTGTGACTACTGCAAAATATAGAACTTGACTGTGAATTTAGAAAAGTCATAAGTCATGATATTCAGTAAAGGGGGCGGGCGTAACCGTAACAGTGAGAAATGATGGTATAATGGAGAAATAATCGAAGTTGTCAACGAGTACAGGTACCTAGGGATACTAATGACTAAGAACCTGGACATGGAAAACCACTTTGAGGATAAGCTTGCAAAGGCTAAGACCACAATCGCTGCCACGTGGAACAGGTGTTTTTCGAACAAAAATATTAGACATAGCGCCAAATTTGGAGTTTTTGAAGCAGTTTCAGAAGCCATCATGTTATATTCGGCTCAGGTGTGTGGCTACAAGCAGTATGAAACGGTGGAAAAATTGCTGAGATATTATATTAAAAGAATTTTTCATATTCCGTCCAACGCCCCGTATTATCTGGTCATGCTGGAAACTGGACTTCCACCTCTGTTTATACGGACCCTTAATAGATTATATTCTTAAGGCTATCAATATGTCTAATGAAAGACTTCCAAAGATATTAGCGCTTCATATAATAAGGAGAAATACAGGCTGGATGGAAGAATGGCAGGAACTAAGTCAATGGTGCGGGATGCAACTTAACCTCAATTGCGATACCTTAAGCGAATGGAAACTAAGGCTTTACGAACTAATAGCAAATGCGGATCGTAAGTGTAGAGAAGGATATGTGATGGATGCAACAGGCTCAGTTCATAGAACCCTATACATCAGTTTGAACCATAATCTTAATGAAAGGAATTGTGTTCGAAATGAATATAGTGTTGACGAAATATCCATGATGGGAAGATTAAGAGGTGAACTTCTTTGCCTCAACTACATGCCACATAGAGACGATCTACCGATAATTTGTGATCTATGTAACATGCAAGAGAGAGAGGATACCTTACATTTCATAGGCCGGTGTCCGGTCTTAGCTGAAACCAGGAGATATTACCTAGGTGCCAATATCTTATCGGTTATCCAGATAATAGATCTCCTCAATGAGATGAACGTCCCAAAATTATTTATGTACTGCAAAGCTGCGTTAAGATATTGACAAAGAATAAGTTATTCAGTTCTTTTTTTTTTAATTAATTATTCTAATAAAATAAGATATTTAATATATGTAAATTCTATTTTTGTCAATCGGCTGACGGCAACGCCATGCTCAATGGTTTTGTATATATAAGCTACAATTTATAAGCATAACCACAATACATCCACCAGAACTATGCAAGATTTAATCGAAAGTGATAAACTTTTCGGTAGTCCTCTCTTACTTTTGTATGGTGGTTTCCGCCAGACCTTACCAGTTATAGCTGGCTCTACTTTTGCGGATGAGATTAATGCGTATTTAAAACAATCATTCTTATGGCGAAGTAGTTTAAACATTACGATTAACATTCGCGTACAATTGCCAATTGATTGCCTTCAGCACAAATATTTTTCGAAAAATTATTAGATATAAGGAATTGTAAAACTAGAATTGCACCCAAATACGCAATGCATTAAACTGCCAGACAATTTCTGCACTGTTTTTTAGGTAAAAATTTAGAGTGTTTTTCCGAATGAACAGAGTAATTACTGAAATCATAACTGGCTCAGTCAACGAGCTATTTTGGCTGCCAAAAATGGCGATCTGATGTCTTTCAAATCAATAGATGCTGTTGTTAATGAAAATGATAGTGTAAATTATTGAAGATTAATTATTATTCTATTGGGTAATTTTAATCCACCTCAGTTATGCAAGGGTACACGTTTGGTCATCAAAACGATTACCGGAAATGTTCTGGAAGCAACCACTTTAAGTAGAAAGTTAAAAGGAAAAGTGGTCTTGTTGCCATTCGTTTAGCTTTTGCCATGTCTATCAATCTCAAGACCAAACAATATTCATTTGTGGTAAAGGTATGGAAAATTATTTTTTTTCTCACGTAACATGTCAAAGTGCTAACTTAAATTGATATCAAAAGTATTTACAGCTCAAAATAATAAATTTTTATTGTTAGAAGATTTTAAACTATCCGCCCTACCTTACTTATTAACTGTCACATGTTATTTACTAAAAACTTTGTAATTTGTTAAAAACTTGAGTTAAATAATAATACATTTTAAATTTATTTCTTTTGTTTTGATTCTGCTTTTCAAAGTCAATTCCTTCAAAGAAAATAATTTTTCGTTCGTAAATAATTTCATTGTAATAAGGGCTAACGGTGGTGGTAGAAAATCAGCCATGAAGGTCGCCATGTTTTTTGAACAAATGACATCTATGTAAAAAAAGCATGGTGGTGATGTTCTCCAACCGTTAACAAGTATACCTACTATAATATTTAATTGAAGTCGCTAGGGGTCAACCATTTTTCTAAGGTAGTAGACAAAACCACCAACTAAATGTTACTATCTGTAAAAAAATGTATTTGAAGTTGTTGTCACTGAAAATTCTGAAGATATGGACTTAGATCTTTGATTTTTAGATTTAATTTAGTTCAACATATGGAATTCACCTATCAGTTTTCGGGGTTTGAAATCGTGGTTAAAATTGATAGCACTAGCATTTGAAACATCTCAAACTGAAACTCAGGTGAAGGTTCTGCCACGTCATGAAAATTCCAATAAATGATAAAAGTTCATACGATCTTACTGTAACGCTGAGCAAAAAATCGTGCTCACGCGAATAATTTACAAATTATAGGCGCATTTAAAACTAACCTTTCCCAAGTTATTGATCCTAAATGTGTGAAAAAGTGGTTAAAATTTACCCCATTTCAATGATACTATTTTTCACACTCAATGCCAGTGTCCAAAGTTTAATTAATATAAAAATTTTCATAAAAAATGTAATATTTTTCGGCTTTACTTTCAAACCAGAAAAAACGCACATATCTTCTGAGAAAAAAACAATTGTAGGAATAGACTTACTTCAGCTAGAAACGTAATTAAAAGATATAATAGAAATGTCACCACACGTTTCAGGTGTTAATATCTTATTATTGCTTTACGTATTAAAGGAATGTAAACATAACAATATGTCTGTTGTGAACTTCATTACATTTTCAAATTATTTAATTTATAAATTTAAGCTAAGCCTTGAAACGAAAAAGAAGATACTGATACGGAGAGAGAAAAATTCTAAACAAATTTTTAATTATTAAAAAAGAAGTTTACCAGAAAACAAAATTACTTCGTTTAAATTGTAACTTTATTAAGGAAATAATGTATAAATAAAAATAAATTAGGTGGCGATACAGTCTTTTGAGAACTAGGGTTTAGTGGCTTGCAACTCTGAACGAGAGAACTGCTGTCAACGTTGAAAGGGACCTACGGTTTTGAAATGGATCTGAACGGCTAATTTGAGAAAGCACTTTTCATGATGAAATTACAATAATAAAAACAGATAAGGAAACAAGAATGTGGTCATTGGAATATTAATAAGAAGCAATTCATCAATTCATTTATACATATCTTATCCTAATTCATTACACTATTCTTTTAGAAAATTACAGGGAGTTTTTTAATTATAAAATATATTCCCAAAACTTTAACAACAATAGTACAAAACGCAAATGGATTTCGGACAAAGACCAACATTTTTTTACAAAAACAACTTCCTCACGATATCATAATATTGACAGAAACATGACTTAACAACTCTATCTCTGACTTAGAGTTTTTGACTCTTCTTATCAAGACTTTAGACGTGATAGTAATTACTCAAACGATTCAAGCGCCGCGCCGCGCCGTTGATAGTGAAATTCTTGTCGATATCAACAATACCGTCACTGGTTACCCGATTGACGACTTTCGATCAACAGACATCGAAATACAATGCTTGAAAATTAAAATGGCAACAGGACATTTAATTTATTTTATCATACCTATATACCGTCAAGTTCTAAGAACGCGGGTTATGAAAAACTAAACATCTGTATTAAAAGTATTTATATCCTTTTGGAACTTGAAGACGAAGTACTGGTTGTTGGTGGTTTTAATTTACCCAATCTCAATCTTTAAATGATCTTTTATTAACAGATGATGTGTCTTGTGTGAAGAATCGTTTTGGGAAAACCCTCGATCTAGTATTTTTCTCCGAAAGCATACGAGGGTGGATTGAAAAGTTTCCGGCCTGACCAAGAAAAACAACGTATTTAAGAATTTTTTTTTATTTCTCAACATAATCTCCTCCAAGGCTGGTACATTTCTCATAGCGGTGTTCTAGTCTAGTAATACCATCTCTATAGACTGATTCATCAAGTTCCTCAAAATACCCAGTTAAAGCTCCGATTACTTCTTCATTGCCCGCAAATCACTTACCACCAAGCCATTTCGTATTATGCTCTGAAGCAGCTCTGATTTCTTCTGATGCTGTCAAAATTGTCAACGAAGATCGCCATCTTCCTGCATTAAACATAGCACTTAATTAAATCATGGCTTCACCTCATATGCTATCTAATAACAACAAACTAGAATTGAACTTTAGTAGGTGTAATTTTGAAAACCTTTTTAACTTATTATGTACGATCAATTGGGATCACTTATTTTGTTATTTAAATAACAACATAACATTTTTTATTAAATTCTTTTTGACTGTTTCTACAAAACGATTCCATTTAAAAAGACTCGTAATAACTTGAGTGTTCCACCATGGTTTGATTCTCAAGTCGAAAACTTAAAAAACAAAAGGAACAAAGCTTGGATAAAGTTTTATCAAACAGGAACTGAAAATGCTTATAAAACGTTCATTATAACAAAACAACTTTTCACTGACTTCTCTAACATCCTATATGATGACTTCCTTCGGAAAATTGAATTAAACCTTAGAAATAATCCTAATAGTTATTGGAAATTCGTTAATCGTAAGAAGAAAACATGTGGGTACCCTAACTGACTGACTAATGACAGATTCAAACATGTTTGCAAATTACTTCAAAGATGCTTTTGTAGATTCTAATACTATTATTTTTTCTAACACAACTACCACTGTTTTAAATCTGCCCCATTTAAATTCTATCAACTTCGTTATAAGTAAAGATACTGTCTTTAATAATATCCTATAACTTGACGAATGTTTTAGTCATGGTGTACCATCATCTATGTTAAATAAATGTGCTGCGTATTTAGCACATTCGTTATGTGTTCTTTTTAACACGTCTTTAAGTAACTCGCTGTTTCCTTTTATCTTCAAGAGCTAATTCATAATACCAATACACAAAACAAGTCCTAAAAACGAAATAATGAACTACCTGTGATACCCAAACTGTTTGAGTCAATAGTATGTAGCGTCCCTACTTTTCACAGTAGTTCAATTTATCTGTGATAACCAGTACGATTTTAGTAAAAAGCATTCAACTGTTAGTAGGGGAAGCCGGGGCATAACGGGCCCCTTAAGGATTTCTTGTATAAAAACTGCAAAAATGTGTTTATTTTCTCCAAAACAATTTTATTAGATAGAAAATTGATAAATACGTTAGTACACAAAAGAAAAATAAATAAAAAATAATAATTCAGTACGTTAAATTAATTTTAGTAAATGATAGAATTTGCCCATTCTACCCCGGTACTGGGGCACAATATACATATGTGGGGCATGACGGGCGCAAAGCTAAACTGGGTTGCAACTGGAGCAAATGTGGCTAGATTCATCGTCAACATCATCCTCTCCAGCACAAGAACAATGTGCCCACTTACCACATGATCTGCAGGAAATCCATCCTTCTGTAGACTGGGAGTATAAATGCCCACAATAAAGACACTCTTCGTCCTCCTCGCTTTCTGAAGATTCTTCCTTCCTGGTAGTTTTCTTTTTTGTTGAGGCTTTTTTCTTATTCATAACAAGAGGCTTGGACTTCGTGGACTCAGCCTCTAGCTGCGCCTTGTAAGGAGAGCTTGTAATTATTGCAGTCTTTCCCCTGCGCTTAGAAACTCTTTTTTTAACGGGTGCTTTGGGAACAGCTACAATATGAGATGGAGAAAACTTTTCGAATGAAGTTGATGCCGTTGGTGCATCATTGTTTGTCAAATCGGGCTCTGGAGAGGATAACAGTGCACCCATTGGTATCGGATTAACAGAATGTGGTGTAGACATTGTGGACTGATTGGTTTCCGAAACGGGATTTGGGGACAACATCAATGGATCGGCGGCGGTCGTTGATGAGCCTGGTGGTACCGAATATGGGTCGACACAAATTGTTTCATCTAAGAGTAGACGCTCTTCCCCATTTGGCATGTCTGTGGTTTGGCAAGGCAAGAAATCATGGTCTTCGAAAACATTTGAATTAACCGGCCATATTCCAGTCGTTTGAAAACGATTTATTGCGACTAACATTGTGGCTGCTCTTAAATATGCTCTACCGAACAACTGTCCTACCTGGTAATGTGTAACTGTTCTGCCAGGATGTTGTCTGAGCCATTTTTTTACTTCATCTCCATAGTAAGTACTCAAGGGTTTCATAAAAGTGACATCAAAGGGCTGTAACCGATGAATGCAATGTGGTGGAAAACAAAGCATGACCACACCATTGGCTCTTGCTACATCTATCACTTCAAGGCTCTTAACGTGGCTTGCATGCCCATCTAACAGCAACAAAACGGGTTGATCTTTAGTTGCACTCGACCATTCAATGAATCGTTTCAACCACTTTAAAAACAAATCTTTTGTGATCCATCCATTTTGGGTTCACTCGCCCCAAGAATTAGGAGGTGTTCCATCCATTAGTTCGACCTTCATTCTTTTACGTGGGAAAATGAACATTGGTGGCATGTACGACCCATCAGCGCTCATACAAATTTCCACTGTGAGAAGCTGTCCTCGCTCCGATGAAGAAAGCGATCCTACCTGTTTTCTGCCTTTAGTTGCCAAAATTTTCCCAAGACTTTTTGCAACTGTTGTGATGCCCGTTTCGTCAACGTTGAAGATTCGATTTGACAAGAACCCATATTTCTTGATGCACTCCTCAAGAAGTTGAAAAAAATTGCCGACAGAGACACGGTTAAATCCCATAGCTCGAGCTGCAGATGTTGCTTCCGGTTTTCGTAATGAAACCGTTGCATTTCGTTTTAAAAAGTTCTGCGCCCAATCTTCTCCAGCCATGCGTGTTTCAGCGTCAAAATTATTGGGTATTTCATTTTTTTCTGCTAGCTCATACGCCAGTTCTCGAAATTTCTTCAAAGAAAAGCCAAACAAGCGCCCTTCCATATCCTTTAGATATTCGGCCAATTCATTCTCTTGATGCACGTTAAATACAGGTTTAAAATTTCCCACTTTATTGAGAACAAGTGGAAGGTCGGGATTTAGATTTGCTTTTTTTAAAAATCTTTGTAAGGTAGTTCGAGGAATTTTTTTTTCACTTGAAAATAACTTCAACTCAATGAAAAATCTTCTTTTAGCCAAAACACAGAACACGTGGCAATTTCGTTCAGAGACGGGTTTTCCCCGAATTGCCACCGATGATTTAAGGAAGACATATTTAGTTTCGGAGTTGACACTTTACTCAACAGAGAAATAAAGAGGGGGCCCATTTTACCCCGGGTGCCTGTTATGCCCCGGGTTCCCCTAATCTGTTTCACTTAACGTTCTTTTGTTTAGATGTTTTTGAAAAACGTGAACAAGTAGATTGTATCTTTACTCATTTCAGCAAGGCCTTTGACAAATTGTGTCATAAAACTATCGCAGCAAGGTTTTTGCGACTATTTCATAAATTGGATCACCTCATATTTGCAAGATAAACGTTATAATGTTAAATTTCGTAATGAGTGTTCAAGTTCATTTGTTGTGAATTTTGGTGTCGCCCAGAGTAGTCACCTTTGTCCTATTCTATTTGTTTTATTTAGAAATGACTTGGTTTCGATCATACAAAATTCGTCTGTCTGCTGATGACATTAAAATTTAAAAAAAAAATTAACTACATCTGACTGTCTTGAAGACTGGAAAAAGACTTAATATTATTCATTGACTGGTGCAATAATAATCGTCTTGCTTTGAATATTGACAAATGTAAAACCATGAGTTTTATACGCAAAAAATAGTCCAACTTACATGTTTGATTTTTGTCCTATAAGTAGAGTAATGTTTTTTCTGACTTGGGTGTTGAGATTTTTATATTTATATTATATTTTTTTATATTTTTTTTTTATTATTTATCTATAATAAATTTCACCTTCGTATTAATTCACCAAATGATAATATAAAATGTATAAATTGCAAATTAGTATTTTCCAGCAGTCTAGTTTAAGTTTTAGCTTTAAAGTATACATGTATTATAGATATTAATAAGAATTGTTAACTTTAGTATTTAACGAATTATACTAATAATGAAATATTTAAGTGAGTAAATTATTTCTTTCACCTTTTGCCACCTTTGGACAGGTTGACTCACAGGGACTTAGAGTGAGATTTTAAACTCAAAATAAGTGGAACTCAAAACATGGTCGATTTATATCATTAGGAAGTAAACAAAATTTAAATTACTCAAAAATACATTACATTACATTTACTTAAATTCAATATCGTAAACAAATCCCAAAAGTCTTGAAGACTTCTTTTATTGCGGAAATAACACAGCCAAAATTTTCCACAAGCTCTTGAAGACATTCAATTTATTGTTTTTCTTACTATAAAAATTGAAATTCTTGCCAAAAAAACAAAAATGGAAACAATTCTTTTCTTTCTCTTAAAAGTTAAAGAACATTTAAATAAATGCCACAATAGCATCTCAAACACCTTTAAATTCAATAAATTGGACAAAAAAAAACTTCTTATGCACACTTCTATGCACTATGCCAGATATCCTTGAACTTGGCAAGATATTTTTTTAGCCTCCTTCAGAATGTTGCATTTTTCTAACTTACATGTAATGAAAATATCCTGAAAACATTCCAAGTTATTTGTTCCCTGAAGATGTGGATCCGGACAGGCAGCAAGTTATTGCTGACGTTAGAGGTACATGTTCGTACATATTTGGAATAACTCCAACTGCACATAAAGGTTTACAATGAGCTTCCAGGTCTATATATGGTGTTCTTTATGGAGAATTTATTTTCTTGCAAAAGTATTTTTACATTTAAGTTTAGTTTTCTCTAGAGAAATGAACATGAACAAAAAGAACACAGTATGGATCCATACAAAGGAAGGTTCATAGGTAGCTAAGCTATAAGAACGTACTATTAAATAGAAGTTCAAATATCGATTAGAATAATAATTCCTTGAATTTGTGATTTAAAATTGAATTTGAAAAGTGATTTAAAATTCTTGAGTTTTATTGTTTAATATAAAATTCCTTGAAAACGGAATGATTTTCCTTTTTTATTTAATAAGCTTTGAAGTTTTCCATCTCTTGATAATTAAATATGAAAAATCAAACAAAGAAATTAATTACTATGTATTTTATTACTCATTCCATTTCCCAATTAGGTGTCAAAATATATATAAGAGCTTGTTTACCTAAATCCCTAACTTAAATTACTCTCCCCATTAACAAGCCCCCAAGTGATTTAATCTCTTGACCTCACATTAACCTTCTCTTCATCGCCTACCTACGTCGGTCGTACAATCGTCCAGATCGAAAAGTCCAAAGAAATCTCTGATTTCCTCAACACTATTAAGGATTGTAAGCCAAAGCTTTAATCTCACTCCAATAATAATTGAATATGAAATGAAAATCCATTAGGTTCACACACCAACAATCCCCTTACCATTAACATCACCTTCACCATCAGCATCAGCATCTACATCAGCATCCATCCAACACCATTGGGGGTAAACTGTTTCAATCCTTGTTAATTGGCTGTAGGCAATACAGGGCTAAATGGTACAAGTGTTTATGGAATGTCTATGTTTACAAAACATTTCTCAATTTAGTAGCAGTTTTGAGATGGAGCAATAATACAATATTTGTACCTTCCTTTACGAACGTCAGACATGAAGACTCATTAAGTGTGATTGAGTTTTGAAAATATGTATTTGGATATTTTTTGATGTTTGAAAATTTGTTGGTATTGATTTTTATTATTTGTCTGGTTGTTCTTTCCTATAAAAAACTTTTTAACAACAAATAAAATCGTTTCTTTTCGAATTATTGATTCGTTTGGACCACATAGTCTCATTCCTCGATCGTCCACGTTTGGGTTTCGAAATTAAAGTTAAAAAAGAGCCTGCCAAGTGGCACACACTCATCTGTCAATAGTTTTTAAATTGGTCCAATTAATAATACCGATATTTCGTGTAAGTTAAACAAATTTTGAAATCAATATCTTTCTTCGTTCTCAAATAATTTGAGTCGAAAAATATTAATTATTAGTTCTTAGTTGTTTTTACAAGTTGTCGGTTCTTGTAATGATTGGCAACGCTGGCTCTTAAAGTTTGGTTGACATTGTATTTAAGCTGCAGAAAATATTCGTTTATTTATTGTTAAAAAAGTTTGTTTTGTTATGCAAATAGTTTTTAAATATCTATTAATCTACCAGGATTTCATATTTTCAAAGGTAAGCAGTTATTAAGCTTTGTATATTAGTGAAAACCACCACTCAAAAAAATGTAGAGCGTACAAAGAACTTCAACAAGGAAAATCAATGCAAACAACAACACTAGTTCTGAGAACAAAAGGCAGCAATAACGCCCATCTGCATAGTGATATTAATAATAAATGCACCCACCCCCATCGGTCGGTGTTAAAAAGACCGTGTTCTGCACTCTCCCCCGTACAAACTTCTGAAATATGCAATTGCTTACTTACTCGTACTTAAGGTGGCGCTACAGTCCTGTGTGAACTAGGGCCTCACCCAACAAACTTCTCCATCTAGCTCGGTCCCTAGATAGATGTCTCCAGGTCGCGCTCCAAGATTAGTGAGGTCACCTTCCACTTGTGCGCGCCACCTGATCCGCGGTCTTCCTATACTTTCTGTCCTGTGGATGCGGATTCGAAGACTTTCCGGGCCGGAGCATTGGTTTCCATGCGCTCTACGTGACCCAGCCATCTAAGTCGTTGGACTTTTACCCTTCTGGCTAAGTCTACGTCGCTGTACAGCCCGTACAGCTCGTCGTTCCATCTTCTCCTCCACTCGATGCATACGGGACCGTAGATCACACAAAGAACTTTTCTCTCGAAGCGACCCAAGGTGCTTTCATCCGCTTTTGACATGGTAAATGCTTCTGCACCGTATAGCAGGACGAGGATGATAAGGGTCTTATATAGCAACACTTTGGTCCCTCGAGAGAGGACTTTACCACTCAATTGCTTTCTTAGTCCAAAGAAACAGCGGTTAGCAAGAGTAATTCTGCGTTTGATCTCAGCGCTGGTGTTGTTTTCTGCGTTTACAGCGGAGCCTAGGTAGACGAAGTCTTGGCTACCTCAAAGTTACGTCTGTCGATTGTGACGTTTTGACCAAGACGTCGGTGTTGTATGTCCTTTCTAGACGACAGCATGTACTTTGTTTTGCCCTCATTAACCGTTAAACCCATTTTTGCCGCCTCTGCCTCAATACTCACAAAAGCCCCATTGACATCACGCTGAGTTCTTCCGATTATGTCAATGTCATCAGCATATGCCAGTTATTGGACAGACTTTTGAAAGATAGTGCCTCTAGTGTTGACGTGGGGGCTCCGCACTATTCTTTCAAGCACGATGTTAAAAAAATCGCATGACAGCTCATCACCTTGTCTAAAACCTTTTTTGACATCGAAAGGTTCTGTTAAGTTGTTTCCAACCTTTATCTAGCAGCGTGAATTCTCCATGGTCATCCTACAAAAACGGACGAGTTTGGCAGGGATGTCAAAATTAGACATGGCTCTATATAGCTCGTCCCTGTAGATGCTGTCATATGCGGCCTTGAAATCAGTGAAAAGATATGGCAATCTTTACTTCGTCTAAGTCGGGAGGACGGGATTGTTGGCTTTCGTCGTTATGTTGAATACATCATCCTGCCTGACAGTGAAATTCGGTTCGTCGTCACCGTTATACAGTCTGCAGAAGTGGTCCTTCCATATCCTCAGCACTAACTGCGGTTCCACTATGATGTTTCCACTTTCCACCTGTGCATAAAACTTTTTAACTTCATTCCTGGTTTTTAACCTCTCAACATCCTCGACAGCATGCTTCTCATGTCCTCTCTTTTTTATTCTGAGAAATCGGCGTTCCTCTCGCCTCTTCTGCTCATAGAGCTCATGAGCAGCGCCACTTTGCGTGCCTGTCGATTGGCTCATTTGCTTGCCGACATTCCTCATCAAAATGGCTGTTTTAAACCCAGCACATCAGAAGCGGCTCTGTTAGAGTATATTGGCAATGTTGCCACTGGTTTTCGATACCTTGTGTTGGCGGCAGAGAACTTCAAGAGATGTTACTTGTAACTCGGTCGGAAAAGAATTTGGCGATCTCTGGCGATTGTAGCCGTTCGACGTTGTACCTTCTCCCAGCACCTTCTTGTTTTGCTTTGGGTCTGGAAATCCGAAGTGCTACCTTGGCTACAACGAGGTAGTGGTCCCAGTCGATGTAAGCTCCTCGGAAAGTTCGGACATCCATGATGCTGGAAGCGTGTCTGGCATCGATCGCAATATGGTCAATCTGGTTGACGGTAGATTGATCTGGAGAACTCCAAGTTCCTTTGTGGATGTTGAGGTGTGGAAAACGCGTACTCATGGGTGCCATGACGTTTCACCCCGCAGCAAAATCTCTGACCCTGAATCCATTGTCGAAAGTGTTGTCGAGCAAGCTATTCTTCCCGATTATTCCACCAAAGATGTCTTCCCTTCCTAGCTTATCTTTAAAATCGCCCAGGACTATTTTAATATCGTAGCTAGGGCACTGCTCATATGTTTTGTCTAGGAGCTCGAAGAACATATCTTTGGTGTTATCGTCTTTCTCTTCTGTGGGGGCGTGCGCGCATATCAGGCTAATGTTGCCCAATTTAGATTTGGTGTATGGTCATTGATGCACCTATAGCTCAAGACTTCTTGCCTAAGTCTGGCTGCAATGACGAAGCCGCATACAAGTAAGCGCTGTTGGTTCTCGTGGTGGCAGTCACCATAGTAAATATCGCAGTTTTTTATCCTCTTTTTGCTCGGCCCATCCCATCGTATTTCCTGGATGGCGGGAATATCTGCCTTATACCGTTCTAGGGACTCCGCTAATTCTTTGGCCGCACGTGGTCTGTTAAGGGACCTAACATTCCACGTGCATATCCGTAGTTCGTTTCCTTTATTCGTTTGTGTTGGTTGTCAACAGTAAATCCGTCCGTATCCGAAGCTTGTTGGTGCTTCGCAACTATGAAAGCTTTTACGTGGCCAGGAAGTCACCCCGACGCACAACCCCCAACCTGGAGGGCCAGATCCTAAGTATAACTCCAAGGATGGGGAGCCGGATAAAACCGCTCCTTACAGGCCTGGGCTCCGAATAAGTCGAAGAAGCCCTATAAGGTGTTCACTAAGTAGTTCAACCTTACTGGAACTGTAGACGCTACCGTTGATTCCATCTCGGGAATTCCTCCGCTGCCATCTGGATAAAGAGTGGTGCCTTAGTGGAAACACCTCTCCCCACCTCTCTCGTTTGCTGCCCCCAAACAACTTTCCACTGGGGTTGAAACCCAATCTCCAGTTGAGGTACTAGGCACCCGATGTTCACCACGGGGAGGTAAAAGTAGTAGTTGATAGACAGAGGTTGCTTTTGAGAAAAACCTATGGACGCTTGTGTCCTCTTTAATGCACAATTTAATTAATTTAATTTGAAACCTCTCTAGCAATATTGCTTGATGATCGACTCAAAAATTTTCCAACGAAGTCTGACTTGCTTGAAGTCAAAACAAAAATGGAGTATCTTCAACGTGGCAATGAATTACTTAAGTCTAATCTGAAGCAATTGGAAAGCAAATGTTTTGTACTTGAGAGGCAAATTATCTTATTATTATGGAAAACAACAACAGCTTGACGTGTGACGATGCTGATGGCTTAAGTATGAACAACAATATTTTGACAGAGTGCAGTGACACTGACAAGGCTCAGATGACAACAAGGTTACAAACCATCAACGTCGATAATGCAGTGCAAGCCCCTGGGTGCAGTGGTGTCGCTAGTAATAGGAATTACTAGTAAAAATGTAATAAATCACATAATCTTAAAAAATGAATATTTAAAAATTTTATCTTATAATGTGTCAGGTCTTAGTAATAAATGACTTTCATAATTTCATCAATAATTTGGACTTAATTTTTTATATTAAACTTTCATTACCGAGGAAAACTTCGCAAGAATTGAGAATAAAATAAAAGATTTTACGTTTAAGTGGAGGATCTTACGAGGAAGAGCAAGTGGAGGATGTTTCCTAGGATTTAAGAAAAAACTTAATGCACACTGCGTCTTCAAAACATACAATGATATTTCGATTCTAGTATTCAAAACTTACAACATCCGTCTTAGATACTACCGATGTATTTGAATTTTAACAACTGGGAAGACGACTTCGTAAAATGATCATACACATTCAATGGTATAAATGCCTTAAACTTGCAGATTTGAATGCGAGAGTTGGAACGCAGGCAGGAGTGATGAATGATTTAAGAGGTTGCCGCAGAAAATCAAAAGATCCTTGCTCTAACACACGAGAAAAGAAACTATTAGAGTTCTGAAATACGTTTGGTCTGCGCATTCAAAATGGAACCAGTGCCGGCGACTCGGACGGCCAAGGGACACCAGTGGTCGATTATGCTTTCATAGGAGAAGATTGGGAACCGTTCTTGAAAGATTTTGAGATTAGTGACCACCTTCCTGTTGTTGTGACAATACAACTGCAAACTAAGCATGATGAGGAAATAACCTCTATGCGGCTCCTTCCCAAACTGAAATGGAAAGAGGCTAACGCGCAGGAATATCGACGATTTTTAGACTTGCAACGCCAATCACTTCAAATCGAGGACTTTTCCGTCTAAGAACGGATTGTGAAAGCCTCATACCCACAAGAAAGACTCAGCCAAAAGAAAGAAAATACAAAATAGAACCCTAGTTTGACGAAGAATGTCTAAAAGCTCGTAAAACATCATTTGCGTGGTTGAGGATCTCCGTAACTCCAGCCAAGGATAATTTAAGGGATTTTATATAGAGGCCAATAAGAAGTTTAAAGAGTTTTTTAAGACTAAAAAGAAGTTATACACTGAAAAGCAAATAGACCGATTAGCATCTTGTAGTAGCGCCGCTGATTTTTGGAAACTGTCTAGGGAGCTGAATGGAAAACGTGTTACTATATCCACATAACTGTCTTCAAATGTACTGCTTTCTCATTTTAAGGATCTTTTAAATCCTGTAATAACGCCAACAATGTGGCAATTCGCATCACCTGGATTCGTAGTCGACTCTCTGGACTGGGCATTTACATTTAGCGAGTTGACGCTTAAAGATGGAAAAGCAGCCGGATCGAATGGTATTCCAGTGGAGTTTTTTAAATATGGGATTATCATGCTCAAATAACACCTTATAAAACTTGCTGAGGGAGTTCCATGCTGGATTTAGATTAAATTACATTCAGTATATTTGTATCGATTTTAAAGCAGCCTTTGATACAATCGAAAGAGGTGCACTATTCTATAAGCTGTATAGGGTTGGGATTTAATTGAAGTTTGGTCGCGTTCTTGAGCACCTATATAGCTTAATAAGGGTGGCTATATGGACAGGTGAAGAACTCTCAGACTGGAGTGAGACAATGTTGTACATTAAGCGACACCTTGTTTGCATTATTCATTGATGAACTTCTAGACTACCTGCCGGGTGGAGTCGTGGAGTGGATTTCGCACGGATGGGGATTAAGGCACTTCTGTTCACAGATAATATAGTCATATATGCGCAATCGCCGGAAACACTGCAGCTCATGATTAACAGGGTTTACCAGTATTGTCAGTTATGAAATTTAGTAGTTAATATAGATAAATCCAAGGTTATGGTTGTTAAAAGTGGTGGTGGACGTAATGCATCAAATAAAAAATGGAGCTATAATCGCGAAAATATTCAATGTGTGCGAGAATACAAATACCTTTGCATTACTGTTGCAAATAATTTAAATATGGATAAACACTTGAAGGAGAAATTAGTAAAGGCAAAAACTGCTATTAATATGACCTGGAAATAATGCTTCATGAATAATTGTATAGCACATAGTAGCAAGTTTAAAGTATTTGAAGCAGTAGCTGGGACAATACTTTTACATGGATTGCAAGTATAGGGATGTAAAACGTAGAATTCGGTTGAAAAACTTCTAACGCACTTTATAAAAAGAATATTTCAATTGCCGAAAAATACGCCAAGCTATGTAATAATGCTGGAAACGGTTTCTCTCCTTTGGTAATAAAAACATTGAAGTTGCAAGCGGAATTCTTGCTTTACGTTTGAATGATTCACGGGTCGTAAAAAAAGTGGTCATAAAGGCCATAGAAGATCAAAACAGTTGGTATCGAGAGTGTCAAGATTTTGCTGAAATATGTCAAATTAATTATAATTTACTAATCAAGGATTTAACAAGCGCTAAAAACATCTTGTATGAAGTCATTTTAAAGGTTGATGAGAAATGTAGAGATGAATATATTGCTGATGCGTCTAATTCCCTGTACAGAACAACTTATTTTAAGGATTCAAATAATTTCCGTGTGATTTCTATGACTACGTAGTGAACTAATAGATTAAAATTTCATTGCAAATAGACCTGACTTACCCCTAGAGTGTAATATGTGCAACCTATCAGAAAGAGAGAATACTGTCCACTTCATTGGAAAATGCCCCATTCTCAGAGAAATCAGAAGGAATCTATTTAGAAAAGACTTTCTATCGGAAGTACCCGTGGCATGATGGTTGGTGCATTGGAATGTCATGCAAGGGGTCTTGGGTTCAATCCCTGCCTGTGCCACCTTAGTTACAAAAAAAATAATTTCCGCGGGTACTGCCTCTTGCGAGGAATTGACAAATCCTTCAAGAGTAATTCTTTAGTAATAGAGTCTAGAGTAATTCTTAGCCGTTCAGATTTGGCCTAAAATTGTTGGTCCCTTCCATTCCTGACAACAATACTCGCACACAGGAATGGTTGAGAGTTGTAAGTCACTAGGCCCTGGTTCACAACGGACTGTTGCGCCACCCCATTTGATTTTTTTTTCTAGCGGAAGATCAAGTGATAAGTTTATTGAATGAAATGGATGTTGTCAATCTTTACGAATTTTGCAAAACTGCGATTAGATATAGAAGTGCTATAATGGTTGTGTTTTATTCACCTTTTTTTAAGTTAAACAATATTATAAATACCTTTTTTAATATTTAAAAGTAATTATATTGAGGGCTTTTTACATTCATTGTGTTTTGTTGTTAATGACCAAAAATTACGTCAAAAAATACTGCATTGTATCAAAGGCAGTAAACATTTTTGATAAATTGTAAAAAAGCATAAGGTATTCTTCTTTCTCGGTTCCAACGCTTCATCAACAACTCCTTTTGTTAGTACCTTAGAGAAAACTAATTACTTTGACAGTAAGTGTTATAACTCTGACTGGCGTTATTGATTCTTTGGGACCAATCTTTTTTCGCACTCAAGAAGTATTCTTGAACGCTTGGAAAACCACTGCGTAAGCTTGTCGGTGCTTTCTGGAAGTACCTACTTGTGAGGTCTTGTTTCCAACAGATGGAAAAAAGCATTTCTCCAGCCCACCTCCAAAAAGGGCGACTCTTCCATACTTATTATAAGCAATTGTTTGCACTTATGTCCCTTTTTTCCAATAAAATATCTTAAAGATCGAAGACGGCTTTCACAGCAATGCCATGGTTCATCTCACCGAACAGTGGAACTAATTTTTACATCGTTTTGAAGAAAATTAAATTGCACTTAATATTTCAAAAGCATTTAATAGGATTTGGCATCAGGCTGTCTCATGAAATGCATGCTTTAATTTTTTCTTGAATCCCTCCTTCAGTCGTTCTGTCAAATACAGAGATTCGTTCTTTAGCCGAACTACGTGAATGTGGAATTACCATATTCTGTTTTTTTTCAGTATTCAGGAATTCAAAACATTGTACACCGACATCACAGAAATAGGAATGTATTTACCTCATCACTAAAGCAAAAGGTTTCAAATGATGTGTAATTTTAACTTTATATAACTTGCATTTCAAATGACCACTGAATATTACAGCTGTCAATTTAAAGCAATACTTACTTGAAACCATGCAAACAAAGAGACAATTATTTAAATTCACAAGAGTTCAGTGTATTTCTTTTATTTCAAAATATTAAACCAAAAGTCGTTAATTCTTTTGAAAAACATCTAATCCCATCAGGCCGCTTTCCACATATTGAATGTTAAGTGAACTGCCAGCAGCTTCACAAATTCGCTGAGCAGCACTTATGCCTTGAGCAATAGCTATCGGGGTACCACCGCGAATTCCAACTAATGCTATATCCAGAGCAAGTTTCAAATCATCATAGGCCGCAACTCTGCCTATTATAACTTCCACCATTGCCGGAATAAGCCCATCGATTTTAACTGCTTCCCCAGCAATATGTCGAGCTGCTCCAAATCCTAGAAATCCAATAGTTGTGCCTCTTAAAACTTCTTCCCTGGCTGTTTTGATTGCTCTTTGTATAGCGGTGATTGCAGCTTCTTTGTCCAGAATTGCAATTTTTCCAGCCTCTTCTAGAGCCTTCTTGGCTATGGACACGGCATCAGCTGTTTCCAAAATAGTTGAAATCAGAGCTTGAGTCATGATTTTAGCTGCATCACTCGCATTTTTCGAAGGAAATCCCACATTTAACCTTGATTGAAGACCATTCTGAAGACTAGCAATGGCAGCTAAGCCAGCAGGGTTGTCAGTAGAGACATTCGAAGTCAAACTTTTTATAATTCCAGCTACGCGATTTTCTAGGTTCGCCACTGATGGTGCATCATCGTATGCTCCCAACGAATATTGAGCACTTTTATGATAGAACTCGAAGGAAGCTGTACAGCCAGTTGAAAAGGCTTCAAAAGCAGCATTCAATCCCTCAGCAATTGCACTGCCACCAGCTTCTATACCCCTCGTTGCTATTTGTTCAGCAATAACTAAGGAATCAAGAATCAAGTTGCCTGCACTTTGAATAGCATCCATGCTGGCTTTCATTTCCTTATGATTAGCACCCCCACTCAAGGCTAAAGCAGCTCCAAAAGTGTCCTCAATTCCAATGCCCGAAGTGTAGATAAAGTGTCTGATGAATTTGATTATTTTCTTAACTATTTCGGTTGCAGCTTCAGGATCTTGAGCTGCTAACTTCGAAGCATTATCAAATGTCTTCTTCACCAATCGTTCACCATTTGCAATAGTTCTTACCGCTGTTAGAACAGCATCTATAACTTGTCTCACTGCCTTCTGAAAGAATCCATCAACTCGTTGCCGTTCGATAACATCCTTTCGAATACCGTCAATTGTAGCCTTGGCTGCTAGACTGTCTTTATCCAAACTGGACATAATTATTGCTTCTTGTTCTTCTTGGTACTTAAGAGTGGCCACTTCTTTTTTCACTTCAGCCATGACAAGTATGTCTGAAGTTATTGTTGCATCAGCACTTCCAGAAAGCACCGAAAATACAGCAACGCCAACGAAGATTAAGACCAAAAGTTTATTCCTCATTTCGATTTTGAAAATTTAAAATTGACGTGTTAGGAACAGCACCACTTCGCAACAAACTAAAAGAAGTCTGAAAGCAGATCTTATATAGGAAGATAATAGTGTTTGGGCAAATTTTTGGGTTTACATAGCTGATAAAAGTTGTTTGCTAATAAAACAACAAATATTCAGAATCTGTCAATATTGGAATATTTCTCCTATTTCTTTTTCAAATAATTGCTTTGTACAAGAAAAAAAGTACAAATTACTACCTTTTTTAAAAAGTGTATATTTAGAAAACAAAAACAAAGTTATTGATCGAGTCATTTATTCTAACTTTTGTTTTATTAGCTGCAAGAAGAAGGTTAACACGTTTTTTTTCTCTCAGTCAGAAATGTGTTTCTTTCGTTTTGTGCACAGTTTTAAAAATATCTTAGGAATGCTCCGTTTTCCAGATGTTTAAAACAACATTTTGTTTAAAATTAAATGTATTTAAAGCCAGTATCATTCCTCGTTCTTAAATGCAAATTAGTCATGCAAATATAAGGAAGGTGATATTGTACTGCAACCGTAGACCTGGGGATCATTTTACTGATATCGTTTTTCATCGTTATTGGTTTTTTTTTTTTTTAAATACTCGTACTTCATAATTGTTCCTCAGGAACTGTTGATATATACCATAACATTTACTTGGTCAAGTGGGATAGGACTGATTTGTATTAAATTTTCTTTTTCCAACACTAGTTTTGAATTCTCTCTCAAGTTTCGTGTCTTTCGTCAGTGTCAAACATCTTCAGTTTGGTCTAACTATTAATCGTCTTATATTACAAAATTTACAAAAAATACATTTGTTGGCGCAACATTATGTTGAGAACTAAGACCTAGATACTTACAATTACAACTTTAAACAATTTCTGTGTGTGAGTAATATTGTCAGGGATAAATGAAACCTACAATCTCAAGCCGAATCCAAACAGCTTATTTGAGAGAGCACTCTAGGATTTACTCTTGGAGGATTGGTCAATTTGTCGCAAGAGACTTTTGATGGCACAAGCAGGGATTGAAGCCAAGACCTCTGACATAAACACAAACCAGCACTCTACGGGTACTTCTCCCATTTTATGGTTACTTTAATTGACCTACTGTAGCGGCTTTCGGGCTATTTAACTTAATTTCACCCCAAATTTACCTTGTTGGAAATTATACCACCAACCAAATTACGTCACTGACTAATATATCAGCCAGTCTTAGTGATTACTGTGAATTATCGATTCGGCGCCTAGACAACTAAAATGCATTCCTAAGGTCATTTTAACTCCAATGAGGTTGTTTTCTCGTTCCGTTTGATCTTACTTTGTATAATTTCAATCGTATATTGATACCATTACATTTCTCATCAATGTGTTTTGCGACCGCAAAGTACAAGTACTAAGTTGAGAGTTGTTTCTGATGCCTTATAATCTTCTCAACAATCACTAAATGACATCTTGAAGGCTGGGCCAATCATTCAAGAGGAGCTATTTTCGACGTTGCTCCGTTTCCATACACACATATACCGGCAAGTTCTTGTTGCTGAAGAGCACACTTATTACCAGCTCATAGTGTGAAGGCAGCATCCGTCCCAACTCTTGCAAATCTTTCGCATAAACACTGTAACGTATATGGTACTAACGTATGGTACATCTCCGGCGCCATTTTTGGCGGTACGGTGTTTAAAGATGTTGGGCGATGCTAACGAATCTTCTTTTCCCACGGTGTCAGATAAAATTCTAAGAGATTTCTACGTTGATGATCTCTTAACTGATGCTGATAATATCGAAACCCTTAGAATAATGAAATTCGAGATTCAAGAAATGCTCACAAAAGGAGGGTTTCAACTAGCCAAATGGTTTTCAAATCATCCAGAGTATCTAAATAAGGAGAGTTCTGAAAAATCAATTAATTTTAATAATTTGGATTACGCAAAAACTCTTTGAATTTATTGGCACCCTAAAGAAGATACATTCAGCTTCAATTTGGACAATAATTTCCATGATCTACGAGCTACTAAGAGAAAGATATTATCAGTTTCTGCTCGTCTTTTCGATCCTCTTGGTTTGTTATGCCCCATAGTAACCAAAGCCAAACTCTTATTACAAGAGCTTTGGGTTGAGTCGATTCCATTGCGGCTTGATACAAAAGTTGGCGAACCAACTTATCTCAACTTGGCGAGATAAAAATTCCAAGATTTGTCGAAACTCATTCGAACGCAAAAATTCAAGTTCGTGAGTTTGCCGTTGCTTCGACGAGAGCTTACGGTTGTTGTATTTACATCCAAAGATAAAGCACGGCCGGTATCAAGTCGACGCTATTAACTGCAAAGTCTAATGTGGCCCCTTTGAAAAAGAAATGGATCCCTCGATTAGAACATTGCGCAGCGCATACTCTTGCTAAGTTATGGACAAGAGTAGAGGCAATGTTGAGTCTTGACGTCGAACAAGTCATTTTCTGGTCCGATTCCGAAATAACTTTGCATTGGATAAAAACACATCCATCTTCGCTTGAAACGTTTGTTACAAATCGTGTGTCCGACATCCAAGAGTGGACACAAATAGTATCATGGAGACATGTAACAACAAAACAAAACCCAACAGAAATTCTGTCAAGACTCTGCGCTGTAGCGTTGAAGATATCAATTCTTCAATTGGGATCATAGGGCATTTTGAAAAACTTCGTAGGAAAATAACTCTTAAAAATTGTTTTCAAAAACTGAATCCATTTATTCATGAATTTCAATATAGCGAATTTTCATTTTCGCTGATTCGTGTAGGTGGCCGTCTTTTGAACGCCCCGATTGAATAGCAAAATTCCCGCTTTTGTTAACCAAAAATTCACCATTTGTAAAAACGTACTTAACGTATTTGCATCGAACAAATTGTTATGCTGAAACTCAAGCTATGGTGGCATTGCTAATGGGTAATCTACCGGCGGAACGATTGCGAGCGCAACGACTGTTCTTAGTATGTGGCGTAGATTTCTGTGGCCCGGTACACACACCCTTAAAATTCGTGGCCGGTCAGCCAATAAAACTTATATTTGGGACTTTGTTTGTTTCGCCTCCAAAGCTGTACATATTGAATTAGCTTCTAATTTTGTGTCTAAATGATTTATTCTCGTCCTTAAAAGGTTTATCTATCGCCGAGGACTTCCGAAGACGATCTACTGCGACAACGGGTCGAACTTCGTCAGAGCTCAGACGATCTTGAGGGAAATTCAAGAGGAGATAGAACGAGGAGCAAAAGCTGTTCAACGGTACGCCTCATCAGAGAAAGGCTTCAACTTCGCCTTGATACCGCCCAGGATTCAGAATTCTGTTTTTGGAAATTCTGTTAATAGTTTGAAAAATCTAAATAGTTTTGATAATGATTTTTCTAATTTAGCAAAACATTCTAAGATAATAAAACGTATCAATATTCCTCAAACAAGAATAAGTAAGTAATTCATTTATTTACATTAGCTTACAAGAGTAAAAAAAAAATATCTTTCAAAAATGTACTTAATGTTTTCCATTCATGCTCGTTAAAGATGTGTATAGTCTCTTGTAGGGGAAGAGTATTTTTCCAGAAAAAATTTTGAATATTGGACAAATACCAATGAAGTGTAGACAATTTGCTTTTGATTTTAAGTTACACAGCTCCCATTTAAGTTGAAAACTTCAATCTTGATTTAAAGATAGATTAGGGATATCTCTTCATACCTCAGTGAATCCTTAAAATAATTTCTGGAACCAAGATTATAGTTGAACTTACTGTAGATTATTCTTATGAATGAGTCTTGAGAATTTTCTATCAATAAATGCCTCAATATGTCCTCATTGTTTTCTATGAGGACACATTTGTTCTTTCACATGGTTTACATTGCTGAAATCAGCATCCAATCTCACTCCACACTTATTGCCAACAGATCGAAAAATTGCAAACCACCAGTCCTTGTTTTTCAACTCACATAAAAGAAGTTTTTTGGAAAGTCTTGTGCTCTGGTGAATTCTGCAGACTTTGATGATGTAGTCTGCTTGAGACTTCAAGGTGCTTGTTAGAAGAAGTTTTGAAAGTCCTGTTTCTAAATATATACCATAATTTTCCAATCTATTCATTTTCTTCTGATCTCCGAACCATGGTTTTTGAAGATAAATTAATTTGTTTAATGGAGAACATAATTTTCCATGTTAAATTTATCAAACTTTGTGAGCTTTGGGCTTTCCCCGATAAATTAATTTTGTAATTAAATGTTGGATTCAATTTCAAGCTTAGATATTTTATCTCTTTTGATACCTCCAATTAGTGCTTTAAAGTAGGTATTTAGCATCTCCTATACGCTTTTTATTAAATTCAATCATAAAAGTTGTCATTTTTTTAAAAGAAATACATTAAAGCAAGTGCAGATTTTGTTCTACAAAATATAGTTTGAAAGGAAAACTTTCAAAAACACCATTTTTAAAAAGCAGTAGATGTTTTGTGATTACAAGTTCGGAGATAAAGTATTATGACATACAGTATTTTATTTATACAGAATTTTTGTGAACACTTATTCACATTTTCGAAATGTAAGATATACAGCAATATGACCAAACAGTATTATTATTAATTTAAAATACTTTAATCTCAAATGAGAACTTGATACTCTTAAAGCGACTCATCAAATTTCAAATCCATATAAAAATGAAAATAATTGAAGTACAACATGAACTATAGCAGCAAACATTTTCTGAGCTATGAATAGATTGAAAATATTGAAGATCCTGTGTAACTAACGATTAAGTCTTCGAAACTTCCCAGCTGTTGATTTCTTCATTGAACATGCATCACTATATGACTGTTAAAAATATGATAAGTTTATGGAACTGTATATACCATTAAAAGAACTCATACTTCTAGAAGTGTTAGGTGAGGATGCACTACTCATTAATTAAAAAAAAAATCTTTAATCTGTGGAAGTAACAAGATACAAAATATGAAGGCAAAAATAAATCACGCGTGTAGTGCGTATGTTGGGAATTATGTGCAATCATTCGAAACATTTATAAACATTAGTAACTTTCTTTAATTTTCCAATATATCAGTTTTTTTTTATTTTTAAAGATGGTCTATTTAAGTTCTTGGAAATTTAAAATTCATCCGCAAAGTACAAAACAATACGTTTAAGATGTTAGATTTGTAAGCAAAATTTTAATGGTGAACTTCCATTTAAGTTTTTGTGTATGTAGTGTCGTAAATAGTACTATCATTATTTTGGATACACATTAAAGAAACTAAGTGTAAGTGTACTCTAAAAATCAACAAATTCAAAGTAAACAATTGACAAGGAGTAAGAAAAAATTAAAGAAGTTGGTATGCGACCAACACTAATATCTTCCCATCCCGTCTGTCGATTTGTCTTGCTTAAAAGTTTGTAGGTTTTCGTGTTGTGTTAAAAAAGTTGTTGGTTGAATTAATCTTAAAAATGTCAATATTACCAACAATATTTTGCATATAATATAATAGTTTAATTTCAAAATATATTTTGTTTAACGAGATTCTTAGTCGTTAACCAATTTTTCGCAATTTTAGTAGAATTTCTTAAAAGCTTCCATTTCTTATAGCAGAAAAGTTTGCTGTTAATTCGACGCAGCTATTGAGTGACATGACTCCTCCTATACTTGAAAGCGTAAACGATTCTATATATATATATACTTAAAAAAATCTTGACATACACAAATTGGCTGGCCCGGGTAGTATCCTCGCTATTGTTCTGAAGAATTGTTCTTCAACGCTGGCAAAACCACTGCGTAAGTTTTTCCACCTGTCCTATTGTACAGGTCTCTTCCCGAGTGGATGTAAAATTGCATTTGTCCAGCCTGTTCCTAAAAAAGGCGAATCCCCCTAACGTCCCATCTTTCCAAGGTCATGGAAACGCTGATCGATTTTCAGCTTAAGAAATGTCTTGAAGAACGAAAGCTTCTTAATGATCGGCAGTATAGCTTTCGTTGTAATAGATCCACTGGTGATCTCATGGTTTATCTCACCGAACAGTGGAACAAATCTTTACATCGTTTTGAAGAAAGTAAGATTATTGCACTTGATATTTCCAAGGCATTTGATAGAGTTTGGCACCAAGCTCTTTTATCGAAAATGCATTTGGTATTGATTAATTCTTCTTCGATGGGTTTGAAATTACCTTTCGGGCCATCCAATTAAAGTTGTGTTCGCTGATGACAGTACTCTCAGCTTCTCATATTCGTTTTTAGATTCTCATCCTTGTTCTTCGGATGTGGACTACCAACTGCAGCGTTTGATAAGCTCATTAAATTCTAAATTCTGATGCTGACAGCATTGTGCAATATGGAATCAAAAACCATGCAGAATTTAATGCTTCGAAAACTCAATGCTGTCTTCTTTCGTAAAATCGTAACTACCAATGCACGGCAGCGTATGATAAGCTCATTAAATTCTAATCTTGACATCATTATCCAATGGGGAATCAAAAACCATGTAGAATTTAATGCTTCGAAAAATCAGTGCCCTCTACTGTCACAAAAGCGTTACCATCCCCAAATGCCACTATCCATGAGTGGTACTTGCATCGAGGAGACTGAACAGCTTTCAGTCCTAGGTATGTTTATTACAAAAAACTTTTTGTGGAGTGATCACATATTTGACATCGCCGAAAATGCTGATAAGTTTTTCGGTTTTCTCCGAAGATGCAGTAGTGTTTTACCCCTTCTGATCCGGTTACAATCTATAAAGCTTATATTCGTCTGAAACTCGAGCACAATACTCACATCTGGGCAGGTGCTCCAATAGCAAATTTTAGTCTCTTGGACAGAATTCAAAAAAGAACTTTTAAATTGATAGGTGACCGTTGTTTAATTGAAACTTTTGTATCTCTTAAGCACCGTCATAAGGTTTCATGACTGTCATTATTCTTTCGCTACTTTCATAAACAATGCTCTAATGAAATAGCCAGTTGCATTCCTCCCCTCAAACAATTCAACCGTAATACTCGTTCTTTTAGGAATGCCCATCAGTTTACCCTTGAGCCCAATTTCGGACGTACAGAAAAGTACAGAGATTCTTTTTTTAAGTCGCACCATACGAATGTGGAATTCTATACCAGACTCAATATTTCCCACTCATTACAATGTGCAGACATTCAAAATCAATGTGCATTGGATTCTCCTTTACAATCCTAATTCCTAGCACTGTGTATAATCATTATAAGGGTGTTCATATCCCCTTGAGTGCGTGCACAATATAACAAATTGCCAATTTTGAGCCATATTTTTTGTGGATTTTTATAAAAAAAACTACTGAATATCGAAAACAATATTTTCTGTGAAATAAAAAAGTTTAAAGACAATATTTTTAATTTTTGAAAAGCAATTTGAGTCGAAAATATTATTAAAAAGTTTTATTACTGTTTTTATTTTTTAGGTTTTTATTTTTTGTAAGAAAAACTTTCAATTAGATTTTTCAAAAATACCACTACCTCGAGGTTTTGAAATGATATTTGAGTCGAAAATCAATTTTTAAAAACTTTTATTAATTTTCGTTTCGATTTTTATTTTTTGTAAGAAAACTGTCAATTTGTTTTTTCTAACAATTTTTCAGCATATTGAAAACAATATTTCTTATAAGTAAAAATTAGTTCGAATCCATAATCTCAAAGTTTTGAAAAGATATTTGAGTCGAAATTCAATTATTACCAACTTTAAGTAATGTTTTTTTTTGGTTTTTATTTTTTATAAAAAAAATTGTCAATTAAATTTTTCTCAAAACTGTAGCAGATTTTAGAAACGTTATTTTTCTTTACACACCATTGTTGCTAATTTAATCATTTTGTATTCGTAAAATTTTCGAGGTGACACATTTTTTTTAAATTTTGTTGGCTCATTTTTGTAACTGAAAATTGGATTTTTTTTTCAAAAAAAATACTTGTTTGGTATCAAGTTACAATAAATTATACACAATTTAATTCAAGTATCTAGCGATATTGGTTCGTGAGATATTTAGGGTTAACCAAAAATTTTACCTTTTTTCAAATTGCTATGGTAAAAAATACCCACTCAATATTGGTGTTATTGGTTCTTGAGCTATAGACTTCGAGAAAATGTCGGGAACGTACGGATGTGCGGAGGTACGGACGTATGAACGTACGTACGCACGGACGAATAGACATCTCTCAAAAAAGCTTTTATTTTGACTCTAGGGACCTTGAAACGTCGAAAAATTTCAAAATTTTCAATTTGTCTTATCGGACCTATTATAATAACTTTTTATGGGAAGTCAAAAATTAAAACAATTTAAAGAAAAAAAAAACTTTTTTAAAAATAAAAGCAACAACTGCTTTCTTGCATATAGCAGGTTCTAGTTTTTGTAATACAAAGGCAATTTTGCTTTCAAAGGTTTAAAAACTACAGCAACACTTCATGTTTGCTGTATCTAAATCATTTGTTGGTGCTTTAACCTTTAACTCTCTTGAGTGTGAAAATATAAAAAAAAACAACAACCAACTTCATTATTCGAAGTCACAAGAGCTTTAACGCATTAAACAGACCCAAATGTCAAATTACTTACCCATAACTATTTTAATAAAAAGTCGTTTTGACACTGAAGTCACTGTCAGAACGAGCTTTAGCCTCTTCTTTTAGAGTATACCCACTCCTATATTTAAATTCAATTATTTTCACAACACAAAAGAGACCATTATTTTGCCGTAGACAAATAAGACCAAATTTCTCAAGCTAAAGCAAGATAGTGCGATTATTAGCCAAGCAAAATCCATTAACGTCCAAGAATAATATTATTTTAATGAAGAGCAAACACGGATACAGCCAGCGCCAGCTCAAGGATGATGATGGTGATCCGGGATGACAGTGACAATGGTTTTAGTTTATCGTCTTATAGCGTTCTTCCTATGAAGTAAAGGAATATAGTGTTCGAGTATCTAAAGTCTATAGAAAACAAAGGAAGTCGTTTGAAATTCATCACTGAACTATAATTATGCCACGAAAATTCAGCTCTCTTCAAATTCCAAAAGAAAAATATCAACGAGCAACAACACAACAACGACGACTACAAGGATAAGGACTAAGATAAGGACATAGACAATGACAAAGAAAATGACGACCTGCGTTATTTATTTATTTACAATGACTTTCAATGACATAAAAAGGGTTGGGTTTTGTGTTTTCAATATTGCTCCACTCAAGATTCAGACGAACTACCTACCACCTAAATTTTTGAAATTCTTAGAAGAATTTTCTGTTAATGAGTAAAGGATTCCGATTTAACTCAGCAGCACCTTGCAATGACGCCTACTTAACTATACTCCTTTTGATGAAGATTTTTGGAATATATCACGATCTATATATATATATAGCTTCATCCTTCAGATGCAGGAGACGATGGTTGTTCTTAAAACAAAAATCTTAAGAGAAACTGTTTAATGTAGTTCTCCTTTTTCTTCACGATTAACTTACTTTATGTGCAATAAAGTCTTCGTACACTCAGAGTTACCTGAAAAGAAATAATACATTTTACTAAAATTATATGTCAAGTGTTTCCTCATATATCTTCAAGTTCTAAATGTGAGAGTTGTTGAAATTGTAACTACTTATGGTATCAACATGACAAATATTATGAGAAGATACGAAGGAATTAGGATACAAAATAAGTGTCTTACTGAATTTTGGGATTTTTTAATAAAAGATTGCTTTTTAACACTAAAAACAAACAAGAAACTTTTAAGAGAAATAAAAACTGTTTATTGTAAGAGTATATTATCAATCAAAAACCATTTTATATGGTCACCACAGCTTCATTTAATTTGTATGAAATTTTTCAATTCGTTTACCTGTTGACGTGTGTCTTAATTACATCAAGAATAATATTCTTATCTTTAAGGTCTTGAATTGATTGTGGAGTATTATCGTTGCTTATGTAGCCAAAAAATAAAATACATAGTATATCAATGTCTCGGTAAACAATTGCAATAACCTCTTCGAGAAATACCAAGTTCAATATTTCATAATGCCGACCACAAGCCTCAGTTTCGAATAAGTAGAACCCAAACTCATCGCTATTTTAAAAACCACATCAAAAAGCTACACATTCAGAATATAAAAGACTTTTCAACAGTAATTTTTTGATGTCCTTACATTCGAAATTTTTGCCAATTCTCCGAAATTAAAATGCGCCCTTATAACTAAAGATGATTTTTCGATTTTCAAAGCCCAAAGTCATGCGAAAAGATTTATTTTTGTCTCAAATCTATCATTTTTAGCAATATAGTTTATAAACCAATCCCAAAAAATGAGATCGATTTCATTTTAGATAAGTGGGCTTTCATATTTAAATGAGGAAATTCTTGTAAATGTAAATGTTGATACTGATAATGTGATGTCCCGTACATTACAATGGCTGAGTTTTTAATATTTTTGCTGCCACTATCCCAACAAGAAATTATTAAATCATGAACAGGCTTATTCAAAAGTAAAATTCAAAAGAAATTTACTTTTCGGGCTGGTCTTACAATAAATTTGGTATTTATTTTGGATAAAATACTGAGTTTCAGTTAACAACTTACAGAAAGAGCAAAACATCTCTCAAATTTAGCTTAATCCTTTGTGGAAAAACTTATTTTCTAATATAAAAGTTGTTATTTTGTAAGTATAACTATTTTAAACCAGTTTTAAATCAGCTCTTCGATTTTGCACTCAGGTTTGAAGGCAGTAATGAATATGAAGAAATTGAAATCTTGATTTTCAATTTAAAACCTAGAAACTGCTCTGCCAAAACTATCAACAGGAACACATGAGTCTTAAGGTGGCTCAAGAATTGCTAAAAAATATTTAAATATACGCTAATGAATAACATATAAACGAAGATTTACACCATCTTAATAATTTGAAATATTAAATATACCACATAATACAAACTAACAAAAAGAAAACCCGAAATGTTTGCATAACTTAAACTCTAAATTCGAAAAGCATGATATTGTATCGTCAACAATTAAAATCTTAACCGAAGAAACTACTTTAAAGAAACTACTTTCATGACTCGGTATGGTTTGATATTTTAAGGAACACGAGTCTTATCTTTACAGGAAAAAACAATTACTTTCCAACCTATGCTCGACTGTTTTCATACAATAAGAATATGACAATTATCAGACCATAAAGGATAACTTTCTTTTGATAACCGACATTAACATTGCTGAAAGCCTTAAAATTACTAAACGAATGTGAATGGAAAATTCTCAGTAGTTTTTAAAAACAATTTAGAAATATAGAATGCTATTATTTTCAGAATACGCTGAAATCAAAACCGAGTTTTCGGCACAAAGTTTTCAAAACCCAGAATATAATTTACACTGAACAATTACACGTTTTGGTTTGACATTTCAATCTTTGCTAAATTTGCAAGTATAAATGTAGTCCTTCAATTATTATTTGTAAAAATAGAATGCGTTCTGACCAATTGAAATTTATTTTTATATGAAGATTTTGTTGAACTTTTTTCCAAAAAAAACGATAGGAAATTTGGAGTGTTTGTTTGGCTTAATTTTTTAGGAAAAATGTGAATGGTTTCGAAAAACCGGATTTCTCTCAGTGTTTTGGAGCTATTGGTACAAATTTGATTAATTTGTATTCTCAAACGTTGTTTCAAATAATGCTTTTAATTTCACTGTAGATGAAGAGTACCTGTTGGAGTCACCATATTCCTGAAATTTAAAATAAAAATGAACATATACATAATGTATTTTGAAATACTAAAATCTTACTTGAGTGACGGCTGTCATCCACATTTCCACAACAAAACCAAAATCAGGGTTTATTTTTATTTAAACCTCTGGAGCTGTGGAAAAAAATTCAACATATCAGTGAAATTTTTCTTTTGACAGTAGCCAAGCTGTTTTGTTTACATTTAATTGAATGCTTCGAAAGTTTTTTTTTATAAA
Source organism: Eupeodes corollae (assembly GCF_945859685.1). Lineage (NCBI taxonomy): Eukaryota > Metazoa > Arthropoda > Insecta > Diptera > Syrphidae > Eupeodes > Eupeodes corollae. The sequence goes on along the minus strand of NC_079147.1, from coordinate 61,896,062 downwards.
ACTTGTTACTTACGATAACTTATGGCTTATAGCCTTTTCACACCAAACCCAAAACCGGGTTTTCGAAAAAACGTAAATAGTTCACAACATTTACACGTTTTCATTTGACATTTAAATTTATTTAACACCGGCTGTCAAATTTTGTATTGATGAAGAAATTTGTGAGTAAAAAGTTTTGTTCTCCTCAAATTATTTGTGAATATAAAATCCAAATCCAAATTGATTTTAACGTAACACTAGCTCGTCTAGAAAAAGAGTTTCAACTGAAGTTCTGGGAACGGGTGGAATGGGCTCACCACATGAACCAACAAGAACTAGAAGCTCGCTTGGCTGCAGCTTTCCCCTTTGTTTACTTGAACCAGTCCGAACAATTCACTAAGGAGAAGCTAATTGTCTAAAAAATATATCATCGAATCAACTAAAAACGTCGTCCATGGCTCAAGAACCAGAAGAGATATCGATTTAAATAAATTTTGTTGTACAGATAAAAAGGCAGAAAAATGCAGAAAGGGCTCTTACCATATCAGTTTGAAAAAAAGGTGAAAATTTTGGTTAACCCTAAATATCTTATGAACCAAAAACGCTAGAGACTTGGATTAAATTTTATATAATATATTGTAACGTGATATCAAAGAAATATATTTTTTGAAAAAATCCATTTAACGGTTTTTTTATAAATCAAAAATAAAGAAAACAAATTTGTCACCTCCAAAATTTTACGACTAAAACATGATTTCATCTCCAAAACAACTTTGTGCAACGAAGAATAATGTTTTTGACATCTGATAAAATTTTGAGAAAAATCGAATTGACAGTTTTTTCTATAAAAAATAAAAACCTAAAAAAAAAAAATTAATAAAAGTTGGTAAAAATTGATTTTCGACTCAAATATCTTTTCAAAAATTTGAAATATGGGCTTCAAACTTATTAACTTATTTCACAGAAAATATTGTTTTCGATATTCAGTAATTTTAATATAAAAATACAACAGTCCGTTTTTCAAAAAAAAATAAAATCTACAAAACATAGTACGCAAATTTGGTAAAAATTGATACGAGTACATATAGACAAACTTTTAAGCAAGACAAATCGACAGACGCCCTTCTTTTTTGGTTAACAAATTACATTAAGGGTTTTTTCAATAAAATTGCTACAAAAGTTTTTTTCAATAAAACAAAAATGATTTTAAATATCAATGAAATTCTTTATTTTTGCGAAGTACGTTTGATACAATTATGTATGCAACTCGATTTCTTTTGCATGGCCACCACGGGCACGCTTGCAGAAGTCCAGACGCTGAACCCAATTTTCGACGGTTTTCAAGAATAAATCGGCCGATACTGCTGCAGTTTTAGGTTCGACATTCGTAAGAAGTTCATCAATCGAAGCTGGCTTGTTGGCATAGACCATAGACTTGACGAAGCCCCACAGGAAAAAGTCTAACGGCTTTAAATCCCACGACCAAGGCGGCCAAGCGACTGGACTACTTTGTTTACCGACGAAACCATTCAGCCAGAAATAAACCTCATCAGTAAAGATGATTTTTCGATAAAAATCCGAATTATTTTCAAGTTGTTGCTCAGCCCAATTCACGGGCATACGACGCAGCTTCAGTTCTTGCGTCAATTTAATCTTTTAAGGAGGTAGGCCAAGATCATTTTCCAAAATTCGCCACAGAGATGTCATACGGCATGTCTCACTGGCACGGAAACATTTTGTACTGTGCCTGTAGATTTAAATTTTTCCACTAAACGCTCTATCGTTGATCTGCTAGGACGATTATGACGACCACAAATTGGACATAATGCTTTTAACGTTGAGGCCACTAACTAAAAATTTCGGTCCATCTTGAAATGTCAAACCTTATTGAAGAGAAACGTCAAAAGAGCGGCAAGAAATATGGCGTTGTTTGCTGTCCCTCTCGCTCTACTTTTGTAGCTTCCCTGTTGAAAAACCCTGTACATTAACATCCTATAATGGCTCTATTGATTGAACTCATGTGCGCTAAACATCATAGTAAAGAATTTGCAAGTTAAAAAGTCTCACAAATATTTGTATTTTTGTCCATTATATTTAAGATTCTTCAGTTCAAAAATTATCCAAGTAACATGAAATGTGTCAGATATGCTTACAAGTGTTGACACCTCTTGACCACGATTGGTACATGATTTAAGGATCTTTAAAAATTGTGTAAATTTACCAAAGTATCCTTGAAAGTTCAACAATTGTATTCATTAGTGACGATGGCCTTGGAATACCTCTGTTTTTAATGGCACAACAATATTTTAACAAGAGCTAAAACAAAAATTTCTATCGTCCACGCAGTTTTAATTCCGAGCGGCAACGTATACAAAAGTAATATTGATGTGTTTAAGTCTTCATAGAATTCTAAAAGCGTTCCGGAGTGTGGATGGAAATGAGGAAAACCATGTGGATGTCAAAATGGAAACATGACATTAGGAATATATCCAATCATTTTCAATAAATGAAATATTCAACAATGTTCAAAGAAGTCTATTTGAGCAAAAGAAATAAAATTGCAATGCTTTTGAAATAAAATACATATATAAGTTAAAAGTTTTAAGTGTTCGAATAAAAATTTTCATATTCTTGGAGAACACTAAATTGTATTTCTTCAAAATCAGCCTCTACACGTCAAATTGCGTGAGCTCCCTCATTTCCTCCAACTCGTATTTTACTAAAATTCCGTTCTCATTATTCGTATGTTTATTTTTCTAAAAATTTCTGTTGCATTTTAAACACATTTAAATAATTCGTTTCTACTAACGTCAACAATTTCTGCTCCTGAAAGAAAATATTGATCAAGAATCAACCAATCGTTAAAAAAAAATCGTATTTTACGTTCGACCCCATTTAATTAATTTAATTTAATTTAATAAATGATTTTAATAAATTTTATTTACATTAAAATCATTGTTAACGCTCAGTGATGGATTTTGCATACCACCCATTAAGCTAAATACAGTGTAATATCGTTTGTTGAATCCCATCAAGGCGACGAGGTATCGATAAACCTAGATTTTGTCAATACTAAGGGCAATATATGGTAAAGAATTTCAGCATTTTAATTTAATTTTTGAAGAGTGTAACATTCCATTCCAGTTTTAGTAATGGTGTAGTTTTAAGTTGTCAAATATTCAGAGATGACAACTTATAAGGCCATCTACCCCAATAGCAGACTATTCAAAATGAAAACTCGTAAACTCCTTAATACGAAGTCTTATTTCGGTTTCTTTTTAATTTGACAAGAAATGGGGAAACTGTAATCTATCGACTTGCAGTGTAAAATTAAACTATGTTATAAGTGTTCTGCTGTGTTATTTTGTTTAATTTGTTGTTGTTGTTTTTGTTTGCTTTGTTGCATCAGGTGCTGCATCAGCACTATACAGTTCTCCCCTTTTCTGCTACTCGATAGTGTATTGTATGCACCTAGAATATTGTGTTCCTTGGGTAAACGGATAAACTTTAGTAAATCCAAGCACTTGGGATTGGGAGTCCTTGGAAGATAAACAAAAAAAAATACATATAGGAAGAAAAAAAAAGAAATGCAAACACGTCCGCGAGAAAATTGTCACGCAAACTTGTTAGCCGTTTATAAGTTTCGAGTTACTAAAATCTACTTGATTATATCAACGAGTACCTACGTACAAACATATAGGATCCAAAAATAAATGAAGTTGTTGCAGGAGGAAGTTTAGTGTCTTGATTTAATTGCAACTCGAACCGAACGCATATTGCAACTGGACCCATGAATTATGACTTTCCGTTGTTGATTTAACAGGTGAAGCGGACTCAAATATTAAGAAGTTTGTTCTTAGTTAATTTTGATTTTGGGTGGAATGGAGACGCAGTTCACAGAGGCGACATTTAAGAAAAGAGTGGAGCTTGCATTTAATAAAACAAGTTGTACGAGTGATATTGACATTTTCCTACCGTTTAGCTTTCTGAATTTTTGGCCAAAAGTTTCTTAAGTAATTACTTGCAGACCTGTGACTTAGAGAAATGCTCTTAAATAGTTCATTTACAATTTGGTTCGAGGCATGACTTCTTTTTAAGGCATTTTACAGTTTATCAATCATTCAATTTATTCCAACAGCAATTGCCTATCAATTTTATATGTTCCTGAGAGCTCTGCGCAACAATATATGATTTGTCTTTGGGCCTTGTTGATCAACGAATGAACGTAAATTATGAAATAGGCTTTCTCCTATCAATTTTAAGAATAATTTTGACTTTAGAATTACGAGTTTTGGAAAGTAGATTCAGCCAAAAATAAAAAACATCGTTTTAATTTAAAATATGTCAGATTTTAAAATCTTCTTTTTTAACGTTGTAAAATTGGTGCTGAGCTTGTTGGAAATGCTGAGCATTTTAAAGCGTTACAAATTCATCAAGTGAGTCTAAAGAAAGAATATTTGTACTTATCAGCACGTCAATTGTTTGAAGGAGCTATATGCGACCTATTTACCAGAACATTCACTCTAAAAATAGGATTAACCAAGTGACAGATACTTTGTTTTAACTTTATAGTCATCGTAACATCAGAATGGGTTAACAAACTTCTTGAACTTGCACAGAAAAACATTTTTTTTTTGGATGTTGTTATGTTATTGCTTTACAAGAGATGGTGTTAGAATTGAAAGCTATTGGCATAATGAGTTGCATTGGGGAAGGATTGATGAGGTATGATTTTTCATTTTACAAGGCTGTTAAAGATTTAAAAATTAATTAAATTAGTGTAAGCCTAAAAACATATGAATTAAAAGCTGAGAGTAATATCATCAGTGAAGCTATCTAGTATATAATAATCATTTATAAACTTAATGAGGAGATTTAGGCACAAAATAGAGCTTAGCTTTTAAATTGACAGACAAAATTGTTTAAGTCGTTTTAAAGTTTAAATTTTTACCCTGATTTTTGGTATATGGCTTTGTTCTTAATGGTAGAAGCATTGTTCGTTGAATAAAATACCTCACGTCATCGCAATTATGACATCCTTAATAAAGAACAATGCATGCCAAATCATCCAAGTGTAATTCTTGTTATGAAAAGTTCTTTCTCAAATTAGCTGTTCGGATTCGGTTCTGTTCTCGGTTCGTATTACTCGCACACAAGAATGGTTGAGAGTTGTAAGTCACTAGGACTTAGATTTCAACGGACTTTTGCGATCTAAAATACACGGAACTACTCATTTAAGTTCCAGGAGAATTCTATCACTGTTGTAGAATGTTCTTCAGCAAGTCCAGACCTAAATGCCAAAGAACATCTATGGGAAAACGTTAAGGCTGCTTTGGATCATGAGGATGACAAGCCTTTTTTCGTGTGCTTTAGCTCAACACTACTCCAATGTGAAGCTATTTTTAGTCAAGAAAAATTTAAAATTATAAGAGAATTTAAGGAACGGCCGAATCAGTTATCAAATGATCATGTTTATGTTAACAATTTATCGAAAGTTATAAGTAACTTATTAGTTTTAATAACTCCGTGATTTTTAGTTTTTATTAATTTGAATTTTGTAAATAAATAAAACTAAATACATTTTGAAAAACGTGTTTTCTTCCCAGAAACAAAAGATGCTTTTTGTTAATGTATTGATTATTATATTTTACAGGAATTTGAACTAAAATAGAAAAATGTGGCTGAGTTCTGCCTCGTACCCCCCCTGTACACATGACAGCAGATAAGGTGATGAAAAAATATCAAGTCATTATTTACACGCCTTTGATGGAAAGATTGCATTTGAAGAAGCAAAATATGATGTTCATAGGGAGGCAGGTCCTTCGTGTCATCAGCAAAAATTGAAAAACTTACTTGAGCATAGACATGACGATACTTCGTTACTAGACAATATAAACAGAAAAGGGCCAAGATAGCTTCCATGGGGAACACCAGATTGAAATTTAACCTAATAGGATCTGCTTTCAAGGTATGATTTGATCCAATCTAAGAAAAATAGTCGAAAACCAAGAGCTTTAAGCTTAATAAAATAATTCCATGGCTTGGTTGATCAAAAGCTTTAGAAATGTCAATATATACACATTCAACTTCATAACCATTTTCTAAAGTGTTTGAACATATGTTTGAGAATGTGAGGAGGAATACAATGGACCTGTAGTTTTGTGTATCCACCTTTTTAACTTTCTTGAAAATTGGTGTTGGAAATTACTTCTTCCACATAAAAAAGTTTTCAGACGAATTTTTCTTTACATGATATTAACTTAAATTGACCAATAATATTTTGCATATGATGAAATATTTTGGTTACAAAATCTATTTTTGTGAATGAAATTTTTTGTCGAAAATCAATTATTTCCAATTTTACTAGCATAACTTGAATGTTTTTATTCCGTATGTAAACAAATAATTAGTGTATTTTTCTATAACCATTATTTTACGTTAACAACAAAATTTAGCGTGGAATGAAATATTTTGGAATAATTTCATTTATTGATGAGATAACGAGAATCGAATATCAATTTTTACCAAATTTTGAGCATTTTCATTGAGATTTTAATTTTTATGAAAAATGTTGTATTCGAGGTGGCAGTTATTTTTGTTCAGTGTTTGAATGATTTATTTCTAGTAAGCACGTTTAAACAACTTCTTAAAGAAGTTATTATAACTCTCAAATATTAGAGAAGTGAATTTTATAGCCCATATATTATTGACTACTTTAGAAGCAGTCTCTTGGATGTCCGAAACAGGAGAGGCGCCGACATGGAACTTGACCATGACCACCGCCTAGTTATAGGTACTCTAAGATTGCGTACAGCTTCAGGTTCAAAATCCAATGAAATAACACAAGCCCCCAAATTCAACATCGCCAGACTAAAGGATCCCACGACCCGTCAACAATTCAGGGACCACTAGTATCACGAAATGAGAACAATCAGCAGCATAGTACATGACAACATCGAACACCATTGGAATGCTGTGAAAGATATGAGCTGGTACCCTTGTACCACATGAAAAAGAGAGAGGTTCACCGCAGTATGCGCTGTGACAGTATAATTACGTCAACACATTTGCGGAAAAAATACCCAAAGAGTTGAGCGGTGCACACACCTCAAAGCAACACCTGGTGAAAGAAGAAGTACTGTGATAAGTTCGGTGGATGACGAAATCAGAAGGTGGAAAGAACACTTTTTCTCGATTTTAAACCAATGTGCAGCCGATGCCTTCTGAAGCACGAACCAAACTAATCCCCGAATCTCCACAGGACCTCCCAGTAAAGATGTGATCGTTACAGTAATTAAAGCACTCAAGAACAACAAATCGGAAGGACTTGAAGGAATTCCAGCAGAGCTTTTACAAGCAGCGCCAACGTCATGAAGCGAACTAATTCATCCGCTGCTTAAAGAAGTCTGGACCACCGAAAGTGGAAGAAGGAAATGATCGTCAAGCTCCCAAAGAAAAGGAGATCTTACAAAGTACGAAAACTATAATGAAATTCACGTTCTACCTGCCGTTGCCAAAACAATAGCAAAAATCATACTGAAGCACATCAGAGAACACCTTGAGGCAACACTCGATGCCGAACAATCAGGATTCCGCGCTGGATCCTCCTGTATTGATCATATCAATACCCTGGGGATCATTATTAAACAGTGCGTTGAATATCGACCACTACTACACCTGATGTTGATCGACTTCGAGAAGGAATTTAAAAGCGTTAAAAGAGAGTATATCTGGTTAGCTTTGAGGAGAAGGGGCATCCCAGAAAAACTAATTGCTATTATTAAAGCAACATAATGACGAATCAAAGTGTCACGATCTGCACGATGGAAGGTTTTCAGAGGAATAAATCTCCTCACTTAAGTGTGATACTTATCATTAAAACTCTTAGGCTTCAATGTTTTGTGTACATCAAACATACCTTATTGCACATTTTACAAACTATTTGTCTTCTAAGCTTTTCGTATCTACTCCATTTGAATATTAAATTTAAATTTGTATCTTCTTCCGTTTAAAGTACTTTTCCTTTTCAAAATTCAAGATTACCATGTAAATCTTCATGAAGGATGTTCGTTTTTGAATTTCTTTTACATTTACATAACAACAAATAGAAATAGTTCAAACCTTCTATACGATATGATATTAAAACAAGTTGTAGTTGCCTTCTTAAGTACATAGTAAATATGCATACATACTTTTTTAATATTTACTTATCTAACTTAATTATGTACTTAACAAGGTTTTCATAGTTTTTATTGAGGCATGTATTTGATTTATAGAAAAATAAGTCAAACATTGAATTTTACTTTACAATTAAACGATTGCAAGATTCAAAAGGACCAACATTTTGTGTCGAAATAAATTTTTCCCTAAAAGTTTCAGTTAAATGATACCAAAATCACATACAGCCGACGATAGAAACACCCAGTATAAAATGCACTTACAAATACATTAATTACTAAAGGCTTAAAACTTAGGCTAATGACTTAGCTGAAGATAGATTTTGAGTTCTTTTTAATAGAAAGCTAAATTTTTTGTATCGAATAAATAGTTACAAAAGTCATTTAAATTGTGAGATTATAAGCTTGGGCAGTACAGAAAAACATATTTCAATGAAAAAAAATATCTTCCCTCAATTTACACTCAAAGAGCAAGTTGATGCGACTAAATCGTTGCGTTATATATTTTACATCCAATATATAAATGAAATAAATAATGAAGAAAAAAAAACTAATTATCCATTAAAAAGTTTTCATGATGTTGTTCGTTGAATTAAGAAGATTTCCCAGCTTTAGGGCTTAAGGATGATGGGTGAACCAAGAAAAGCTTTAAATAAAATTGCTTCTTGTTTCTTATTTTGTTTTTATTTTTTGCATTTCATTTTTTCGCTTGTAAATTGTACGTAGATTTTTAAATAGAAAAATTGTGTGAATGGTTGTGAAGTTTTGAGAAAATTTAAAGAGATTGAAAACGAAGGAAAAAAAGTAAGAAAAAAACAAAATTTTATGGCAGATTAATTATCTTAAAGCAATTACTTTATTTTTTGTATATTCTTGAGAGATGTAATAATTAAGATTTTTCTTGCACCGAAGCAGGTAAATGAAAGCAAACTTGCTGCACCACATGAACACTTGAAGGGAAACAAAAACCCTTTACCTTAAGACATAAACTACTCCAAGGCATTTGGTTTTTCTAATTTATATTTTTTAACAAGCAAGAAAAAAGAGTGAATAATTTATGAATTTTAAATGGAATTTATCTTCAAGGCTTAAACCTTAACATTTTTTGTTCTCAAAATGTGTTTGTTTCAATAAAATTTTATTTTATTTTATTTGAATTTAAGATTTATTTTATATTCTTGTAGATAAAAAAAAACTTAAGCTTTAAACTGAAATATTAGCTTCTCACACCTCTCAGGGTAAATATCTTGAAGATATTTGCTTTTTTCCACAAGTAACCTTATGGAATTGTTATCCTTAATTGGGGTAAGTTGTCTGTGTAAAGGTTTTATACAGAAACCTTGTATGTATATCTTGTATTGTACACCGAGGCGTATACGCATTTCTTTTTTTTACTGATTATTGAATTTTTAACTAATTTCCCTCAATACTCGTAAATTCGGTTTATGTATCGCGTTCTACCTTCAGAAAATTATTTAAAAACAATGTCTACCAAGTGAAATTATAAATCATCTCACATAAAATTCCAATAACTTTTGATTTGGCACATATCAAAAACCTCTGTGGCTACAAATAATTTCAAAATTATCAATATCATTTATTTAACCTCCCATTATTCTATTCAGGGTCAGTAAAAAGATAAAAGAAAAAAAGATATACAATTACAAACAAAACTTCAAAAACATTTAACCTTTTTCACTTTTTTGTGTACTCATATTACAAAACCACATCAAAAAGCTAGACACAAATTGCCAAAATGAAATTTGTAACAATAATATGACTACATTGTTCTCAGTTAAAGGCTATAATATGTCTGAGCACTAAAATAATATGGTTTAGCTTTTGTATTGAACTCTGGACATGAACATGAACACAACGTTACAACTAAAATATCAAATGGATATCGAAAAGGCTCGATGTCATCATGGGATATTTTTTTGATTTCAATGACCAGCGTTTTATTGAATTCGAAATCCATCTATTGACAATATGGGTTTTTTGTTGTTGTGTTGTTTGGAAAAATTACTCTTAGCACTCGAGTTGTATTGCCTTTCAGGCTATTGTGTGATTCAGATTCAATTCAGGGTGGTGTTAAATTGAACATAAATAATATGTTTTTGTTGGATGAAAGTGTTCTTTGGTACACAAGTCCGTGTAACAAAAGGATGCGGGCTCTGTAGGTTTTATTTTTTTTGTATATGAGTTATCTTGTTGAAAGGCAATAGTCCTGAAATTGGAAAGGTTTTACTTTTTTCGAAGACAAAAGTACAAAAGAGGTATGGCAAAGAACTAGATTTATTTCGTTTATTAAAAAACTTTCTTTGATCAAAAAGGACATGCATGGATATAAAACTTTTTCTAGGCAAATTTAAATTTAAGTAAAATCTTAAATGCTCTGGTCATATTGTTTTATATTATTTAATTTCCTTTTAAAGTCTATACTTGCTGCGATTTCTTCAATATGAGTTTTTTAGTTGATTTGATACTCGATATATTGAAGGAGAGCCATCTAGTAGTTGCTTTTTAAATTATATGTTATTTTGACACTGAGAGCTCTTGCCCTCTAGAAAAATTAAGAAAGTCACCTGCCTAACCACAAGTGCATCCATTTATAGAGTTTGGTTTTTTCTCCGAAAAAGTGGCTGGTAACAAGTTTTCAGTCAACAATAGGAGTTACAGGGCTAAGTTCAAGGATAAGGTACAATGGGCTCTCAACAGCTTCAAACCATTTAAAGCTGCAGGACCAGATCGAATAATACCAGCAGAATTACAAAAAGCTTCTGATATAATTGCACCAATCCTTGAGGCAATTTTTACTAGCTGTCTTTACCTGGTCCATGTTCCCTCGGCATGGAGAGAAGTTAAAGTTGTTTTTATACCTAAAGCAGGTAAATGCTCCCAAGTCAATCCTAAAGAATTACGACCTATAAGTCTATCATCATTCCTTCTTAAGACCCTGGAAAGATTGATTGATATCCATTTACTGTAAGGGTAAATCGGTGGAAACAGCGTTACACACTTTAGTACGCACCATCGAATATTCCCTCCATCATAAAGAGTACACTATGGTTGCTTTCCTTGACATCGAAGGTGCTTTTAACAACGTGGACACATCTGCAATCACTTCTGCACTGATATCTCTTAATGTAGAGAGTTCTCTTCGGGAGTTAATTCATTTAAGGCTTACTAGCAGAATAATTAATTCAAAACTGGGCAACTCTTCTAGCAGACGATTCGTTAGTAGAGGGACACCACAAGGTGGTATTCTATCCCCTCTCCTCTGGAACCTAGTGGTGAATGAAATCCTAACTAGTCTGGATGCGGAGGGTTTCAGAGTGATAGCCTATGCGGACGACGTTGCTATAGCAGTTTCAGGAAAGCATCTTAATATCCTAAAAGAACTCTTACAAAATGCCTTGGACAGACTAATACTCTGGGCTGATCGGTGTGGACTGGGGGTTAACCCCTACAAAACCGATCTGGTCTTATTTTCGAGGAGATACAAAATTCCATTTGTCAACCCTCCTTACATTAAAGGAATCCAATTAGAATTCTCAGACGAGGCCAAATACCTAGGTCTTGTCTTAGACAAAAAACTAAATTGGAAACGCAACGTACAGGAAAGAGTTAAAAAAGCTACTGTAGCTCTCTTTTCTTGCAAAAAAGCTATTGGTAATAAATGGGGTTTACAACCCAGAATCACGAATTGGCTATACACATCGGTAATCAGACCGATTTTAACGTACGGTGTAGCAGTATGGTGGACTGCTTTAGAGAAAGGTATAAACAGGGATAAGTTAAATAAAGTTCAACGTTCAGCCTGCCTATGTATAAGCGGATCGCTTCGCACGACCCCGTCTGCGGCACTGGACACCTTGCTCTACCTTACACCTCTTGAAATATTTAGTTAACAAATAGCTGCAAGCTCTGCTATTCGCCTCAATGCTTCGTCGCAGTGGACTAACAACAACATTGGCCACTCCGTAATTCTAAGGTACTTAGAATCAATTCCAAAGCACACAGACTACACCATCCCCCAACTACAATTCGACAGGAATTTCCAGATTTCTATACCTACCAGATCTTTTTGGGAGGATAGGACATTCTAAGAGGATGAGTCAATCCACTTTTACACAGATGGCTCAAAGACCAAAGAAGGGGTTGGTGGTGGTGTGTACTCTGAACGACTGAAATTAAGTCTCTCATTCCGCCTTCCCAATCATTGTAGCGTGTTCCAGGCGGAACTTTTGGCGATTAAGGAAGTCTTGTCTTGGCTCAAAGAAAACGTGATATCAACATCTGATATCCGTATTTTCTCCGATAGCCAGGCGGCTATCAAATCTCTGGACTCAGTCTCTACAAACTCTATAACAGTCCATAACTGTCGATCATCTCTTATGGAGTTGGCGCAACAGTTTAATATTCACCTTTGCTGGGTGCCGGGCCATAGAGACATTCCAGGTAACTGTAAGGCAGATGAACTCACCAGGAACGGTACAGTACAGCCCATCCTACCACGTTTGACAAGTACTGGCATACCAATCGCTTCTTGTAAACTGCTACTAATGCAAGACGCTGTGAGGAGGGCAGGCACCAGGTGGACCAACATAACCACGTGTCAAGCCACAAAAAATATCTGGCCAACACTGGATTTAAAACGTTCAAGGTGCTTGCTCTCTCTAAGCAGATCGCATATAAGCTCGATAATAGGTATCATAACCGGACACTGTCTAATAGGAAAGCACGCTATGAGACTAGGCGTATTCTCAAATGACTTTTGCACAAGCTGTATGGACGAGGAAGAGGAAGAAACGGTTCTTCATCTTCTCTGCACATGCCCTGCTCTAGCTCGAAAACGCAAGAATTACCTAGGAGAATTCTTCTTTAACGATCTAAACGATCTAAATCATATCGGTATAATCAACCTCTCACGTTTCGTAAGGGACTCTAACTGGTTCCATTGAGCTTAGGAGGAAGCCTCAAGATTCATGTGGTATCACAATGGGCCATTAAACTGGCCTAAGTGTGTCCGTTCCATCTTGGACAGTCACTATAACCTAACCTAACCTAAGTTCACCTTATTGTTTCTTAACTGTGATTGAACAAATTTTTTAAGCACTTAATTCCAAATTCGTGCTATCAGCCTTCGTGACTATATAAATTGGTTACCTTGGAGCTGCGATGCAATTTTTAAAATTTATAGGGAAAATTTGAAATCAATGTTATGCCAAATACGACAACGTTTTAGTCTTTTAAAGCCAATATCGTCCAATCAATCCGTGCTAAGGTCCAAACCTATAAACAAGATCTTGATGATTTGGGGTAACATGTTATATAATTAATGGCAATGTTTGTTTGTACCAATACAGAAATTAGCACATGCAATATTCATTTTAAAAAAGCAATTTGTATTCGGCCCACACTTTAAAATATTAGCACTTAGCCCTATTTGGCAACGGGAAATAATTCACGCAAATTTCAAACGAAATCAAAAATTATGAACCGAAATGAGGTCTTTTGGTGAACAAATGTAAATACTTCACTTTTTTAAGAATTAATCTCACATAATTTCTGTTTAGAGAGATTTTGATTGATTTTATAAAGAATATGAAGTTAATATTTCACTAAATTTGAAATACCATCCCCAACTTCAAGTTGAAATGACTTTTTCAACTATTTATTTAAGCTTTTGGGTGATAATGAATATTAATTTATAATGGGAACAGCAATAGACTTAACTAATGATATATTCCAAAAATTAACATAATCTCAAAATTCACATATTTGAAAGTTAAATACAATTAATTTTTAATCATGTAGCTCGGAAACGTCTGAACCGTTTAGTTTCTTGAATACTTGAATGTCCTTCATCGTCGGAATTTTTTTAACAGATAGAAAAAGTTTAAAATTTGGCTGATTCAACTAGTTTTGTAAGAACATAAATAATGAGCTGCACACATTTTTATTTAATCATGTTTTACTAAAACTGAGATTAAACAAGAAAAGTCTAGGTATCGGTAAACCTAAAAGTAAAGACCGAGACATGACTGTATATTTTGGATCGAAATTGGTCGGGTCTCTCACCTCAACTTTTATTAACTTTATATAAGAAAATATTGTACGAGTAATCGGTCTGATTTTTCAAATTTAAAATTTTGACATTTCTTGACGTTTTAAGGTCTCTTGAGTCTAAATAAAAAGTTTGTGGAGAGAGATATGGATATACGCTTTCAGCACGCTTCCATCATCCTGGATGTCCGAATTTTCTGAGGAGCTAACATCGACACGGACCACTATCTCGTTGTAGCCAAGGTTGCGCTTCGTGTTTCCAGACTCAAGGCAAAACAGAGAGATGCAGGAAGAAGATACAACGTCGAACGGCTACAATCACAAGAGAATGCCAAATCCTTCTGCGAGCGATTTACAACTAACCTCTCTCGAAGTTCTCTGCCGCCAACACAATTTATCGAGAACCAGTGGCATCATTGCCAAGATGCAATTAGAAAAGCCGCCTCTGCGTGCTGGGTTTCAAGCAGCCACCAACAAGGAACCTCACGAGATCTATGAGCAGAAGAGGAGAGAGCAACCACGACTTCTTAGGAGGAAAAGAGAGAGCATGAGAATGGTGCTGTCGAAAATGTTGAGAGTTTCAAAAGCAGCAATGAAGATTAAAAGTCTTATGAGAAGGTGAAACGACATTCACAAGTTAGTACATAAACCTCGAAACAAAAGCTTCAAAGACGAAAATGGAATCGTCATAGTGAAACCGCAGTCAATATTGAGGATATAGAAGGACCACTTCTGCAAACTGTATAACGGCGAATACGAACCAAATTCCGCTGTCAGGTAGAATGATCCATTCAACCTAGACGATGAAAGCCAACAATCCCGTCTTTCCGACTTGGACGAGGTAAAGATTGCTAAATCTAAGCTGAAGTCTAATAAAGACGCTGGAGCGGATGGCTTGAATGCCAAGCTCTTCAAAGCAGCTGGAAATATGTTCGAATATTCACATTACGGCAGATCCTGGAAAAACCCAAGAACAATGTATAGAACAATGTCCTGCCAAAATCGTCCGTTTGTGCAGGATAACAATGGAAAATTCATGCTGCTAAATAAAGGTTGGACAAAAATTAACAGAACCTTTCGATGTCAAAAAAGGTTTTAGACAAGGTGATGCGCTGATATGCCACTTTTTTAACATCGTACTTGAAAGAATAGTGCAGAGCTCACACGTCAACACTAGAAGCACTATCTTTCAAAAGTCTAGCATATGCTGATGACATTGACATAATCGAAAGAACTCAGCGTGATGTCAATATGGCTTTTGTAAGTATACACCGACAGACGTTATTTGACGTAGTCAAGGACTTCGTCTATCTAGGCTCCGCTATAAACACAGTAACAAGACAAGCGCTGAGATCAAACGAAGAATAACTCTTACTAACCGCTGTTTCTTTGCGCTAAGAAAGCAATTGAGTAGCAAAGCCATTTCTCGAGGAACCAAATTGTATATATAAGACCCTCATCATCCCCGTCCTGATGCTTTACAGTGCAAAGGCATGGACTATGACAAAAGCGGATGAAATCACCATGTACGGGCTGTATAGCGACGTAGACTTAGGTAGAAGGGTAAAAGTCCAACGACTAATTTGGCTGGGTCACGTTGAGCGCATGGAAACAAATGCTCCGGCCTGGAAAGTGTTTGAAAGCACAATCATAGGGCGGTGCAGTAGAATAAGAAGTGATACCAAACTAATATCATTTTGAAAAAAAATCAATTAACTGTTTTTGTATATCGGAAAAATTAAAAACAAATAATTGTCACCTTAAATATTTTACGAAAGATAAAATGAATCCGTCTCCAAAATAATGCAACGAAAAACAAAGTTTTCGATATCTGGTAAATTTTTTGAAAAATCAAAATGACAGTTTTTATTACAAATAAAAAACCTTTTAAAAAAACATAAAAAACATGAAAATCTACAAAAACAACAAAAAATATCAAGAAATGGTTTTTGACTCGAGTATTATTGTAATAAAACAAAAAATATTTTCGAAAATCTAAAAAAAATTAAAGATACATTTTTGATTGTCAAATATTCTGAACACAATTAAACAACTCAATATTTTAATGTACTCATTGAGTTCTGCTATAATTTAGAGATGTCATATTTAATTCTATTCGGGAGTTAGAATTTTCCTCACGAAAGCAGTATTTAACTACATGTGTTGCAAGTAAAAAGACACCGATATGCGAACTGTATCTAAGTTTCAAAATTCTGATCTTAACCAATTATTGGATGGTGAAGTAATTAAGGTTGTATCCAGATATCCTGCTAATGCCTTCATTAAATGTAAGAACGTTTTTTATTGAAAAATGTTAGAAAAATAAGAATAAGACTCGGAACACATCCACTTCAACACGATTGTATTTAGCAACTAAGTTAACATAGTTCAAAGTAAAAATAATTCAAACGGAAAAAAAAGTTTACATAACAAAATTATAGCAAAAGGTACTGTGTTGCCAATGTTGTAATAAAAGTACTAATTCAATTTCTAATACTATCTCTTAAAACAGTGCCTTTAAATAATATAAATCAATTTTAATTTAATAATCCAAGTTTCCAAGTTAAATATTCATGTTTTGATTTCAATAAAATTTTTCTTAAACATCTGCAACCATGTCATTAGATGGAACAAAATTTAAAATTATTAATGATTTGTTATAATTTTGTCTAATATAATGATATTTACTGACTATATGTTTTGACCTTGAATGAAATACTGGATTTTTAACTAATTGTTGCGCGCTTAAATTATCACCATTTAATAGGGTAGGGACTCCTAACGCACAACTGAATCCAACCTCTTTAATCAGACGCCGCAATTGTACTGCTTCCTTTGTGGCCGCCTCAATGCCATAAATCCAAGAGACTCAAGTGTTTTATCTAACTTGCTGTTCCATTCGCGTCCAGCTTGCTTCAATCCGTAGATAACCTTCTTTAATCTGCAAACCATTTTCCCACTTGAAACATCTTCAAAAAGTAAGGGTTGCCCCATGTACATAAATCTTCTCCTGACGGCTGTGTGGCAACTGAACAAGGTCCCATGTTTGATTCGTTTTTAGAGATTCAAATTCATTTTTCATTGCTTCTTCCTATTTATGAGCGTCCGATCTACGTAAGGCTTCCTTAACGTTTGGAGGGCTATCACGCAGTCTTAAATTGCTTATAAAGTAGTTAACATGTGTTTGTTGGAAATTAAATGCAACCAGCTTAATTCAACTTAAATTTATTGTAGAATAATGTATAATTAAATAGGTAATACAAATGATGTTACAAGTTAGAGCGACTATTAGCAAGTGGGGCTTACTGAGTGTTAGACACTCTCATTACATTATATGATATTAATATAGTAGTAGTATATACAAAGATATAGTAGTATGTCTTTAATAGAAGTATTTATGTAAGAAGCAAATATAAATATAGGTACTGTATACAATAAACACATTCTCTATACACTACACTCCTCCCTTCTTAGCTTCAACGTCTTCTGTTTCTAAGTGTTTCCGTGGACTGGAATCTGACGGTAGGTTTTGATGGCCTGGTAGATCTCCTCAACTCAATTGGCTTTAAAATACTTTGAGGAGGCACTGATGTAGAAGGTCGGTTATCAACTTCCAACTGCGGACTTGTCGTTCTAGTGTTGTCAATTAGACGTTGGCCGGCATCGAATTCTTTTGAAGATAACACACCACGCATTTGGTTCTGATGTCGACGTACAGTGCCTTTTGACGTTTTCACCTGATACATCTTCCTCCCGATCTTAGTTTGAACAACACCTGTAATCCACTTCGGGCCTCGGGCGTAATTACGGATAAATACTTGCTGCTCTGGGTGGAACTTTGCAGAAACTGTTTTGATATCAGGCTTTGACATCGGCTTCAGTTGAGAAAGCAAGGAACACATTGGTCGACCATGTAAAAGCTCAGATGGTGACTTGCCTGTGACATTTGGTGTTGATCTGTAAGAAGTCAAAAAAGTTAATAAAGCATCTCTTTCATTGACACCTTCAGAAATTTGTTTTTGTATAGCAGTTTTAAACGTCCGCACCATTCTCTCGGCTTCACCATTTGAAGCTGGATGAAATGGCGCAGTTTTAATGTGAACGATACCCAATTCATGGCAAAACTCTGCAAACACGGAGGAAGAAAATTGGCTTCCGTTATCAGAAACAAGTGTCTCTGGCAAACCTTCGATAGCGAATATAGTTTGAAGAGCTTTTATTGTTGTCTCAGATGTCGTTGACCCCATTTCGACAACATACGGAAAGTTACTCAGGGCATCTAAGCAAATAAAGTGCATACGATTCAAAAATGGACCAGCAAAGTACATGTACTCTACTCCAAGCATTTTGAGGAGTTGGCCAGCTGGCGAATTCCTGTTTCGGGCTACTACTGTTTTGTTGACAAGGCTCACATTGGCTTATGCTCCTCTCAATGTACTCATCCAAGGCTGGCCACCAGCAATGAAGGCGTGAAAGTTGCTTGGTCCTCACAACTCCCCAATGTCCGGCATGTAATAGTTTGAAAACTCGGTCCTGCAAACAAGAAGGTATAACAACTCTGATATGATTTGTTTGATAAACAAGAACTCCATTGTGAAACGAAAGAGCAAACCTCCGAGCAAAGTATGCCTTCAGAGAAGGTTCCAAGTTTTTTGAGGTTTCTGGCCAACCTGTTTCAACAAATTCTAGAATCTTTTTAAGAACTGGATCCTTTAGTGTCATTTTTGCAATAAGCTTAGCTTTTAACGGAAAATTTGAAATATCTTCATCCAGCTCCAGCGTTGCTTCCAGACATGCCTCTGAATTATCAAACATCTGATCAGAGCCAGCAGGTAAACGTGAGAGCGCATCAGCATTACCATGTGCAAGCGTTGACTTATACCTGATTGAATATTCGTACCCCATTAGTATGATGGCCCATCTCTGAAGCCTATGAGCAGTCATCACTGGAAGCTGTTTCTGTGGATGAAAAAGACTTAAAAGTGGCTTATGGTCAGTTATTAGTTCAAAGCGCCTGCCATAAACATATTGGTGAAATTTTTGAACACCAAAGATAATTGATAGCGCTTCTTTTTCCACCTGGCTGTATTTTTTCTGAGAATCATTGAGGGTTTTAGAGGCGTGAGCAATCGGACGCTCGGTTCTATCAGGATACCTATGCAGCAAAACGGCACCTATACCATAAGACGAAGCATCACATGCTAGTATAAGCGGGTAGTCATCTCTTAAGTGCACTAGTTTGGTTGCGTCCACAATACTGCGTTTCAGGCTTTGAAATGCATTTTGTTGTCGTTCTGTCCATATAAAAGGTACTGATTTCTTTCGAAGCTCATTAAGCGGAGCAGATTTTGAAGAAAAATCCTTTAAAAACTTCCCATAATAATTTATTTTCCCTAAAAAAGCTTGCAGCTCTCCTAAATTGGTAGGTTGTTTCATTTTATTAATGGCTTCCACTCTATCTTCCAATGGACTTACTCCTTCAGAATCTATTTGGTGTCCGAAGTACCTAACACTAGATTGGGCAAACTTACATTTCGTAATGTTGCAGCGTAATCCATTGGCAGAAAAACGGTGTAAAAGCTCCTCCAAATTTTGGCAATGCTCAGTTGGATTGCGACCAGTGACAATCAAGTCATCAACAAATGCTGCACAATGATCCATTTCTCCTATTACTTGTTCGATTAGGCTCTGGAAAATTCCTGGTGCACTAGCAACTCCTGGTGGTAACCTCTCAAAACGTAGGAGTCCAAAAGGCGTATTTATAACCAGTATAGGCTTTGAATCATCGTGAACGGCAACCTGAAAGTACGCTTCAGAAAGGTCAATTATAGTGAAATGCTGGCCCCCTTTCAACTTATGGCATATTTCTTCAAAACGTGGCATCGGATGTCTAGCTACATCCAGCTGAGGATTCACACCTATCTTGAAATCTCCGCAAATTCGGAGGCTGCCTGACTGTTTTTGCACTACAACAATGGTTGCTGCCCATTCACTGAAATCTACAGGCATCAATACGCCAGCTTTAACAAGACGATCAAGCTCAGAATTTACGGGCTCCATTAAGGCAAAAGGAAGGGGACGTGGTTTGCAAAACTTTGGACGGGCTCCTGGCTTCAGAAACAATTTAGCTTTAAAATCCTTACAGCAACCTAGCTCTGGGGAAAAAACCTCAGGAAATCGTGAACACACATCTCTTACCATTTTATCCAAGTTAGCATTTGGAGCAGCAGCCAGCAACGTAGATGGTTCCTCAATCATATTGCCACAGCTTATCGAAAATTTTAGTGTTTGAAACCAATCCATTCCCATGATACTTGAACCTTCCTCCATATCGGTTACTATCAACGGCAACTTGTGGACATTATTTTTCCAGCTAACGCTCACACAGGTAGCTCCTTTAATAGGGACAAGTTGGTTTCCATACGCTTTTAAAATTTGGTTTGTATGTTTTAATTCAGGTTCACCTAGCTGCCTATATGCTTTGAGACCAATCATGGAACACGTTGCTCCGGTATCAAGCTGGAACTGTAAAGAGATACCGTTTATAACAAAAGACACAAATAATACCTTCCCTTCCTGCTTCATTTGATGGCAAATGACATTGTCTGAGGTCCCTTGAACAGCTTCAATGGTATAAATGCTGGTTGTCGATTCTGGTTTTTATTTTGTATTTTCCCGACATTATTTTTTGTTTTGTCACGACACACGGAGGAAATGTGACCTATCTGTCCACATACACGACAAGTAGCATTGCGATTACAACCAGGGCATGAGCGCGAAACGTCTTGATTTCTTTGAGCAGATTGAAAATTATTATTTGGTTTTCGAGAAGAACACGATTTGGAACGCGAGCGCGATCTACAGTTTTTTGAAAAATTTACTTGATGAACTTGACCCGAAGAATCTCCTTTAATAGCGAGCACCGATTTTTGGGTAGATTCATACGTTTCAGCTATAGCATATACGTCTGCCAAAGTTGGGTTAGGTTTTTGTAAAGCAGCGGATCGAACTACATCATGTGGTGAATGGAGAACTATAATATCCCGTAATAAATTGTCAACGAATGGTTCTTTACACGTTGTCTTTTCACATACAAAATTACAGTCTCTAGCGGCACCACGCAAATCCGCTAACCATTCCGCATACTTTTGCCCTTCTTTCATGCGCATTTGAAAAAAAACTAAAACGAGCGGCAAGCACATGGGTTCTTTCTGCAAAATGTTCTGTCAATTTCTCTACGATTGTCTCATATGTCTCTTCTTCTATCTTTTTTCCCGAAAATAAATTTTGTGTGAGATCATACAAATCTGTGCCTGCCCATGAAAGAAAAAATGCTCTTTTTTGGTTGTCTTCGGTCACACTGTACGCACTGAAATGCTGGTTTAACTGATTCAGATAAGACTTCCAAGTCTGCTTAGTTTTATCGAACTTAGCAAACGCTGGAACTGCACTTATCGCACTTGCACCACCTTCTGCACTCGATGATTTAATTAAGACTTTATTTACAATCTCTTTTTGATCTTTAATAACCGTTTCCATCCAAGACTGTTGTCTTCTTAACAATTCGGAAAATTGTTCGACTAATAGTTTTTCGGTCATTTTTTATATTTTTTTTTTTAGATCTTTAAATTCGAGTGGCAAAGCTTAAACACTTTAAAATAAAAAGTCCTCGTCGCCAATTTATTGTGTTTGTTGGAAATTAAATGCAACCAGCTTAATTCAACTTAAATTTATTGTAGAATAATGTATAATTAAATAGGTAATACAAATGATGTTACAAGTTAGAGCGACTATTAGCAAGTGGGGCTTACTGAGTGTTAGACACTCTCATTACATTATATGATATTAATATAGTAGTAGTATATACAAAGATATAGTAGTATGTCTTTAATAGAAGTATTTATGTAAGAAGCAAATATAAATATAGGTACTGTATACAATAAACACATTCTCTATACACTACAATTTTCTTCCAACGTGGCTTAAGACTTCTTGTATCACCTGCCGACCCCTCATAATCTTCATCATCATCAATTAAAGCAACGCTCTCTTCATCATTATCGGCCGAAACATTATCAATTTCTGCAACATAGTCGTCATTCTCACCAACCTCGTCACTCTCATCTGCAAAATTGGTGTCAGCCCCTCATCATTGTTCTCAACCTCTGGAACTTTTTCACTATCCTCTGCAACACTGTCATCATCTTCAGCATCGTTGTCATCGTCATCATCGGATCCACGTTATCATTTTCCCCACAATCTGTCTTAAAAGAATCTTCTAATCTCGAAAGTTTCCTTTTCCTATGGGCTCACTATCTTTCAAATTCAGAAGCACAAGATCCTTGTTTTCCCTGTCCAATCTGTATAGAATTTTCTACAAATTTTATGTCTCTACAATTACAAACAGTCCTTGTCTTGGGGTCTAAGAGTCTACATGCTTTGGACTCACTGGAGTAGCCAACCATAACGCATTCTATACATCTCTGGCTTAGAATTTAGACATTCCTGGGCGTTTATCTAATGTAAATGCCTTATATCCAAAAACACGAAGGTGTCGAACATATGGTTTTGCCCCATGCCAGATTTCATATGGAGTCTTAAGGCCTAGGAATTTTGTGGGAGAACGATAACGTACGTACACAGCCGTGTTAACCGCCAACAAGGAATCGGGCAAATTACTATCGAGAAGAAGACACCTAGCGATCTTTATCATCATTCTATTTGCGCGTAAAGCGACACCATTTAGCTGTGAAGTATATTCAACACTTAAATGTCTCTTAATTCCCTCTAAAACCAAGTATTTTGAGAAATCAGCGGTGACGTATTCCCGCCCGTTATCACTCCTAAGTATTTTAATAAAGTTGGTTTGTAATTGCGGAACAAAAAGCACATTCCTAAGCTCAATTGTTCGATCATCTGTTGCAATTAAAAAGGATCCAATTCCTTTCGATTCTATTTTGCACATTAACGAAATAGAGCCTCAATTATTCCTGAGCGTTATCGAAAATTTTGAACTGAGAACACAGCAGCCATTATGCCGATATTGTCTTGTATGCTTTATTGTACCATACGACTTTTATCATAATAATAATAAAAAGAAACCCGGGTTGTGCTAGCGTGACCATACGGTAACATTCAATATAGTTATGAAAAAAATCGTTTATTTAAATTTTTAACTGACATAAATGATCAAAGCAGGCGGTTTTATATTCTTCACGACTGTGAACATGATTTTCTTTTGCTTTTGTGTCAGTTGCTTCATATATTTCAAAAGAGTGAATTGTTTGAAATTCAGATTTTTTTTCAGCCTACAAAAAAGTGCAATATGGCAGATAATCAAAAGCAAGTTTGGAATTTTTAATACTATTCTGATGGGTATACCTGTCATATGTGCATCAATCGAAAGACAAAAACCTGTTCTTTCCTAAGTTAGTAATTTTTTATTTTTTTTGAAAAAAAAATAGTTTTTATTGTAGTTTTTAAGGTTTTATTGAAGGTGTAACCCTACGGTCACGCTGGCAATGCCAGGGTACGGTTACGTTGGTACTTATAGAGTTCGTTTTTAAAAGTTTTTTTTTTATATTTTTATAAATTTTGCTTATTAAATTATCGTTGAAAGATGTAATGGACTACGTGGAGCAGATGATTGATGATGATAATACTTTTGATGATATGATAGAAGGTATTTTTATTGAACCACCCGGTGAAGAAGGTAATATAAGCGCGCGAGGATGATGCTGTTGAAAATGAAGTCGAAACAATTGATGATCTCAACGGGAACCAATCGAGAGCTAGTTGTGAACTGGTTATGAAAAATGGCCAGCACATTGACGCTTTTCCACTTCAAGACCTACCTGTTTTGGACCAAGAAATTGAAAGTGTCCTTGCAAATGTTTTGGAGGAGTCTAAACTAAGTTCTTCTATTGATCAATCAGCTGAAGTTACCGAGGTGCTGAGAATAGAGGCAGGAAGTTCAACCGATGAAGAAACGGGAAGCCATTTTATTCAACCTATAGCTAATCGACTGAGAAAAATTATTCCCGTTCCCTCAGATGTTACTTTACCTTTATCCAATAAAGCAACAAAGTTTACATGGACAAACGACAAGTCAAGTTCTGGGATCCCAATATTTCCTGAGTCAAACTATGATGACTACCGGGATTATCAGCCTCACCAACAATTTGAGCGTTTTTTTGATGACGAGTTATTGGAACACAACAGCGATTGTTCAGCAAGATATGCGGTAAAAAAAGATGGCAAGCCGATTCAGAAATTTTCAGTCTGTGAACTTTCCTTGGCATTCTAATGGTGACTGGCTACAACTCAATTCCTAGCTATAAAGGATACTGGAGTGGTTCGGACGATCTTCGGAATGACTTGAAACCGATGCGTCGCGCAAGATTTGAGGAAATCCTTCGCTGTCTTCATTTCGAACCGAGCTTAGCTGCACCGCAAGAAAATAAAGACAAACTTTGGAAGTTTCGACCCATAACAGACCACCTTAAGGCAAAAATTTTCACCCAACTCAACATTTATCATTCGATGAGAGCATGATTGCTTATTATGGACGACATGAGTGCAAAAAATGTATAAAAGGTAAGCCAATAAGATTTGGCTATAAGGTCGGTCACTTTGTACTCCATCCGGATATATGGTAAATTTTGAGATTTATCAAGGTAAAAATCCTCGATCGAACCAGAAGTATGAAGAACGCTTTGGTAAATGCTCTGCACCCCTCTTATCAATGATAGATGACTTTCCTGAAGATATTCGAAGTCTTCCGTTTTCATTTTAATTTGATAATTTGTTTACCGGTTGTCCATTCCTCGCTTATTTGAAAGCAGGAGGTTATAATGGGCAGAGGAACCATAAGGGAAAATCGAATTCCTTCAATTTGCCCTTTAGGGCATTAAAACAAAATAAAAAAAATGCCTCGTGGATCATATAAATAAAAAAAATGAAAGAAACGGGTATACAAATTACAAAATGGGTTAACAACTCTGTTGTTTGAATTGCCTCGACATGTTATGCGCCTCGTCCAACTTCAACAGCATCTCGCTATTCCAGAGAAGCTGGAAAAAAAATCAGCATAGTTCGGCCGTGTGAAAAAACGGAGTACAACAAATACATGTGTGGAGTTGATCGCCTAGATCAAAATGTAAATAACCATCGCATATCTTACCGTGGAAAAAAAAGGTGGAGCTCTATTTTCACATGGCTAATCGATGTGGCAGTAAACAATGCCTGGCAGTTGCAAAGAGGAACTAAACCCTTATCGCAATTAGAGTTCAAAAGGTCCATTGCGGTTTACTACTGCGCGCACTACGGCGAGCCCCCAAACCAACCTGGCCCAAGAAGAAAACGAAATGAAGATGGTATAATTATGAATATTCGGTTTGATAGAACTGATAATTCTGTAAGCCCGCTTGAGAAGCAAAGACGCTGTGCAGGAGATAACTGCAAAAGTGTTATGAGCACATATTGTAAAAAATGCAATGTTTACCTTTGTGTTATCATTAAAAAAAATAAATATACAGACCGTACTGGTGCTATCATGACCACGTGGTTACACTTCAAAGATGGTCTTAACTTTGTTACCTGAAAAGGTTCAATCAAAAAATTGTTATATTTAGGCTCTAAAAACCCCAATGCACAATCCCTGAAAGTTTCATAACAAAACTCGAAAAAAATAATTGCAGCACTGCTCGGGTTAATTTCCTAAATGATTTGTGTTTTATTCAAAATTAACAAGGGCCCTTAAAATGTAACCACCCTTTAACATAAGCTCATATTTTATCAACTGTGGTAGACGACCATATGCCCATTATGATTTCGTATAAAACATAAATACATATTTTTGTATTGAAATAAAAGTCCATATAAATTAATAGTATAACACTTTAAGGATGATTGTTATACAGCAAAATATGGAAGAGCAGTAGTAACATTTCATGCATATGTCGTAAGAATATCCTTTATGATGATGCCATACATAAACATAGTTCCTTTTCTGTAATTGGCTTAAGAAAACTAAAATAGATTAAAATCTTAACACTAACCGGCCGATCGGCCGACTGACTGATGTTTATACAAATGAAAAAACATTCATGAGTTTTATTTACACAGCTTTAGTTTAATTTTAAAAACAATATTATGTAAACAATTAATATCTCAAATATACATATTAGTGTCAAGCGTGTTTTTATTTGAACAAGATTACCCTTATTATATGCTTGATTAAGTATTTTTTAAAACCACTTTATGTTTTTGGGTAGATAACAACAAAAGACCTAACAAGCAATACTTAAAAAAGCAAGCAAACAGTTTATGTAAATAATATTCACTTAATCAGATTAAATACACGCCCCATATTACTAAAGTTTAAACAAAAACATTATATCCAATAAATTTTAAATGTTCAACGTTATTTGAACATAAAACTGTACCATGTTTTTCAAATGATTATGATATAACCATTTTTTTAAACAATTAATTAATAAAACCCAAAATGTGTCAAAGTGTCAATTATATACTTTTACAATCTTTAAACTTCTGACATATTCATCCGGTTACCGTGTACAGTGTAATTTTTCTTTTTTGGTTTTGGAACTCAAACCCAACTAAATCCATGTTCAATTCACATTCTTACAACTGTAATCCTTAGGAATTCATGACAGTCAATCGATCATCGCGCCAAAAGGGTCTTCCTGTTCTTATTCCTCTGCATAGACCTACTACACTACACACTGCCCATTTAACAGCTTTGTGTATTAACCCCATTGTAATAAATCATCATCTTTACACCCACGACTTACCCAGCCACCACAAATGAACTTGATTCTATCTACCTTAAGCCATATAGTAGGTAAGGCACCTATCTAGATAGGCTATACCGAACGGGACAGACTATACACCTCCCTCCCTATATAATGATTAATCATTTTACTACGAAAGAACGAGGTTTAGGGTTTCTTTTTTTCATACTTATTCATTCCTGGAAAAAAAGATCGAGTGAAAATTTTCATTACGAACTGCAAAGAACCATTTATATATTTTATTAAAATAAGTTTGAAAACTTATCGCCGAAGCCGAACAATCATTAGCCCCTTGTCAAAATATTGAAACAAGGCCTTTTGTCGGATTAATTAATGTTGACATATTGTGTTTGTTTCCTTTCAAAAATGTGTCAATCACAGGCAATTATTTTATTGTTTGCCAAACTTCCTTTCTACCAATCGATACGATTTTATTCGGTTCCTGAAAATAATCATAATCAACCATCTCATAAAGATTTATGGAAAAGTTCAAAACGGGCCAACAACCGAGCCATTAATTCCCGAGAAATATTTCTTCTTTCTGGTGTTTTTTTTTCTCAAAAATAACTCCTACGCGACTTTTGATACACTAAAGTGTTAAACTCATCCTTAAAGATGGCATTAAGCTCTTGAATTGGGCTTTTCTATACTACATAGAAATGTTCGTCCTTCTTTATCAAGCAAACACCACTAGTTGCCTTGGTCTATACTTAACCTACAAAACAAGAAAAATATGAGTCTAAGAGAAAAACCTTTTGTATTTTTCTATCTAGAGATCACAAATCACAATCCTGTTTTTTGTTTTGCCGTCGTCGTGTGTTTGTGCCAAAAAAGTATCTATGAAAATGTTTAGCTCCTGAAAGCTTCTTTTTATTATTTGTTGTTTATATACGCTGTTGAATACAACAGGTTAAAGCTCTATAGAAGCTAAAACATAACATCTATAGACGGTTTCAGAATCTGCGCAGAGTTTTTATTCAGCTGAGTGAATAAAAGGATTTTGTTTATTTTTATTGTGTTATATTGAAGTTAGGACATATTTTAATGCAAGTTGAGTTTTATAGAGCTATAATAATAGTAAATGCTTGCGCTAAAATTTACAACTTATTTAACATGCGACTATTACTAACTATATTATGCTTAAAGAAAATTGTTACGGAAACACATCTAAGAGTTTTAATTTAGTGGTCAATAGTAAATTATTTCTATTAACCTTTTGAGACATTCAAAAACGTATTTTGTGATAAACCGATTTTCCAAGTTAAAATATGCAGTTTAACTTTCCTAAACTCTTTCCTTTTTAGTGTCGAAAAAGTTAACAGTTTGATAAATTACTATTTTCATTTCTAAGATTATCAGTTTAAGCACATTAATATTAAAAGGTTTAGGTTCAAGTTCAGAACCGAGAGGAATCCCTTAATAAGTTCTTAATTTTATCATGTAGAGAAGAATTCACATTAAACCTTAACAACTTTTTGTCAAATAAAATTATGTTTACATTATTTAATATGATAGGCCTGATAACTTATTACAAATTCGTATTTCAACACCTTAAACCGCACACTGCCAAATACTGTTTTAATGCATTTACGGTATCAGCCGAGGATTTTGAAATAAGTTTGTTTGAAATATCTATAGCTACTTTTTTTTACGAGCTATATTCCGGGAACGAATTTCTATAATAACTATAAATAGGTTTAAAATACATTTTGTTAAACACGCATAATAAAATCAAGGGACTGTCAAAATATTCAGAAGCTGGTTTAATTATATTGGTTGAAAATAAAAATGAACAATTTCTGCGCAGAAACCTCAATAATAATGAATACTGTGACTTTAACTCAATTTTATATTTTATACATAGGTACAATTTAAAGGTTTAAAAGTGTGTTTTTTTTATAAATCTTAATGCTGAAATAAGTTATTTATTGACCCTTATTTTTTTATAAATCTTAATGCTGAAATAAGTTATTTATTGACCCTTATTTAACATTATTTAACATTAAAAAAGGGTCAATAAATAACTTATTTCAGCATTAAGATTTATAAAAAAAACACACTTTTAAACCTTTAAATTGTACCTATGTATAAAATATAAAATTGAGTTAAAGTCACAGTATTCATTATTATTGAGGTTTCTGCGCAGAAATTGTTCATTTTTATTTTCAACCAATATAATTAAACCAGCTTCTGAATATTTTGACAGTCCCTTGATTTTATTATGCGTGTTGTTTTATCAAAACTACTGAAAGACGACATGACTCTGGAGGCAATAATTGGCTTTTTAGTAAGACACTTTTCACTAACATTGAAAATGGGATATAAAACGAAACGCCGAAGGTTCCATTTGTTAAATTGAAAATTTTGACATTCTTCGACTTTTCAAGGTCCCTAGAGTCGAAATAAAAGGTTTTTAGAAAGCTGTCTGTGCGTGCGTGTATACGTACGTTGATACGTTCGCGACGTTTTTCGCTGCCCATAGCTCAAGAATCAGAAGAGATATCGACTTCAAATAATTTTTTTATGCATATAATAATGCAGAAAGGGCTCTCAGGAAAATTGCGTGGGTGGTTTTTGTTACCATAGCAGTTTAAAAAAAAGGTGAACATGGTTAACCTTCATGAACCAATGACGCAAGAGACTTGAATTAAATTTCATATTACATATTTTAACGTGATACCAAACCAACGTATTTTGGGAAAAAATCCAATAAACGTTTTTTTATAAATCAAAAAAACTGAAACGAAAATGTGTCAACTCGAAAATTTCACGAATATAAATTATTTCAACCCCAAAACAATTTGCGCAACGAAAAATATCGTTTTTAACATATGGTAAAATTTCGCGAACAAAACATTGTCAATTTTTATTATAAAAATAAAAACTAAAAAACATTACTCTAAGTTAGTAAAAATAGAATTTCGACTCAAATATCTATTCAAGAATTTGAGATTATGGCTTCCAACTAATTTAAAGTTATAAAAAATATTGTTTTCAATATTTCGAAAAATTTTGCGAAAAATCGTATTGACAGTTTTTTTAACAAAAAATAAAAACTTAAAAGAAAATTTAACAAAAGTTGTTTCGGTTTACTCAAATATATTTTTAAAAACGTTAGATTATTTATTATTATTTATTGTTTTATCTCATAAGAAATATTGTTTTCAACATTGACAAATTTTTCTAACAAAAAATAAAAACCTACAAAAAAATTAATAAAAGTTGGTAAACTTACTCAATTATCTTTTTAAAACTTTGAGATATTGACTTTTAACTTCTTTTTTATCTTTTAAAAAAATATTTTTGTCAACATTCGGTTAAATTTTGAGTAAAATCTAATGGAAAGTTTTTTATACAAAAAATAAAAACCTAAACAAAGCAATACTGAAACATGATAAAAAAATGCTTTCGAATCAAAAAGCTTTTCAAAAATTAAAAATATAATATTGTTTTCGATATTCAGTAGTTTTTTATAAAAATCCAACAGTCAGTTTTTCATAAAAAAAGGCTGGGATGCGACCCACACTAATAACATCCCATCCTGTCTGTCTATTTGTCTTGCTTAAAAGTTTGAAGGTTTTCGTGTTGGGTTTAAAAAGTTAAAAAAGTTTTCAGTTAAATTATTCATACAAATTTTAAAATTACCAACAATATTTTTCATATAAAGTTTAGTTTGAAAATTTAGTTTTGTTAATTGAATTTTTGGTCGAAAACACATGTTTACCAATTTTTGTAGCATTTCTTTAATTTTTAAAAAATTGGATGCATAAAATTAATTTGGGAGATATCAAGAACCGATTTTTACCAAATTTGCGTACTATTTGTTGTAGATTTAATTTTTGTATGAAAAAACGGACTGTTGGATTCTTATACAAAAAATTACTAAATATTGAAAACAACATTTTCTGTGAGATAAAAAAAGTTTCAAGAAAATATTTTTAATTTTTAAAAGATTTTTGAATCGTTAGTTATTGTTTAGGTTTTAATATTTTGTAAAAAAAAACAAACTGAACGTTGAAAATTCAATTTTTTAAAAGAAAAAAGTATTTAAGAAACCAATACCTCTAAGTTTTGAAAATATATTTGAGTTGAGAATCAATTTTTACAAATTTTTATTAATTTTTTTGTTTAGGTCCTAATGTTTTGTAAAAAAAACTGTCAATTCGATTTTTCTCAAAATGTGTCCATATGTTGGAAACTTTATTTATCGTTGCACAAAATTGTTTTGGAGTTAAAATCATTTTATATTTTCGAGGTGACAATTTTTTTCAGTTATTTTGATTTATAAAAAAAAACCGTTCATTGGATTTAAAAAAAAAAAAATTAATTTATGTGGTATCACTTTTTATTATATTTTATACCAATATATGTACCCTTTATGCTTCCCAATATTTTCACCTTTTTTTAAATTGCCATGGTAAAGAAACAGCCCACGAAAATATTTTGAGATCTGTTTATTAAAATTTATTTGAAGTCGATATTTCTTCTGGTTCGTGAGTTTCGTACGACGAAAAATACGTCGCTAACGTACGGACGTACGAACGTACGTACACACGCACGCATAGACATCTTTCCTAAAACTTTCATTTCGACTCTAGGGACTTTGAAAAGTCGAGGAATGTCAAAATTTTCAGTTTGATAAATCGGACCCATTACTAAAACTTCCTATTTGAAAATATAAAATAAAATCTACAAAAAATAGTACGCAAATTTAGTAAAAATTGATGTTCGGTTCTTGATATCACTCAAATTAATTTCATTCATCCAATTTGATTTCGACTAAGAATCTATTTAACAAAACTAGATTTTCAAACTTAATTCTTATTTCTTTATAATATGAAAAATATTGTTGGTAATTTTGAAGAACAATTCAACTATTAACTTTTTTAGCCCAACACCAAAACCTATAAAATTGTTAAGCAAGACAAATTGACAAAAGGGATGGGAAGTTATCAGTGTGGGTCGCATCCCAGCCTCTTTTTAATAATTGAATTCCAAGGGCGGTCATGATTCGGAGTCAGCATAGGATCTTGTATTTTGCAAATTCTGTATGATGTTCTTATTGTGACGTTCTTTTTGCCTCATGGCATTCATATGACATATGTTCGTTTTCACACTTAAAATAGCTCCCCTTAAAATAATTGCGATAACTTTCTTTTTTTTTGTAGCTCCGATTGTACTGCAGCTTTTACAGCTTTAACAAAAGCTTCGATGAAATCATCATTTTTAAGATCCAATTTGTAAACCTTTGAATAAAGTGCACACATCTTGGATGCAGTTTTGTCAGTCATCGTTATAGATAAAGTTTTGTTAATGTTGGCATAGGTATTGTAATAGAAGCACGTTTGGTATCTGAATCACGAATCCCAGGATATGCCAAATATTCTAATATTTCGATATATGATGCGTACTATTAAAGGACTTCTGCGGTTTTCTGTTATCTATTCTTCAATTTCATGTGTAATTTTTTTTGTTGTCACTCCCATATTTCGTCACCTTTTAAAATAGTCTTCAAAACATCATACGCAATTAGTACTTCTGCTCTAGATTTTTGATTTGAGTTATATTAAGACATTGCAGTCTCGAATTTAAAAGAAGCAGTCTCATCAGAAATAGTTGGCTTGAGTTTCGCAGACCTTATAAAAAGTTGTGAGAGTCCATTTAAATGCAGTTCACTTAAACAATTATCTAATTTTTCAATATTGCAATTGTATATATTTGTCGTCAATATTCTTTATTTACTGAGTCATTTGGTATTCAAGATCTTCAACTTGAACCTGTTAACGTTGCTTTTAAATGTTTAAGTCTATCTGTCAATTTTTCTTCCTATGTATGTACTAAGGTTTTAAAGCAAATATATTTATTTAGGACTATAGAAGACTTGAAACTAATAACCATTTTTCGAATGTGTAACAAAATTCTAAAAATATTTAAACCGAAGGAAGCGTTAATGCATTTAGAAAATCATCACGAATTTAACTTTTTGCAAAATTGTGCAAAGTGTTTTTTTTACTATTTTAAAAGGCTATATATATCTCAAAAACCTCATGTGATTTCAAGTCGAAATTGAACTAAGGCCTTCAGAAAATCTTTTAAAACTAGTGTAATCAGACAAACAAGGTTGATGTATTCATGTTTGGGACTACTAAGTACGTTATCATTATTTACAAAGTCTTAAATCTGTGGTTCACATTATTTTAGGAACTTTTTTATTTTTAGGAATTTTAAAAATTTACGTCAGAGTTTAAATCCAGAGATGCTTGTAAAAGAATTATTATAAACAAAAGGACAAATATCTTTTATAATATGTATTTTTGAATTTTTCCTCAGAAACAGGCTTAATAATATTTAAGTCTTTCCAATAAGCCCTTAAAATTGTGTCCATCCGATTGAATATCAAAAGTACCCGTGAGAATATCTTTGCTTATAATAGCTAATAGTCTTTAGGACTCATTTACTTCGCAAAATTATTTGATGGTGATTACTTGAATAAATTAGAAAGCAATTCAATCATAAGCCCCTTTTGCTGTTTATTCCGATTCACATAAAAACAATCCTTATAACGTGTAAAGAGAAACAGATATAAGCTCAATACGCAATAAAATTCAATAGCCAGTAGTGTTTAATCGCTTATGGCAGGTATCCAGGTGGAAAAAGAAATGTTCCCTAGATACCTTGATACCATCTTCCATCAGCTAGAAACTTGAGGGAAAACATATTTTTGTTACCGAACGAAAAGAATCCAACCTACCTACGCTAAGTTTCTGAGGACTCTTTTCTGTGTGTGCCAGATTTTCAAGTCCCCCATTGAGTTGTGGTGTAGGTCTGGTGGAGGTTTTCAGGAATATGGTGATGATGGGCAAGTTATCAGCAGTTGTTGCTTTTTTGATGCAAACGAAAACGTAAAGGACAAATACGACAAAGTGAGTTGAAGTTTTGTCGTACTACAAGGATGTGTACACAAGGATTCAATTTTTTGTTTTTATTTGTTGATTGAAAACGAGTACAAAATTTCTAAACTGAAAGGACACCCAGATGAAAAGTTCTGGTTTGTGTTCCTGGAACTAGGATAGAAAGTACGTGTACGCTGTACCGTGTGTATAGGAGTCAAAAGGGAGTGTATACGAAAAGCAGTTGTCATTTTTCCAGAAGCACAGCATTGTCGTTTGTGTTTTCGTTTTTACAAGCGAGTTTTCCACTCAACTCAGGATATTGCCATTGGGAAGAGGACACCAGAGACATCGACATCAACATGGCGCTAATTCAGTTCACCAGAATGAGGTTCATCTATTTTACAACAACTCCCATCGCTGCAGAGTGCCTCGCCGGCGCCGCCCACCGCGACTGCCACAGCATCGTCACTTAGGTCGAGTAGGACGAGAGTTTTATTCGTTGTTGCTTTTGGTGAGGAAAATGCGAAAATGCCATTAACAAGGAAAGTGGCTGGAATATTAGTCGACTAATAATGAGATATGGAACACGCCAAGCACCAGCT
Source organism: Eupeodes corollae (assembly GCF_945859685.1). NCBI lineage: Eukaryota > Metazoa > Arthropoda > Insecta > Diptera > Syrphidae > Eupeodes > Eupeodes corollae. The sequence continues at coordinate 61,861,527 of NC_079147.1, read as the reverse complement.
CCAGTACCAGAAGCAGCACTGGGACCAGGATTTCTCCTTCAAACCTTTACACGCTGCAATAGCTTTGCCTCTGCCATATCAGCCACAATGGAACTCAAGCCGTACAAGTTTAAACATTTTTGTTTTAAACTTTTTTTGTAATTAACTTGTGTTAAGGAGATTTTACACGTTGGGTTGGTTGGTAGGTAGAAGAAAAAAGAAAACTTGTTACTCTTAAGTACCTAATTAAAGCAGGTTAATGCTCACCAAAGAACAGGAAGAAAAAACAACAACAACGACAGGAAAAACGTAAAACAGCAAACAAGATTTTGGACTAATTTATCGGAGGTGGTTAATTTTTTTTTAAATGGTTGGGATTTTAATGAAAATCGCTGAGAATAGAACATTTTTTAATTGAGTTTCATTGAAATCGCTATTTTTGTTTTGGTGTTTTCCTCTAGCACTTTTGCTCAACAAAAGTCAGTGCTTATCAAAGCTTAGTACCTCATTTTAGCGTCTGTGTAGGCAAAGTATGGATGCTGAGGTTGCGGCTGAAGTGTAGGTTTTTTAGGATGTAAGTCTGTGCAAATTATAGTTTAATTTCCTTTAAGAGAGTTGAATAAAGAGATGAAGTCTCGTAAAGTGATTTATTTTGTAGGTAAAACAGTTTTGGGGGAGTTGCTGATGTGTTGACGTTCAGGGATGTCAGTCATTGTTTTAACGTTTAAGCTGAGAAAAGGTGAGGTTTAGAGGTAAACTAAAACTAATTTGTGTTCACATTTTGACTTTCATTTTAAGTAATTTTTAATGGATAGGCATATTTTAATGATTACATGACTATGTGGAATAAGTAAATTAATTTAGGAAAACTTCGGGTTTAGTTTTGAATGAGTTGTGTGAAAAAGTAACTCATTAAAAACAGCACCAATTATAAAAGACCGCTTAAACTAACAATCTTACTTACTTATTTACTTACTTAAGGTGGTGCTACAGTCCGGGGCGGACATGGGCCTCAACCAACATGCGTCTCCAGCCAGCTCGGTTCCTAGCTAGCTGTCTCCAGTTTTGCACGCCAATTTGGTTGAGGTCCTCTCCCACCTGGGTGCACCACCTGAGTCGCTGTCTTCCTTTACTGCGCCGCGCCGGCCGTCCCTCGGGATTGGATTCGAAGACCTTGCAGGCTGGATGTCCATTCGGATCTACATGACCTAGCCATCTAAGCCGTTGGATTTCAAATCTGCTAACTATTTAGTTCAGTGTTGCTGTACAACCCGTACAGTTCGTCGTTACATATTCTCCTCCATTCTCCATCTATGCGTACGGGACCAAAAATCACCTGACGAATTTTGCTTTCGAAGCATCCTAAAACGCTCTCATCTTTCTTTGACAGGGTCCAGGCCTCAGCACCATAAAGAGAAGCGGGATGATGAGTGTCTTACAGGTGGTGCCTTTTAAGTCCAAAGAAGCAGCGATTTGCAAGAATTATTCTTCGTTTGATTTTAGCACTGGTGTCGTTGTCTGTGTTAATAGCGTTGCCTAGGTAGACAAAATCTTTAACTACCTCCAAGTTGAAGCTGTGCTTAGTGACGTTTTGGTCTTGCCCTCATTGACCATACTAAACCCATCTTTTTCGCTTCCGTCGCTATGCTCAAAAACGCTCTACTGACATCACGCTTTGATCTTCCAATTATGTCAATATCATCTGCGTATCCGAGTAATTGGATGGATCTTTGGAAGATTGTGCCTCTAGTGTTGACGGTTGAGTTTTGCACAATTCTTTCCAGAACGATGTTGAAGATATCGCATGACAGTGCATCGCCTTGTCTAAAACCTTTTTTGACATCAAATGCATCGGTAAGATCTCTTCCGACCTTAATAGAGCAGTGTGCATTTTCTTTCGTCATTCTGCACAAACGGATAAGTTTGACATGTTTGGGATGCCAAAACTAGACATTGCTCTGTGAAGCTTTTCCCTATGGAGGCTGTCGTACGCGACTTTAAAATCGATAAAGAGATGGTGCGTATCGATTTGAAGTTCTTGGTTTTTTTCCAAGATCTGCCGTAGTGTGAATATTTGTTCGATAGTGGACTTTCCTGGTCTGAAGCCACACTGATAAGGACCAATCAGGTTGTGGACGAGGTTGAGTGGTTCTATCTCCCTTACAGCGGAATTCGGTTCGTCATCGCCGTTATATAATTTGGAGAAGTGATCTTTCCATATTCTCAGCATCGACTGTGGTTCTACTACGATGTTCCCTTGACCGTCTTTACAGGCTTCGGTTCGTGGCTGGTACCCTTGGGAGGTTTTTTTTACCTTTTGGTAAAATTTACGAACCTCATTCCTGTTGTGACATCCCTCTATCTCCTCGATCGCGCGCTTCTCATGCTCTCTTTTTTTCCGTCTAAGAAGCCGGTGTTCCTCTCTCCTCTTCTGCTCGTAGAGCTCTCGAGCAGCACTAGTCCTTTTGTGCAGCGCCGTTTTGTATGCCTCTTGTTTCGTTGCGTGCGCTTGCCGGCATTCATCGTCAAACCAGGGGTTTCTTCTCGCAGTACTTCCTTGTTTTGGCTTGGATCGGGATATCCGTAGCCGAGCCTTGGGTTCAACGAGGTAGTGGTCCGAGTCAATGTTGGCCTCTCGGAATGTTCGGATATCCTGGATACTGGAGAAGTGTCGTGCGTCGATCGCAATGTGGTCAATCTGGTTGATGGTTGATTGATCAGGAGATTTCCATGTCCCCTTGTGGATATAAATACGCGTGAACTGTGTACTAGCTACCAGAACGTCTCGCCCGCAGCGAAATCGATCAGCCTGAATCCGTTGTCGGAGATGGTGTCGTCCAGGCTGTATCTCCCGATTATGCCACCAAAGATGTCTTCTCTTCCTAGCTTGACATTAAAATCTCCTAAGACAATTTTAATGTCATAACCAGGGCACTGCTCATACTCGTATGTCTTGTCCAAGAGCTCGAAGAATATGTCTTTGGTGTCTTCATCTTTCTCCTCTGTTGGGGCTTGCTCGCATATTAGGCTTATGTTGGCGAATTTATCCTTGATGTGGATTGTCATGATGCGCTCGCTCACACTGTTGAAAGTCAAGACTTTTTGCCTGAGTCTAGTTCCAGTAACAAATCCACACCCAAATAGACGCTGTCCTTGTTCTCGGTAGCAGTCGCCGTAGTAGATATCGCAGTATTTTAGTTTGCGTTTGCCCGGTCCATCCCATCGCACTTCTTGGATGGCGGTAATATCTGCCTTATACTATATACCTACCTATATTATATCAAAATATACTTTTATTATGAGAATTATTCCATATGTTTCAATGTTTCCTTTTTTTTTCTTTGTTTTTGACTAAACTAAAAGTCACATTATGAAAATAGTAATTTGAAAAAAAATGTTTTCTTTAATATTTATATTTACATTTTTTTTTAACTATGAAACTTATTTTTTGATATACATATTCTCTCTTTTTACTCAAATATTGTATTTTTTGTTTGGTTCGTCTGCACGTGGTCTGTTAAGTGACCTAACATTCCATGTACAGATCCGAAGTGCGTTGTCCTTATTTCGTCTGCTTGGGTTGTCAACAGTGAATCCGACCGTATTCGAGGCTTGTTTTTGCTTAGCGACTAAATTTATTTTGTACGTGGCCAGGAAGTCACCCCGACGGCACAGTCTCCACATGGAGGGCCAGATCCTTAATATAAACCGCTCCTTATAGGCCTGGACTCCGAATATGTCGAAGAAGCCCTATTATAGGTGTTTACTAAGTAGTTCAACCTTACATGGAACTGTAGACGCCACCGTTGATTCCATTTCGAGAATTCGTCCGCTGCCGTCTGGATAAGGAGAGGTGCCTTAGTGGAAACACTTCTCCCCCCTCTCTCGTTTGCGGCCGCCAACAACTAGGCACCCGATGTTCACCTAGGGGAGTTGAGATTAGGAGTTTATAGACAGAGGTGGATTTTGAGAAAAACCTGTGGACGCTTGTGTCCTCTTGAATGCACATGTCTACCATTTGAACATCTAAATTAACAATCGGAAGTTATTATATCGCACCTCCTCCGGTGCAATAATGACGTAAAAGCAATTTTCTTAAATGTTCTATATCGCCCTTAAATAAGCCTACAAAATCGACTTCAAGAATACCTGAACTATTCATTGAGTTAGAGTTCATATTATTACCTTGTATGTCTTTCACCTGCTTCTTTTTTGAGCTTGTTAAGGGTTTGCAGAACCTCAATTGTGTCATTTTTGATCCAGGAATAATTTTTGTTTGACAATTTAGACAGACAAATGTGCATTTTGATATTAAAGAACGCTTTTTTTATTTTACTTAAAATGCATATTTAGTTAAAAAAGGCTGTTATAAAACGTCTCAAAATATTGAGGAATAATATTTGTTTTTAGTAAGTGATGGAGTTGAGAACTTCTGGCTGTGATTTTACATGATGAGTATGCTTCCCTTTTTTATCTTCGGTACAGAAGGCAATGACTTTCTCTCGAACTTGTATTTTGATTGATTATAAAATATAGCAGCACCCTATACATTGCGTTCATAGTTTTAAAGATCTTGAAGTTCTTTTTAATTCTAATCACGATTTCAAGGAGCATATTAATTAGATCATTAGTAAAGCCAAATCTATGTAAGGATTCGTTAAAAATTGGTATTAAGAATTTCATAATCCCTACGTTAATCTCGCACTATATAATACTTTGGTCCGCCCCATCTTGGATACGCATTCTAGGTATATGGACTCTTTTTTACGAGGCCCACAAGAAAAGGGTAGATATTCAAACCTGAGCAGTGATAGAATCTTCCCTGGTGATAAAGCAGTTTTCTTTTAATACAATTTATGACGATTTTCAGAACCTATAATCACTATTTTCAATAAATCAGTTTTAATATGATTAGTGTTTAATTGAATTTTGAACAAATCCTCATTAGTTGTAAGTTCTACATAAACTTTAAGGACAACTTGAATCGTTTTAAATTGATTTAAAAATAGAATAAGTTGATTATTTTAAACATTATACTGATTGATGTTCATGTCACTAACTCTCTAATCATCTTCCTTAAATTCATTGATGTTAGTCTTTATGAATGTCTCATTTAACTAACAAGGAATGCTTACAAAATTTTAAGTTGTATCTTCTCCATTTCAAACTCAACACTTAACTTCTTACAACCGTAAACCAATAGTGTAAAGTAGTCAATAGAACACGTAACAAATGTCTTTTTATTTAACGAGTTCTTTTAAGATTTATTAACTTAAAAAGTTAAAGCAAGCGTAAACTGTTAATACTGATTTGGTTAATTTCCTTAAGAATTTAAGTTCTAGGGGTAATAAAAACCACTGATGGAATAGTAACTTCTGCTCCTTCATAAAAACAAGAGTATGTCTTGAAGAAGAAAAAAGAAAAACAATCAAAGTTTAGTGCTTAACATCACGTAGATACAACAATAATAATATTACATTCCCACCCCATCATCACTATATAAAGAAATGTCTAAAAAAAAAACGCCTAAAATCCATTTACCCACTTGGGTAGGTTTTTGGTACCTCTACCACAGATTTTGCAAATACTCATCTTTCAAGTTATTATTCCACTTAGACACGCAATAGGTTAACTATCATTTTTATATCCTAGTATCAAACTCCTCTAACCATTTTCTCGGAAGTAACTCGAACCCCTAACGAAATCGACAACTAAAATTAAGTGCACGTACTTTCGCACATATGGCACAAGTATAGTATGTGATCATTAAAACAACAAACGTTCACAGTTATAATATTAACCAAACAAGGAAAATATAGTGGAAGTGAGACATTAAAACCCCCAATAGTCTGGGAGTAAATTGTTTTCTCAATTTGACTGAGGCTTCATGACCAATCTTATGGTAAATGTTCACTAATACCAAAATTGACATTCAAAGCTGAATGGTACAAATTAATTGATTTGAACTTTAAATAAAACACTGTGAAGAAATTACACATTTCTTGGCTTACTGACGACTGTCGAGTGTCGTGTGACTAACAATAAGTCAGAATTAAAACTTATTTACGATACAATTCACATCCACTTCTTCCCAATTAATATAAGGGAACGCTAAATAGTTATTTAGGGAAGAAAAGATAAATTTAGCTTGTAAGTGCCCGGGTAGCTCAGTTGGTAGAGCGTTGGACTTTTAATCCAACGGTCCAGGGTTCAAGTCCCTGCTCGGGCGACAGCTTTTTTAATTTTCTTACTTCTTTTCTTCTTCACAAAGAAACTAAATGTGCTGGGAACTTCATATTCGTCTTCTGCTTTTAACAATAACAATAGCTGTACTAATTTAATAAACATGAAGAACTTTAAGGAGTACCTCGAAGCTTACTTCTTCGTACGTGTAGCAAGAACAAAAAGTTTCATTGAATTATGCGTTGTGCCCTCAGGCTCAGTGCTATTAAACCTTTGCTTTCACCTAAGTTATCTTAAATTATGGATTAATAGTCATTACGAAGAACTCATTTTTAAAGTTGAAACATTATGCAATAGTGTTATTAGTCAACAAAATAACGAGTTTTGAGGTTTTTTATTTTTTCGGTCTAAATGCTGAATTCGCTGATTTATTTCAGTACATAAAGAAACCAAAGCAACCTTATGGACTTAACTATTGAACAACAATATTCCATTGCAAAAGCAACATTTCCAGCATCACGGATACTTCAATATGTCTCTTATCATGTATTGCTAAAAGTGCCCGAAAATAGAATAAACCCCATAAAAGAACGTTTTATTGAATTAAGTATAAAAATGCGTTAGGATAAATCAAAATACAACACCAACGAAATAAAAGTCAGAACATGATTTTGATATTTTTTTTTGCGACAGCTTCCAAAACGGCACGACTTGATAATATTAAGTTACGTTAAGTGAACCGGATGTATGTAGGTGGACGTTTTTAAACTATATAAAAACTTACTTTGAGTAGGGTCTTCTATAAATGTTAGAATAATTTGTAAATTAAGGGATAAGTATCTTTTTCTTGAAATTGTCACTTGTTAGTTTGTACCTCCATTGAGAATGGCATACATAAGTCAAGTGTTGAAATCTCGTTTTGTAAATTTGAAGAACAAACAAAATAACGCACTATTTCGATTGGATTTATTTTTCAATAATTGTACAATAATTTGACCAAGAATATTATAAAACTTATATTAAAATGCAGGAATATTTTCAATTTTTCATTAACATTAATTATGGTGATGGAAGTATCAAAAATCTTATCAATTGGTTGAATGATTGCGTAATGAAGTTTAAGGAGCACATTTTCCGATTTCCATAGTTTCGAAGGATTTTATTGACAATCGCTGATAGTCAACATGAAAACTATACTATGAAATATTGGCAACCTGATAGCAAATAGAACAATTTTTGATTGTCAATCATATTTACAGAAATGTTTGATTATTTACAAAGCTGTAGAATTTATATAGAATGTTTTCAGTAACATTTGCATCCACTGATCCTTGAAATAAATGTGATATTCACTCTGAAATTGATTCCTTCCACTATTTTATGTAAGTGATATTTTAGTGCAGATCACACTGTGTTGTCAGTTCTTGCAGTAGGTATTGGTGGTAACTTCTGCATCATGATTCTTTCTATTTCTTATATGAAGTGATATTTTCTTTGAACCGTTTACTGCTTTTCATAGTTCATAATATTTATCAAACTGTTAACTATTGTTTTTTGGAGCTTTTTAAGATGGTGTTTCCTCTGTCCCCAAATGAAGAAGTTGAAGCACATTTTTGAATGATATATATAAGTGAATATAATATTGCAACTATATCTCATGAATGGGTAAATCTATCGTTAAATTTTTAAGTCGGGCGTGGCAAATTTTGTATCGCACTTTTCGATTGAGGTAGAAGTTCAGTTCGCCATTTTAATTGTGAAGAGACAGTCAATTAACTTTTTAGAACTGAGGTGGAAAGAGAATCGTGCGGCTCAATACAAATCATTACTAAACCTTAACATCAGCTACACTCGTATAGTTCCACCAATCCAGAAAGTTATGATAAACATATTGCAAGAGTTATCAAGGCCTCAGTACCATTTTCCCACACTAACAACAGCCATTATCCCACACTAACTACAGTCAACGAGCCCACCCAAATATCCGACTTGGAAGGTCGAGCTGAAAACATTCTTGACTCGTTTCTTGCCTCTGACCTTAATAAGTACACTGTTAGCGTTCTTACTCCTCTTTTCACATCTGACTATTGTGTACTATAAGCAAATTTCTCGTGTCAAAACTGTCTAGTTAAAGTAAAAGGCATCTAAGAGAACCGTTTGACAATACGAGAAAGCCAACTGGGACGGTGTCAATAATAACTTCAGGATATTTAACTGGTCACTATGCTTCCTCGATAATGATGTTAACGCCAGCTCTAATATGATCACAAGTTTAATTCTGCTGGAAATGAGAAATTTTATCCCAAACAAAGTTAAGAACATCAGACCTAAGGAAAACGCATGGCTTGAAGCTAATTTAAAGAGGTTATTAGGGTCTAAGAAGTAAGTTTCCGTTTCTATAAAGATAACCGTACTGAGGAGGGCCGGAAAAAAATCAAACAAGCCAAGAAGGCCTGCAACACCCATATTTGACAGACCAAATTTTTCCATGACTAAAAATTACGACAAAAAATACTGCAATGTCCCAAAGGCAGTAAAAATGTTTGGTCATTTGTAAAAAACCTCTTCCTCTTCATCGGTTTCTACGCTTGTTTTCAATGACAATCATTTTGTAAGCTCTTTAGAGAAAGCTAATCTCTTTGCTAAGCAGTTCGCTGCCAATTCCACGCTACCAGTGAGTGTTATGACTACGCTTGTACTTGAGCAGGTTAGTGATTCTATGCGAACAAACTTTTTTCGCACTCTTATTGTGGCAAGAGTCTTTAGGGATCTAAACACCCATAAATCCGCTGGTCCGGATGGTATCCACGCTATTGTTCTGATGAGGTGTTCTTCAACGCTGGGAAAACCACTGCGTAAGCTTTTTCATCTGTCATACTTCTCGTTCCGAGAGGATGGAAAACTGCATTTGTCCAGACTTATTCCAAAAAAAGGCAAATCTTCCTCACCCTCTAATTATCAACCGAATTCACTTATGTTCCTTCTTTCTAAGGCCACGGAAACGCTGATAAAATCTTAATGGACATCAGTACGGATTTCGAAGCAATAGGTCCATTGGTGATTTCATGGTTCATCTTATCGAACAGTGCAGCAAATCTTTACATCGCTTTGAAGAAATTAAGCTTATTGCACTTGTGATTTCAAAAGCATTTGATAGGGTTTGGTATAAGGTTCTCTTATGGAAAATGCGTGCTTTCGGTTTTCATGAATCCCTGCTTCATTGCATTAGTAATAAACTTTCGGATCGTTCAATACAAGTAGTATTGGATGGACTCAAGTCTGAAAACCACAAAATAAATGCTGGTGTGCCCCAGGGCTCTGTTCTGTCTCAAACATTCTTTCTCATTTTTATAAATGATCTCCTGTCTGCAACATCTAATCCAATACATTGTTTCGCTGAAGAAAGTAATCTTATCTTTTCATATTCGTTTTCAGACTCACATCCCTCATTTTGTGGAACTTGCAACGACAAGCTCATAAAGTTTCGACCTAAATAGCATTGTTCAATGGGGACTTAAAACCGCGTGAAATTAAATGTTTCGATAATGCTGTCTTGTATCGTTAATGCGAGATATACCCCCATTTCCATTACCCATGGATGGCACTTGCATCAATGAGACTGAACACTTCGATATCCTCGGGATGTGTGGTACGATCTTGCTGTTATCTACAAGACTCATAAACGTCTAAAGCTTGAGTTTACCTACCATCTCTGGGCTGGTGCTCCTGCAACGTACTTAAGGCTCTTGGATAGTATTGAACGTAGAGCATCATCCTAAGTTAATTTACTTCGCTTGAACATCGTCGTAAGATCTCTTGTCTGACCCTTTTTTACCATTATTTTAACGGCTTATGCTCTAGTGAAATAGCAGGTTGCATTCTTTTCCTCAAACAGTTCAACAGTAATACTCGCGCTTCTAAGAATGCTCATCAGTATACCCTCTAGCCCAACTTCGGTCATACTGTCAAATATAGAGATTTGTTCTTTAGCCGTACTACGTGAATGTGGAATGCCTTACCACCCTCTGTTTTTCCTAGGCATTGCAATATTCAGGAATTCAAAAACAATGTGCACCGACATCTCCTTTTAAACCCTCTTTCCTCTTTCTAGTGCTCACACTGTGCCTCTGCATAATAAGGGTTGGAATATTCCCGAGTGTCCGCTTGTTATAAAAAAAAATGCTTGTACACCAATAAAAAAACAAATGGTTTGATAATTATTGTTTGAAACTCCGTAAACTGCCATTTCTTTATTTTAAGCTGTTCAGATCTACAAATGCTTACATTTTTAGAAACATTTACCTTCATATAAACAAGGATTTTAAAAGACTTTTTGGGAAACTTTTTATGTCGCCTGATGAGAACCTCCAGGCCTTCTATTGCTCATAACCCAACCCAATGTCAATATCTGCGAACTGAATAATCCAATTACTCTACCTGAGCCCTAAAATGATAAATAGTAAATTGAATTCTAAAAGAATATTACAGAACCGTTAAAAAATAATCTTCCGGCATATTCTAGCAAATCTTTATGTAAAGCAACTTGATCAAAACAACTTCTTAGAACTCTAGATGAATCTCGATTCAAAACTTGCTTAGAAAGATCCTTTATGAAAAGTTGATGGAATGGATCGAGAAAAACGAACTCTTCGGCATCGGGATTCTCATGGCAAGACCGCTCTGACAAGTATTTCCAAGAGATTAATCGATCAGAAACAGAAATTATACAATTGTTTTGTAGCAGCCTTTTAACAAAAATGGCATCGTTAGAAATTTCAGGAAAATTCTTTACATACATTTTATTTCAATTTTCTTGCCCTATCTACAGCATCAGTGTGAGTCGGGGCTTAATTTTCTGAATGGTTTGAAACTACAATAGGCGTCCCACAAGGGTGAATATTAAGCCCGATATTATTTGCGGGAAAAATACTCTTTCCGGTTCGATGACGTTTTATTTTTTCTGGCAGACAATCCATCTACCCTTCAGCTGCAAATCAAAAACTTAACATCTTGTGTTAATACTAACAAGACAAAAATAATGATATTCTAACCGTGTCAGAGAAGAAGGCGTCAAGAGGATAATTGCTCCTTAAACAAGGCGCCTATTGAGTTCGTTCACTATTTCGAATATCTTTGTGTTTTGCTATTTTACAATCTGCATGTTTCAAAACACATAAAAGAAAAAAGCAACTCTAAACATAAGTTTTACTCTAAGCCTAAGTTTTTTAATGTGAACAGTTGCATGTGCTACGTTACAAAAATGCCTTCTTCAACGCTAATGTCGTTAAAGTACCCAACAGAATTGGTTTAGCCTTATTTTTAAAGAAAAACACTGTAAATAACTTATATTTATCTGTCAGCTATAAGTACATTTCTAAATTTAACACAACATCTTCTTTTTTAAGTTAAGTCTTTCCAGTTTTATGTCTATTATATAATATTAAGAAGTATCCTACTTCCGCAACTTAGGATTATACGAAGTAGAATTTTTTCACACAATGCTGATGCTCTTAATAAGCTTATAAACAAGATATCTTGATTCTTTCCGTGGTTTCAACTTCAAAACAATTTGATAAGCTGCTCTGGCTATTTTAAATTTTAATGCTTTTCATGGTTCATAATTAAATTTTGTAAGAATTTATCAAAGAATAGGATTGGATCAAAACCTCAAAGAAAATCAATAATTTATATTTCACAAAACTAATCTGGTTATGATTTATTTTTATCCTATTTCTTAACGACCACAGCTTATAATTAATTATACACAACCATCATCATCAACATCAACATCATCATATTTTAAGCCTATAGGTCTTATTATCTTGTTGAAGGTGTAAAGTCTATTGGTTTAACTATACATAGAATCTTATATGAAGCTTAAAGGTATACATTAACATCTCTTTTTCACAATAGCACTATATTTAATAAATACTAAGGATAATGCTTTTATTCTGACACAAACGTTTCTGTCGGTCTTTTGCGGGTCCTTTCATCGGATCACTTCCGAAAAGGATCCCATATCATACTCACAAACCGAAGACAAAAAGAAAACGAATATATTCGAAAAACAATATCCTTCTGGATGTTATCAGCTTCAACTACTCTCGATAAGTTGTCTTGTCAGATTTTGCCATGCATGTGTCAGCAGATCCGGATGATTTGGTCCAAAGAACTCTCATCCGGTTTGGGCTTCGTTTATCCTCCTTTTGTCTTATATATTTTGGTTGAAAAGCATTGGTACGAGTTTCGGTTAGGTTGTGTTCAATTTGGCATTTCTGTTTTGTCCCTTTTCCACCACCACCACCGACCGCCAGCCAGAAAGCGCCTTCATGTGCCACTTGCTTATATGGTACATGAAAATGAAGAAAATATTGTGAGTGCCTCATATGGTATTATTCCGGATGAAAGAATCTGATGAGTGAAATATATTCACAATCCACTACTGCTCTTACAACTTAGAAGAACAAGAACACCAGGAGTAATTTCGGAGCTGTTTTGGTAATAGGATAGCATCCGTTAATATAAACCTATACTTAAAGAATATGCAAGGAAGAATAAGGCACATACTCGTATAGGAAGACATTTTCCTTCAACAACACCCTCTTAAAGGACTGAGTTTATTATGTTGCTTCTGTTTTCGTGAGGATAATCATTATACTGGTTAATGTCAAATGATATATATAATGATTCCATTATGAGAAGAATACAAAATCAATAACGAGTACAAGATTGCTAGCGAGCTATACAAGCATGCATAATATTTCCGTACCTAAAGTTAGCACACATAAATATACTTAAGCTTAAGAATATGACGAGAGTACGAACAATAAGGCTATTAAATAACAGTAGATAAGGGATTTTCGATGAAAATAAAGAATACGATTTGGCGCCCAACGCGAGTTTCTTTAAAAGTAAAAAAAAGTAAAAAGACGCTCAAACCTATTATTTAATATGATTTGTTAAACTTTTCGGTTCCATTTTTTATCAAAAAACTGTTTAAAGAATATGGTAAAAACTTAATAAGTTGCATTTAGAAATTCATAGTAGAAGAAAACAAATATAAAATCTACAATATTTGATGTATCCAACTTTGAATAAGGCTTAAAAGATCATAAACGATTAAATACTCAAACGGTATAAATGCAATTTTTGTTCTTATAACGAAATCGTAGTCTTAAGAATATTACATTTAGTTTTTAAATATTTAGTTAAGAATGACGTTGGCTTTTACTTAAAAACAGCGTATTATGAACTGTTTGCATTTCGAAGATTTGTATTTCGGAGATGAATAGACCAGTTTTAATTTTATTCTATTTTTGCCATTTTAAGATAACATAATGTAGGGGAAAAAAAGGTTCCGAATTTTGTTTTGTTGGTATCATAACATAAAGGGTGATTTTTTTGAGGTTAGGATTTTCAAATACAGCTCGTGCAAGAACTGAAGCCGAACGATCTGCCACAACGTCGAATTTTCAGTGAATGGGCCCTAGAAAAGTTGGCAGAAAATCCGCTTTTTTATCGACAAATTTTGTTCAGCGATGAGGCTCATTTCTGGTTGAATGACTACGTAAATAAGCAAAATTGCCGCATTTGGAGTGAAGAGCAACCAGAAGCCTTTCAAGAACTGCCCATGCATCCCGAAAAATGTACTGTTTGGTGTGGTTTGTACGCTGGTGGAATCATTGGACCGTATTTTTTCAAAGATGCTGTTGGACGCAACGTTACGGTGAATGGCGATCGCTATCGTTCAATGCTAACAAACTTTTTGTTGCCAAAAATGGAAGAACTGAACTTGGTTGATATGTGGTTTCAACAAGATGGCGCTACATGCCACACAGCTCGCGATTCTATGGCCATTTTGAGGGAAAACTTCGGAGAACAATTGATCTCAAGGAATGGACCGGTAAGTTGGCCACCAAGATCATGCGATTTGACGCCTTTAGACTATTTTTTGTGGGGCTACGTCAAGTCTAAAGTCTACACAAATAAGCCAGCAACTATTCCAGCTTTGGAAGACAACATTTCCGAAGAAATTCGGGCTATTCCGGCCGAAATGCTCGAAAAAGTTACCCAAAATTGGACTTTCCGAATGGACCACCTAAGACGCAGCCACGGTCAACATATAAATAAAATTATCTTCAAAAAGTAAATGTCATGGACCAATCTAACGTTTCAAATAAAGAATCGATGAGATTTTGCAAATTTTATGCGTTTTTTTTTAAAAAAAAGTTCTCAAGCTCTTAAAAAATCACCGTTTACATAAGATTGGGAGATCCTCTCTGTGTGGCATATAATTCAGTTGAATAAGTTCAGCACGCAGTCTCAACATCGTTAAAATTTCTTCCACATAATTCTCATCTCTAAAGTAGTTTTTTGGGCCTAGATTATGACAAAAATAAGTGTAGATTACTCTGTGGTTAGAGCTGACTGCATCTTCAATGTACTTCTCCCTAAGCTTCTCGTCAACGAAGGCAATAAGCTCGTACAGTTTACCCCTCCATTCATTGAGATTTCCAACATAAAAGATCAGTTTGATACCACACCATTACGCGAGCTCCTTTCATTCCTCATACCAACTGAGACTTCGCTTGATTACGTGCAAAGCTGCTTTCTTTGGAAGTCTATCATTATTCATATGTAGAACTTTTATAACATAGTCTACCTGACTTTTCAGCGTCTGAATAAAGAGTGGTAAGAGACCAGTTTCTAATACAACTACGTATGTAGTTTGGTGTTTTGGACGGCAGGTGAAATATCTTTTTGATAAAAAACTCAGCAACTTTTCTACGCAATCGTATTGTTTGTAACCCCATACTTGCGATGCTTAAAATAGTACTGATTCCAACAGTGCTTCAAATACACGAAACTTACAGCTATGCGCAATACTTTTGTTGTCAATTACTTTTTCCATATAGCTCCAATCACACTCTTGGCCTTAGAGAGTTTTTCATTAAGATGTTTTTCCATACTTAAGTGTTTTGTAAAACATACTCCTAGGTATTTAAACTCTTTAACTACCTCAATAGGTATTGATTTAAAGAACCATCTTTGATTCTGACTATTTCTTCCACCTCCATTTCTGAAGACCAGTATTTTCGATTTGTTAAGGTTCACTTGAAGTTTCCACGTAGTACAGTACCTATATAGTTGGTTGATCATCAACTGAAGGGTTTGTGGTGCTGCTAATAGAAGTACTATGTCGTCAGCGTAGGAAAGAGCCTTTATAGTATTGGAAATATAATCTGTTAAATCTTCTATAAAAATTGCGAATAGAAGAGGGCTCAGCGTACAGCCCAGTCGAACACCTGATTCCGTTTGAAACCATTCCGAAAATTCCTCTCCATTCCAAACAGCTGCCTTTGTTTCGTTATACAGATTTTGTAAGACTTTTAAAAACTTTGAAGACATCCCCAGTGCATAGAGTTTTGTAGATAAGCGCACGCCTATCCACAGCGCCAAAAGCTGCTTTAAAATCTAGGAAAAAGCTGTACATTTTTTCCCGTTTTGAAGAAAAGTTTCGGCGATACTTTTTAGCACAAAGATGTGATCGATCGTAAAGTAACCAGGCCTAAAGCCAGCTTGAAATTCTTTTAATAACCTGTTTTCGTTTATCCATTCATTGAGTCGTTGATGAAAAATTGACGAAAATATTTTATATGATGCATTAAAAAAGCTTTATCCCACTGTAGTTCTCTTGATTTTGTGTACTTCCTTTATTGTGAATCGGAAAAATTAAGGCCTCTTTAAACTCTTGCGGTATAATACCATGTTCCAGAATTTGGTTGAATGAAATATAAAGTTTTTCAATAAGTTCCAATGTTCCGTATTTATAAAACTCAGCCGGTATTCCAAACTCGTCTGATGGGGATGTCCCGTTCACAATTCGCAGTCCAAAGGTGTCACATAGGTCTCTTTCCTCTAGCATTACACGTTTCATCTTTGGAATGACGTATTATTCCAGCCAATTCATTTACTAATCCATTCCCACATCTACCGTTCATTTGACATCATAAAATCATACAATTTCTCGAAGTCAGAGTACCATCAATTTAGATATATCGGTAGGATTATAAGTTTTGAGTTTCCAATTTTTAAGCGTATAAATGTAATTTGATTACTGGTTTCAAAGTTGTAGGATACATTTTTTATAGTTTTTTTGATTCCAAAAAATGCAACCTCCACTCGCCCTTCCTCTCGTTCCCGTTCTCACAGCTGGTTCCCAAACAAAATCGAAGTTCTTAAAGTTATTTTCAAATTTATCATATTCTACTTCAGTTACAAAGGTCTTATTGGTTAGACCTGATACATTATAAGAAAGAACTGAATAATTACAATTATTACTTGACTGAAACGGAACGGATATCCCAAATATTGGGCCTGCAAAAAAAAAGAAACTTTGAAGATGTTGCAATGTTTGTATTCATTAATTATTATAAAACGAAAAGACACTTGAACCACTATCGCGACGTAGAAAATTAGCACGAGTTATTCTCAAAGCCGAACTGTCAAAAAACAGGGGTGAAATTGGCGACGAGGAAAAATTGAAACAAGCAGCAATTAAGTGCTGACACCACGACGAGCTCAGCCAGGGGTGAGTTCAGTTTACAATTTAATTAATCGAAGGATCGATAAAGTAAGTTGCTTACGATTTTGATATCACTTTGATATAAAAAAATATAATTTGATTGAAATTGTCAAAGGGGCGTTCTTCCGTTTAGTAAGGAAAGGGCGCCAGCAATTTTTTCACTGTAATAATAAAAAAAAGGAAAACCTTTATAAATAAAACAAACAAAGAAAAACAAAATCGAACCACTAGAAACAAAAAGAGGCTGGAATGCGACCCACACTGATAACTTCCCATCCTGTCTGTCCATTTATTTTGCTTAAAAGTTTGTAAGTTTTCTTGTTGGGCTAAAAAAGTTGCAGTTGAATTATTGTTAAAAATTTTAAAATTACCAAATATGTTTTGCATTTAATGAAATAGTTTGATTTCAAAATCATTTTTCGTATAAACGAGAGTTTAAGTCAAAACCAATTTTTCCGAATTTTAGTTTCTTGATAGTTTCTAATATAAACAAACACAAACTGGATTAATAAAAATAATTTGAAGTTATTATCTTCTATTGTTCATGAAATATCGAGCACCGAACACCAATTTTTAATAATTTTGTGTAGATTTTAATTTTGTATGGAAAAACTGAATGTTGGAATTTTATAAAAAAATTACAGAATGTTGAAAACAATATTTTCTGTAAAATAAAATTAGTTTAGATCCAATCTTAATAGTGTTCCAAAAGGTATTTGAGTCGAAAGTAAATTTCTACTTAGTTTTAATAATGTTTTTTTTTATTTTTTTTATTTCTTGTAAGAAAACTGTCAGTTTGATTTTTCTCTAACCCTTACTTAATATTGAAAACAACATTTTTTAATAGATAAAAGTAGTTTAAAGCCAATATCTCAACGTTTTGGAAATCTTTTAAAAAACGTTATTGGCATGAAGATCTAATATAAAATATTAGTTTCGACATTCAGTAAAATTTTTAAAAGAATCCAACACTCATTTGTAAAATCTGATATTCGATTTTCTAAATCTATTGAATAAATGCAGCTATTGATTTCAAAATGACTTCATTTTATGCTAAATTTGATTAGAAAAATCCAATCTATGTATATTTGTTTTTATAAAAAATAAAAACTTTCAATGCATAGCTATGTTTCCAAAATTAGTAAAAATTGGTTTTCTTCTAAAAATATCGTTAACAAAAAAAAGTTTGAAATTAATTTATTTCATCACATGCAAAATATTGTTCGTAATTTTTATTTAAATGTTTAGAAAAATTCAACAGACGCCTTTTTTAACAAAACACGAAAACCTACAAGAAAGAACAAAAAACTGATAAGAAGTGGGTTTCTATCAAGTATTAGACGAAAAATTCACTTTTAGATGTTTACAAAATTAAAGGATATAAATTTTTAAAGAATCAAATACTCAAAAACACACATACGTACTTCGTACGTATCACCCTTGAAAACCCATTTGTTTAAATTGTTGTATTGTAATGTGGCCGATTTCATTGAGAAAAATTGACGTCTTTTCTTGCATACATAGAATCAACTACTAAGTTTTTAAGGATAATTTTATAATTAATTTTTTAATTAGAGGAGAAAATACAAGCATACTTATAAACTTATGAGTTCGTTTTCCGGTTTAGCTTGCAAGGAAACCAATATGGCTACCGAGGATTTATATCTTTACTAGAGTATTTTTGCAAATACTAATGAATATTTTGACGTATTATTTTATTTGCGTAGGGCTGGCATGCCAGAGATGGTTTCCATGGAAGTGAAACCAAACCAGATGGAGAGTCTGGTGAATGCGTGCGGAAAAGTTGCATGATCGCGAGAAGTCATTCCTAATAGAGAATGGCCTAAATCCCAACCTAAATCCTTTACTTAAATTAAAGCTAATAATTTGGATAGTAGTACCCGTGGCATGATGGTTAGTGGACTGTCATGCCAGAGGTCTTGGGTTCTATCCCTGCCTATGATATCTTAAGTCTTTTTACGGGTACTGTCTCTTGCGAGGAATTGACAAATTTTCCGAGAGTAACTCTTGTCATGAAAAAGTGCTTTCTCAAATTAGCCGTTCGGATTCGGCATATAAACTGTAGGTCCCATCCATTCCTGACAACATTACTCGCACAAAGAAATGGTTGAGAGTTGTAAGTCACTTGGCGGACTCTTGCGCCGCCCAATTTATTAACTTCCCATAGGAAGTTATTGTAATGGGTCCGATTTGTCAAATTGAAAATTTTGACATTTTTTTGTGTCTGCGCGTGCGTGTGTACGTACGTTCGTACGTCCGTACGTTCGCGACGTTTTTTTCGTCCTCCATAGCTCAAGAACCAGAAGAGATACGATTTTAAATAAATTTTGTTATACAGATAATAAGGCAGAAAGATACAAAAATGGCTCTTAAGACAATTGCGTGGGTGATTTTTTTACCATAGTAGTTTGAAAAAAGGGTGAACATTTTGCTTAACCCTAAATATCTTACAAACCAAAAACGCTAGAGAGAGAAAATCAAAAAAAAACATTACTCAAAATTGGTAAAAATTGAATATCGATTCAAATATATTTACAAAAACTTGAAATTCGGGCTTCCATCTTATTTTATCTTATAAAAAATATTGGTTTTAACATTCAGTAAAATTTTGAGAAAAATGGAATTTACAGTTTTTTTACAAAAAATAAAAACCTAAAAAAATTGTATAAAAGGTGGTAAAAATTGATTTTCGACTCAAATATCTTTTCAAAAATTTCAAATTAATTTTATCTTATAAGAAATATTGTTTTCAACATTTGATAAAATTTTGAAAAAAATCGAATTGAAAGTTTTTTTTACAAAAAATAAAACTCTAAAAAAATACAATACTAAGACTTGGTAAAAATTTACTTTCGACTCAAACAGATTTTCAAAAATTTGAAATATTGGCTTCAAACTATTTTATTTCACAGAAAATATTGTTTTCGATATTCGTAAATTTTTATTTAAAAATCCAACAGTCCGTTTTTTCATAAAAAATTAAATCTACAAAAAATAGTACGAAAATTTGGTAAAAATTGATACGAGTACCAGTACATTATAGAGAAACTTTTAAGCAAGACAAATCAACAGACGGGATGAGAAGTTATCAGTGTGGGTCGCATCCCACCTTCTTTTTTTTTTTTATTTAGAAAAATTATATTTTTGTTTTAATTATTAAATATAATGTATTCTTGATATAACGTATGCAACTCAAACAATGTTTATGGACGTATAGACTATTAAGTTCAAAAAAATTTAGTTCAAGACGAGTTCTATTTCAAGTTTAGTTACAGATCCCGAACGTATAATCATTTTTGCTTCTTTTTTTAAGTAAGAGAAGAGCGAGTAAGAGAAAAGGCAAGAATCTCATCGCAAGTTGAGCTCAACAAGCCGATCTTTGATGGGCTGTTGATGAAGTGATTGAGATCCGCCGCTCCAGATTGGCTAATAGCTAAAAATGGCGGGAGTTAGAAAAGAAGATACAGGACAGATCGAAGGATCTGGAAGTCAATTCTTTTCCGACTGATTGCGAACAAGAATCGAAAAAAAAGAAAAGTGAGAAATAAAAGTTGAAAAGTAGGAAGTTATTGTAATGGGTCCGATTTGTCAATTTGAAAATTGTGACATTTTTCGACGTTTCAAGGACCCTAGAGTCGAAATAAATTTTTTTTAGAAAGATGTATGTGCGTGCGTGTGTACGTACGTTCGCTAAAAAAGGACCTTGATATTAGTTTTTTTCTCATAATTTTCTAATAAATACAAAATAAATAAAATTTAAATTGAAGTTAAATAGATCTTAGGGCCGAAAGGCATTAGTAGTTAGTGTTATAGTTTAACTTAGAGTGTCCGTATGGGACCATTAAGTTAGTTGTAAGTTATGGATAATTAGGCTAGTTTTATGAATTTTTGTCTAGCTTTAAGATAGGTTTAAGAATGAATTAATAAAAATGAATTTAAAAAAAAAAATTAAAAAAAAAAAAAAAAAACGTACGTTCGCGAGGTTCTTTTCGTCGTCCAAAGCTCGAGAACCAGAAGAGATATTGACTTAAAATAAACTTTGATATACAGATAATAACGCAGAAAGATGCAGAAAGGGCTCTCAAGAAAATTGCGTGGGTGCTTTTTTTACCATAGCAGTTTGAAAAAAAGTGAACATTTTGGTTAACCTTAAATATTATACGAACCAAAATCGCTTGAGACTTGAATTCAACTTTATATAATATATTGTAACGCGATATCAAAAATCCATTTAACGATTTTTTTGTCACCTCCAACATTTTACGACTAAAATATGATTTCATCTCCAAAACAATTTTGTGCAACGAAGAATAATGTTTTTGACATCTGATAAAATTTTAGGAAAAATTTTTCTCAAAATTTAACCAAATATTAAAAACGTTATTTTTCGCTACATACTATCATTTTGGAGATAGAATCGTTTTCTTTTCCGTAAGATGTTGGAGGTGGCAATAAATTTTGTTCAGTTAATTTGATTTAAAAACAAAACCGTTAATTGATTTTTTTTACCACAAGACACAGTCAGGAAGACTTTAAACATGAAAAGATGGAATAGTTGTCAACAAAACCAAAGTCTCAAAAACCAAAGGTTCAGTAAAAATCATTTTGCTTTCTTTTTGCCAAATGTTACTTCTGCTTACTCATCTTAACCGGTTTGAATCGAAAGAAGAGATATAAACCGAACGAAAAAGGATTTGAAGTAATACATCAGAATGAACTCAAACTGATAAACAAAAGTAGGAAATTAGTTTAGAAGAATAAATTCCCGGTATTTTTCAATGAAAAATCAGTTCGAATCAGTGAACATCAGTCAAACAGCTAATGACTACAATAACGAAATGTGATTAATGTTTCTTGTTTTATTTAAGAAATAATCCTCAAGTTTTTTAACTCAAACAAAAAATGCGCCATTGCCGAATATACAAAACAACCGCAAAATTAACTTTGAGTGTTTACAAGTTCGCTTTTGATTGTATTAAATTCTTTCTTCAAATTCCATACAGTTCCGTGATTTAATTTGCATCAGTTCGAATTTACAAAATATTTGAAAATTAAAGCCCTTAAATTACTTATTATACTCAAATAAAGGTCGTTATATAAATAAATAAAATAAATTGGGTGGCGCAACAGTCCGTTGTGAACCAGGGCCTAGTGACTTACAACTCGCAACCATTCCTGTGTGCGAGTACTGTTGTCAGGAATGGAAGGGACCTACAATTTTAGGCCGAATCCGAACGGCTAATTTGAGAATGCACTTTTTCATGACAAGAATTACTCTTGAAGGAATTGTCAATTCCTCGCAAGAGGCAGTACCCGCGCAAATTAATTTTTTAAATTAAGGTGGCACAGGCAGGGATTGAACCCAGACCCCTTGCATGACAGTCCAACGCACTTTTTTTTTTTTTTTTTTTTTTTTCAAATTCATTTTTATTTAATTCAATCTTAAACCTATCTTAAAGCTAGACAAAAATTCATAAAACTAGCCTAATTATCCATAACTTACAACCTGCTTAGTTTTAGGTAAAGACCCTCTAACCATACGGTGTCAAAGGCCTTTTCCAAATCAACCAGGACAGCACCTGTGCATTGTTGTTTTGATTTATTCTATTGGATATCAGAAACGAGTTTAGACGCAGCATGAATTGTGTCATGACCCGCCTTGAACCCGAACTGTTTATCCGGAATTATTTTGTTGTCCGCAGCCCACTTAGTCAGAGCCCTATTAATGATCTTTTCGAAAACTTTGCTGATGCTCGGAAGAAGACTTATCGACCGAAGATTTGACGGGTTGGAGTTGTACTTTCCCTTTTTCGGGAGGAGATGAACCACAGCAGTCTTCCAATGCACTGGATAAAATGCATTATTTAGTGCATTGTTGAAGAGCGTGGTGTAAATGTCAATTGCTTCCGTCGGTAAATGTCTTAGTACAACGTTGGATATACCGTCGACACCTGCTGACTTTTTATTTTTTATTGAATTAAAGATGAGCTGAAGCTCAACCTTCGTCTCCCGTTTGCTCGGCGATTATGGCATTTGCCAAGGAATCGTCATTGAACCGAATGAAACCACGGTTCTCAGATCGCCATTGTGTCATATCATTTCGAAGGTAAAAGTGATTAAGTAGGGCTCTGTTTTCCAGGTCGTGGTTGGGGCGAATGCTAACATTCACCTTGTACACTTGCTGGAAAGCAGCTCCCACCGCCTCCACTTTTTCTTTCGGACCTTCAATTATGTAAAAGTCATCGTCAAAGATGGCTTCCTCTGGATCTATTTGCGCTGTCATGAGTACGTCTCTGTTTTCTTCGGTTCGTTGGAGTTTCAGACTCGGAAGGTCATTGTCGTTCTTTTTTCCTGAATATCTTGTTGATTTTAGGGAACATACTAGGGTCGCTCGAATTAACTGACCGGATCTTGCGGTCCCAGTACTTGTTAATTGATAGCCTGTAGTTCTCCTTAATCAACAGATTGACATTTTTTATTGACGACTTCAGTGTCCTAACCTCCAAGTCGTTTGGGTCTGTAAGTCGTCTGTACAAGTTTTTGAGTCTTGTCAGTAAGCCACTCTTGTACTTTCGCAGTGCATCAATTGTCGCGTTTCTGTAAGCGTCCATTTGGTCCCGTGCTCTGTACTTTGGGATTGTCCGTTCCATCGTTCGTTTTATTGTTTCGTCCATCTGTTGTAAATGTTGGTCAATTTCTGTATTTGTCAGGTTTCTGTTGTTTGGTGGGGCTATGTCACTCGAACGCAGTTCTCTCGCTAGGGCATTGGTGAAACGAGGCCACCGTATCTTACTGTAATTGTAAGAATGCGTTGGAACGTATTCCTCCAACTCCACGCGTTCGTTCGGAATCTGTATTACAGCAGCCAGTCCGCAGTGATCACTGTCGTACTCGACTGTCTGTAAGCAGTTTCGCGGGTGATTACCCACTTTGTCTGTAACTGTCAGTCTGGTGTCGTACAGCAAAAGGTCCAGAAAGGAGCCGCTTCTTGGATACGATGGCCTTTCAGTAGCCAGCAGGTCGACGCCATACTCAACGCTGTAAAGATTCATCAAATTAAAAAGATGATTACCTCTGGGATTACTATGTTGATTTCAACAATCTTCATGTTTTGCGTTCAAATCACCGGCCAAGATGAAAAAGTTTGCTTCCAAGCTCAGTTTAAGTTCTCTAAAAACAATCTCGAGTTCTGAAGCAAAGTAAGTAACCTGCGGAGCTCCAGCCGCATAAGCCGCAATCATATACATCCGCTTCCCTTGAGAGAGAGAGATGCATACAACGCAAACTTCTAGCGTCTTGAGCTTTCGCAATTCATTGTTGTATATGACTTTATAATTAATGCCTTTTCGTATAAAGAGAGCAACACCGCCCCCTTGAGTGGAATCGGGCCGGTCTCTTCTTACGATATTGTAATTTTTATGAGTCAATTTGTGTTTGTGGTTTAGCTTAGTTTCGCTAGCCATAAACACATCGGGACTGTAGTCTTTCAACAATTGGAACATATTGGCTCTTCGTTCAATCCTAATCAGTGAATTTACATTCACAGCTAGGACTTTTAGGCGCGTCTCCGGCAGGGCGCCCATTATTGTCTAAATTGCGCCAGGCCAGGCAACAAAGAGTAGAATCGATCTACCCTTTTGCCTTGCTCCTTTATCTGACTTTGCAGTCCTGTTAGTTGACCTTGAATGCTCAACAACAAGGCTACAATGTCAGGCTGCACCTCTGGTGCCTTAGGTACAGGGGCCTTGGGGGCAACCGTTGGTGGAGCCTGTCTCGTGTTCCCATTCCCTGACACCATTTGGGCGCAGGAAAATTTGGGATCTACGAATTTTTGTGTTGGAGCCTGTCGACTTTTTTTGACTGGCCTGTTTCTGTTTCATTTGTTGGACCTTAGGGCAACGCCTATAGTTAGCGGGGTGCCCTTGGTTTCCACAAAGGACACACTTGAGCAGGGTCAAATCCTCAACCCGCTCATTCCCCAGCTTGCATTCTCCTTCTTTGTGGGTTTCTCAGTCCAACGCACTAACCATCATGCCACGGGTACTACGGGTACTAAAGGTCGTTATATGTCTCTGCTAATTTCTTACCTTCTTTTAGGTAAAGAGTTCCTATGTTTATAAGAGTTAAACAAAAGTTTTCTTTTATAGCATAGCTTTCCTCTAAAATATCCTTCATAACTTTTATCTTCATAGATGTTGTTCAACAAAAGAGTGTTTACTCATTAATTACTACTTTAGGTCATACATATTATTTTGTACCATTTGATTTCCAGTCAAAACAAACCTCATATATTTTGTATCCTTTTCTTTAAGTTCACTCAAATTGATAAATAACCCTTTTCTTGGTTAAATCCCTTTTTCTTGTTTCAAACAAACTTTTTCGATAACTATAAAACTTAAATTCAATGCCAAAAAGTATATTATAAATTTAACCAACAAATTTATCTATGATGAGGTTTGTGGTTAGGTCAGCTATGAGTTACTTTATACAAAAGTCAGAAAATACCAAGATTGACTTTAATATTTTGAGTTGGTGTGCTTAAAAATTATTACCCCAAGTATTCATTTATTAAATCATTAAACCATCACAAACTGTCTAGGATCATATAATTCAACAAAGAGTTATTAGTGTTTAAGGATGTCAAATTTGAAAACCCTTGTTTTTATTTTATTGACAGTATTTATTTACATATTCTCTTAACTCCCATAAACATTTCTAATTAAAAATCAAGAACTGATATCAAGTTTTCAAATACTTAGCTTAATTAAAAAACTATGTTAGAACAATTTTAATTCACACGACAATTTTAATTCAACAAAACAAAACAAAAATTTAAATCTCTTAGACATATTATAGCAAAGGACCTTCAGGATAATGTAAAATTGGTTAAGATTATGAAGAACTATACAAAACAACGTACATATGTATACAAACAAAAACCACATGATGGTATCCCTTCAGGCTTTTAACAAAATAAGATTAGAATTGAAGGAACCACAAAAAGTTTTCTAAGAGCTAGAGCTCGAGCAGATAAAATTATACAAAGGACCAAAAACTTTAGATTTGCATGTAGAATGTTAAAAAAAAGGAAAACAAAAAAACACAACAACAATTGAAGTATCGCAGTCTAACATGAATTGAGGCTAATATGGTTTTGGGTTATTATCCTTAAAAATTCTTGAATAAGAAAAGCGAATTTAGAGAGAGAGGGCGAGGACATAATTCTTCAACAAAAGTTTAAGAGTTGTTTTCAAGTTGAAAATATACTTTTTTATTTAGATTCTTGAGAATTATGTTGGTGACTGGCTGAGTGGACATTTTAAGTGGTTATAAGTAGTGTACATTGAGAGGCAAAGGATTTCAAAAGTTCTTGTAATTTTTTTCATCAAAATGTTTAAGTTAAACAATGGAGTAAATTTATTTAATGTAACTACTGGAGCGGAATGAGACATTCGTAAGCTTGCATTTTTTCAGCATATCAGCAAACCTTGGAGAAATTTGCAAGTTTGGTAAAATGGAAAATTATCAGAACAGGAAATTTGTTTAACAACAACAATAATTCTTATAAGAACAGTGGATGGAATGGTCGAGTTAGTCTATTTACCGAATTTGGAGGAAAGAATTTTAATATGCAGAATTTCGAGTAACAGACTATTTATCGCACAATATTTTAAACCCGGGCGTGATGGTAAATGCGTAGGATTATCGTGCCAGCGTGAGCCCCCTAAAGTTATTTCACTTCACCACCTCTTTCCAGGAATTGAAAAATCCACCCATTAAATTGCTTTGCTGAATAAAATAACAAAATGTTCTTTTTTCACACCCTTGTACTTTAGGTGTGAACTGCGATACAAGAGTTTCTTAGACTCTTTATATCATTTCTTTAAAAACCGGATGTTGTATTCTATTTTTAAAGCTAAAAACTTTAGCTTGGAGATGATATTAGCTTTAAGAAATAGCTTATAAAAAGTTTATATGTTATATTCCTCTGACGAGGCAAGGAATGTTTGACCCCTAAAAATCCTGAGTTAAATTGTTACCTTTAAATTTCATTTCACAATCGTAATACTCGCATACCTAGAACACAAGTGTCCAAAAATTTTTCTCAAAACCCACTTCTGTCTATCAACTCCTACTCTCACCTCCTCGTGTTGAACATCGGGTGCCTCAACTCCTCAGCTGGAGATTGGGTTCCAACCTCAATGGCAAGTTGTTGGAAAAACGAGAGAGGGGGGATAGGTGTTTCCACTACGGTGAATCATTGGATGCAACTTTTTCATTGGAGCCAGACTTAGGCAACAAGTCTTGAGCTATAGGTGCATCAACGGTCGGCCTCCGTATCAAAGCTAAATTCGGCAACATTAGTCAAATATGCACACAAGCCCCCACATGAAGACAAGGATGGCCAACCCAATAATATGTTCTTCGAGCTTTTAGAAAAAACATATGCGCAGTGCCGTAGCTACTATATTAATTTTAATGCCGCGCTATGAAAGGAAGACATCTTTCGTGGAATAATTGCGAAAACATCCTGCACGGCAACACTTCCGACAACGGATTCAGGCTCATCTATTTTGCTACGGGGTGAAACGTCATGGTAGCCAGTACGCGTTTTCAACAAATCAACATCTACAAAGGAACTTGCACTCTTCAGATCACATATGACCATATTGCGATCCACGCCAGACACGCTTCCAGCATCATGGATGTACGAACTTTCCGAGGAGCTAACATCAACTCGGACTACTAACTCGTTGTAGCCAAGTAAGAATTTCGGGTTTCCAGACCCAAAGAAAAACAGGGAGATGCTTTGAGACGATACAACGTAAACGGCTACAGTCGCAAGAGCTGGCCAAATCATTCTTTAACCGATTCAAAACTATCCTCGCTCAAAGATCTCTACCGCTAACACGATGTATCGAGAACCAGTGGCAACATTGCCAAGATGCAATCAGAGAAGCCGCCCCTGACCTGCTGTTTTTCGAGCAGCCAAAGGTCATACCAAAGGTCTTATGTTCGATCCCTGCCTATGCCATCTAAAGTCTTTTCACGGGTATGGCCTCTTGCGAGGAATTGACAAATGATCCAAGAGTAACTCTTGTCATGAAAAAGTGCTGTCTCAAATTGGTCGTTCGGATTCGGCATATAAACTGTAGGTCCACTCCATACCTGACAACATTAGAAAGTAGTAACTAGGCCCTAATTCTCAACGGACTGTTGCGCCACCCAATTTATTTATTTATTTATTAACAAGGAACCCCTTGTTTGATAAGGAATGTCGGAAGGCAAATGCAGACAAACAACAGGCACGCAAAGAGGGTCTTAATTGAAGGACGAGAGTTGCTAACGAGCTCTATGACCAGTAGTGGCTAGAGTAACACCAACTTCTCAGAAGGAAAAAAAAGGGCATGAAAGCGCGCGGTCGAAGATGTTGAAAGATTTAAAAGCAGGAATGATGTTCGCAAGTTTTATGAGCACTTGAAACGAAATTTACAAGTACAGAAACCTTGAACCAAAGGCTGCAAGGACGAAAGTCAAAACATCATAGTGGAGCAGCCGCGGTCAATGCTGAGACCATGGAACGACCATTTCTACAAACAGTATATTGGCGACGATGAACCATACTATGCTGTGAGGCAGGATGATCCATTCAACATAGACGACGGAAGCCAACAATCCCGTCTTCCCGACTTAGACGAAGTAAAGATATGGCAAATATCTGAGCTGAAGTCTAACTAGGCAGTTGATGCAGATGGCTTGAATGCCAAGCTCTTCAAAACGACTGGAGATAATTTGGTGAGGAGCATGCAACAAACTTATCTGTAAGATATAGTCAGAAGAAAGCATGCCAGATGAATGGAACCTCAGTATTGTTTGCTCGATTCTGAAAATAGAAGACCCTCTTAACTACACCAACTATAGAGGAATCAGTTTACTTAACATCGCCTATAAAATCTTTTCTGCCGTAATATGTGAACGTCTAAAGCCCATCGTCAACAACCTGATAGGTCCTTATCAGTGTGACATGACAGCATATACAGGGACGAGCTGTATAGAGTCATGTCTAGTTTTGGCATCCCTGCCAAACTCGTCCGTTTGTGCAGTATGACCTGACCATGGAGAATTCACGCTGCTCCATAAAGGTTGGAAACAACTTAACAGAACCTTTCCATGTCAAAAAAGGTTTTAGAAAAGGTGATGCGCTGCCATGTGATTTTTTTAACATCGTGCTTGAAAGAATAGTGCAGAGCTCACACGTCAACACTAGAGGCACTTTCTTTCAAAAGTCTATCCAATTACTGGCATATGCTGATGAGATTGACATAATCGGAAGAACTCAGCGTTATGTCAATGGGGCTTTTGTGAGTATTGAGGCAGAGGCGGCAAAAATGGGTTTAACGGTTAATGAGGGCAAAACAAAGTACATGCTGTCGTCTAGAAAGGACATACAACGCCGACGTCTTGGTCAAAACGTCGCAATCGACAGACGTAACTTTGAGGTAGTTAAGGACTTCGTCTACCTAGTCTTCGCTGTAAACGCAAAAAACAACACCTGCGCTGAGCTGAGATGAAATGCAGAATAACTCTTGCTAACCGCTGTTTTTTTGGACTAAGAAAGCAATTGAGTGGTAAAGTCCTCTCTCGAGGTTACAAAGTGTACCATGCAGAAGCATGGACTATGACAAAAGCCTATGACTATGAAAGCACCTTTGGTCGTTTCGAGAGAAAAGCTCTTCGTGTGATCTACGGTCCCGTATGCATCGAAGGGGAGTGGAGAAGAAGATGGAACGACGAACTGTACGGGCTGTACAGCGACGTAGACTTAGCCAGAAGGGTAAAAGTCCAACGACTAAGATAGCTGGGTTACGTAGAGCGCATGGAAACCAATGCTCCGGCCCGGAAAGTCTTCCAATCCACACCCACAGGACAGTGCAGTAGATGAAGACCGCGGATCAGGTGGCGCGCACAAGTGGAAGGTGACCTCACCCAACTTGAAGCGCGAAACTGGAGACATCTAGCTTGGGACCGAGCTAGATTTAGAAGTTTGTTGGGTGAGGCCCTAGTTCACACAGGACTGTAGCGCTTTCTTAAGTAAGTAACCTTTTTGTTTAATTTTCTAATATATTCAACACTTTCCGAATATATTATGAGAACCTTGTATAAATACTGATCTGAGATTAAAAGGCTTATTTAAAGCCAAGAACGCTGAATCATCTATCGGTTTGAAATGCTCAAAAGATAAACCCGTAATATATTTAGGTTAAATCAGGCTTTTGAGAAAATTCAGTCCTTGAAATTAATTTTATGAATCTAATTAGTAGATTGCAGTCATTGATTTCACATTGAGACTTCAGACTTCAACTTATGCAAAAATACTGCAATAATGTTTTCCTTCCATTTAGTCTACATCAATCAACTGAACGCACTCTTTTGTTAATTATTTTTTTTGCATTCTTTGAAGTCTTTTGCATTCGAAAAAGATTACATTCTTTTTCCATCCTGGGTTAGAACTTCTTAAGATGATGGTCAGTTTTTCTTCTATTCTGAAAAACTCTTTACTACCCTTATCTGTTGAACAATAACCAAGCACGCATACGATTTGATGATTCTGAAATCAGAACGAATCAGAATTTCTTTTTTGTAGTTTTTGGTCCTTGAAAGATAATATTAAAACTAACAGCTGAATTGGAAATTTATAGATTGCATACTTATGCTTTGATTTTGGTTATTTGTGCCTTTGATGAGCATTGCAAGTACTACAATGAAAGAAAAATATTTGACGGAAGGTAAAACATCAAAATCATGTAAGGATCAAGGAACAAATTTCGCTTTGGGCTGATTAATATCGGCACAACACAAACAGCCCATAATTGCATTTTGATAAATTGAGATATCATTGACAAAGAGTTTGGTTTTCATCAAGGATTACTCACCAGAACTAGACCCAGTTACTTCATAAAGATTGTTGTTGCACACGAAAACCATCAGCAAATTTCTCTGATCCTTCCAATGTACATTCAAAGTTATTTGATTGCTATTGCGGAATTCACCAAGCATTATATTACTGCATGTACTATAAGCAATCCGCTATACACTGAATGAACAGGAGGAACACCACAGCCCGGTACTAAAAGACCACTCTGACAACAACCGTTGCGTTGGCGACAAGGACGAAAGTGAAGAGTCCTCGTACAACTAAACCTAACCTAACCTTACCATAGCTACAAATATGCGACCGAGTATGGAATGCTTGTTTTGTTTACAATGTACAATTTACGTCATCCGGACCGAAAGATTGGAACTCCCATTAAAGGTTTTGTGGCCGAAGAGGTTTAGTTCTGTTAACACAATTTAACTGTCACGACATGCAACATAGAATGTTGTCACTTGCATTTACCTGAACTTACAATTCCAGGTGAGCATCAAAGTAAATATAAATTCCAAAGTGCTTGTCTCGTTTTACAAATCAGAATCCTTTCCATAAGAAAAAAAAAAATAAGGACGAAAACAACAAGAATTGCAACGAATAAGGAAAATATATGCGCTTGATGGTTGAAAATGTTTATTTTTGAGTTCAAAAATTCACATCAGAGAATGAAAATGAGGAAGAAATAAACCTCGCAAAAACTGTAAAAGACACTATGGCGCTTCGCGGTGAGATGTTGGCGTAGGAGTGTATTCGGAAACATTTACGTACGGTGTTGTTCGAATGAATTTGCGGTCCAAAATAACCGCACATTTAAATCCGAATGCCAGAACAACATCATTGTGAATCCGTTTCCGGTTATTTCAACGCAAAGAATAAATTCTGGCCAAAATGTTGCGCATCGGGTGTATTACCCACCTTCATCGCTTCTACCATCACATCAGCACCTCCCTACCACCCAGTCATTGAATTCCAGACATCTGGGTTTGGCTATACATTTTTGGAAAAGACTAAAACGATGTTTGGCATCTAGGGACATGGTTTTCATGGCTTCTGTTATGGAAAATGCAAGTTATAATTAGTTTAACGATTATAGCGTCATTTTGTGAGTGTGGAATATTTTGATGTTACATGGTTAACTAGCTTGTTCGACTAAGCAATAAATTAAGTAGGAATATTCTTGTTTTAAATCACTATCCTAAATCTGTATCGACCATTTTTGTACTCATATAAATTTCATAATTTCTGATTTTGATTAACATGAGCTGACTAAATACCGTAAATGATTTAAGAATTTACAAACCAGGAAGCAGTGTTTTGCAATGTAAGCTCCTCTAGCTTAAAATACACGTGCCTATAATGGATTTCAAACAGCTTCATTAAAAACTCCTTACTTCACGCTTGGAGTAGCATTCCTCAAAAAATATTCCATTAAACAGCATGTTAATTGCTCTTTAGGATTATGTTTTAAGTCTTTCCTCTGATTTTTAAACGATTTCACAAATATGCTTGGCTTAATGAATTTGCGTTAATATTGAAATATAAAACATAGTTATAGCCTTTGAAAGCTTTATAAGTACTTTATGTTTGGAATACATTTAACAAAATATTAGTTCGTCTTTAAAATCAGTGGGTGGTAAAAAAATATCAACTTGTTGAAATAACTATTTCTATGAAAATGAATAATACGTTTTTTTTAGATTAAGTTTGAAAATCAATTACAACATACATAGTGTTTTCCTGATCAAAACCGTTAAAAATTACTCTGTTTTCTGTCTCCAACAATGGAAATCCAGCTCGAAGGACCAAATTCCCCATAGAAGTTTTCTTTGTATTTCTTATTATTATTAAGTAAATATAGTTCAAATATTTAGAGCCAGTACAAAAGAGACTCACAAAAACCAGAATTATGAAATACTAGAATCATAACTTATAAGAATTATCCTTGCTTAATAGTGATCTCTGACTGTTAAATTTTGATTTTTTTCTAATCGGATTTCCATAGTATAAATTTTTTAAATTTGCAGTCAGTTTAATTTGTTAAATGAATAAAAACTTTGTAATTCTACACACTTTTATCTGATAAAAGGAAACTTTTTGCTTTTTTACTTCCCATGTTAAGTTCTTGTAATGGGATTTGTCAAATTGAAAATGTTGACATTTCTCGACGTCTCAAAAAGTGGTACTTTTGTGACATTGTTTTCGTCGTCCATAGTTCAAAAACAAGAAGAGATATCGACTTAAAATAAATTTAGTTGTACAGACAATATTACAGAAAGGTGGAGTAAGGGCTCTCAAGAAAATTGATTGAGTGGTTTTTTTTACCGTAGGAGTTTAAAAAAAAGTGACATTTTTGGTTAACCCTAAATATCTCACGAACCATTGACGCTAGAGACTTGAATTAAATTTTAAATTAAAATTTATTTTACCAAACAATATGTTTTTGGACAAAATTAGCAGTTTTATATAAATAAAAAAAAGGAAAAAAAATATTGTTTACCTCGAAAAATTTACGAACAAATAACGATTTTATCTCAAACGATTTTGTGCAACGAAAAAGAATGTTTTTAACATCTAATACAATTTTGAGAAAAATCGAATTGTCAGTTTTTTTTTACAAAAAATAAAAACCTAAACCTAATATTAATAAAAGTTAGTACGTACACATTTATTTTGGACTAAAATATCTTTTCGAAACTTTGAAATATTGGCCTTAATCTAAAGAATATTTTAAAAAATATTTTTGTCAACATTCAGTAAAATTTTGAGAAAAATCGAATTTTCCAAAAAATAAAAACCTACAAATTTACTTTCAACTAAAATATCTATTCAAAAATTAAAAATATTGGCTTCAACCTTATTTTATCTCACAGAAAGTATTGTTTTCGACGTTGAGTACATTTTTTATAAAAATCCAACCGTCAGTTTTTTCATAAAAATTAAAATCTACAAAATATAAAACGCAAAATTGGTAAAAATTTATGTTCGGGTTTCCATATCTCGTGAACAATAAAAGATATTGACTTCAAATTAATTTAATTTATCCAATTTGTATTTGTTTATATAAGAAATAATTTTTTTTAAGAAATGCGGCTAAAATACGTAAAATTTGTTTCCGACAAAAATCTATTTAACAATACTAGATTTTCAAACTAAACTATTTCTTTATATGACAAAATATTGTTGGCAATTTTGAAATTATTAAAAATAATTCAACTGACAACTTTTGTAACCCAACACGAAAAACTAAACATTTTTGAGCAAGACTAATCGACAGATGCGATCGGAAGTTATCAGTGTGGGTCGCATTCAAGCCACTTTTTAAGTATCGTCTTCGTCCTATGAAACCCTTTGAACAATTCCTATTTGGGGCATTAACAAAACCTTACAACAGTCAAACCTATTTTTAAAACGATTGTTTTCTCTTATTTACTAAATTGCTTTTGTACCACGCCCACTAACTGTAAATCCACCAATTTTTTTTGTCTTTCTATAAACATTCTGTTAAAATTCCTCAATATAAAATCAACAAAATTGTTAATCGTAAATGATTACACGCACAGGAGAAGTGAGCATGTACCATTCCTCCTGAAGATATATATTTTCAGACGTTGTGCCTTTCAATACACATCAATCACCTCCACTATGTTAAATTTTGTATTATACTAGAATCAGAAGTATTTCGAAAAAACGATATCAATTAAAAAATAATTTACCTCATATTTTCACTTTGCACATCGACTCTTTAACTCTTTACTTTGCTGAATTGCATTATCCTGCAAAACTTAGGTATCGGTATTGGTATTTTTAAGAAAACTTTTTTAAGCTTCCACTTCCACGAGCTGAGGTGTAACAGTCCTCAATACCAGCCATAGTCAGGAGCTTCTTTGGAACTGGAGCCGAAACGATACCAGTACCACGTGGAGATGGAATCAGACGCACAGATACTGAACAACACTTTCCGGTGACCTTGCATGGAACGGTATAGGGTCTACCGATCTTGTTACCCTAGTAACCACGACGGACTGGAACAACAGACAATTTAGTCAAGATGATGGCACCACGAATAGCGGTGGCAACTTCCTCGCTGCAGTTAATTCCCAAACC
This sequence comes from Eupeodes corollae, assembly GCF_945859685.1. Taxonomy (NCBI): domain Eukaryota; kingdom Metazoa; phylum Arthropoda; class Insecta; order Diptera; family Syrphidae; genus Eupeodes; species Eupeodes corollae. Next base: position 61,826,725 of record NC_079147.1, on the reverse strand, counting down.
AATGTGACCGTTGTTGTCACCGATGGCGACACAGGCCTTGAAACGGGTTTGACCAGCACGAGTTTGTTTCTGGATAGGCATGATCCTTAAAGCCGGAGCCCAAGAAGAAATCGATGATTTCGAACTCTTTGATTCGCAACGAGTAGAGGAAGATCTCTTCGAGGGTGTGAATTTTATCATCACGAAACAAACGACCCAATTTAGTGACTGAAACCCATTCCCTGGAATCTTCCTTGCCTCCGCGTCCACGACCTCTGCTGCGATCACGACCACGACCTCGACCGCGTCCACGGCCACCACCACCACGAGAACCAAATCCTCCACGGAATTCACCACGGGCTGAAGCTGCATCCGCCATTCTGTTATGAAGTTATATCGGTGAAAGGTAAAAACCGAATGTATATTTCTGTAAGTGGATACAACGCCATGTACGTCGAAATTCACAATTTGTCCACCACAAGATTATCCTTTGTGCGAAATTTCAAAAGATTCTGTGTTGTCGGGAAGTGCTTAATAATTTTGAAGATGTGTCAGTCAGTAATGGTTTATGCGGGTTTTGGTGTTCTATCTCATAAACATTTTTGGCTGCGGAGCTGAAATTTAGTAAGGTCCATATCGTAGACCATTTTGGTAAGCGCTACAAATTTGAAGTCCTTTACTTGATTGGTTCTAAAGTTACATTGGGGTCATAAATCAGCTGAGGTTGTGCCTGTAATAGTGCCAGAATAGTGAAGTGTATCTGGAAACACCGTTTTTTTTTTCCTTTAAAAGCGATACTGGAAAGTCAATTGTGACCGCTAATAGAGGCATGCTTACTGACTTATTCGTTTATCAATTGAACTATGATGTCATAGAGCTATGGTTTCTACAAAGCTTTGGTGAGTGGTGCCATACCTCACACAGCTCGTACTACAATTGATTTATTAAAGGAAACGTTTGCTAACCGCAAAGATTCTCATTAAACACCCGTGAATCATCGTCCAAGAACGTGAAATTTAACGCCTCTTGACTATGCTCTGTAAGAATATGTGAAGTCACTAATCTACAAAATTCCTCTTCGAAAGTTGGACCTCCACAGTTTAAAAAAAAAAATATCTATTTAAATAAATTTCTTAGTTCTTTACTCCAAAAAAAAAAGCCTCTGCAATGTAAATTAGAGTGATAAACGTCTATCAAATGTTAACTACATTGTACTTTTTAAGGCAAAAGCTTTATATGCACTTAAATCAAGCATTTTATTTAAAAAGCCAACAAGTAGTATATATTTCGTTTTGTCCTCAATAATTAAAAGACCCATTTTGTCCGTTTCAGACTCTATACCGGAAAAGGCACCCGTAACTGCTCAATTGCTAACGTCGAAGTTATCTGCATATCCTAGATATTGTGTAGATTTTTGAAGGAGTGTGCCATTGGTGTTGAAGTTGGTGTTTTGCACCACAGCTACATGACTGCGCATCACGTTGTTGAAGTCCTCTGGTGGTTTCGAAGGTTTCAGTTGAGTCTGTACCAATTCTGACGCAGCAACGAGAATTCTCCAACGTCATCATAATAAGTCGGATCAGTTTACCTGGGATACCAAAACTCGACATGGAATTGGTATTGTTTGTTCATGTTGGATGATGCGTATTGATGTTATATTCTAAGTTCTTCTCCAGGAGCTGGCGAAGAGTGAACATTTCAGGCCTGAAGCCGCACTGATAATTTAAAATCAGGATCTTCTGGGCAATGTTCAAAAGACTGATACCTCTATGGGTGACGACGAGAAGGCCGTCACCTTTCTTATGTATTGAAACGATATTGCTGAAATTCCACTCGTCGGGCATCCTTTATTCCGACCAGGTTTGGGTTATAAGTTGGCGCATGCTCCTTACCAGATCAGCTCCTGCGTGCTTGAAAAGCTCCACTAGTAAACCGTGATCACCGATAGCTTAGTTCGATTTCAGTCTAGAGATGGCAACTCTGATCTCATTCAGATCGGGTATCTGGAACCTCAGATCATCAACCAAATGTTTTTGTCGGGGCTGCTCGTTGATGGTATCGTGCGCTTCATCACAATTAAACAGGTAGTCAAAATGATTTTTCCAAATGTTTATTATCGTCTCCACTAAAGTATTTCAATTCGTATCTTTGCAGACTATGGGCGGCTATTGAATCCCATTGTTTGTCTCTTGGCTCGTCCAAAAAAAAACTCCACAGCTGTTTCACTATAAAGCATCCTTGGATTTCCTCGACTTCACGCTTTTTTCTTTCTCCGAGAACATAGAGCTGACGGGAGATTCGTGTCCTCCTTTGCTGCCACAGTCTGTACGCCTTCGGAGTCAAATCAGTCAGTGCTTGCTATTTGCCTAAAAGCTTCCATCGATATTCACACGCTCAGTTTTGGACCAACTAGATACTGGTCGTAATCAATGTTGGCTGATTTTTGCAGCAAACGTCAAGTATGCTAGAGGAGTGTCTTCCATTGATAGCAACATGATCGATTTTGTTGGCAGGTTTGATCTTTGGGGTACCATCAAATGCCTTTGTATATATCCGGACTTAGCACCATGTTCTTTTCGTCTAGGAAGTCGATATTTCTTCCGATTACCCTACAAAAGGTGAATTCTTTGCCAATCTTGCTATTAACGTCTCCTCAGAGAATTTGTAGGTCATTCTTGGGGCGTTGCTCATAGGTTCTATCGAGGAGTTCATACAATTCTTCTTGGGTAGTGTCATCCTTCTTTTCCTTTAGGGCAGGCGTGTTGCTTGTGGTCAGGTGGTGGTATTTGGCCTTAATGCGGATTAGTGTCAATCTTTCGCTAACATCCTGCAATCTTAAAACTCAAATTAATTATATTAAACTCCTTATTTGTATACACCTAAGTACAAACATCTTTAATTCTCCATACAAAATCCAACATAATCTCCATAATTGCTCAAGGAAAAATTACCACAAACAGGATAATATTCCCATCTACACAATAGAAAATAAATGAGAATCCTATTAGGGAGTTATATATTACTTTGGTTAGAAAATTTGACTCAAAAGAATAAAGAAAAACAATGTCAATGGAATGCAATTAAAAATTGTCTCCTTAATAGGATTATTTATAGAAACAAAGTCCTCGTACTGTAATGGAAAAACTCTTCCTTCAAACACGAATTCTTTTTTGTCGTAAAGTAATTTGATCATTAAATTTATACGCACTTCCACAGAAAAAAGGAAACACCCACAAAAGGTGAACCCAAATGAAACCAAAGAACATAACAGCTGGGAAAAGACTTTTAATCGCACAAGCCATATGAGTACCAGGTATTAATTTAATTTTTTTCAGTTATGAAACTTTAACCAAAGGCAAGCTTTAAAAAAAAGGAACGCTCAGAAAGGAAATCCAACAAACTGTATAATCTACCTTATCTCATGGTATGAAAGTTTTAATTACTTTCCCTGCTCCAACCAACCATCCATCCAACCATCATCATCATCGTTTGACCAAAATTTTTCCCTTGGCCAAAGGAAACTAGCCAGAAAAATATATGAGTAGGTAAATATAATAAGTTGCGAAACACAGCTTCAATTTGAAAAGAATCCTTAAATTTGGAAGACACAAAAAAATAAATAATACTGTAGCTGGATATACGTATGTCGACCATGGACCTTTTTGAAGTAAGTCCAAAACTATAATAATCCCCTTAAGTCCTTAATCTCATTCGTACAACTTTAACTCTCTTTTTCCTGGTCTCCGTCCCAGTCTTAGCCATATATAGTCCAGTGCGTCGTTAGTATAAACCTTTTTTTCTTTCTTTAGTTTGTCTTCCTTTCATCACGTTTTTTTTTTTAAATTCTGATCTCTTTTTATGATTTTTCTTTTGTTATATTTATAGGTACTTCCGGTGTAACAGAAGTGTAAACAAATTATGTTTAACAGTAATTGGGAAAAGTTTTCCTATTCTCTTCCATTAATTTAGATTTTTTTTTAGGATTTTAGTAAACCAAGGAATACTTAAACGGCAACTAATATTTATTCCGAATCCAGGCAAATAAGGATATAAAAGGGTTAGAGATTTCTATCCACATGCTCCTCCCTGTACTTTTTTACAGGGCTAATATGTTAAACCCCCATTTAGCATTTTCTTTTAAAAGGTACTCATAGTCAGTGTTATTTAAATATTTTTGTATTTTAACCTAAATAACATAACCTTCCTTTATTGACAGAGTTTTTGTATTTTTTTCAATTGAATTTGTGTGTTTTCAGTTCCCGGGAAAGTTTATTTTTGAATGAAAGAAAAAAGGGGATGTTTCAAACAAAAAAAGGATTACCTTTTCAGTTTGGGGGAAAACACAAAAACGACAAATATGTGGTTTACTTTGAGTGGCAATACAATTCTGTTCTTTTTTTTGTGATAAATAACAAACACATTTTTTAATAGAAAACAATGCACAAACACACAAATATTTAAATAAATTTAAATTAAATTCAAACCTATTTACACTACGTGTCACATCGATAGGGACATGCTTATATCGTTTTTTAATTGACGTTATTTTTCAAACCCTTAGGTTTTTTTTGGAAAAATCTAAATGTGGAATGAATGAGGTATGTATTAAGTTTTTAATGCAAAAAATATGTTGGATTAAATTGATAAATACAAATTTTATGGCGGCCGAAGAATGTCATAACAAGTACCTGTACCTGTATCAGATAAATAATTTGATACGATCAAGAAGCGTGGGAAAATTAAGGGTCTAACCAAGGAGGAAATAGACCAACTTCAAGCTTACCGGGATCTCGTCAAAAACATCCGTTTTGTAGCCAGAAAAATTAGAAAAAGTTCAAATGATGTACAGAACTACTTCAAGAACCCAAAAAGGTATGAAAACAACGACAAAAGAGGAATCAAGAAAGCCATATAATTGAAAAAAGAAAAACGGGTGATTGTGGAGCTGCTCAATTTCAAGTCTTTAGTAAGTTCAGAACAGAAACTGGGGTAAATGCTAGTAGATCGACTTTATTTCCGAGCGTGACATACTGTAGTCTTTCCCGATGAATAATAAGTTAATTTGAACGGACCTGATAAAGCTGCTATTTACAAGATTTAAGAAATGAAAAAATCTATCATGAAAAACGGCACAGAAAAGGAGGTGGTGTAATAGTATGGCCACTAAATACCTATTAGGGGACAGTGAAGTTGGATTTTCAAAACTCTTAAATCAGCCAATCTCTTAGAAATAGATTCTGGAACGAGCTTTTCCGCGGTTTTATGAATTATTTGATAGACAACGATGGTTTTTATAGCAAGATAATGCACTAATACATTCCGCGTGGCCAACAAAAACCTGAATTTAGAGGCATGATGTGAACCTATTACCATGGCCCCCATATTCTCCTGGTCTAAACATAATGGAATACGTGTGCGGATGGCTTTCAAAAAAAGTTTATGAATTCAATTATCTGATATCTATGAATCCATACATCACAGTTTACTTGAAGTAGTTCAGAAATCATCATTTTAATCCATTTAATAAAACCAGAATTTACACTAGAAGACTTTTTTCTATTTTTTTTCGCTTTAAAGGGCCATGCAAGTATGTAAATGTGGATCTTGTCCGTATCCATGTGACACAAAAATCAGGTACTTTTAATGATCTTTTTCGCCTTAAAACTTGTATTTATCAATTTAAACTTAATCCTTATGTGCACCTCCTCGCGGTAGAGAGCGGGTAACGCTAATGAACAAGGGGACCGAACAACTGCCGGAATAAGCTGTCAACTCAGCTTTGGTGGACGGGGCACTGACTTGTCCCTGGGTTGAAGTAAATCTCCCTAATGGCGGGGGAACTGCAGTTTGCGGTCAACGGCATGGAAGTCTGGTAGTGGACGAGCTTTTTAAGATGGCCAACGGGAGCAGCCAAGAGCGTCTGTGTTCCAGAGTGGGCGGCTACAATAGGCGTCTGTTTTCCCATAGTGAGCGGTCTCAATCGGTTATGTGTTCGACCATACAAAGGGCGGGTGTGCCTGTCGAATCTGAGCTTATGTATGTTATTAATCTTATCTCGGAAAGACCATGATGAAAGGGTATATGCTTTTACATGAAATATGGCAACAACTGGAAACGAGTCCCTAACAGGTAACCTCCTTATGGAGAATCCTTCTACAGCTTCGGCTGCAGTAAACCGCACATCGGATTTGGAGGTGCGGCATCTTTCATGCAACAGCGTCAATCAAGACGCCATAATAATAAATGAATCGTCAACGATTAGTAAAAGTCTTTCAAGAAATGCAATTGATACTTTTGGCTATGGTATACGTACAAAAACCGGAGCTTGGATCTTTCGGTCCTTGTATGGTGAAGGAAGATACAGCTAGAGCGCGAAATGCTTCGTCTCATGATCAGTATCCTGGGCATTAGTGAAACAAAGTAGAGCGGAAGAGCTGAATATAGATCTGACACTGGACAAATGAGAATGCTGTATTCCGGAAAGAATGAAAGAGATGGTGGCCAAAGGCTGCATGGTGTTGGAATTATATTGAACGAAGAAGCTAGGCGCAGTCTTATTTCCTGGGCGCCAATATCTGAAAGAATAATTACTGCAGGGTTCCACTCAAAATTTCACAACATCACAATTGTTCAGTGTTATGCCTCCACAAATGAAGCGACCGAAGAAGACAAAACCGCGTTCTACACTCATCTTAACTCGGTTTACACCAGTGTTCCGAGAGCCGATATCATAAACCTCAACGCTGAAGTCGGTGCAGACAATTACGGTCTGGAACGAGTTATGGGAAAAAATGGCTTGGGGTCACGTAATGAAAATGGTAACATTCTTGTCGACTTTTGTAACCCAAATCGTCTTGTAATTGGTGAGATTGTATTTAAAGATAAGACGTGCAACAAAGTCTTATAGGTGCACCCAGATGGTCATTCCGAAAATCAAATTGATCACATCATGATTCAGCAGCGATGGAGGAAGTCTATGTGTGATGTCCGAAATATAAGAAATGCCGATGTGGGAAGCAACCACCATTTAGTTGTCATGAGTCTCAAATTAAAAACCGCGGATTTATTAAGAAAATCGCCGAATGCAGCAAGAAATCTAAAATTTAATACGAATGCTTAAAGTCGTAGCTATATCAACACCCTTAACTATAGAGTTTCGTCATTAAATGTAAGTGTTGACTCAGATGTTGACGAGATGCGGTGTGGAATTAAAAGTGTTTTTATTGAGGCTGGATCCGAGTTAGTGACTCTTGGATATCCCAAGACACCTGGGAAAAAATCGAGCTTCGTAAATCGTTGAAGCTGCGAATAAACGCCAAAACAGACGCTCAACTAAAGGCTGATTTGCGAAACGAATATCGGATTGCACACAAGATGGTCTATCGTTGTGTGAGACGTGACAGGAGGGTGAGGATAGATGAACTCGCTGCTGAAAACGCTGCAAGAAGAGGAGATATCCGAGAATTGTACCAAATAGCCAAAAAAGTTGTCGCGAAAAAAAGCAACAACAATCATCCTGTAATGGATGTGGATGGGACACTATTGGTACTAATTGAAGATCAACTTCACAGGTGGAAGGATTATTTGTGTGCCCTATTAAATAAGGACCCTGTCGAACAGAGTGCTTAAATGCCCCAACTTAACGAGATGCACAGATCCTGCAGAGGCATTGACATCAAACCCCCTTCAGTAGCGGAAATTGAAACAGCGATTAATCTCCTCAAAAACAACAAAGCAGCCGGCCATGACGGAGTACCAGCGGAATTCCTGAAAGCTGATCCCGCCACAGCAGCTAGTATCTTGCATGCGCTTATACAAACTGTTTGGGAAAACGAAACCTATCCCAGTTAATGGAAGGATTGAGTGATTGTTAAGGTGCGAAAAAAAGGTGATCTCAAGAACTGCAACAATTGGCGTGGTATTTCCGTTTTGTCCGTTTTCCCAAAGCTAATGGCAACTTTAATCCTCGAACGAATAAAGGCTAGAATTGAGACTACACTCAAGAGGAATTAGGCTGGCTTCCGCAGCGGTCGGTTGTGCGTTGACCATTCTTGGGAGGGGAATTCCGCCCAAAAATGTGTACCATTATAAAGGAGTCCTACAACAATGAAAGGTGTTTCGTGTTGCATAATGGGCAGCTATCCGACTCTTTCGAAGTGCGTCAGGGTGTGAGACATGGGATTCTTTTATCGCCAATTCTTTTTCTGCTGGCGATACATGATGTTCTGACGTCCAGCGTCGGTACAACTGAGAGGCAAGGTATTCAATGGAGAACGTTTGAAAGGCTTAGCCATTTAGACTATGCCGATGATATAGGTCTCATGCCATATAACATCAGTGGGCTGAACGAGATGTGTCAAACTTTACGGGTGAAAGGAAAATCGTGCGGTCTTAAAATAAATTACAAAAAAGACAAAAATAATACTAACAGGCCCCCCAACACAACATGGTATTATTCTGCATGACACGCCTGTTGAAGAGGTCGAACAATTTAATTACCTCGGAAGTATTGCATGAGCAAATGGTGGTACGGATCGGGACGTAAAAAGCAGAATAAATAATGAACAACTTTTGTGAACCACTGTTTGCGTCTTATCCGTAAAATTCGCTGGCCACAAACAATATTTAACCAGGAATTGTGGCGTGAGACAGGTCAGAGGCGCTTGGACATCGACATCAGAAAGCGCAAATGGCAATGGATTGGTCATTCACTGGTTTCCTCAGTGTGATGATATTGCGAAGCAGTCCTTTGAATGGAATCCTCTGGGGTCACGGCGGGTTGGAAGACCAAGAACAACACGGAAATCTTCAGTGCTATCGGAACCTAACTCCCAGAGAAGGACTTGTCCACAGTTAAGGTATCTAGCTGCAAATTGAGAAAGATGGAAGAGTTTTGTTGACGCCGTATGCCCTGTACGAAGATAGAGGACCTGATGATTTTGATGATGATAAACTTAATACATACCATTCAGTCCATATTTAAGTTTTTCCAAAAAACCTAAGGGTTTGATATTTTCCAAATAAAAAACTAAAAAAGCTCTATGGTACATGAAGTGTAAATACAGTACAATAGTGTTGAGTGTTTAATTGAATTTTTCATTTTAAGGGAATTTTCAAGTGCAGTTGTTGAACTCCAAATACAATAAGTTCGATGTAAAAAAATAAGTACATTAAATGTAGAAATGTGTTGTATGATTTATTTTTTACAATTTTTAATAAAACAATCAATTATTACACAATTATTAATATAAAACTGTGATGTTAAATAATATTAATTATTTTTATTAATTCGTATAATATTCACTGCTTAAAGTATTAATGTGTAACATGCAATTTTAATTGCATTTAAGCAGTTTGTTGTTTCATTTTAAATAATAATTTAAATCTGCAATAAATGTTTTTAATACCTGTTTGTATTTACTTAGAAATATCTATGATTAAAATGAAAAACATAAAGATAAGTGATTCAATCGTTACAAAAAATTAAGTACTGCATACATAAATATTTAAAAAATAACACGAGTTTTATCGGATTTAAGTAAATTAATTTTAAAATTCTTATGATATTCGTGAGTTACCTGTGTACTTTTTAATTAGAAGTTTATTTATAAATAGCATAAAGAGGACAGTTTTGAGATAAACTTGCTAAATAGAAAATAATGAATAGTATCCACCAACTTTCCATATACTATATGATAGATTGATGACTCTGTGCGCTAACTTACTTTGACGAACTTCCTTTGCAGTGCAATCATTACTTAACTGCAGAAGCCCAGATTCTCCTTTAAATAAAATTTTATTTGATTTAAATTTTTAATATTTTCGTCATTGCCAGGTTTATTACTGCCGAACACGGCGGCGTATACTATCAAAATCTCTTAATACATCACGTTGAAATTTTTCATTTAAATCAGATATCTGAATAGAAAAGTGGAGAACCAACTTAGTCATTGTTTCGCTCTAATCGTTGAGCAATCTGACAAAAAAAATATAAAGCATCATCTGTTATAAGCATTGTTTGATTTACTTTCTTTCCCTTGATAATCTAACATCATTTTTTCCCGAAATGTTCACTTCCTCCTTTTATTCTTATTTTAATTAAGGTAATCCCACTACTGATGATAGATTGATGATTCTGTGCCAACACACTTTGGCTATGATGAAATTTGAAGTAAAAACAATAAAAACAACGTAAACACATATTTGCTATTAAGTGATTAAAATTTAGCTGGAAAGTTTTCTTCCACAATTTTTGGGGTCCAACAAACTTTGCTAATGAAATTTCTTGAATTAATAAAAGAATTTTTATTTCTTTGTTTAATGATTTTTTTCAATTCTTTATTTTATATTTCGTTTTGATCTTCTCTTAGCTTCTTTAAATATAAAAGAACTTTAAAACTTTAAGTTTCTTGAACACTCTGATTTGAATAAGTTTTTAAGCTTCTTTTTTTTCAATGCATCGTTCGCGCCCATAGTTTACTCAGTCGTCTTTTTTTCTATAGAACTTCAATTGGAATGCATCATGCAATCAAAATCCGTAGATTTAAAACTTTCCAAAGATGTTTATCCATTGGTTTCCTGTTTCATTGTCAACTAAAATTTCCATTACCAAGAATGTATTTACACTTTTAAATTGAAAATGTACAAATTCCTCAATTCATTATTGTATCTTAAAATTCATCATCAGTCGATATCTTTAACGTTTTTTGATTTTCTTATTTTGTTTTTTCTTTGAAGAAGAAAAATCTTCTTCTATACTCGAATATCCAATTCAATGTTCAATCTCAGTTTATTTGTTCTTCATCCGCATTGTTGAATCTCGTATAGCGAAGCACCTGAGTTAATTGCATTCGATTTTATATTGAATTTGTTTGACTTCTTCATTTCATTTTAAAATAAATGAAAAAGATTTTTTTTTGTTGTTGTATTGCCATAGCAATTGCAATAAAAAGGAAGGCAGTGGTAAACTGACAACGACGATAAACTGGTAAAATCGATTCTTTCGAAGAAAAAGAAGAAATAAACAGAATTGTGTTGATTTTGAAGAAGTTTATTGTTTAATCACACATTTTTTAAAGGATTTTTGTAGTTAAAGTTTGGAAAGTGTTAGCCAACACCTCTTGATGGAACTTAAAAAAATAAAACTTAACGGAAGGAAGACTAAAGTTGTTTAAAGAGAAACAACTACAAATAAATTGGTTTGTCAAACGAAGACGACTTTTAAGTGCAACGAGTACAGGATTCTCCGAAAGTTTATTCCAAAGGATGTGAATGCCTTAAAAAAGGAAAAAACGATTTTATTGTTAAAGTTTTGAATTGAATCCTTTATTATTTTTTTTTCAAAAATTCAATCTTGTTTCGGCTTATGCTGCTTTATATGTATTTTTAAGTTACTTTACCAAGTCGTACATTCATTCTTAGATAGTTTTTCCTTTTCCAAAGATAATTTTTTTTTTTAATATAGGCTTTTAGCAATGTTCTATTTTTAAGCTTAATTGATTAATTTTTTTCAAATATTTTGTTAATATTTAATTTGAAAAAGGACTTAAGATACAGGGTGCATCAGACACAAAATCTGTATTTCTTTTTAAGTGATTTAAGAGAAGCCTCTTCATTTAACGAAGGTTGTTATTTAGATGGGAGTGTGGAGTCAGAAAAATGCTACAGACAGCTGCGAATTGAAAAAGAAATTGTTACCAGGCGAACTGATGTTTTTCACCTCAATTATGCGAAATATTTTTGAAGCAACCAATTTAATTGGAATAAGTTTTGCCACGTATTCTAATCATACCGTCAAATTCTACCTACCATTCAGAAGGTTACAATTTCCAATTCGTTTAGCTTTTGCCATGTCTACAAATAAGTCTCAAAGCTAAATAGTGTCTATTTGTGGTTCAAATTTTAAAAATCCATTTTTTTTCATCTGCAGCTATATGTTTCATGTTCTCATGTACGAAAAAGAGAGTTGTCTGTGCGTGCGAGTTTACTTTAGATACATTCTTTAACAAAAAAAATATAACAGTGAGGACTCTTAAAAATATTAAGGGCGTAGTTTTTTACCAATTTAACATACAAATTTATTTTCGACTCAAACCTTTTTTCAAAACTTTGGGATATTAGTTTTCAACTAATTTTATTTTATGAGAAATATTGTTTTCAATATTCAGTACAATTTTGAGAAAAATCGATTTGACAGTTTTTTTTACAAAAATAAAAATATAACCAAATTAATAAAAGTTGGTGAAATTTGATTTTCGACTCAAATATCTTTTCAAAAATAATTTGATCTAGGCTTTAAATCAATTTCATTTATAAAAAAAATTGTTTTCAACATTCAGTAATTTGTTTATAAAAATCTAACCGTCCGTTTTTCATACGAAATTAAAATCTACAAAAAATAGTACTCAAATTTTGTAAGCATTGGTGTTTGGTTCTGGATATCTCGTGAATAATAGAAGACATTGAATTTAAATTAATTTCATTCATCCAAGTTGTATTTGTTTATATTATAAATAAAAACTTTTAAGAATTCTTAATAAAATTGGTAAAAATTGGTTAACGACTTAAAATCTCGTAAGCAAAAATAGATTTTGAAATCAATTTATTTCATCATATGAAAAATATTATTGGTTATTTTTAAATTTTTTAGAATAGTTTAACTGATAACTTTTTTTACAAAACACGAAACCCCTTTAAGCAAGACAAATCGACAGACGGGATGGGAAGTTATCAGTGTGGGTCGCATCCCAGCCCCTTTTTTTTAATTGCTACGGTAACAAAACCATCCATTTCAGAAAATCCTTTCTGCATAATTATGTGTATATCAAAATGTATTTGGAGTCGATATCTCTACCGGTTCTTGATATATGGACGACCTAAACAGCTTTTCGAACGTATGAACGTACGCACGCACAGACACCTCTCTAAAAAAGTTTATTTAGTTCTCTAGGGACCTAGAAACATCGAGAAACGTCAAAATTGGACCAGTTACAATAACTTCTTATGGGAAGTTAATAATCCAGGCAACCTTCTAATAAGGCCAGGATTTATGTACATAAATAAATAGGTTAAAATACACTCTTATTTTGCAAGTTTTAGAACCTTCCAATAAATATCTTTGATAAAATATTGGTAATCATCAAATAACAGATGATGGAATACGACCAGTAGCTTTGCACGTTCTTAAGAAAATGAGGAGGACAAAAAAGGTATTTTTAACGTAAGAACTAACGTACACACAGCCATCAATCTTAAAACCATAGTGCTCCACAGAAGTCTGCGTACAACGATGACATATTGAAAAAAAGCTATTATTTACAAACGACGAGTGAAACATTTTTTTGGAAGGTAAATTTCAATAAAAAGAAAGTTTAAGTTTTTGATATTACTAATATAACTAACCTAAATATTTTCTAGTAAAAAAAAAGAGGCTGGGATGCGATAACTAACACTGATAACTTCCCATCCCGTCTGTCGATTTGTCTTGCTTAAAACTTTGTCTATATGTACTCGTATCAATTTTTACCAAATTTGCGAACTATTTTATGTAGATTTTATTTTTTATGAAAAAACGGACTGTTGGATTTATATATAAAAATTACTGAATATCGAAAACAATATTTTCTGTGAAATAAAATAAGTTTCAAGCCAATATCTCAAAGTTTTGAAAAGATATTTGAGTCGAAAATCAATTTTTACCAACTTTTATAATTTTTTTTTAGGTTTTTATTTTTTGTAAAAAAACTGTCATTTCGATTTTTTTTAAACTTAAATTGTATGTTGACAACAAGATTTTTTTAAAGATAAAAGTAAATTAAAGCCAATATCTCAAAGTTTTGAAAAGATATTCGAGTCGAAAATCAATTTTTACCAACTTTTATTAATTTTTTCTTAGGTTTTTATTTTTTGTAAAAAACTGTCAATTCGATGTTTCTCTACATTTTTCAAAATGTTAAACACAATATTTCTTATAAGATAAAATAAGCTTGAAGCCTTAATTTCAAGTTTTTGAAAAGATATTTGAATCGATATTCAATTTTTACGAACTTTGAGTAATGTTTTTATTTTTAGATTTTTATTTTTATTAAAAAAAACTGTCAATTAGATTTTTCTCAAAATTTTATCAGATGTCAAAAACATTATTCTTCGTTGCACAAAATTGTTTTAGAGATGAAATCATATTTCAGTCGTAAAATTTTGGAGGTGACTAATTTTTTTTTTCAGTTTTATTGAGTTTTAAAAAAAACCGTTATATTGATTTTTTTCAAAAAATATATCTGTTTGGTATCATGTTACAATATATTATATAAAATTTAATTCAAGTCTCTAGCGTTTTTGGTTCGTAAGATATTTAGGGTTAACCAAAATTTTCACCTTTTTTTCAAACTGCTATGGTAAAAAAACCACCCACGCAATTTTTTTGAGAGCCCTTTCTGCATCTTTCTGCCTTATTATCTGTATAACAAAATTTATTTGAAGTTGATATCTCTTCTGGTTCTTGAGCTATGGACGACGAAAAACACGTCGCGAACGTACGGACGTACAAACGTACGTACACACGCACGCACAGACATCTTTCTAAAAATCTTTTATTTCGACTCGACTTGACAAATCGGACCCATTACAATAACTTCCTATGGGAAGTTAATAAAACAACGAAAAAGCTGTGAAAATCGTCCACCAAAGTTTTGCGTTCATTTTTTTCAAAACAGATTTGTTTCTTCGGGCTTTTCTTGTGCTTATCAATTGTAGAAAATAGTTTTTTGTAATTTTTTTTCGAAAAGAAAGTATAAAATGGTTAAGTTTAAGTGAGCGGCAGTTAATTATTAATTTAAATTTAAAACAAAAAATGTCCTACTCAGAAATATCAAAAATAACTTTAAGAAGCCGGTCAACGATTGAAACGACCATAAATCGCTCCCAAAACACGTTGAATCAAAATTAAGGTGGACCAAGATCCCTTCACAACTGCAATTTTTGAGTCTGACGGTCGTTTGTGACAGTCCTTAGTGCACTATCAAGACAGTAAAATACGGTGGTTGAGATGTTATGGTATGGGGCTGTATGGCGCGGCGTCTTCAGAGGTGAAAAAGCTGGCAATAATCGAGGGGATCATGGATCAATATGTTTATATTGACATCCTCAAACGAAACTTAAAATCAAGTGCCGACATTTTGGGGTTTGCAAACAATTACTATTTTCAGCAAGACAACGACTCCAAACATACCGCACATAATACACGTATGCGGCTGGCATACAACACTCCCCACTTGCTACAAACCCCACCACAGAGTCCAGATATAAACCCCATTGAGCTCCTATGGGATGCTTTGGAAAGGAAGATCAGCATAAACGATATCTGAAATAAAGCTCAGTTAAAAGGAGGAGTTATTATACAGAGAAACTTGTAGGGTCCATGCAAAACCGCTTAAGAGTGGTCAAAAGTAATAATGAAGAATAATTATTTTTCTTTTTTCCAACGTTTTTTTTTATATCTTTTACTTTTGTGGATACTTTTCAAACTTTTTTTTTTGTTTCAATTTCTTTATTTCTGAATACAGAAAATGTTGTTTATTTATGTTATAAAAAATCAAAACCTTGAATATTGTTTAATTTAAATATACCTTTCAAACATTTATATCACTCATCGTTTGTGAATAACAGCGGTTTTTTTTTCAATAATTCATCGTTATACGCAGACTTTTGGGAGCACTGTAGATTTTAATTATAAACTCTTTGAAATGTGAAGAAATCTCAAAATTATCAATTTGCCAAATTCAGACCGATTACTTAGTCTAATTTATATTCGTACGATATCAGAGCTTTCCTTATTCTCAGGAGTATATACAACTTTTGTAATACAAATATTTTACTGTCAGAAATCAACTGTGAATAGAATTTTTATGATTCGATTTCAAGAACTCTTCATCGCACAATTCAAAAAGGATAAAAAGAAATATACAGCTAATTTAACTGCAGTTGGTAATGAATAGTGAATTGTGTTTATGTTTTATTTCCCTGCTATACATACATTTGTTTGAGAAAATTCTCGAAATTCTTACAAATTAATATAAACTGGCCAAATTAATTTCTATTTGAAGTTACAAATTGCAACGTCGAGTTCAAATATTTAAGGAAGTTTTTCGTGTGAGCGCATCTCAGTCTCTTTTTAATTAATTTTTACAGTTGACCTAGGTTATTTGGTAGAAAATGCAAATGAAGCTTATATTGTATACTATGAGTTCTTTACATGTTTTGAAATTTGTCTTACATCCTTATTTATTATTTCCAGAAACATGCATTACATTAAAAAATATGATTTTGTAAAATAATTATGATAAAAATTCCGGTCGCTATACATTCCCTTCATTTGAACCCTCTTAAACGGAACCAGAATACACTTCTTAAGAAGAAGGTATACGAACGTCCTGCAATCAAAACACACCAGTGAACGATATTTCCGCTAAAACTCAATTGTCTCCCTTCATTTCCTGTTAACTACCCTAATCTTTACAACTTCATCTGCTTTACATATATTTCAACCCTCAGTAACTCAAAAAGTTTGAGAAATCCTCTTTCCTTATTTTACCTGCTGGGGCCCACCCACTGTCTGTGTCTTTTACGACTGCAAAATGAAACGTTTTTTTGTGAAGTGTTTATTCGAACGTAAGATTTTCCAACTTCCAATGTTAGCATTAAGCTGTCTAAAACTCCAAAAAATTATTATCCTCTTAAGTGACCTTATCTGAAGTTACTAAAGTTCTAAAATAAGATTAGATTTTCTTGTGCCTTAAATTAAGTTAAATAAAATAGGGTGGTCCCGCTAACCACCGAAATAATCTTAAATGGGGTACTAAATCAAAAATAAAATGGAAAAGATAATTTTTGTCGGGTGTTAATGTTATTTTTTTATAACAAACGTTTAGTGACTTTAAATCTAATTTATCCTGAAACAAATAAGACAATGAACCTATTATGCGTGGTATAATTTTACTTGACAAGTTCCAACTTTGTTATCGAGATCTTCAAATCAAAAAACCAGAATATAGACATTTTTCAAAAGCATGAAAATTACTTTTCATTTCTTTTTTTTTCCAATATTAAATAGGTCACTGGAATTATTCTTTGATAACACCCCCTGATATCATAAGTCTTGGTTCCGGAGTTGAGGTGTTGTGTACTGAACATTATTTTATTATTTTATATTTGTTATATATTATATTATATTTTATATTCAAAAAACCAATGCATTAATGTCATGAAAGGAAATTTGCTTTAACTAAACTAAAGATTTTCTCCTAAAAAATAAGAAGCAAACAAAAGACAATAGCAAAGGTTTGTATTGTGAAAACGGGCTTTGAAATGTAGTATCACAGCTTAGAACGCTAATTGAAATTTACCCCCATTGAAGTTTGGTACCTCTTAATTTTGTGCATAAAAGACAACGCCCCATCTAATACTTACAAAACAAATTTTTATTTTTTTCTGTAGTTAAATAAAATAAAATACATTTTAAATTGTGTTCTGCGCAAAAATTGTCAAAGCCAATAGTTTCGCTTCTTTTAATTGCCACGCTGCGCTTCGCTGGCTTCACTGAAGAAGGCTCCCGCCTGCCCCACTACTTCGAACGCCGGCCGCCGCGCCAAAGGAATACTTAATTTTTGTCAGTAAAAAAAAGATCGGGAATGTTCTCATTTTGCATAATTTGTGTGCAGAAGCAAACTCTTTCACACAGTAGGTTTATAGTATATTAGATGGCTTCCTGGAATTTTCTTTATTTGCCTCTCCTGAAAAGAAAAATAACCACAGTACCGTTATATTTCTATGGGCGACCAACTTTGCTTTCACCACAGGTATAAGGCAGGTCCTTTAGTTACAACATTCATTCTCTTCATTCAGGATCCAGCAGGAGCAGCCGATGCGATGCAATATGCTCTCCAGCTGCTATCTCTGCCATTATATTACTTCGTTACACCAAACACGAAAGCTTTCATCCTTGCAACATTGAAGGATGTGAAGTGCAAAACTGAAAAACAAAACCAACCAGAGATACGAGTGGAAGCAGGATAAGAAATAAAATATGAGTATACAAAAACGTGCAACAGAAAAGTGACAAATGGTGTGAATTTCTAAATGACATTTTTATAAGAGACATGCTTTTGAATTATGAAGAACCTTAAAGTCTATTGTTTTCGAAAGAATAATGCACTCACCTTGGTCATATTTATTGTTGATCCTTTATTTTTTGTTACTCAGGGCATATAACTTTTGTTTTGGGGTTGGATGACATTTTATACTTGTAGTCCTGTCTCGTATGGCATGGCATACATAAGCTTTAGGTACTATCTCAGAGATGAGCTGAGCATCTTGTTTTTGTTTTAGGGGTTCCTGTTCTACTCGTATGTGTTGCACATTAGGTTTTCGATTTTAGAATGGACAATGTACATTGTACGTATCTTACCTAAGCACACTCGTCTATCTAAGGGAAGTTATTTTGCTTGAAAATTTAATTATTCTTGATGTCCATTGTTCCTGCCCTGGATGCTTGATGCTTGAAAATAGTATTTTATTTGTAAGTTAAAGTTGGTGTGACCCAAAACTAAAGGGAAGAGTGATTAAAAATAAAAGTTACTTGAAATTTAAATAATGGTTTTGGAAAATAAAGTCCCAAAGTTCATTTAGGATGTGGGACTTAGTGCACTTAAGTAAATTGGTAATTCACTAACATTTTGGGGACCCCTTTCATATGTATGGTGTGTACAAAGACAATAATGGCAAGTGAGATGTTAGATACAAGTATCAAACGATTGGATTGTTCTATAAGGCTCCTGGATGCTGGAGTTTATAGCATCTCGTATATTGCTAATAATAAGAATACTATCTTATTAAAGTCAGTTTTATTAGTGTGTATATTTTTACTCGTATTAAATTCGAATGTGCTCCAGGTGTAATAATCAAATTAATGTCTGCTATGGCACTTATTTCGTTACAAAGAAACACTATTTTTGCAAGATTTGAAAAGATAGCCTAAAAAGTAGGCGAAATTGATTGAATAAAGTTGATTGAAAACACTCATTCATGCTATACATACATAAGTGAGGTAAATAGAAAAACAAAGGCCAGACTCTTACTTTTGATCTTATTTTTTCTGTGGGTCACAAACTGAAATTCCGAAGAACTTTAAATGTTATAATAAATTTTGAATATACGGACATTAAGAAAATTTGAATTAAAGAAAAACTTTGCTGCTTTTCTCTTCCACCCCAATATGGGTTTAAAGGTGAGATACGTTTTTGAAAGAATGGCTTATGAAGGAATGATAATGCATCCTCAAAACATACATTTTTGTTTGGGTTTTAGATCAGCAGCGGCGGCTTTTATTTAGAAGGTTGGAAATATGTAAATCAATAGATCCTGAATTTATGGATCGATTTCAATAAAATTTGTAGGCATGGCATATCGTGCCATAAGTATTCGGCTAGATGATTATCCATCCGCAGTCAGTCGTTTTCGCTGGGAGAATATATAATAACTATCATTTTCATAAAAAAAAATATCTGAATTCAATAAAAGATGATAGATGATAAGAACAAACTTGAATTAATTGTTTTCTTTGAAGCAAAATGTTATTCAAGCAGTATTTTAAAGGACAATGGTCATTTTGGTATCCGGTCCAATAGGAATACATAAGTGTGGTATAATTTAAACGAGTTTGTAAATAGGAAATTTTTTTACTATGGCGACCATTCTGAGATCTTAATATTATCCGAGATACATATATACCTGATATCACTATAGAAAAAGTTGATGGAATGGGAGCCACCCTGATAACTTTCCATCCCGTATGCCGATTTGTCTTAAAAGTTTGTGGGTTTTCGTGTTGTGTTAAAAAAGTTGTCAGTTGAATTATTCTTAATGAATAAATAAAATGCATTATTCTTAGTCGAAGAGCAGTCGTATACAACAAACATTTTTATTAAATAAAATTAGTTTGAAGTCAATATCTCAAAGTTTTAATAGAAATTTACGTCAAAAATAATTGTTTACCAATTTTTATAAATTTTTTTTTCCATTCTATTTTTCAAAAAAAAATTACCGAATGTTGAGAACAATATTTCTTATAAGTTAAAATTTGTAAGAAGCCCTAATCTTAAATTTTTGAAAACATATTTGAGTCGAAATTCAATTTTTACCAACTTTGAGTACTGCTTTTTACTCGTAAATTCTAAAAATTTTATTCGACAACTTAGCTTTTTCTTCAAAAATATATTTGTTTGGTGTTAAGTTACAATTTATAATATAAAATTTCATTTAAGTCTCTAGAGTTACTGGTTCGTGAGATATTTAGAGTTAACCAAAATGTTCACCTTTTTTTAAGCTGCTATGCTAAAAAAAACACGTAAGCAATTTTGTTGAGAGCTGTTTCTTCACCTTTTTGCATCTTTCTGCAATATTATCTGTATAACAAAATTTATTTGAAGTCGATATCTTTTCTCGTTCTTAAGCTATGGATGACGAAAAAAACGTTGCGAACGTACGGATGTACGAAAGTATGTCAATATTGACAATATAAGATTTACCAATATCTTTGATATTAAAAATGGCATTCAACAGAGAGCGGTTAGCCCGCCGATCTTAATCATTATTTATACCAGTGATCTGATAGCAAGTCTGACTCAGGCGTACAGAACAGCCCCAAAAATTGAGGTTATCAAGGCACTTTACCAGTTTGCCTTGAACAAGATTCAGCAATGGTTCAAATGGTAGACATGTGCATTCAAGAGGACACAAGCGTCCACAGGTTTTTCTCAAAACCCACCTCTGTCTATCAACTCCTACTCTCACCTCCCCGCGGTGAACATCGGGTGCCTAGTACCTCAACTGGAGATTGGGTTCCAACCCCAGTGGAAAGTTGTTGGGGGCATCAAACGAGAGAGGGGTGGAGAGGTGTTTCCACTAAGGCACCTCTCCTTATCCAGGCGGCAGCGGACGAATTCTCGAGATAGAATCAACGGTGGCGTCTACAGTTCCAGTAAGGTTGAACTACTTAGTGAACACCTTATAGGGCTTCTTCGACATATTCGGAGCCCAGGCCTGTAAGGAGCGGTTTATCCGGCTCACCTTCCTTGGAGTTATACTAAGGATCTGGCCCTCCAGTTTGGGGGTTGTGCCGTGGGGGTGACTTCCTGGCCACGTAAAAACATCATAGTTTCGAAGCAAAAACAAGCCGGACGGATTCACTGTTGACAACCCACGCGAACGAAATAAGGACAACGAACTTCGGATATGTACGTGGAATGTTAGGTCCCTTAACAGACCACGTGCAGCCGAACAATTAGCGGAAGCCCTAAACTGCTGCAAGGCAGATATTACAGCCATCCAAGAAGTGCGATGGGATGGACCGGGCAAACGCAAACTAAAAGACTGTGATATCTACTACGGCGACTGCTACCGAGAACAAAGACAACGTCTATTTGGTTGTGGATTTGTTGTTGGAACTAGGCTCAGGCAAAAAGTCTTGAGTTTCAACAGTGTGAGCGAGCGCATCACGACAATCCGCATCAAGGCTAAATTCGCCAACATAAGCCTAATATGCGCGCATGCCCCAACAGAGGAGAAAGATGAAGACACCAAAGACATATTCTTCGAGCTCTTGGATAAGACATATGAGCAGTGCCCTGGCTTTGAAATTAAAAAATTGTCTTAAGAGATTTTAATGCCAAGCTAGGAAGAGAAGACATCTTTGGTGGGATAATCGGGAGATACAGCCTGCACGACACTACCTCCGACAACGGATTCAGGCTGGTCGATTTCGCTGCGGGGCGAGACGTTCTGGTAGTTAGTACGCAGTTCACGCATCTCACTATCCACAAGGGGACATGGAAATCTCCTGATCAATCAACCGTCAACCAGATTGACCACATTGCGATCGACGCACGACACTTCTCCAGTATCCAGGATATCCGAACATACCGAGAAGCCAACATTGACTCGGACCTCTTCCTCGTTGTAGCCAAGGTATGGCTACGGATATCCCGATCCAAGCCAAAACAAGGAAGTACTGTGAGAAGATTCGACGTTAGACGGCTACAATCGCAAGAGACTGCCATGTCCTTTTCCGATCGAGTCTCTAATAACCTCCTAAGGAGTCCTATGCTTCCTGCATTAAGCATTGAAAAACAGTGGCAACATTGCCTTGCAGCCATCAGAGATGCCGCCTCTGAAGTGCTAGGGTTCACACGGCCACCACAGCGAAACCCCTGGTTTGACGACGAATGCCGGCAAGCTCACGCAGCGAAACAAGAGGCATACAAAACGGCGCTGCACAAAAGGACGAGAGCTGCTCGCGAGCTCTACGAGCAGAAGAGGAGAGAGGAACACCGGCTTCTTAGAAGCGCACGATCGAGGAGATAGAGGGATGTCACAACAGGAATGAGGTTCGTAAATTTTACCAAAAGGTAAAAAAAACCTCCCAAGGGTACCAGCCACGAACCGAAGCCTGTAAAGACGATCAAGAGAACATCGTAGTAGAACCACAGTCGATGCTGAGAATATGAAAAGATCACTTCTCCAAATTATATAACGGCGATGACGAACTGAATTCCGCTGTAAGGAAGATAGAACCACTCAACCTCGGCGACGCAGATCAACAATTCCGCCTACCCAACCTTGACGAAGCGAAGATAGCTATATCTAAACTTAAGTCGAACAAAGCTGCTGGAGCTGACGGCATCGCTGCCGAACTATTCAAAGCAGCAGGCGATGACTTGGTACGGAGCATGCACCAACTCATCTGCAAAATATGGTCGGAAGAAAGCATACCCGATGAGTGGAATCTCAGCATAGTGTGCCCGATACATAAGAAAGGAGATCCTCTAAACTGCGCCAACTACAGAGGCATCAGTCTCCTTAACATTGCGTGTAAGATCCTTTCTGCCGTATTATGTGAACGTCTGAAGCCATTCGTCAACAACCTGATTGGTCCTTATCAGTGTGGCTTCAGACCAGGAAAGTCCACTATCGACCAAATATTCACACTACGGCAGATCTTGGAAAAAACCCAGGAGCTTCAAATCGATACCGACTATCTCTTTATCGATTTCAAAGCCGCGTATGACAGCATCTATAGAGAAGAGCTCTACCGAGCAATGTCTAGTTTTGGCATCCCTGTCAAACTTATCCGTTTGTGCAGAATGACGATGGAGAATGCACGCTGCTCTATCAAGGTCGGAAAAGATCTTGCCGATGCATCTGATGTCAAAAAAGGTTTTAGACAAGGCGATGCACTGTCATGCGACTTCTTCAACATCGTTCTGGAAAGAAATGTGCAAAACTCAACCGTCAACACTAGAGGCACAATCTTCCAAAGATCCATCCAACTACTCAGATACGCAGATGATATTGACATAATTGGAAGATCAAAGCGTGATGTCAGTGGAGCGTTTTTGAGCATTGCGACGGAAGCGAAGAAGATGGGTTTAGTGGTCAATGAGGGCAAGACCAAGTATATGCTGTCATCAAAAAAGGACACTGAACGACGACGTCTTGGACAAAACGTCACCATGGACAGCTATAAGTTTGAGGTAGTTAAGGACTTTGTCTACCTAGGCACCGCTATTAATGCAGAGAACGACAACAGCGCTGAAATCAAACGAAGAATAACCCTTGCAAATCGCTGCTTCTTTGGACTTAGAAGGCAATTGAGAAGTAAAGTCCTCTCTCGAGCATGTAAAATCACCATCTATAAGACACTCATCATCCCGGTTCTCATTTATGGCGCTGACCCTGTCAAATAAAGATGAGAGCGTCTTAGGATGCTTCGAGAGAAAAATTCTTCGGGTGATTTTTGGTCCCGTACGCATAGATGGAGAATGGAGGAGAAGATATAACGACGAACTGTATGGGCTGTACAGCGACACTGACCTAGTTAGCAGATTTAAAGTCCAACGGCTTAGATGGCTAGGTCATGTAGAGCGGATGGACATCAACGCTCCAGCCAGAAGGTCTTCGAATCCAATCCTGAGGGACGGCGCAGTAGAGGAAGACCACGACTCAGGTGGCGCACGCAGGTGGGAGAGGACCTCAACCAACTTGACGTGCGAAACTGGAGACAGCTAGCTAGGGACCAAGCTGGCTGGAGACGCTTGTTGGTTGAGGCCCAGGTCCGCCCCGGACTGTAGGGCCACCTTAAGTAAGTAAGTAAGTAAGATTCAGCAATATTGCGATGATTGGAAGTTAAAAATCAACTTTCAGTAATGCGAAGCTATTCTGTTCAGGACTCCGCTGTATGGAGTCCCAAGGGATACGAGAAAGAACTGGAAAAATCTGATCGTTTGACCAAATCGACAGGCATTGACGAAAAAAGTGTAGTTAAGTTTCTTGGCATCAGTACTTGCATTTCGACAGACATATGAGGGCTGCTCTGGCCAGAGCTAGGTGAGCCTTTGCCCTGGGAAAAAAGTTAGTTTTTTAGCAGCCCGATATGGTTCAACGTTGCCCCATCTTAATTGGCAAAGGTTAGGGTGTTTGAGAGACAATGTCTGCGACGTTGCCTTGGTCTACATAGAACACCAGAGTCGGAGTACACACATTACTTTTCCAACCAGATTCCATACAACAGAGCCAACATAATTAGAATAGATAATTTCTTGCTTAAGCTTGGTAGGGGTCACATTGCGAGAGCGATGTCGTCGACTAACAGCTCTATTTTCGGGGCTTGCTACCCCAACAATGAGTACTACGAAAGTGTACGTTTAAATAGCAATACTCCGCCTGAAGATTTTCTCTATGTAGACAATCGAGGACTGATACAGGATAGGTAGGCGGTTCCGCTAATCTACCACGTCAGCCGTAAAACTATAGATAGGCGACTCCTTTACAGTCGAGACGTCCTTTACAGTGGAGACGGCCTCGCACGTCCTCTGTTCAGTAGGACTTTTTCCGATAAGGACCGAAGAGATAGGGTGAGGCAGGAGAATAGGTGAGGGACGGTCAGGGTGGCACCAAAAAAATGATTGAAAAAAAAAAGTTTTCTGTGGCTGTTCTAGTTTTTAAGTAGTATTAAGTAATTTTAAGTAGTAGTATTGTTGTTATTTAGTTTTTAACACCTTAATTATTATAATGGGTTTTGGTTTTTTTTTAAATTTTGTTTTAAGTTTTATATAAAATATAAAATAAAATTAATGATAAAGATACCAAGTTTTTTTTTTAATTTTCTTGATTTTAAAATAAGCTCTAATTATTTAGTATTTAAATTGTTCTTAGGCCGAAAGCCAATAGTCATATAAGATAATGGATTAACTTAGAGCACCCGTATAGGACCAATAAGATATATTTTAAGTTTTTGAAATTTACGCTTGTTTTTTTAGGAATTTTTGTCTAGTTCTAAGATAGTTTTAAGATTTTGATAAATATCGAGAAATGTCAAAATTTTCAATTCATCAAATCGGGCCCAATACAATAACTTCCTATGAGAAGTTAAAAAATGTCCAATCACTCGAAAACTCGGAATGTCAAGAGAGCGTAACAAATATGTTTGGCTTAGGTTGAGTGTATTTAAAATTTCTTAAAATTCAGATTCCTTAAATGCAAAGAAACTTTGCAGCACGCCCGACGCATACAAACCTTCCTCACGTTTTTATAAAATAAGAAATCTTTTGTGCGAAACAACATTTCTAAATTTGAGCGTTACGACATTGAAAGTTGGTTTTCTTAGTGATGATACGTTCTAACACGTTTCACTTTTTGGGCTTTATGTCATTTTATGATTTGGGTGATAAGATATGAGAACCTATAGAAGTCATAATCGTCGTAATGCCCAAAATAAATTTCACGCAGCCCAAACCCTATGACATAAAACCTTAATTCAAAATTAAAAAATTATTTTGGACAAACTTAAAACTTGGGCGCTCTTTTATTTTAAATTTATTTGAGAGTTATGACATCCGCTTTTGATTTTTAGGCGTTTTTTTTAACTTTTTGGACTTTGTGACCAATTTTGGGTTATTTGATATTTAAGTATTTGGGCCTTATGGTTTTGGGCGAAAAGACCTATTCAAAAATACGTTTTATTTTTTTTCCAGGCTTTCCAACAACAAATACTTTTATATCTTTTATTTCATGATGAGCTATTTGGTCTTTATGTTTTTATTTTTATATCCATAATTTTAAATTTGTTTTTTCGTTGAGTAAATTGTCCAGATATGTTGAATACTCACGTATAGGAACATGCATACTTTATAAACATTTTGACTGAACTAAAAACCATAAAAATAAACACATGTACTACTTCTTGGCATTCTCTCCATCAGTATAAATCACTTTGGCATTTTTAAGAAATATGCAAAAAATAAAAAATGTGGGAAATATGCGCCCTTAATAAAAATATAAGAACAACAAATATTCTTACTTTTGATGCTAGAAGGCATAACATTGTTCATTTTTTTAACGGTTGAGACACACTCGGATTCGAGTCGGTAAAGGACATCAGCACCAGTAGACTTTTATTTGTGATTTTTGTTTTCATTTTGCTGTCGTGCTGAATAAATTTAACACATAAAAACCTTACACCATTTAGAGATAGCTATTTGTCAGGAATGTCAGTTAAAAATAAACTTTAAATTGTTTAAGAAAGAAGGAAATATATTTTATAGCGTTAACTTTATACGATTCTTTAATGTCCTTTAAAATGCCATTGTTAGTGTCTTTTTAGTGTCAACAAAATATTAGGAGAAATTAAGTGTGTAAAATGTCAATTCATTTAAAAATTAATTTAATTTGATATACGAGTGCAATAATAAGTACGAGTGTGTAGCTTTAGTATTAGAGTAAGGCATTTGTATACACAAAAGGACTAAGATCGTAAAATATATCCTGCCGTATAAAGCATCATCATCCAGTTACACTCATCTTTTATTGCTTTCTTTATTATCCTTTTGGGTTTTTGCCAATGACAAGACAAGTTGTCTTCTTTGTTGATTTCTAATGTGACAAATGCATACTTTATACGTTTTTTGCTAAATTTTGTGCTTTGTTTTTATTTTTATATAAAATATA
Source organism: Eupeodes corollae (assembly GCF_945859685.1). NCBI lineage: Eukaryota > Metazoa > Arthropoda > Insecta > Diptera > Syrphidae > Eupeodes > Eupeodes corollae. The sequence goes on along the minus strand of NC_079147.1, from coordinate 61,799,692 downwards.
TTTAATTTTTCTTTTTGTTGCTGTCTGAAATGACAACTTTTACGTTTTTATGGTCCCACAGCTTAGGAATCTTTTATTTTCTTTTTTTTCTCGAAGCGTATTTTGTGACTTTTTAAGATAAATTTTCTTTGAATTATTTTTGTTTTTATATATGTTTGGATGGTTTATGCAGAAATCAAGAATTTTGTTTAATTTACTTTAGTTTGATGGAAGGAGATTTGCTTGTATTGTTATATCCCGCCTACATTCGTATCGTTATTAATTTCTGTATACATTCTAGACTTAATAACAATAATTGTGCTTTATCTTGTAATTAAGACTTGAAATTAAAATTGTGCTTTACCTTCTGCTTTGTTTCAAAAGAATTTTAATGGTTACATTGTTTTTGTCTGACTTATAATATTACACATTTTTCAGAATGAAAGTTGTCTACCTTAAGGAGATTATCTTTATAATTACTTGGATGATTGTCAGAAAAAACTGTCACTTTTTAGTGTTTCCCTTGGGTGTTTTCAGTTAAACATTTGTTTATACTTAATATGTTTTTTTCAGATGCTACAACTGCGTGAACTGTGATTAAATTATTTTCCACGTGGGTCTGTAAAGCTATCAACCTCTATATTAGCTTTGTCGCTTTTTTTGGCATTTTCAAAATTTGATATTGCATCGTCATAAAGTAACCTTTTTTTGACTCATCCATAACTCTATTTCTGGAAATTAACAGAACTGTAAGTTAGACTTTTTTCTTTTGTAAACATTAGCCTTGACAGTTCATATTAATTTTTCAGATAGGTACTTGCGAGTGACAAGTTTATTATACATTTTTTTGGTAATAAAAACAATCGTTAATCGTTAAAACATTTTATCAAAATCAATCAACGATTACTGCGACGATGAGAAAGTTACGTGAAATTTTTGGGAGAAAAAAACGTGCCAACAAAACGCCCTTATCTTTATGGTGTAGGCCCAAACAAGGACCACAACTTATTGCAAGATCGGTTAAAAACATTACTGTTGCTCAAGGAAGTGTTTAAGACAATCCATCAACTTCAATTCGAGTCATGCTGGCCACGTTCTGGAGCTTGGTCTTCAAAGAACAAGTTTGGCCATAATTGTGCAAAAGGTTTTGCATTTGTTTCCACTTAAGATTAAAGTTGACAAAAGGCCTCTTCAACAAGACCATTAACAACACCTTTATTTCAAGTTATATCAAGAAATGGTGATGTTAATTTGATTTCACGGTCGCCTGATTTGACTGCTCTGGACTCCTTTCCGTTCCTGGAATAAAATAAAGATCCTAATTTTTGACATTTACTTTTTTTATTAAATAAAATATCTTTAAAAAATTCTTAAAAACTGATTTCAACTCGAGTATCTCGAGAATTGTTGGATATATTTCTAAACATAATATTTACACCAACAACATTACTTAAAATTTGTGTTCGACTAATATTTTTTGGGAAGTTAATTACATATTTACATAAAACTTACTTAAATCATATGCCAATAATTGTTTTTACCTTTTAATTATTTTGCTGGACAAAATCCAACTGATATCTTTCGAAAAAAGAGGCTGAGATGCGACCCACACTGATAACTTCACATCCCGTCTGTCGATTTGTCTTGCTTAAAAGTTTGTATAGGTTTTCGTGTAGGGTTCAAAAAGTTGTCATTTGAATTCTTAAAAATTTCAAATTTACCAACAATATTTTTCATATCAAGGAATAGTTTAGTTTGAAAATTTAGTTTTGTTAAAAAGATTTTTAGTCGAAACAAATTTTTACCAATTTTAGTAGAATTTCTTAAATTTTTACAAATTGGATGAATGAAATAATTTTGATCAATTTTTAACAAATTGGCGTACTATTTTTTCTAGGTTCAATTTTTTTATGAAAAAGCGGACTGTTTTATTTTTATAAAAAACTACTGAATATCGAAAACAATATTTTCTGTGAAATAAAAAAAAAAAAGTTTGAAGACAATTTTATTAATTTTTAAAAAGCTATTTGAGTCGAAAGTAAATTTTTACCAAGTTTTAGTTTTGTTTTTTGTTTAGGTTCAAATTTTTTGTAAAAAAACTGTCATTTAGATTGCTCTCAAAATTTTACTGAACGTTGACAACAATATTTTTTAAAAAATAAAGTAGTTTTAAGCCAATATCTCAAAGTTTTAAAAAGATATTTGAGTCGAAAATCAATTTTTACCAACTTTTATTAATATTTTTAACTTCCCATAGGAAGTTATTGTAATGGGTCCGATTTGTCAAATTGAAAATTTTAACATTTCTCGACGTTTCAAGGTCCCTAGAGTCGAAATAAAAGATTTTTAGAAAGATGTCTGTGCGTGCGTGTGTACGTACGCTCGTACGTCCGTACGTTCGTTACGTTTTTTCGTCCTCCATAGCTCAAGAACCAGAAGAGATATCGACTTCAAATCAATTTTGTTGTACAGATAATAAGGCAGAAAGATGCAGAAAGGGCTCTCAAGAAAATTGAGTGGGTGGTTTTTTTTAACATAGCAGTTTGAAAAAAAAGTGAACATTTTGGTTAACCCTAAATATAATAAATTTTATATAATATATTGTAACGTGATATCAAAGAACTATATTTTTTGAAAAAAATCCATATAACTGTTTTTTTATAAATCAAAAAAACTGAAAAAAAATTTTTCACCTCCAAAATTTTACGACTTAAATATGGTTTTATCTCCAAAACAATTTTATGCAAAGAAAAATAATGTTTTTGACATTTGATAAAATTTTGAGAAAAATTGAATAGACAGTTTTTTTTACAAAAAATTAGAAACTGAAAAAAAATAACAAAAGTTGGTAAGAAATAATTTTCGACTCAAATAACTTTTCAAAAATTTGAGATAATAACTTCTACCTAATTTTTACTTATAAGAAATATTGTTTTCAACATTCGATAAAATTTTGAAAAAAATCGAATTGACAGTTTTTTTACAAAAATTAAAACTCTAAAAAAAAACAATACTAAAACTTGGTAGCTTTTCAAAAATGTATTCCACAGAAAATATTGTTTTCGATATTCAATCATTTTTATATAAACATCCAACAGTCCCTTTTTTCATAAAAAAATAAAATTTACAAAAATAGTACGCAAATTTGGTAAAAATTGATACGAATAAATATAGACAAACTTTTAAGCAAGACAAATCGACAGATGGGATGGAAAGTTATCAGTGTGGGTCGCATCCCAGCCTCATTTTTTATGATAGTTTGGTATCACGTTACAATATGTAATATAAAATTTAATTCAAGTCTCTAAAATTATTGGTTCGTGAGATATATAAGGTTAACCAAATTTTTCACTTTTTTTAAAAAACACGCAATTTTCTTGAGAGCACTTTCTGGATTATTATCTGTAAAAAAAATGTATTTCAATTCGATATCTCTTTTAGGTTTTGAGCTATGAACGAAGAACAAAACTGACGTACGGACTTACAAACGTATGTACGTACACACGCACGCACAGACATCTTTCTAAAAATCTTTTATTTCGACTCTATAGGGACCTTAAAACATCGAGAAATGTCAACATTTTCAATTTGAAAAATTGGACCCATTACAATAACTTCCTATGGGAAGTTAAAAAACGAGAACCTACAACTAAAACAAAAAACTGATAGAACATGGCTTTCTTCTCAAATTCTTGAGAGCAAACAAAGATATTTGGTTTAATTATGTTTTGTCATACACAAAATATTATTTAAAACTTTAAGAAATATCCACACACGGGTATGAAAATGAAGTTATCATTTTAGCTCACATCACAAACTATTTTTATAAAAAAAAATTGTTAGCTAAAGAACTTCGAAAACAAAAGTGAAGTATCAGATATTTTCAGGTGACAGGTAAGATAACATTATTTTTTAAAACAAAGAATTGGAAATATGATACTTTGTTGTAACATAAAAATGTAAAGCACATTTTTTTTCGAATATATTCTTCATTTCTAAGGCTGTAACAGTGTATAAGTGGATAGCGAAGTAGAAAATTAAAAAAAAAGTTACCGTTCCTATTAAAGAAAAGATACTGCTGCACATTTGTCTTAAAGTTCTAAACATCAAAATGTGAGCGGAAAACAGAGTTGGCCAAAGCATTCCACATTCTCGATGTGCGGTTAAAGAAAGAATCTTTATATTTGAAAGTACTCTAGAAGTTTACCTCAAGGGTAAACTCAAACGGCTGAATTGTTCAAGGTGGGGAATGCAACTGACTAATTCGACAGAACATTGTTTGTAAAAATATCGATAAAACAACAATTGCCATGAAACATTGCGGTTTTTTTGAAGAGATGTTAATACTCGTGTTTTTTTTGGCATTAGTATAGTAGAAACGGATCGGCAGTAGTAGCCAGATTTTTGTACTTAAAAATTGGTACAACTGAAAGAAGACCTGTCAGAATAATAATAATACAAAAAAACACAAATAGAAGAAAGTTTTATGAAAATCAAAAGTTAAAATTAACTTCATCAAACAAAAAAACTAATTAAAACTAATAAAATAAATTCAAGAAGAAATGTTAAGAAAACATCTGGAAATTGAGATGTGGTGTTGAAGCGAACTTATACTCGCCACAATTTTTTAAATACCTCAATCGAATTCAAATGAGCTCAAACGAGTCAAAATTTGTGACGGAAATCTTGTGTGGAGGATTTGGTTTTACAGATAATGCATTATTGTCTGTTTATTTGCATGTTTTTGTACAAAAAATATAGTTTTGTTTCAATCAAATTAAAATGCACATGTAGAAAGTAGCATATTCTTCTATTGTGCTGAACTATTCAGTTCTTCATTGTTTAACACAAATCAAACAATCTCACATAACATAAGAAACATTGAAACACCATTTGCATTGTAGAAACACAAAAAAGATTTATTAAATCTAAACTGAGATAAACCTTTGGTGGAAACATAGCAAAATAAAACTAAATGTTATCAACAGTGACAGATTCATTTTTTTCCCCAATGGAAAACACATAATTGCAAATGCTCAACGAACACAGCTACAGACATACAAATGCAATATCAATCGTACCAATATTTGAGAACCAAATCACATAAGATCCATTCGATACTCGTATACATTTCAAAAACCCATCCGCAGTAAGATTCTACTTTAACTTTTATCGGTAGTATTCATTCAGCGGATATTGTTTTTGTTATTTGTGTAAACTCCTACTATACTATTGATAGAGTTTCCAACAAAACACGGGTAATGTTTCAAGGATAGATCTATCGCATTTCATTTTCAAAGCACTTTTTTGGATTCTTATCAACAGATCTAAACTGGTGTTTAGGGCACTTGCAAAGTTATGAGAATTATATTCAAGCTTTGAATGGATGAAAGCTTGTAAGTTACAGCGAGATCGAAAGAGGTGACAAATTTCTTGCACCGTTGGAGAAATCCTAAGCACCTAGCAACACTTTTGGAATTGTGATCATTCCATAAAAGGTAATCTGTGATACATATACCGAGTACTGAAAGTTGATTAGTTTCTCGAATGCAAGTGCCGCTCATGGAATGTGGCTTCTGGGGTGGGTTATGCTTTAGCGACAAGATACAGTATTGAATATTTGAAGCATTAAATTCTACAAGGTTTGCAATTCCCCATTAGACAGTGCTGACGAGACCTTATCATACGCAACCGTTAAAGTTCCACTTCTGAAACACAAGGAATTAAAACTAGAAACAAATATGAAATGCTGAGGGTGCTGTCGTCAGCGAAAAAGTTAAGTGGATCAGAAGTATCAGACAAAGAACATTTTGACAAGGAATGAAGTAGCAGACAAAATGGAGACCAGCATTTGTTTAATGAATGTCAGACTTAAAACTATTAAATAAAACTTGAATTGAACAGTAAGGTAGTTTCTAATCCAACAAAGAAGAGATTTACCAAATGCAAACATTTTCAATACAAAAGCTTGGTGCCGAACTCTATCAAATGCCTTTGAAATATGAAGTCCAATAATCTTACTTTCTTAAAAATGATGTAAAAATTTCTTCCACTATTCGCTAAGATAAAACATGAGATCACCAGTGGACCTATTGTATAAGAGAGCCATACTCGAAGCTTTCGTTCTTCGAGATATTTCGTAACCAGATAATTAATCAGCGTTTTCATAAAATATTGGAATTGGAGAAGCGTTCACCTTTTTTAGGGAAAGACAAACAAAATATAATATATGTAGGTGCATTTTCATAGTCCTTTGATAAGTTCTGATTTTGACCTTGCTGAACTAATCTTAAGTTTGTATTTTTCATACAAAAATAAACCCCAATTTTTAAACGATAATCTGAAGTTTAATTATATAAACGCTTCAGAGATCTATAAAACATCAAATATAAAATAAACGGACGCGAGTCCGTTATTTTAGGGTATTAGGTATTTTTAATAAATTAACAAAAATGAAAACAAAAAGAGGCTGGGATGCGACTCACACTGATAACTTCCCATCCCGTCTGTCGACTTGTCTTGCTTAAACGTTTGTAGGTTAACGTGTTTGTTTAAAAACGTTGTTAGTTAAATTATTCTTAAAAATTATAAAATTGCCCACAATATTTTTCATATAAAGAAATAGTTTAGTTTGAAAATCTAGTATTGTCAAATAGATTTTTAGTCGAAAACATTTCTAACCAATTTTAGTAGAATTTCTTAATTCTTTACAATTTGGATGAATAAAATTGATTAAATAAAAAGATATTCAAAACCAAACATCAATTTTTACCAAAATTTGCATACTATTTCTTATAAATTTTTACTAAGTTTTAGTATTGTTTATTTGTAAGGTTTTTATTTTTTGTAAGAAAATTATCAATTTGATTTTTCTCAAAATTTTAATGAATGTCGACAACAATATTTTTTGAAATATAATAGTAGTCTTGAGCAAATATCTCTAAGTTTTGAAAAGATATTTGAATCGAAAATCAATTTTTAATAAGTTTTAGTATTATTATTTTTAGTTCATTATTTTTTATAAAAACAACTGTAAATTCCATTTTTCTCAAAATTTTACCAGATGTTAAAAAACGTTATTTTTAGTTGCACAAAATTTTTTGGAGATAAAATCATTTTGTATTCGTAAAATTTTCGAGGTGACAAATTTTTTTTTATTTATAAAAAAAACCTTAATTGTTTTTTTTTTTTTTAAATATACTTGGTTTGCATTACGTTACAATATATAATACAAATTTGAATGCAAGTCTCTAGCACTTTTGGTTCATGAGATATTTAGGGTTAACCAAAATGTTCACTTTTTTTTAAACTGCAATGCAACTGCACACAATTTTCTTGAGAGCCCTTTCTGTATCTTTCTGCGTTATTATATGTAGGTATACCAAAATCTATTTGAAGTCGATATCTTTTCTGGTTCTTGAGCTATGGACGACGAAAAAAACTTCACGAACGTACAAACGTACGTAAACACGTCCGCACGGGAATCTTTTTAAAAATCTTTTATTTTGGCTCTAGGGACCTTGAAATGTTGAGCATTGTCAACATTTTCAATTTGACAAATCGGACAAATTACAATAACTCCCTATGGGAAGTGAAAAACGTTACGTGATTTTGATATCAATTATTAAAATATTGATGGTAATGATTAAATCGCTTCGATCCTTTTAAAATGGTCTACGATGACTTTTATAACGAATATTAGTTCAATAAAGGAGCAACAAAGTTAATCATTGATTTAATAAATATTAAAGATCTTCCATCAAATAGAGGCTTGCTAATGTCGAGGTAGCTGTTAGATAACTTGAGCTCATCAAGAAGAAAACTGCAAAGGTTTCAAAAAATTGACTCTTAAGCCAATCAGTTGTATATATTTTCAATCTATAAGTCTCATATTACTAACAAAATTATGGGATCAATTGGTTGCAGGAACGTGCTCCTAAAGTGTCCTTCAACAAATTTCGTAAATATTATGGCTGAATACTTTCTAAATCGAAAGACGAAATAACAGAATAGTATTTTTAATTCATTTCGATGTCAGTTTATTTTTTGTCATACTGAAAATTAAAAAAATTAAGTAAGGTTGTCGTAGAATATCCTTTAACCAGGTTCTTACTAAACAGAGATTCCAAATACTTTATGAAAAGCGCCAGTTTCTATCCCATGGTTTTCTACGGTGACAGCGCATGCAGGAAATTCTGTATATGTTAATATATTTGGATTGAAAAGTTTTTTCCTATTCATAAGAACCAAAAATAGCAAAATGGAAAAATTGTAAAAAAAAGTATTCTATTTTTGAAAAATTGGATATCCTTTCTTGATACTTTGATCGATATCTCAAACAGAAATGTCAAAAGAATTTATTGACTCTCACAAAACCCAAAAAATTCCAAATTCAATTACATTCAAGAATTATGCACATCACTCAATAAATATACACCCTAGAGTATCAAAAAGAGAAAGGTGACAAATAAGTTTCTAAGAAAGGACTGATTGAAAAGTTCAATTCCTATTTCTGGAGGTATTAATGCAAAAGTTTTGCCCTTAGGACAGCCTTCTATGTATATCAATTCCTTTGTTATATGTCTTACATAGAACTATACACAAGCATGTCAAAAGTTTCAGTATTTTAATTTAAACAAAAGGGTGCCATATTCAACTCGTTCCTCTTCATCTTCCAGCTCTATAACAATGCAAATTCTTCTTTTGAAAATGTCATCGATGTAAATAATATGTCAATTTCAGAAGCCATCTTCAGTCCATTTCGAGAGAAACTAAATTAATTCGAAAATCCCTCGGGCCAAATGACTGTTTTATCATTTTATCTCATATAAATAAATAATATTGCAACATTCCAGAGCCATATCCAGACCACACATAAAACAAAAGAAGAGACTTTCCATTGGCATTTTGTTTCTCCATGGTCCATCCCTTGTCTATATTATATACTCGTAGAATAGATTCATAGAAATCTCAAGCTGAAGCCATCCCTTAACCCACTCACCAAATCATTCGACCATCACATCAGAGACCCATTGACGTATTTTTCACATCTCTGTACTTTGTCCTTGAACTCATCTGAATACTTTGCTTCCAACTTCTTCATTAAGTCGTCCTTCCTGATGGTATTTTGCATAATAGGTAGTAGTAACTTATTTTAGTCCTCTCTCTCTCTCAAGTCAGAGATTCACTTTATATCCTCTTCCTGTTTGAGTTATATGAACCTACGACTTTATACGGGGACAGAAACCCCTTCCCACCCTTAAAGTGCAACAACAAACTTAGCAGAAAAAAAAATTAAAAGTTTGGTTGGGTAGTTTTTGTTTAGACCGAGTTCCTCTCTGAATGTAGAAGAGTTGCAAGGTAATATCCTTGGTGACGAGAACGACGACGACGACGACGATGACTGTGGTCCTGATGAATGTATCAAGACTAACTCTACTTCGTTCTCGACTGCTTCGGCTTTGGCTCTCACTTTAGGACTAAACTGAAAGCATCATCAGTGTGGATGGGGGTACAATTGAATTCTAGATTCAGAAAGTGAATCAATGCGGTCACCGACAATGGTGCCTGAACTTTGTTCGGTTGCTGACAAAGTTAGTTTGCGCTAAAGCACTGTTCGAGTGCATCTAATTTGATTTGATTTTCAAGCAAGTTTCAATATTGAAATTGAATAATCGCAAATTAAACGAAAGTAGGTAGGTGTATAGGAGAAAAAAAGTTTATTTTTTTATATAAACTTTTTATCGAAGTGTATTTTCGTTTGTGTACAGTTTTATGTTCGTCACCAACAAGCCGACCGACATCGAAACGACATGACTTGATGACAAGGACGAAGGACGATTTGGCGAATCGCTAACGCTGTCCTGTAAACAGAAAGGAAGGTCGAATAAATGCTCAATATCATCGAGCGAGAGGGTGGCAACTAATTGATTGAATTAAATTCTACCAAAGAGCTGGCAAAATGATATAAAGCTTTCGAATTATTTCTTAAGTGGAAAACGGTTTTTGAATTATCTTTCTAATTGTTGGGGCTATTGCAAAAGGTATATGGGTATAGAAGTTAAAATGAGAGAGTCAGGCTTAAGCTTGAGGTAGAAATCAAATTTTAGTAGAAAATGTTTAAAAGGAAGAAAAGGAAGGTTGTAAGAAAGTAGAAATCACAAGACTGAGAAATGATTCATTTAAAGTTTAAGATTTTTTTGATATCTTGGATGAAATTTTGGTTTGAGGCAAGATGTCAAATCTTACCAACAAGTAGCAGCACAACATATGTCCCATAACGTATTACTTATTTACTAACTTACTTATTTACTTAAGGTGCCGCTACAGTCCTGCAGTGTGAACTAGCGCCTCACCCAACAAACTTCTACATCCAACTCGGTCCCTAACCATCTTAGTAATAATACCTTTATCCTTCTGACTAAGTCTACGTCGCTGTACAGAACGTAAAGCTTGTTGCCCCATTTTCTCCTCCAATGCATACGGGACCGTTAATCTCTCGAAACGACTTGCATCTGTTTTTGTCATAGTACATGCTTCTGCACCGTATAGCAGGATAGGGATGATGACGGCTTTATATAGCGACACTTCGGTCTCTCTCGAGAGAGCTTTGCTACTCAATTTCTTTCTTAGCCCAAAGAAACAGCGCTTAGCAGGAGTTATTCTCAGTTTGACCTCAGGGCTGGTGTTGTTTTCTTCGTTCATAGTGGAACCTAGGTAGACGAAGTCCTTAACTACCTCAAAGTTATGCCTGTCGACAGTGCGTTTAAACCGATACGTCGGAGTTGTAAGTCCTTTCCTTTTAAGCCGTTAAACCCATTTTTGCCGCCTCTGCCTCAAAACTCACAAAAACCCCATTAACATCACGCTTGGTTCTTCCGACATGCAAAGTCATCAGCATATGCTAGTAATTGGACAGACTTTTAAAAGATAATGCTAATGTTGACGTGAAAGCTCTGCACTATTCTTTCAAGTACGATGTTAAAAAAATCACATGACAGCACCTTGTCTAAAACCTTTGTTGACATCGAAAGGTTCTGTTGAGTTGTTGAAGCAGCGTGAATTCTCCATGGTCATAATAACGAGTTTGGCAGGGATGTCAAAACTAGACATGGCTCATATGCGGCCTTGAAAGATAGTGGGTGTCGATTTAATGTATTTGATCGACTGTGGACTTTATTGGTCTAAGACCACACTGATAAAAACCTATTAGGTTATTGACGATTGGCTTTAGATATTCACATTTTACGGCAGAGAAGATTTTGTAAGCGATTTTAAGTAGACTAATGCTTCTATAGCTGGTGCAGCTTAGGCGGGCTCTTTTTTTCAGAATCGGGCATGTTTTCTTCCAACCATATCTTAGAGATAAGTTGCTGCATGCTCCTAACCAAATTATCCCCAGCTGCTTTGCTCCAACGGCTTTGTTAGACCTTAGCTTAGATATGGTAATCTTTACTTAGTCTAAGTCAGGAAGACGGGATTGTTGGCTTTCGTCGTCTATGTTGAATGATTTATCGTGCCTGACAGCAGAAATCGGTTCATCGTCGCCATTATACAGTCAGCAGAAATGGTCCTTCCATATCCTCAGCATTGACTGCAATTCCACTATGTTATTTCCATTTCAGTCTTTGCAGCTTTCGGTTCGAGGTTTATGTACTTGTGAATTTCGTTTCACCTGCTCATAAAACTTGTGAACTTCATTTCTGCTTCTCATGCTCTCTCTTCCTCCTGAGAAGTCGGTGTTTCTCTCTCCTCTTGTGCTCACAGAGCTCATGAGCAGCTCCCGTCCTTCAATGCAGTGCCGCTTTGTGTTCCTGTTGTTTGGTTGATGCATTCGTCTCCCGACATTCCTCATCAAACCAGGGCCCAAGTTTCTTGTTGATGGCTGCCTGATGGCTGCACGTCAGAGGCTGCTTTTCTAATTGCATCTTGATTTGGATTTGGCGATCCCTTGCGATTGTAGCCGTTCGACGCTGTACCTTCTCCCAGCATCTTCCTCTTTTGACTTGTGTCAGGAAACCTTGGCTGTAACGTGGTAGTGGCCCGAGTCGATGTTAGCTCCTCGGAAAATTCGGAAATCAATGATGCTGGAAGCGTATCTAACGTCGCTCGCAATATCTGGTTTACGGTAGATTGATCTGGAGAACTCCAAGTTCCTTTGTGGATATGGAGCCGTTGTTAGCACTGTTAACAACCCTAAAAAATGAACAATTTCACAGCTAGCAGCTAAAACCTAGCAAAAATGGAATATAATAAATATATAGAAAGTATATTTGAAGTCTTAAGAAGTGTTCTTCAACGCTCGCAAAAACTAATGCTTTTCATCTGTGCTATTCTAGAAATCATACTTTCATAGGTCTGTACATAAAAAGCTGAATCCTTCTAAACCCAAATTATCATTTTATTCCGTACGTCCCTTCTTTAAATAGACGTTGAACAAATTTCAGCTTATGAAACATCTTAAGGAACGAAAGCTTCTTAATGACTCGCTATTGCCTTAGAAGCAATATTTTCAATGGTGATCTTATGGTTTATCTTAGCAAACATTAAAACAAATCTATAGATATTTTTAGAGAAGTTAAGAATATACTGGATATTTTAAAGGTATTTAAAAGAGTTTGGCATGAAGCTCGTTTACCGAAAATTCGTGCATTAAGTATTGATGAATATATTCTTTGCTGGGTTAGAAATTTCCTTCCGGATAGTTCGATTTAATTAGTAATAGATGGATTCAAACCTTATATCCACAAAATAATCGTTGGTGTGTACCCCAGGGCACCGTTTTGCCTCCTGCACTCTTCCTTATTTTTATAAATGATTCTTTGTCTGAAACTTCTAGACCACAAAATAGTCTTACTCATGACAGTCTCCTAAGTTTTTCATATTTTTTTTTAAGATTCTGAACCTTTATCATACGATGTGGAGTATGTACGGCAGGGTATGATAAGCTGATTTAATTCTACTGGAAAATCAATTACCGTAGAGAAACTAATCCACTTTCTATAAAGATTAGCTCAAATGAATTCATCACTAATTGGACATCAACAAAAATAGTCTTAAGCGCTTAGGAATTCTCCGACGATAACAAGTTTAAGTCTTGAGATGAGAATCCAAAAAAAAAACTTCTAAAATGAAAGCAGATGGAACAGTAACAGAAACATTTCGTTGTTTTATCTATATTTTTTTAAACAATGTTCTGTCGAATAAGCTTGTTGTATTTCCACCTCAAAAAGAGCGTTAATACTCGCTAAGCTAGAAGACCCAAAAGTTTACACCTGAGCTAAATTTCAAACGCATTTATAAGTAAAGATGTTTTTTTCAACCGCACGTCAAGAATGTAGAATTCGTTTCATAACTCCGTTTTCGACTCTAATTTTGATATTAAAAACATTAAACCAATGTTTATTTGCAAATAATTTCATATTTTTTATATCGCTCGCACTGCCACTGTGCCTAAGTTTTAATAACTCCTTTTATAAATGTTTTTCGGTCACAGCTGGAGAAAAGTTATTATACACCTTTTATATTTTTGTTTTTCTTACCCAATATCCAAGATAAATTTTCAAACAATCCGGTTACCTAAAATTTGTATGTCCACATCTTACATCCATCTTAAATCGACCGTTGACATGTACCATCAACAACCACAAAATAGATTGATGGATTTCCCTTCCGAAGGACATTCTGATTAATGCAATTTATGGTTAGGTACACACACAATATTAAAAAATATCGATTGATAAGGAGAAAAATAAATGTGTGTTTTACGTCGTCGTCGATATGATAAAATGATGGCACTTTGTATACATTAGAGTATATTATTAAAATAAATTTCTTTTTAAAGTTCAAACCAAAATAAAAAAAAAACAACTTTTCACCTTTATAATATTGAGTTAAATAAGCTTTTGAAACTTGGTTAAACACAACACAATACATTTACAAATCTTATGTAACATTATGTGCGTGGAACGAAAAATGATAGCAATATTGATTTAATTAATGACGTCTAGACAATAAGATGAGAACATAACTAAATGATATGAAATATATTTCGTTAAGGATCAGCAATTTGTGGTTGATATAAATTAACCATATGCCACATAAGTGGCTCTTAAGATGATTTAAATTGCTTTGATAAATGATTGTAGAGCCTGTTGGCTTGTTGTATTAAATGTAGGCGAAATGAAAAAAAAGTTTGTAAAATTTGATGCTGGAAGCTTCCAATATTAAAATATCTTGAATATGTAATCTACGTTACTACTGCCTAATTTAAATAAGTTTTAAACACAAAATTGTATGAAAAAGTGTTCAATGAAGCAAAAGCTCCTAAGAAAATCATTAAAGATAAAAAACAAAGAATATAAATAAATGCATAAATTAAAAAGAGGCTGGGATGCACCCACACTGATAACTTCCCATCCCGTCTGTCGATTTGTCTATATGTACTCGTATCAATTTTTAACAAATTTGCGTACTATTTTTGTAAATTTTATTTTTTTATGAAAAAACGGACTTTTGGATTTTTATATAAAAATTACTGAACATCGGAAACAATATTTTCTGTGAAATAAAAGAAGTTTTTTTTGAGCCGAAAGTACATTTTTACCAAGTTTTAGTATTGTGTTTTTTAGAGTTTTATTTTTTGTAAAAAACTTTCAATTCGAATTTTTTAAAAATTTTACCAAATGTTGAAAACAATATTTCTTATGAGATAAAATTAGTTTGAAGCAAATATTTAAAATTTTTGAAGAGATATTTGAGTCGAAAATCAATTTTTACCAACTTTTATACATTTTTTTTAGGTTTTTATTTTTTGTAAGAAAACTGTCAATTTGATTTTTCTCAAAATTTGTACTAATGTTGAAAACAAAATTAGTTAAAAGCTATCGCAAAGTTTTTAAAAGATGTTTGAGTCGAAAATCAATTTTTACCAACTTATATGTACAATTTTTTTTTTGTTTTTTCTCAACATTTTTCAAAATATTAAAAACAATATTTCTTATAAGATAAAATAACATTGAAGCCCAAATTTCAAGTTTTTGAAAATATATTTGAATCGATATTCAATTTTTACGAACTTTAAGTAATGTTTTTTTTAGATTTTAATTTTTTATAAAAAAAACTGTCAATTAGATTTTTTTCAAAATTTTATCAGATGTCAAAAACATTATTCTTCGTTGCATAAAATTGTTTTAGAGATGAAATCATATTTCAGTCGTAAAATTTTAGAGGTGACAAAGTTTTTTTTTCAGTTTTATTGATTTATAAAAAAAACCGGTAAATTTATTTTTTTCAAAAATATACTTCTTTGGAATCACGTTACAATATATTATATACAATTTAATTTAAGTCTCTAGCGATTTAAGTTCGTAAAATATTTAGGGTTAACCAAAATTTTCACCTTTTTTTCAAACTGCTATGGTAAAAAACCACCCACGCAATTTTGTTGAGAGCCCTTTCTGCATCTTTCTGCCTTATTATCTGTATAACAAAATTTATTTGAAGTCGATATCTTTTCTGGTTCTTGAGCTATGGAGGACGAAAAAAACGTCGCGAACGTACGGACGTACACTACACACGCACGCACAGACATATTTCTAAAAATCTTTTATTTCGACTCTAGGGACCTTGAAACGTCGAGAAATGTCAAAATTTTCAATTTTACAAATTGGACCCATTACAATAACTTCCTATGGGAAGTTAAAAAAAGGATGTGATGTGACCCACACTGATAACTTCCCATAACGCCTGTCGATTTGTCTTGCTTAAAAATTTGTAGGTTTTCGTGTTGGGTTAAAAAAAGTTATCAGTTTAATTAATCTTAAAAATTTTAAACTGTTTGCATATTTCGAATTCTATTTTTGTTAATGAAATTTTTAGCCGAAAACCTATTTTTATCAATTTTAGAGCATTTCTTAGAAGTTTTTATTTCTAATAGAGACAAATTAAAATTGGATGAATGAAATTAATTTGAAGTCAATGTCTTCTGTTATTCACGAGATATCGAGAACCAATATTATGGTAATATTTTTTTTAATTTTTATTTTTTTTTAAATAACTCTCCATTTGATTATTTTAAAATGTTATTGAATTTTGAAAACAATATTTGCTATAAGATTAAATAATGTAGTTTGAAGCCATAATCCCAATTTTTTTAAAAGATATTTGCGTCAAAAATTAATTTGTACCAACTTTAAGTAATGTTTGTTTTTGGGTTTAAAAAAAAAAAAAAAAAAACAAAAATTCAATTCAATTCAACTCAACTCAATTCAATTCGATTTAGATCAAAATCTTTCGTTTATTCACAAAACTGTGAATTTGATTTCCAAAAAATGTACTATTCGTCAATAAAGTTAGAATATACATATATATATTTAAGTTTGTTGCCATATCATGTACAAACTTAGCCACCATCATAACTACTTTAGCATAAGATCACTTCTATCGTCTCGACACTTTGCTAAAACAATATACATATTTGCATCTGGTATTAAGATTCTTACTTATCAATATTATTATTTTAGATTCATTTTCAATTTTATGTAAATTGTTTAATGAGTTGGATCAAAGATTTCAAAGCCGACGTAATTGTTGATTTAGGTATGTACATAAATTAAATTATTCTTATTGTTATGTTTTTGTTCATAATGTTTTAATTTGTTAATTTAATTATAAAATAGTTCTTTACTGCATCAACTTGTGTCTTTATAGAATCATTGAAATAATTCTTATTCAACAATCGAAGTTTCAACCAAACATTTGAAACCTATACATTATGAAGGGTTTTTCAATAAGGGCGGGTAGATGTGGAAAAGAAATAAAACAATAATTTTTTATTTAAAAGGGGTTTATGGTTCATATGGTTCAATTTGGGATATAAGAAATTAGTTATCATCGTTATGTAGAGCTCGCTGTCATAAACTTTGAACTCCTGGGTCAATTTGTGTAACCTAAGTCCCGAAGCAAAATTCACTAAGTTGAAGTCTGCGAAATGCCGAGCCCTTATGAACGGCGATCAGTTCTTTTTTGGGTTTAGCTGTACACTTTTACGGACCGCGCCGATGTTCTCAACCAATCTAGAGTACGATCCTTGAACATTGTTTACTGAACCAGTCGTCTCAAATTTGGCCAAAAAAACGTTGAAGATTCTACTGTGAAGGGCCACAACCGTTTAATGGGTGCATGATAATAAATGCTCTGAATGATAATAAAGTTTTATCATTTGAACGTGCTGTCCCATCGTATTACTTGCCTCTTGCCTTGGTGATTTGGCATAAGCTAAACAAACAAAATGACAGATGTCACCAAAATATAATGGTCGCCACTGCGCGCCAAAATCTACTGGCCTTTATTTAAAAACCATTTAGAATTATTAAAAATCGCTCATACAACATGGCATTTCATATGTTGGTAGAGAAAGTCGAAAAAGAGGTTCCCCCGATTCCGTCCATGTGTTTGTCTGTCCACTGTTCCCAAGAACTAATTAAACGTTTTCAATTTATTTATTTTTTTGCACAAGCTCATTAAAATTTGATAATCACAAATCCCTTAGGTTTTCATCTCGGAAATCATTTTTGTACGATATTGAAATGTAAAACGTATTTTGATAAGTTCTAAATAACTAAATACTTAAAATTTTGTTAAACTCAAATTAAAAATTGTATATATGTATGCATAAAAAATAATTTAAAAAACAGCTCTAATAATTTTCAAATAAAAATTAATTTAATTTTTCAAAACAAACTTCATTTATTTTGAAACAATTTCTTTGGATACATGAGCAAGTTCATATGAACAAGTCTTGCATTTATGTACGTTTTGATAAAATAGAACAATAAATCATTTATGAAACACATGGGACAAAAGTTTCCGATATTTTGTTTAAAAAGAGTCTGTTGGATCTGTATTTTCAAAATATTTTAAATAATACAAATTAAAATTAATACTTTCATAAGTATCTGGTAAAAGTACGAGTACATAGGTGCGTGGTGTTCCGAGAAACAAAATGTTTTGAAATTTTTCATAGAAAATGAATAATGTTTAGAAGTAGATAAAATTCGCGCAACCAAAATGAATAGTTGATAAGTTATCGATAATCATAATCCCAATTGTGAGTCTACTTAGAATTTGTTGAACGAGAAATTTGATGTTTAGGTTAGAAATTATTTTTAGCTAAAATAATGGCATTTATTGTAAAACCTAAATATGTTTATAAACTTGAAAATCACGTTTACTGATAATTCCTCTAGTTTTTAGTTAAGTATTTTAACTGTAGTAAGTCCGAAATATGTTATTCTCTTTTTTTTGAAATGAAAACAATTCTATAATTATTTTTTCAAATTCAATATTTCTTAATTAAAGTCGATTTTGACACGTAGATACAATTTTGACACGTGATTCAGTCCAATTTTAGTTATGAGTCATTTTACCCTCATTGTCAGAAATAATAAACAAGATTGTTCAATTTTGTGGACACAAAACCCATATGAGATTTTCATCAAACACTGTTGCGCAACCATCATCGGGCCTTACGATATGCGGAATGCCCACAAATAATCTACAACATTGTGGTAGTGTTTGGTGACTTTAACTGTAATATTTTTCAAGATTCCATTTTTGGTTGATTCTATAAGAATGTTAAATCTATTTCCATTATACAACACTATACCTACTCACTACGAATTCTTGCAGCAGCCTACTAGATGATTTATTTGTGAGTCATCTTTATAAAGCACTTTACTTTAATCAGCTTTTACCCCAAAGCTTTTCACATTGTGCCAATCTAGAAAATTCTTTTACTTTTCAAGATTTTAAAAACATGACCAAAACTCTTAAGAGATTAGAGATGAATCTTAGATCTATCGAATCGTATAGTGTATATGAAATCCAACTCGATCAGATTTGATGAAATGTACCCTGTCTTTGCCAAAACCATACTTCCTTATATTTGAAAAGCAATAACTCAACTTTTCAATACCATTATCCTGGCTTTAGTGTTCCCTTCTACGTTTAAAATTGCAAAAATTATCCTAATTAATAAAAATTAGACTGAATTTAGACCGATTGCCATATTACTTGAAAGAATTTTAACTTCCCATCCACAAGAACATCTTCGTTAAAAATAGTTTGGTCTTCGCCCTAAACGCAGTTGCACAACTGATGCTCTTAAAAATATCGTTGAAGATCTAAGACAATTGGTAAACATGTAGGAAACCCAAAATAATAATATAATAACATCATAACATAAAATAACAATAATACTAATAATACATAATAATACATAATAATAAATCGTAATAATCCATAATAATATAATAACAATAACAATAATACTTACAACCGTAATAACCATCACAATAATAATAATAACAATAATAATAATAATAATAATAATAATAATAATAATAATAATAATAATAATAATAATAATAATAATAATAATAATAATAATAATAATAATAATAATAATAATAATAATAATAATAATAATTTTTTTTTTTTTTTTACTTTACTTGTGGAGGAATGCGTTACGCACCATAAGGAGGTAGCCATACCTCCCCGTGTGCCGGGCTCACCAAGGAAAAAATACAAATTTTTGAAAACCTTATAATGGCATACCGGCTAAACCTCCAAAACTGTCTCGAAGATCCCCCCCTCGGGACTACGGGATTGCACTTCTTCAAGAGGGGGTCCTGTTGTACAGCCCATTCTGGGCTCACGTCTTTTAGCAGGATCTTTTCTTCTTCTCCTTACTTCGTTCCTAGGTAAGGAAGGGTTAGGTTAGGAAGGTTATGTAAGGATTAGGTAAAATTAGTTGGGTTTCGTAGTTTAGATGAGTCTTTTATTATTTTATTTTTTATTATTATTTTATTATTAGGTTACGTTAGTTCAAGGTGGTTTGGTTAGATTTAGTTAGGTTAGTAGATTAATAGGTTAGGAAAGGTTAGGAACGCGTAACTGTTCTTCTTCTCTTTTCTTGTTTCTGAGGAGCTGATGCGTGTATGTACTTATCAAGTTCCAGTTATGTTGGCTATTAAGCATCTTCTCGGCTATGTTCTCTGGAGTGATGGTGCCAATGTTTCTCTCCAGTTCTTCTCTTTGTGCTGCCCATCTGCTACAGATAAAGAAGGTATGTTGTGCATCATCTTCTTGGGAGTCCCCGTACTGGCAGGCTGGGCTACTCGTTTTACCGATCTTATGGAGAAATGCGTTGAAGTAACCGTGTCCGGTGAGTAACTGGGTGACGTAATAATTAACCTCGCCGTGTTTCCGATCCTTCCACTCTGCCACATTTCTGATCAGCCTCGCCGTCCATCGTCCTCTGTTTTCTCCGCACCAGCGCTCTTGCCACTTCTGTATGGTCAGCTGCTTAGCCTCCTCGGCTGCCGCTTCCACCCCCATTTCCGCCTTTTTGTCGTAGACGTACTTCCTTTCTATTGCTAGGAGATCGATAGGGGTCACTCCAGCGATTACAAGGACAGCTGGTTCTGATACCGTTCGATAAGAGCTTGCCACACGGAGAGCTCCGCGTTTTTGCGCACTGCCGCCATCTGTTTACGGTACTTCTCTTGCTTAAGTGCGTCCGCCCATATTTCGCTGCCATACAGAAGTATGGAATGGGTTGTCGCCATCAGTAGCCTTCACTTACTGGCCGTTGGTCCCCCTACATTCGCCATCAGTCTGCTGAGTGAAGTGGTAGTTTTTGATGCTCTTTCCGATGCTGCCTTTATTTGTTGCCAGTAGGTTAGCTTTGTGTCGAGCCTCAATCCCAGGTACTTCACTGTCGCACTGCTTCTTATCACTTCGTTCCCGATTTGGAAGTCTATTTGTGTAGGAATCCTTTTCCCCGTCAGAAGAACTATCTCTGTTTTTTTCCGTGGCTAGGCTGAGTCCATGCTCTTCCATCCATGAATTTGTTCGCCGCATGACCTGCTTTAGCTTTCTTTGTGCGCTATCGGTGTCTCGTGCCGTAATCACCGCGGCGATGTCGTCAGCATAGCCAACCAGGAAGGCATCATCAGGCATCTCAATGCGAAGGATATCATCATAGGAGATGTTCCAAAGGTCTGGGCATAAAATTGAATTGATCCTTGCGCTGCACCAGATGTGATTTTTTTCCTTTGCGGACCTTCTGCGGTCTCGTAGATCAGCTCGCGGTCCCTGAGATAGTCCTTCGTCATCCGTAGAAGATAGGCAGGTACGTGGAATCTCCGTTCCAGTGCATGTAGGATATCACTCCACCTGGCCGAGTTGAAGGCATTTCGTACATCTAACGTTGCCAGCAAGACAATCTCCTTCGAGTAGTGGTTTCTTTGTTGGGCAATTTGGGTGGCGTGTACTACTTCTTGTATTGCTCCTATGGTAGAGCGGCCTCTCCGGAAACCGTACTGTCTCTCTGATAGATCGCCCGATGCTTGTACTGCAGCTAAAAGCCTCGGTTTTAAGAGCTTTTCCAAGAGTTTTCCTGCTGTGTCTAGCATGCACAGCGGTCTGTATGCCGATGGTGAATCTAGGTCTCCTTTGCCTTTGCTGATGAGCACCAGCCGTTGTTTCTTCCATCTCTTCGGGAAGACGCCTTCTATGAGAAAGTTGTTGAACATGTTCAGAAGTAATTGTGGACATGCTTTGGCGGTCACCTTCAGGACTTCTGCGGGGATTCCATCGGGGCCAGGAGCTCTTCGTTTTTGCAATGACTGCACAGCTATGCTCAACTCCTCCTCGCTAAAAAGTGGGATATCCTGTCTTTGGACCGGTGTGTTGTCAGGTGGTCTGACAGGATGAGTTGGGAATAGTGTTCCAACAATGAGCTCCATTTTTTCTTCGCTTAGGACTGGGGGTGTCATCTGAGCTCCTAGTTTACGCGTAACAATCTTGTAGCCTAGTCCCCAGGGGTCAGTATTGACATCACGGCGGAGATCCTCCCATTTCTCTCTCTTGCTCGAATTGATGGCCCTCTTGAGCTCGGATCTCTTGGTTCTGAACTCCGCTATGGCGCCCTCCATAGTTTCAGCGTTTATCCTCCTCCCCCTGGTGACTATGCGTCGAAGTTGTAAACATCTCCGGCGTAATGCAGCTATCTCCTCTGTCCACCAGTACACTGGATTTCTGTTTCTGTTGACACCTCTTGTTGTTCGGGGCATTGAGGAGTCGCAGGCGAGCCGAATTAGTTGCATCGTAGCTTAAGCCTTGGTTTCAGCAGGTCCTTCTACTTGCAGTACAGCGTCTGCCCCTTCCTCGATCACTCCCGTAAAAACATCCGCGTTTAGTCTGTTTAGGTTCCACCTTGGAGCCCGTGGTTGGTGACGTAGGTTTGGGACTCGTTGGTTTTCCTCCAGGTCGAAAACGATATACTGGTGGTCACTACCTGTATAGTCCTCGATTACTCTCCAGTTCTTAATTTTTGCGAATGCGGTGCCCGTCGCAAAGGTAACATCTGGAATAGTGCCTCTGTGTCCTGGTCTCCTGAAGGTGGGGGTGTTTCCTACGTTAGCTACGTATAGTCCACGTCTAGCGGCTATCTCGAGTATTTGCCTTCCTCGAGAGTCTGTAGTTGGCATTCCCCACTCTTGACCTCTGGCGTTGAAATCACCTGCGACTAGAACATCTCCACAGTCTCGTTCAGAAAATCCTCCAAATCCTCCAGTTTTTTGCGAAATTCTTCGATCCTGTCGTTTGGGCTAAAATATATGATTACTATTGTAAGTTTTCCAGTTTTGACCCAGACAAAGCCTCTTTCTGCACCTTTTCCATCAATTTGGAATTTTGTTGTGTCTGTGATCCAAATGGCAGCAGTGTTAAGCAGATCTGAAAAATAATTTTGCCCGTCCTTATCGCGATATTGTTCGCTTACGATAACAATGTTAGCTCGAAGTTCCGAGATAAGTTTTGTCAGAAGGCTGTCTGCCGTTAGACTTCTGTGGACATTCGCCTGGAGGATTAAAGTCATTTTGAGGAGGCCTTTTTCGCCTCTTCAAGTGCTTTCCTGAACACTTTACAGCTTCCGGTGCCAGGTACATGGTTT